>NC_092718.1:76392592-77060521 GCF_047496885.1 Scyliorhinus torazame | reverse complement strand
TGCCCGGGGACCCACAGAACCATTCAAAACACTCGGGTAGTGGAGTAGCGGCATTTCCTCCGCCCTGCCCGGGGACCCATAGAACCATTCAAAACACTCGGGTAGTGGAATAGCGGCATTTCCCCCGCCCTGCCCGGGGACCGACATAACCATTCAAAAGGCTCGGGTAGTGGAGTAGCGGCATTTCCGCCGCCTTGCCCGGGGTCCCACAGAACCATTCAAAACGCTCGGGTAGTGGAGTAACGGCATTTCCCCCGCCCTGCCCGGGGTCCCACAGAATCATTCAAAACGCTCGGGTAGTCGAGTAACAGCATTTCCGCCGCCCTGCCCGGGAACCCACAGAACCATTCAAAACGCTTGATTATTGGAGTGACAGCATTTCCCCCGCCTTGCCCGGGGTCCCACAGAACCATTCAAAACGCTCGGGTAGTGGAGTAGCGGCATTTCCCCCGCCCCTCCCGGGGTCCCACAGAACCATTCAAAACGCTCGGGTAGTGGATTAGCGGCATTTGCCCCGCCCTGCCCGGGAACTCCACAGGACCATTCAAAATGCTCGATTACTGGAGTAACGGCATTTCCCCCGCCTTACCAGGAGTCCCACTGAACCATTCAAAACGCTCGGGTAGTGGAGTAACGGCATTTCCTCTGCCGTGACGGGCTCCCACAGAACCATTCAAAACGCTCGGGTAGTGGAGAAGCGGCATTTCCCCCGCCCTGCCCGGGACGCACAGAACAATTCAAAACGCTCGGGTAGTGGAATAGCGGCATTTCCCCTGCCGTGCTCGGGAACCCCACAGAACCATTCAAAACGCTCGGGTAGTGGAGTAGCGGCATTTGCCCCGCCCTGCCCGGAAACCCCACAGAACCATTCAAATCGCTCGGATATTGGAGTAGCGGCATTTCCCCCGCCCTGCCCAGGGACCCACAGAACCATTCAAAACGCTTGGGTAGTGGAGTAGCGGCATTTCCCCCGCCCTGCCCGGGGTCCCACAGAACCATTCAAACACTCGGGTAGTGGAGTAGCGGCATTTCCCCCGCCCTGCCCGGGGTCCCACTGAACCATTCAAAACGCTCGGGTTGTGGAGTAACGGCATTTCCCCCGCCCCACCCAGAGACCCACAGAACCATTCAAAACGCTCGGGTAGTGGAGTAGCGGCATTTGCCCCGCCCTGCCCGGGGACCCACAGAACCATTCAAAACAATCGGGTAGTGGAGTAACGGCATTTCCCCCGCCCTGCCCGGGAACCCCACAGAACCATTCAAAACGCGCGGGTAGTGGTGTAGCGGCATTTCCCCCGCCCTGCCCGGGAACCCCACAGAACCATTCAAAACGCTCGGGTAGTGGAGTAACGGCATTTCCCCCGCCCTGCCCAGGGTCCCACAGAACCATTCAAAACGCTCGGAAAGTGGAGTAGTGGCATTTGCCCCGCCCTACCCGGGAACCCACAGAATCATTCGAAACGCTCGGGTAGTGGAGTAGCGGCATTTCCCCCGCCCCACCCAGGGACCCACAGAACCATTCAAAACACTCAATTAATGGAGTAGCTGTAAGGTTTTCGGGCAATTCGGCCTTTTTGGAACTGCCCAAGAATAAAAACTCAGAGACTGTAAACTGACTTTTCAGCCAAGAGAACAGAACCAGTTTTCCCAGCAGGCTTGGTCCGCTGAGCTGAGTAGGGACATAAGCACATAAATATTTACAAACACCCCCCTAGGAGCTACAAGGAAGAAGGAGCCAGACAACAAGATAACATCAAAACACAGACAAAGGGGCACGGGAATACACAGGGGGCCTGCCTGCAAGCAGGACAATGGGATGGTCATAGCCCCATGCAGATGTAAATGACCTGGCCTCCACCAGAGCAGAATCCAATCAACACCCCATCAACATAGCAGCTATCTCCGGAGCAGATGGAAGTCTTTGAAAATCTTCAAGGGAGCTCAACCTCGTTATCTCAAAAAACAGACTGGAGGCGGACCTAGGGGAGGTACTCCCATCTCGACAGGTCTGACCGGCTCAAAGGGAGCGGGACCAGCGGGAACTTTAAATCTTACCTTTTTCAATGCAAAAGGGGCTGGCCGATCACAGGACAAAGCCAGGTAAAACAATATAAAAGGGGCTGTGTTTTCGATTGGGGGGCTCTTCGTTCTTGGCTCGACCTCTGCACCCCTGACTTGACCTCTGCAGCCTGTGACCGTAAGTATCCTGCAGCAGCTTGCGAAACTCCCTTGACTTTAATAGTGGTTGAGGCTTTGGGGAAGGGAACTTGTTTTGTGCCTTGTGATATTGCTAAAAACTGTGTAATCATAAGAATTTTCGTTGTGTCCGCTATATTACTTTTGAATAGCCTTAGTTTGTATTAGAGCATAAGATTTTATTGTGTTTCTTCTGTTGATGATTTTGACCTGGGTTTTGCAATAAACCTTGATTTGATGATAATTGGAGTCGTTTAAATTCTTCAATCTTTCACCAGCGATCTCTGACCAAGTCATTGTTAAAATACTCCTCACCTTAATTCCGGGTGCAGGAATCGAGGGTCATCTTGAGCGATTCACTCAGGACAGACTGCTGGTTAGGGAATAAACAGCAGTGTCCTATTCTCTCTCTTGGGAAAGCTACTCTAGTGGAGTAGGAACCGGGTGAGTGTTGCACCACCGGCAAGAGAGAGAATCACCTGGGTATTGGTAGGGGTCTGGAGATCTGTGTGCTATAAGTCTCAGGCTGTCGGTTAGGAATAAACGGCAGGCTTGAATCAGTGCTCTCTTCAGTGGAAGTGTCCCAGTGCGACATCCCCTGGCCTCTGAAGTTTCAGTGCCAGCTGGAGAGAGACACACACAGATATTCAAACCCCAGATATCGGCCCAGTAGTGGAGTAGCGGAGATGGCACCCTCTACAAGCGGCATTTCCCCCGCCCTGCCCGGGGACCCACAGAACCATTCAAAACGCTTGGGTAGCGGTATAGCGGCATTTCCCCCGCCCTGCCCGGGGACCCACAGAACCATTCAAAACACTCGGGTAGTGGAGTAGCGGCATTTCCTCCGCCCTGCCCGGGGACCCATAGAACCATTCAAAACACTCGGGTAGTGGAATAGCGGCATTTCCCCCGCCCTGCCCGGGGACCGACATAACCATTCAAAACGCTCGGGTAGTGGAGTAGCGGCATTTCCGCCGCCTTGCCCGGGGTCCCACAGAACCATTCAAAACGCTCGGGTAGTGGAGTAACGGCATTTCCCCCGCCCTGCCCGGGGTCCCACAGAATCATTCAAAACGCTCGGGTAGTCGAGTAACAGCATTTCCGCCGCCTTGCCCGGGGACCCACAGAACCATTCAAAACGCTTGATTATTGGAGTGACAGCATTTCCCCCGCCTTGCCCGGGGTCCCACAGAACCATTCAAAACGCTCGGGTAGTGGAGTAGCGGCATTTCCCCCGCCCCTCCCGGGGTCCCACAGAACCATTCAAAACGCTCGGGTAGTGGATTAGCGGCATTTGCCCCGCCCTGCCCGGGAACTCCACAGGACCATTCAAAATGCTCGATTACTGGAGTAACGGCATTTCCCCCGCCTTACCAGGAGTCCCACTGAACCATTCAAAACGCTCGGGTAGTGGAGTAACGGCATTTCCTCTGCCGTGACGGGCTCCCACAGAACCATTCAAAACGCTCGGGTAGTGGAGAAGCGGCATTTCCCCCGCCCTGCCCGGGACGCACAGAACAATTCAAAACGCTCGGGTAGTGGAATAGCGGCATTTCCCCTGCCGTGCTCGGGAACCCCACAGAACCATTCAAAACGCTCGGGTAGTGGAGTAGCGGCATTTGCCCCGCCCTGCCCGGAAACCCCACAGAACCATTCAAATCGCTCGGATATTGGAGTAGCGGCATTTCCCCCGCCCTGCCCAGGGACCCACAGAACCATTCAAAACGCTTGGGTAGTGGAGTAGCGGCATTTCCCCCGTCCTGCCCGGGGTCCCACATAACCATTCAAAACGCTCGGGTAGTGGAGTAGCGGCATTTCCCCCGCCCTGCCCGGGGTCCCACAGAACCATTCAAACACTCGGGTAGTGGAGTAGCGGCATTTCCCCCGCCCTGCCCGGGGTCCCACAGAACCATTCAAACACTCGGGTAGTGGAGTAACGGCATTTCCCCCGCCCTGCCCGGGAACCCCACAGAAACATTCAAAACGCTCGGGTAGTGGAGTAACGGCATTTCCGCCGCCCTGCCCGGGGTCCCATTGAACCATTCAAAGCGCTCGGATAGTGGAGTAACGGCATTTCCCCCGCCCTGCACGGGAACCCACAGAATCATTCGAAACGCTCGGATAGTGGAGTAACGGCATTTCCCCCGCGCTGCCCGGGAACCCCACAGAACCATTCAAAACGCTCGGATAGTGGAGTAGTGGCATTTGCCCCGCCCTACCCGGGAACCCACAGAATCATTCGAAACGCTCGGGTAGCGGACTGGCGGCATTTCCCCCGCCCCACCCAGGGTCCCACAGAACCATTCAAAACTCTCAGAAAGTGGAATAGCGGCATTTCCCCCGCCCTGCCCGGGGACCCACAGAACCATTCAAAACGCTCGCGTAGTGGAGTAGCGGCATTTCCTCCGCCCTGCCCGGGGACCCATAGAACCATTCAAAACGCTCGGGTAGTGGAATAGCGGCATTTCCCCCGCCCTGCCCGGGGACCGACAGAACCATTCAAAACGCTCGGGTAGTGGAGTAGCGGCACTTCCGCCGCCTTGCCCGGGGTCCCACAGAACCATTCAAAACGCTCGGGTAGTGGAGTAACGGCATTTCCCCTGCCCTGCCCGGGGTCCCACAGAATCATTAAAAACGCTCGGGTAGTGGAGTTACGGCATTTCCCCCGCCCTGCCCGGGGTCCCACAGAATCATTCAAAACGCTCGGCTAGTGGAGTAGCGGCATTTCCCCTGCCGTCCCCGGGCTCCCACAGAATCATTCAAAACACTCGGGTAGTGGAGTAGCGGCATTTCCCCCGCCCTGCCCGAGGTCCCACATAAACATTCAAAACGCTCGGGTAGTGGAGTAGCGGCATTTCCCCCGCCATGCCCGGGGTCCCACAGAACCATTCAAAACGCTCGGGTAGTGGAGTAGCGGCGTTTCCGCCGCCTTGCCCGGGGTACCACAGAACCATTCAAAACGCTCAGGTTGTGGAGTAGCGGCATTTGCCCAGCCCTGCCCGGGGTCCCACTGAACCATTCAAAACGCTCGGGTAGTGGAGTAGCGGCATTTGCCCCGCCCTGCCCGGGGTCCCACTGAACCATTCAAAACGCTCGGGTAGTGGAGTAGCGGCATTTACCCCGCCCTGCCCGGGGTCCCACAGAACCATTCAAACGCTCGGGTAGTGGAGTAGCGGCATTTCCCCCGCCCTGCCAGGGACGCACAGAACCATTCAAAACGCTCGGGTAGTGGAGTAGCGGCATTTCCCCCGACCTGCCCAGGGACCCACAGAACCATTCAAAATGCGCGGGTAGTGGAGTAACGGCATTTCCCCCGCCCTGCCCGGGGACCCACAGAATCATTCAAAACGCTCGGGTAGTGGAGTAACGGCATTTCCCCCGCCCTGCCCGGGGACCCACAGAACCATTCAAAACGCTCGGGTAGTGGAATAGCGGCATTTCCCCCGCCCTGCCCAGGGACCGACATAACCATTCAAAACGCTCGGGTAGTGGAGTAGCGGCATTTCCGCCGCCTTGCCCGGCGTCCCACAGAACCATTCAAAACGCTCGGGTAGTGGAGTAACGGCATTTCCCCCGCCCTGCCCGGGGTCCCACAGAATCATTCAAAACGCTCGGGTAGTCGAGTAACAGCATTTCCGCCGCCTTGCCCGGGGACCCGCAGAACCATTCAAAACGCTTGATTATTGGAGTGACAGCATTTCCCCCGCCTTGCCCGGGGTCCCACAGAACCATTCAAAACGCTCGGGTAGTGGAGTAGCGGCATTTCCCCCGCCCCTCCCGGGGTCCCACAGAACCATTCAAAACGCTCGGGTAGTGGATTAGCGGCATTTGCCCCGCCCTGCCCGGGAACCCCACAGGACCATTCAAAATGCTCGATTACTGGAGTAACGGCATTTCCCCCGCCTTACCAGGAGTCCCACTGAACCATTCAAAACGCTCGGGTAGTGGAGTAACGGCATTTCCTCTGCCGTGACGGGCTCCCACAGAATCATTCAAAACACTCGGGTATTGGAGTAGCGGCATTTCCCCCGCCCTGCCCGGGGTCCCACATAAACATTCAAAACGCTCGGGGAGTGGAGTAGCGGCATTTCCCCCACCATGCCCGGGGTCCCACAGAACCATTCAAAACGCTCGGGTAGTGGAGTAGCGGCATTTCCCCCGCCCTGCCCGGGACGCACAGAACAATTCAAAACGCTCGGGTAGTGGAGTAGCGGCATTTCCCCTGCCGTGCTCGGGAACCCCACAGAACCATTCAAAACGCTCGGGTAGTGGAGTAGCGGCATTTGCCCCGCCCTGCCCGGAAACCCCACAGGACCATTCAAAACGCTCGGATATTGGAGTAGCGGCATTTCCCCCGCCCTGCCCAGGGACCCACAGAACCATTCAAAACGCTTGGGTAGTGGAGTAGCGGCATTTCCCCCGCCCTGCCCGGGGTCCCACATAACCATTCAAAACGCTCGGGTAGTGGAGTAGCGGCATTTCCCCCGCCCTGCCCGGGGTCCCACAGAACCATTCAAACACTCGGGTAGTGGAGTAACGGCATTTCCCCCGCCCTGCCCGGGAACCCAACAGAAACATTCAAAACGCTCGGGTAGTGGAGTAACGGCATTTCCGCCGCCCTGCCCGGGGTCCCATTGAACCATTCAAAACGCTCGGATCGTGGAGTAACGGCATTTCCCCCGCCCTGCACGGGAACCCACAGAATCATTCGAAACGCTCGGGTAGTGGAGTAACGGCATTTCCCCCGCGCTGCCCGGGAACCCCACAGAACCATTCAAAACGCTCGGATAGTGGAGTAGCGGCATTTCCCCCGCCCTGCCCAGGGTCCCACAGAACCATTCAAAACTCTCGGAAAGTGGAGTAGTGGCATTTGCCCCGCCCTACCCGGGAACCCACAGAATCATTCGAAACGCTCGGGTAGCGGACTGGCGGCATTTCCCCCGCCCCACCCAGGGTCCCACAGAACCATTCAAAACTCTCAGAAAGTGGAATAGCGGCATTTCCCCCGCCCTGCCCGGGGACCCACAGAACCATTCAAAACGCTCGGGTAGTGGAGTAGCGGCATTTCCTCCGCCCTGCCCGGGGACCCATAGAACCATTCAAAACGCTCGGGTAGTGGAATAGCGGCATTTCCCCCGCCCTGCCCGGGGACCGACAGAACCATTCAAAACGCTCGGGTAGTGGAGTAGCGGCATTTCCGCCGACTTGCCCGGGGTCCCACAGAACAATTCAAAACGCTCGGGTAGTGGAGTAACGGCATTTCCCCTGCCCTGCCCGGGGTCCCACAGAATCATTCAAAACGCTCGGGTAGTGGAGTAACGGCATTTCCGCCGCCTTGCCCGGGGTCCCACAGAGCCATTAAAAACGCTCGGGTAGTGGAGTAGCGGCATTTCCGCCGCCTTGCCCGGGGTCCCACAGAATCATTCAAAACGCTCGGGTAGTGGAGTAACGGCATTTCCCCCGCCCTGCCCGGGGACCCACAAAACCATTCAAAACGCTCGGGTAGTGGAATAGCGGCATTTCCCCCGCCCTGCCCGGGGACCCACATAACCATTCAAAACGCTCGGGTAGTGGAATAGCGGCATTTCCCCCGCCCTGCCCGGGGACCCACAGAACCATTCAAAATGCTTGATTACTGGAGTAACGGCATTTCCCCCGCCTTACCCGGAATCCCACTGAACCATTCAAAACGCTCGGGTAGTGGAGTAACGGCATTTCCCCTGCCGTGCCCGGGCTCCCACAGAATCATTCAAAACACTCGGGTAGTGGAGTAGCGGCATTTCCCCCGCCCTGCCCTAGGTCCCACATAAACATTCAAAACGCTCGGGTAGTGGAGTAGCGGCATTTCCCCCGCCTTGCCCGGGGTACCACAGAACCATTCAAAACGCTCGGGTAGTGGAGTAGCGGCATTTGCCCCGCCCTGCCCGGGGTCCCACTGAACCATTCAAAACGCTCGGGTAGTGGAGTAGCGGCATTTGCCCCGCCCTGCCCGGGGTCCCACTGAACCATTCAAAACGCTCGGGTAGTGGAGTAGCGGCATTTACCCCGCCCTGCCCGGGGTCCCACAGAACCATTCAAACGCTCGGGTAGTCGAGTAGCGGCATTTCCCCCGCCCTGCCAGGGACGCACAGAACCATTCAAAACGCTCGGGTAGTGGAATAGCGGCATTTCCCCCGCCCTGCCCGGGGACCCACAGAACCATTCAAAACGCTCGGGTAGTGGAGTAGCGGCATTTCCCCCGCCCTGCCCGGGGACCCACAGAACCATTCAAAACGCTCGGGTAGTGGAGTAGCGGCATTTCCGCCGCCTTGCCCGGGGTACCACAGAACCATTCAAAACGCTCGGGTTGTGGAGTAGCGGCATTTGCCCCGCCCTGCCCGGGGTCCAACTGAACCATTCAAAACGCTCGGGTAGTGGAGTAGCGGCATTTGCCCCGCCCTGCCCGGGGTCCCACTGAACCATTCAAAACGCTCGGGTAGTGGAGTAGCGGCATTTACCCCGCCCTACCCGGGGTCCCACAGAACCATTCAAAACGCTCGGGTAGTGGAGTAGCGGCATTTGCCCCGCCCTGCCCGGGGTCCCACAGAACCATTCAAACGCTCGGGTAGTGGAGTAGCGGCATTTCCCCCGCCCTGCCAGGGACGCACAGAACCATTCAAAACGCTCGGGTAGTGGAGTAGCGGCATTTCCCCCGACCTGCCCAGGGACCCACAGAACCATTCAAAATGCGCGGGTAGTGGAGTAACGGCATTTCCCCCGCCCTGCCCGGGGACCCACAGAATCATTCAAAACGCTCGGGTAGTGGAATAGCGGCATTTCCCCCGACCTGCCCAGGGACCCACAGAACCATTCAAAACGCTCGGGTTGTGGAGTAACGGCATTTCCCCCGCCCTGCCCGGGGACCCACAGAACCATTCAAAACGCTCGGGTAGTGGAATAGCGGCATTTCCCCCGCCCTGCCCGGGGTCCCACAGAACCATTCAAAACGCTCGGGTAGTGGAATAGCGGCATTTCCCCCGCCCTGCCCGGGGACCCATAGAACCATTCAAAACGCTCGGGTAGTGGAGTAGCGGCAATTCCTCCGCCCTGTCCAGGGACCCACAGAACCATTCAAAACGCTCGGGTAGTGGAATAGCGGCATTTCCCCCGCCCTGCCCAGGGACCCACAGAACCATTCAAAATGCGCGGGTAGTGGAATAGCGGCATTTCCCCCGCCCTGCCCGGGGACCCATAGAACCATTCAAAACGCTCGGGTAGTGGAATAGCGGCATTTCCCCCGCCCTGCCCAGGGACCCACAGAACCATTCAAAATGCGCGGGTAGTGGAATAGCGGCATTTCCCCCGCCCTGCCCGGGGACCCACAGAATCATTCAAAACGCTCGGGTAGTGGAGTAACGGCATTTCCCCCGCCCTGCCCAGGGTCCCACAGAACCATTCAAAACGCTCGGGTAGTGGAGTAGCGGCATTTCCCCCGCCCTGCCCGGGGACCCACAGAATCATTCAAAACGCTCGGGTAGTGGAGTAACGGCATTTCCCCCGCCCTGCCCGAGGATCCATAGAACCATTCAAAACGCTCGGGTAGTGGAGTAACGGCATTTCCCCTGCCCTGCCCGGGGTCCCACAGAACCATTCAAAACGCTCGGGTAGTGGAGTAACGGCATTTCCCCTGCCCTGCCCGGGGTCCCACAGAACCATTCAAAACGCTTGGGTGGTGGAGTAACGGCATTTCCCCCGCCCTGCCCGGGGTCCCACAGAACCATTCAAAACGCTCGGGTAGTGGAGTAGCGGCATTTCCCCCGCCCTGCCCAGGGACCCACAGAATCATTCGAAACGCTCGGGTAGTGGAGTAACGGCATTTCCCCCGCGCTGCCCGGGAACCCCACAGAACCATTCAAAACGCTCGGATAGTGGAGTAACGGCATTTCCCCTGCCCTGCCCAGGGTCCCACAGAACCATTCAAAACGCTCGGAAAGTGGAGTAGTGGCATTTGCCCCGCCCTACCCGGGAACCCACAGAATCATTCGAAACGCTCGGGTAGTGGAGTAGCGGCATTTCCCCCGCCCCACCCAGGGACCCACAGAACCATTCAAAACACTTGATTAATGGAGTAGCGGCATTTCCCCCGCCCTGCCCGGGGACCCATAGAACCATTCAAAACGCTCGGGTAGCGGTATAGCGGCATTTCCCCCGCCCTGCCCGGGGACCCACAGAACCATTCAAAACGCTCGGGTAGTGGAGTAGCGGCATTTCCTCCGCCCTGCCCGGGGACCCATAGAACCATTCAAAACACTCGGGTAGTGGAATAGCGGCATTTCCCCCGCCCTGCCCGGGGACCGACATAACCATTCAAAACGCTCGGGTAGTGGAGTAGCGGCATTTCAGCCGCCTTGCCCGGGGTCCCACAGAACCATTCAAAACGCTCGGGTAGTGGAGTAACGGCATTTCCCCCGCCCTGCCCGGGGTCCCACAGAATCATTCAAAACGCTCGGGTAGTCGAGTAACAGCATTTCCGCCGCCTTGCCCGGGGACCCACAGAACCATTCAAAACGCTTGATTATTGGAGTGACGGCATTTCCCCCACCCTGCCTGGGAACCCCACAGAACCATTCAAAACGCTCGGGTCGTGGAGTAGCGGCATTTCCCCCGCCCCTCCCGGGGTCCCACAGAACCATTCAAAACGCTCGGGTAGTGGATTAGCGGCATTTGCCCCGCCATGCCCGGGAAGCCCACAGGACCATTCAAAATGCTCGATTACTGGAGTAACGGCATTTCCCCCGCCTTACCAGGAGTCCCACTGAACCATTCAAAACGCTCGGGTAGTGGAGTAACGGCATTTCCTCTGCCGTGCCCGGGCTCCCACAGAATCATTCAAAACACTCGGGTAGTGGAGTAGCGGCATTTCCCCCGCCCTGCCCGGGGTCCCACATAAACATTCAAAACGCTCGGGTAGTGGAGTAGCGGCATTTCCCCCGCCATGCCCGGGGTCCCACAGAACCATTCAAAACGCTCGGGTAGTGGAGTAGCGGCATTTCCCCCGCCCTGCCCGGGACGCACAGAACAATTCAAAACGCTCGGGTAGTGGAGTAACGGCATTTCCCCCGCCCTGCCCGGGGTCCCACAGAACCATTCAAAACGCTTGGGTAGTGGAATAGCGGCATTTCCCCCGCCCTGCCCGGGACGCACAGAACCATTCAAAACGCTCGGGTAGTGGAGTAGCGGCATTTCCCCTGCCGTGCTCGGGAACCCCACAGAACCATTCAAAACGCTCGGGTAGTGGAGTAGCGGCATTTGCCCCGCCCTGCCCGGAAACCCCACAGAACCATTCAAAACGCTCGGATATTGGAGTAGCGGCATTTCCCCCGCCCTGCCCAGGGACCCACAGAACCATTCAAAACGCTTGGGTAGTGGAGTAGCGGCATTTCCCCCGCCCTGCCCGGGGTCCCACATAACCATTCAAAACGCTCGGGTAGTGGAGTAGCGGCATTTCCCCCGCCCTGCCCGGGGTCCCACAGAACCATTCAAACACTCGGGTAGTGGAGTAACGGCATTTCCCCCGCCCTGCCCGGGAACCCCACAGAAACATTCAAAACGCTCGGGTAGTGGAGTAACGGCATTTCCGCCGCCCTGCCCGGGGTCCCATTGAACCATTCAAAACGCTCGGATAGTGGAGTAGCGGCATTTCCCCCGCCCTGCCCAGGGTCCCACAGAACCATTCGAAACGCTCGGGTAGCGGAGTAGCGGCATTTCCCCCGCCCCACCCAGGGTCCCACAGAACCATTCAAAACTCTCAGAAAGTGGAATAGCGGCATTTCCCCCGCCCTGCCCGGGGACCCACAGAACCATTCAAAACGCTCGGGTAGTGGAGTAGCGGCATTTCCTCCGCCCTGCCCGGGGACCCATAGAACCATTCAAAACGCTCGGGTAGTGGAATAGCGGCATTTCCCCCGCCCTGCCCGGGGACCGACATAACCATTCAAAACGCTCGGGTAGTGGAGTAGCGGCATTTCCGCCGCCTTGCCCGGGGTCCCACAGGACCATTCAAAATGCTCGGGTAGTGGAGTAACGGCATTTCCCCTGCCCTGCCCGGGGTCCCACAGAATCATTCAAAACGCTCGGGTAGTGGAGTAACGGCATTTCCGCCGCCTTGCCCGGGGTCCCACAGAGCCATTAAAAACGCTCGGGTAGTGGAGTAGCGGCATTTCCGCCGCCTTGCCCGGGGTCCCACAGAATCATTCAAAACGCTCGGGTAGTGGAGTAACGGCATTTCCCCCGCCCTGCCCGGGGACCCACAAAACCATTCAAAACGCTCGGGTAGTGGAATAGCGGCATTTCCCCTGCCCTGCCCGGGGACCCACATAACCATTCAAAACGCTCGGGTAGTGGAATAGCGGCATTTCCCCCGCCCTGCCCGGGGACCCACAGAACCATTCAAAACGCTTGATTATTGGAGTAACGACATTTCCCCCGCCTAGCCCGGGGTCCCACACAACCATTCAAAACGCTCGGGTAGTGGAGTAGCGGCATTTCCCCCGCCCCTCCCGGGGTCCCACAGAACCATTGAAAACGCTCGGGTAGTGGATTAGCGGCATTTGCCCCGCCCTGCCGGGGAACCCCACAGAACCATTCAAAATGCTCGATTACTGGAGTAACGGCCTTTCCCCCGGTTTACCCGGAATCCCACTGAACCATTCAAAACGCTCGGGTAGTGGAGTAACGGCATTTCCCCTGCAGTGCCCGGGCTCCCACAGAATCATTCAAAACACTCGGGTAGTGGAGTAGCGGCATTTCCCCCGCCCTGCCCGAGGTCCCACATAAACATTCAAAACGCTCGGGTAGTGGAGTAGCGGCATTTCCCCCGCCATGCCCGGGGTCCCACAGAACCATTCAAAACGCTCGGGTAGTGGAGTAGCGGCATTTCCGCCGCCTTGCCCGGGGTACCACAGAACCATTCAAAACGCTCGGGTTGTGGAGTAGCGGCATTTGCCCCGCCCTGCCCGGGGTCCCACTGAACCATTCAAAACGCTCGGGTAGTGGAGTAGCGGCATTTACCCCGCCCTGCCCGGGGTCCCACAGAACCATTCAAACGCTCGGGTAGTGGAGTAGCGGCATTTCCCCCGCCCTGCCAGGGACGCACAGAACCATTCAAAACGCTCGGGTAGTGGAGTAGCGGCATTTCCCCCGCCCTGCCCTGGGACCCACAGAACCATTCAAAATGCGCGGGTAGTGGAGTAACGGCATTTCCCCCGCCCTGCCCGGGGACCCACAGAACCATTCAAAACGCTCGGGTAGTGGAATAGCGGCATTTCCCCCGCCCTGCCCGGGGACCCACAGAACCATTCAAAACGCTCGGGTAGTGGAGTAGCGGCATTTCCGCCGCCTTGCCCGGGGTACCACAGAACCATTCAAAACGCTAGGGTAGTGGAATAGCGGCATTTGCCCCGCCCTGCCCGGGGTCCCACTGAACCATTCAAAACGCTCGGATAGTGGAGTAGCGGCATTTGCCCCGTCCTGCCCGGGGTCCCACTGAACCATTCAAAACGCTCGGGTAGTGGAGTAGCGGCATTTGCTCCGCCCTGCCCGGGGTCCCACTGAACCATTCAAAACGCTCGGGTAGTGGAGTAGCGGCATTTCCCCCTCCCTGCCCGGGGACCCACAGAACCATTCAAAACGCTCGGGTAGTGGAATAGCGGCATTTCCCCCGCCCTGCCCGGGGTACCACAGAACCATTCAAAACGCTCGGGTAGTGGAGTAGCGGCATTTGCCCCGCCTTGCCCGGGGTCCCACTGAACCATTCAAAACGCTCGGGAAGTGGAGTAGCGGCATTTGCCCCGCCCTGCCCGGGGTCCCACTGAACCATTCAAAACGCTCGGGTAGTGGAGTAGCGGCATTTGCCCCGCCCTGCCCGGGGTCCCACTGAACCATTCAAAACGCTCGGGTAGTGGAGTAGCGGCATTTGCCCCGCCCTGCCCGGGGTCCCACTGAACCATTCAAACGCTCGGGTAGTGGAGTAGCGGCATTTCCCCCGCCCTGCCAGGGACGCACAGAACCATTCAAAACGCTCGGGTAGTGGAGTAACGGCATTTCCCCCGCCCTGCCCGGGGACCCACAGAATCATTCAAAACGCTCGGGTAGTGGAGTAGCGGCATTTCCCCCGACCTGCCCAGGGACCCACAGAACCATTCAAAACGCTCGGGTAGTGGAGTAACGGCATTTCCCCCGCCCTGCCCGGGGACCCACAGAATCATTCAAAACGCTCGGGTAGTGGAGTAACGGCATTTCCCCCGCCCTGCCCGGGGACCCACAGAACCATTCAAAACGCTCGGGTAGTGGAGTAGCGGCATTTCCCCCGCCCTGCCCGGGGACCCACAGAACCATTCAAAACGCTCGGGTAGTGGAGTAGCGGCATTTCCGCCGCCCTGCCCGGGGTCCCACTGAACCATTCAAAACGCTCGGGTAGTGGAGTAGCGGCATTTGCCCCGCCCTGCCCGGGGTCCCACAGAATCATTCAAAACGCTCGGGTAGTGGAGTAGCGGCATTTGCCCCGCCCTGCCCGGGGTCCCACTGAACCATTCAAAACGCTCGGGTAGTGGAGTAGCGGCATTTGCCCCGCCCTGCCCGGGGTCCCACTGAACCATTCAAAACGCTCGGGTAGTGGAGTAGCGGCATTTGCCCCGCCCTGCCCGGGGTCCCACTGAACCATTCAAAACGCTCGGGTAGTGGAGTAGCGGCATTTGCCCCGCCCTGCCCGGGGTCCCACTGAACCATTCAAAACGCTCGGGTAGTGGAGTAGCGGCATTTACCCCGCCCTGCCCGGGGTCCCACAGAACCATTCAAAAGCTCGGGTAGTGGAGTAGCGGCATTTCCCCCGCCCCACCCAGGGACCCACAGAACCATTCAAAACACTCGATTAATGGAGTAGCGGCATTTCCCCCGCCCTGCCCGGGGACCCACAGAACCATTCAAAACGCTCGGGTAGTGGAGTAGCGGCATTTCCTCCGCCCTGCCCGGGGACACATAGAACCATTCAAAACACTCGGGTAGTGGAATAGCGGCATTTCCCCCGCCCTGCCCGGGGACCGACATAACCATTCAAAACGCTCGGGTAGTGGAGTAGCGGCATTTCCGCCGCCTTGCCCGGGGTCCCACAGAACCATTCAAAACGCTCGGGTAGTGGAGTAACGGCATTTCCCCCGCCCTGCCCGGGGTCCCACAGAATCCTTCAAAACGCTCGGGTAGTCGAGTAACAGCATTTCCGCCGCATTGCCCGGGGTCCCACAGAACCATTCAAAACGCTCGGGAAGTGGAGTAGCGGCATTTCCCCCGCCCCTCCCGGGGTCCCACAGAACCATTCAAAACGCTCGGGTAGTGGATTAGCGGCATTTGCCCCGCCCTGCCCGGGAACCCCACAGGACCATTCAAAATGCTCGATTACTGGAGTAACGGCATTTCCCCCGCCTTACCAGGAGTCCCACTGAACCATTCAAAACGCTCGGGTAGTGGAGTAACGGCATTTCCTCTGCCGTGCCCGGGCTCCCACAGAATCATTCAAAACACTCGGGTAGTGGAGTAGCGGCATTTCCCCCGCCCTGCCCGGGGTCCCACATAAACATTCAAAACGCTCGGGTAGTGGAGTAGCGGCATTTCCCCCGCCCTGCCCGGGGTCCCACAGAACCATTCAAAACGCTCGGGTAGTGGAGTAGCGGCATTTCCCCCGCCCTGCCCGGGACGCACAGAACAATTCAAAACGCTCGGGTAGTGGAGTAACGGCATTTCCCCCGCCCTGCCCGGGGTCCCACAGAACCATTCAAAACGCTTGGGTAGTGGAATAGCGGCATTTCCCCCGCCCTGCCCGGGACGCACAGAACCATTCAAAACGCTCGGGTAGTGGAGTAGCGGCATTTCCCCTGCCGTGCTCGGGAACCCCACAGAACCATTCAAAACGCTCGGGTAGTGGAGTAGCGGCATTTGCCCCGCCCTGCCCGGAAACCCCACAGAACCATTCAAAACGCTCGGATATTGGAGTAGCGGCATTTCCCCCGCCCTGCCCAGGGACCCACAGAACCATTCAAAACGCTTGGGTAGTGGAGTAGCGGCATTTCCCCCGCCCTGCCCGGGGTCCCACATAACCATTCAAAACGCTCGGGTAGTGGAGTAGCGGCATTTCCCCCGCCCTGCCCGGGGTCCCACAGAACCATTCAAACACTCGGGTAGTGGAGTAACGGCATTTCCCCCGCCCTGCCCGGGAACCCCACAGAAACATTCAAAACGCTCGGGTAGTGGAGTAACGGCATTTCCGCCGCCCTGCCCGGGGTCCCATTGAACCATTCAAAACGCTCGGATAGTGGAGTAACGGCATTTCCCCCGCCCTGCACGGGAACCCACAGAATCATTCGAAACGCTCGGGTAGTGGAGTAACGGCATTTCCCCCGCCCTGCCCAGGGTCCCACAGAACCATTCAAAACTCTCGGAAAGTGGAGTAGTGGCATTTGCCCCGCACTACCCGGGAACCCAAAGAATCATTCGAAACGCTCGGGTAGCGGAGTAGCGGCATTTCCCCCGCCCCACCCAGGGTCCCACAGAACCATTCAAAACTCTCAGAAAGTGGAATAGCGGCATTTCCCCCGCCCTGCCCGGGGACCCACAGAACCATTCAAAACGCTCGGGTAGTGGAGTAGCGGCATTTCCTCCGCCCTGCCCGGGTACCCATAGAACCATTCAAAACGCTCGGGTAGTGGAGTAACGGCATTTCCCCCGCCCTGCCCGGGGACCGACATAACCATTCAAAACGCTCGGGTAGGGGAGTAGCGGCACTTCCGCCGCTTTGCCCGGGGTCCCACAGAACCATTCAAAACGCTCGGGTAGTGGAGTAACGGCATTTCCCCTGCCCTGCCCGGGGTCCCACAGAATCATTCAAAACGCTCGGGTAGTGGAGTAACGGCATTTCCGCCGCCTTGCCCGGGGTCCCACAGAGCCATTAGAAACGCTCGGGTAGTGGAGTAGCGGCATTTCCGCCGCCTTGCCCGGGGTCCCACAGAATCATTCAAAACGCTCGGGTAGTGGAGTAACGGCATTTCCCCCGTCCTGCCCGGGGACCCACAAAACCATTCAAAACGCTCGGGTAG
The DNA here is from genome assembly GCF_047496885.1 of Scyliorhinus torazame. Taxonomy (NCBI): domain Eukaryota; kingdom Metazoa; phylum Chordata; class Chondrichthyes; order Carcharhiniformes; family Scyliorhinidae; genus Scyliorhinus; species Scyliorhinus torazame. Next base: position 77,043,203 of record NC_092718.1, on the reverse strand, counting down.
TGGAATAGCGGCATTTCCCCCGCCCTGCCCGGGGACACACATAACCATTCAAAACGCTCGGGTAGTGGAATAGCGGCATTTCCCCCGCCCTGCCCGGGGACCCACAGAACCATTCAAAACGCTTGATTATTGGAGTAACGACATTTCCCCCGCCCTGCCCGGGGACCCACAGAACCATTCAAAACGCTCGGGTAGTGGAGTAACGGCATTTCCCCTGCCGTGCCCGGGCTCCCACAGAATCATTCAAAACACTCGGGTAGTGGAGTAGCGGCATTTCCCCCGTCCTGCGCGAGGTCCCACATAAACATTCAAAACGCTCGGGTAGTGGAGTAGCGGCATTTTCCCCGCCATGCCCGGGGTCCCACAGAACCATTCAAAACGCTCGGGTAGTGGAGTAGCGGCATTTCCGCCGCCTTGCCCGGGGTACCACAGAACCATTCAAAACGCTCGGGTTGTGGAGTAGCGGCATTTGCCCCGCCCTGCCCGGGGTCCCACAGAACCATTCAAACGCTCGGGTAGTGGAGTAGGGGCATTTCCCCCGCCCTGCCAGGGACGCACAGAACCATTCAAAACGCTCGGGTAGTGGAGTAGCGGCATTTCCCCCGACCTGCCCAGGGACCCACAGAACCATTCAAAATGCGCGGGTAGTGGAGTAACGGCATTTCCCTCGCCCTGCCCGGGGACCCACAGAATCATTCAAAACGCTCGGGTAGTGGAGTAACGGCATTTCCGCCGCCCTGCCCGGGGTCCCATTGAACCATTCAAAACGCTCGGATAGTGGAGTAACGGCATTTCCCCCGCCCTGCACGGGAACCCACAGAATCATTCGAAACGCTCGGGTAGTGGAGTAACGGCATTTCCCCCGCGCTGCCCGGGAACCCCACAGAACCATTCAAAACGCTCGGGTAGTGGAGTAGCGGCATTTCCCCGGCCCTGCCCAGGGTCCCACAGAACCATTCAAAACTCTCGGAAAGTGGAGTAGTGGCATTTGCCCCGCCCTACCCGGGAACCCACAGAATCATTCGAAACGCTCGGGTAGCGGAGTAGCGGCATTTCCCCCGCCCCACCCAGGGTCCCACAGAACCATTCAAAACTCTCAGAAAGTGGAATAGCGGCATTTCCCCCGCCCTGCCCGGGGACCCACAGAACCATTCAAAACGCTCGGGTAGTGGAGTAGCGGCATTTCCTCCGCCCTGCCCGGGGACCCATAGAACTATTCAAAACGCTCGGGTAGTGGAATAGCGGCATTTCCCCCGCCCTGCCCGGGGACCGACATAACCATTCAAAACGCTCGGGTAGGGGAGTAGCGGCACTTCCGCCGCTTTGCCCGGGGTCCCACAGAACCATTCAAAACGCTCGGGTAGTGGAGTAACGGCATTTCCCCTGCCCTGCCCGGGGTCCCACAAAACCATTCAAAACGCTCGGGTAGTGGAATAGCGGCATTTCCCCCGCCCTGCCCGGGGTCCCACAAAACCATTCAAAACGCTCGGGTAGTGGAATAGCGGCATTTCCCCCGCCCTGCCCGGGGACCCACAGAACCATTCAAAACGCTCGGGTAGTGGAGTAACGACATTTCCCCCGCCTTGCCCGGGGTCCCACAGAACCATTCAAAACGCTCGGGTAGTGGAGTAGCGGCATTTCCCCTGCCCTGCCAGGGGACCCACAGAACCATTCAAAACGCTCGGGTAGTGGAGTAACGGCATTTCCCCTGCCGTGCCCGGGCTCCCACAGAATCATTCAAAACGCTCGGGTAGTGGAGTAGCGGCATTTCGCCCGCCCTGCCCGAGGTCCCACATAAACATTCAAAACGCTCGGGTAGTGGAGTAGCGGCATTTCCCCCGCCATGACCGGGGTCCCACAGAACCATTCAAAACGCTCGGGTAGTGGAGTAGCGGCATTTCCGCCGCCTTGCCCGGGGTCCCACTGAACCATTCAAAACGCTCGGGTTGTGGAGTAGCGGCATTTGCCCCGCCCTGCCCGGGGTCCCACAGAATCATTCAAAACGCTCGGGTAGTGGAGTAGCGGCATTTGCCCCGCCCTGCCCGGGGTCCCACTGAACCATTCAAAACGCTCGGGTAGTGGAGTAGCGGCATTTGCCCCGCCCTGCCCGGGGTCCCACTGAACCATTCAAAACGCTCGGGTAGTGGAGTAGCGGCATTTGCCCCGCCCTGCCCGGGGTCCCACTGAACCATTCAAAACGCTCGGGTAGTGGAGTAGCGGCATTTACCCCGCCCTGCCCGGGGTCCCACAGAACCATTCAAACGCTCGGGTAGTGGAGTAGCGGCATTTCCCCCGCACTGCCCGGGACGCACAGAACCATTCAAAACGCTCGGGTAGTGGAGTAGCGGCATTTCCCCCGACCTGCCCAGGGACCCACAGAACCATTCAAAATGCGCGGGTAGTGGAGTAGCGGCATTTCCCCCGCCCTGCCCGGGGACCCACAGAACCATTCAAAACGCTCGGGTAGTGGAGTAGCGGCATTTCCCCCGCCCTGCCCGGGGACCCAAAGAACCATTCAAAACGCTCGGGTAGTGGAGTAGCGGCATTTCCCCCGCCCTGCCCGGGGACCCACAGAACCATTCAAAACGCTCGGGTAGTGGAGTAGCGGCATTTCCGCCGCCTTGCCCGGGGTACCACAGAACCATTCAAAACGCTCGGGTAGTGGAATAGCGGCATTTGCCCCGCCCTGCCCGGGGTCCCACTGAACCATTCAAAACGCTCGGGTAGTGGAGTAGCGGCATTTGCCCCGCCCTGCCCGGGGTCCCACTGAACCATTCAAAACGCTCGGGTAGTAGAGTAGCGGCATTTACCCCGCCCTGCCCGGGGTCCCACAGAACCATTCAAACGCTCGGGTAGTGGAGTAGCGGCATTTCCCCCGTCCTGCCAGGGACGCACAGAACCATTCAAAACGCTCGGGTAGTGGAGTAGCGGCATTTCCCCCGCCCTGCCAGGGACGCACAGAACCATTCAAAACGCTCGGGTAGTGGAATAGCGGCATTTCCCCCGACCTGCCCAGGGACCCACAGAACCATTCAAAACGCTCGGGTAGTGGAGTAGCGGCATTTTCCCCGACCTGCCCAGGGACACACAGAATCATTCAAAACGCTCGGGTAGTGGAGTAACGGCATTTCCCCCTCCCTGCCCGGGGACCCACAGAACCATTCAAAACGTTCGGGTAGTGGAGTAGCGGCATTTCCCCCTCCCTGCCCGGGGACCCACAGAACCATTCAAAACGCTCGGGTAGTGGAGTAACGGCATTTCCCCCGCCTTGCCCGGGAACCCCACATAACCATTCATAACGCTCGGGTAGTGGAGTAACGGCATTTCCCCCGCCTTGCCCGGGAACCCCACATAACCATTCAAAACGCTCGGGTAGTGGAGTAGCGGCATTTCCCCCTCCCTGCCCGGGGACCCACAGAACCATTCAAAATGCTCGGGCAGTGGAGTAACGGCATTTCCAACGCCCTGCCCGGGGTCCCACAGAACCATTCAAACGCTCGGGTAGTGGAGTAGCGGCATTTCCCCCGCCCTACCCGGGAACCCACAGAATCATTCGAAACCCTCGGGTAGTGGAGTAGCGGCATTTCCCCCGCCCCACCCAGGGACCCACAGAACCATTCAAAACGCTTGATTAGTGGAGTAGCGGCATTTCCCCCGCCCTGCCCGGGAACCCCACAGAACCATTCAAAACGCTCGGGTAGTGGAGTAACGGCATTTCCCCCGCCCTGCCCGGGGACCCATAGAACCATTCAAAACGCTCGGGTAGTGGAGTAGCGGCATTCCCTCCGCCCTGCCCGGGGACCCATAGAACCATTCAAAACGCTCGGGTAGTGGAGTAGCGGCAATTCCTCCGCCCTGCCCGAGGATCCATAGAACCATTCAAAACGCTCGGGTAGTGGAATAGCGGCATTTCCCCCGCCCTGCCCGCGGACCCACAAAACCATTCAAAACGCTCGGGTAGTGGAGTAGCGGCATTTCCCCCGCCCTGCCCGGGGACCCACAAAACCATTCAAAACGCTCGGGTAGTGGAGTAGCGGCATTTCCCCCGCCCTGCCCGGGGACCCACAGAACCATTCAAAACGCTTGGGTAGTGGAGTAACGGCATTTCCCCCGCCCTGCCCGGGGTCCCACAGATCCATTCAAACGCTCGGGTAGTGGAGTAGCGGCATTTCCCCCGCCCTGCCCGGGGTCCCACAGAACCATTCAAAACGCTCGGGTAGTGGAGTAACGGCATTTCCCCCGCCATATCCGGGAACCCCACAGAACCATTCAAAACGTTCGGGTAGTGGAGTAACGGCATTTCCCCCGCCCTGCCCGGGGACCCATAGAACCATTCAAAACGCTCGGGTAGTGGAGTAACGGCATTTCCCCCGCCCTGCCCGGGGTCCCACAGAACCATTCAAACGCTCGGGTAGTGGAGTAGCGGCATTTCCCCCGCCCTACCCGGGAACCCACAGAATCATTCGAAACGCTCGGGTAGTGGAGTAACGGCATTTCCCCCGCCCTGCCCAGGGTCCCACAGAACAATTCAAAACGCTCGGGTAGTGGAATCGCGGCATTTCCCCCGCCCTGCCCGGGGACCCACAGAACCATTCAAAACGCTTGATTATTGGAGTAACGACATTTCCCCCGCCTTGCCCGGGGTCCCACAGAACCATTCAAAACGCTCGGGTAGTGGAGTAGCGGCATTTCCCCCGCCCCTCCCGGGGTCCCACAGAACCATTCAAAACGCTCGGGTAGTGGATTAGCGGCATTTGCCCCGCCCTGCCCGGGAACCCCACAGAACCATGCAAAATGCTCGATTACTGGAGTAACGGCATTACCCCCGCCTTACCCGGAATCCCACTGAACCATTCAAAACGCTCGGGTAGTGGAGTAACGGCATTTCCCCTGCCGTGCCCGGGCTCCCACAGAATCATTCAAAACACTCGGGTAGTGGAGTAGCGGCATTTCCCCCGCCCTGCCCGGGGTCCCACATAATATTCAAAACGCTCGGGTAGTGGAGTAGCGGCATTTCCCCCGCCATGCCCGGGGTCCCACAGAACCATTCAAAACGCTCGGGTAGTGGAGTAGCGGCATTTCCGCCGCCTTGCCCGGGGTACCGCAGAACCATTCAAAACGCTCGGGTTGTGGAGTAGCGGCATTTGCCCCGCCCTGCCCGGGGTCCCACAGAACCATTCAAACGCTCGGGTAGTGGACTAGCGGCATTTCCCCCGCACTGCCCGGGACGCACAGAACCATTCAAAACGCTCGGATAGTGGAGTAGCGGCATTTCCCCGACCTGCCCAGGGACCCACAGAACCATTCAAAATGCGCGGGTAGTGGATTAACGGCATTTTCCCCGCCCTGCCCGGGGACCCACAGAATCATTCAAAACGCTCGGGTAGTGGAGTAACGGCATTTCCCCTGCCCAGCCCGGGGACCCACAGAACCATTCAAAACGCTCGGGTAGTGGAATAGCGGGATTTCCCCCGCCCTGCCCGGGGACCCACAGAACCATTCAAAACGCGCGTGTAGTGGATTAGCGGCATTTCCCCCGCCCTGTCCGGGGTCCCACAGAACCATTCAAAATGCTCGGGTACTGGAGTAACGGCATTTCCCCCGCCCTACCCGGGAACCCCTAAGAACCATTCAAAACGCTCGGGTAGTGGAGTAACAGCATTTCCCCCGCCCTGCCCATGGGACCCACAGAACCATTCAAAACGTTCGGGTAGTGGAGTAGCGGCATTTCCCCTGCCCTGCCCAGGGACCCACAGAACCATGCAAAATGCTCGGGTAGTGGAGTAACGGCATTTCCAACGCCCTGCCCGGGGTCCCACAGAACCATTCAAAACGCTCGGGTAGTGGAGTAACGGCATTTCCCCCGCCCTGCCCGGGGTCCCACAGAACCATTCAAACACTCGGGTAGTGGAGTAACGGCATTTCCCCCGCCCTGCCCGGGGTCCCACTGAACCATTCAAAACGCTCGGGTAGTGGAGTAACGGCATTTCCCCCGCCATGCCCGGGAACCCCACAGAACCATTCAAAACGCTCGGGTAGTGGAGTAACGGCATTTCCCCCGCCCTGCCCGGGAACGCACAGAATCATTCGAAACGCTCGGGTAGTGGAGTAACGGCATTTCCCCCGCGCTGCCCGGGAACCCCACAGAACCATTCAAAACGCTCGGATAGTGGAGTAGCGGCATTTCCCCCGCCCTGCCCAGGGTCACACAGAACCATTCAAAACTCTCGGAAAGTGGAGTAGTGGCATTTGCCCCGCCCTACCCGGGAACCCACAGAATCATTCGAAACGCTCGGGTAGTGGAGTAGCGGCATTTGCCCCGCCCCACCCAGGGACCCACAGAACCATTCAAAACGCTGGATTAGTGGAGTAGCGGCATTTCCCCCGCCCTGCCCGGGGACCCATAGAACCATTCAAAACGCTCGGGTAGTGGAATAGCGGCATTTCCCCCGCCCTGCCCGGGGACCCACGGAACCATTCAAAACGCTCGGGTAGTGGAGTAGCGGCATTTCCCCCGCCCTGCCCGGGGACCGACATAACCATTCAAAACGCTCGGGTAGTGGAGTAGCGGCATTTCCGCCGCCTTGCCCGGGGTCCCACAGAACCATTCAAAACGCTCGGGTAGTGGAGTAACGGCATTTCCCCTGCCCTGCCCGGGGTCCTACAGAATCATTCAAAACGCTCGGGTAGTGGAGTAACGGCATTTCCGCCGCCTTGCCCGGGGTCCCACAGAACCATTAAAAACGCTCGGGTAGTGGAGTAGCGGCATTTCCGCCGCCTTGCCCGGGGTCCCACAGAATCATTCAAAACGCTCGGGTAGTGGAGTAACGGCATTTCCCCCGCCCTGCCCGGGGACCCACATAACCGTTCAAAACGCTCGGGTAGTGGAATAGCGGCATTTCCCCCGCCCTGCCCGGGGACCCACATAACCATTCAAAACGCTCGGGTAGTGGAATAGCGGCATTTCCCCCGCCCTGCCCGGGGTCCCACAGAACCATTCAAAACGCTCGGGTAGTGGAGTAGCGGCATATCCCCCGCCCCTCCCGGGGTCCCACAAAACCATTGAAAACGCTCGGGTAGTGGATTAGCGGCATTTGCCCCGCCCTGCCCGGGAACCCCACAGAACCATTCAAAATGCTCGATTACTGGAGTAACGGCATTTCCCCCGCCTGACCCGGAATCCCACTGAACCATTCAAAACGCTCGGGTAGTGGAGTAACGGCATTTCCCCTGCCGTGCCCGGGCTCCCACAGAATCATTCAAAACACTCGGGTAGTGGAGTAGCGGCATTTCCCCCGCCCTGCCCGAGGTCCCACATAAACATTCAAAACGCTTGGGTAGTGGAGTCGCGGCATTTCCCCCGCCCTGCCCGGGGTCCCACATAAACATTCAAAACGCTCGGGTAGTGGAGTAGCGGCATTTCCCCCGCCATGCCCGGGGTCCCACAGAACCATTCAAAACGCTCTGGTAGTGGAGTAGCGTCATTTACCCCGCCCTGCCCGGGGTCCCACAGAACCATTCAAAACGCTCGTGTAGTGGAGTAGCGGCATTTCCCCCGCCCTGCCCGGGACGCACAGAACCATTCAAAACGTTCGGGTAGTGGAGTAGCGGCATTTCCCCCGACCTGCCCAGGGACCCACAGAACCATTCAAAATGCGCGGGTAGTGGATTAACGGCATTTCCCCCGCCCTGCCCGGGGTCCCACAGAGCCATTAAAAACGCTCGGGTAGTGGAGTAGCAGCATTTCCCCCGCCCTGCCCGGGGACCCACAGAATCATTCAAAACGCTCGGGTAGTGGAGTAACGGCATTTCCCCCGCCCTGCCCGGGGACCCACAGAACCATTCAAAACGCTCGGGTAGTGGAGTTGCGGCATTTCCCCCGCCCTGCCCAGGGACCCACAGAACCATTCAAAACGCTCGGGTAGTGGAATAGCGGCATTTCCCCCGCCCTGCCCGGGGACCCACAGAACCATTCAAAACGCTCGGGTAGTGGAGTAACGGCATTTCCGCCGCCCTGCCCGGGGTCCCATTGAACCATTCAAAACGCTCGGATAGTGGAGTAACGGCATTTCCCCCGCCCTGCACGGGAACCCACAGAATCATTCGAAACGCTCGGGTAGTGGAGTAACGGCATTTCCCCCGCGCTGCCCGGGAACCCCACAGAACCATTCAAAACGCTCGGATAGTGGAGTAGCGGCATTTCCCCGGCCCTGCCCAGGGTCCCACAGAACCATTCAAAACTCTCGGAAAGTGGAGTAGTGGCATTTGCCCCGCCCTACCCGGGAACCCACAGAATCATTCGAAACGCTCGGGTAGCGGAGTAGCGGCATTTCCCCCGCCCCACCCAGGGTCCCACAGAACCATTCAAAACTCTCAGAAAGTGGAATAGCGGCATTTCCCCCGCCCTGCCCGGGGACCCACAGAACCATTCAAAACGCTCGGGTAGTGGAGTAACGGCATTTCCTCCGCCCTGCCCGGGGTCCCATTGAACCATTCAAAACGCTCGGATAGTGGAGTAACGGCATTTCCTCCGCCCTGCCCGGGGACCCATAGAACCATTCAAAACGCTCGGGTAGTTGAATAGCGGCATTTCCCCCGCCCTGCCCGGGGACCGACATAACCATTCAAAACGCTCGGGTAGGGGAGGAGCGGCACTTCCGCCGCTTTGCCCGGGGTCCCACAGAACCATTCAAAACGCTCGGGTAGTGGAGTAACGGCATTTCCCCTGCCCTGCCCGGGGTCCCACAGAATCATTCAAAACGCTCGGGTAGTGGAGTAACGGCATTTCCGCCGCCTTGCCCGGGGTCCCACAGAGCCATTAAAAACGCTCGGGTAGTGGAGTAGCGGCATTTCCGCCGCCTTGCCCGGGGACCTAAGAATCATTCAAAACGCTCAGGTAGTGGAGTAACGGCATTTCCCCCGCCCTGCCCGGGGACCCACAAAACCATTCAAAACGCTCGGGTAGTGGAATAGCGGCATTTCCCCCGCCCTGCCCGGGGACCCACAGAACCATTCAAAACGCTTGATTATTGGAGTAACGACATTTCCCCCGCCTCGCCCGGGGACCCACAGAACCATTCAAAACGCTCGGGTAGTGGAGTAGCGGCATTGCCCCCGCCCTGCCCGGGGTCCCACAGAACCATTCAAAACGCTCGGGTAGTGGAGTAGCGGCATTTGCCCCGCCCTGCCCGGGGTCCCACTGAACCATTCAAAACGCTCGGGTAGTGGAGTAGCGGCATTTACCCCGCCCTGCCCGGGGTCCCACAGAACCATTCAAACGCTCGGGTAGTGGAGTAGCGGCATTTCCCCCGCCCTGCCAGGGACGCACAGAACCATTCAAAACGCTCGGGTAGTGGAGTAGCGGCATTTACCCCGCCCTGCCAGGGACGCACAGAACCATTCAAAACGCTTGGGTAGTGGAGTAGCGGCATTTCCCCCGACCTGCCCAGGGACCCACAGAACCATTCAAAACGCTTGGGTAGTGGAGTAGCGGCATTTCCCCCGACCTGCCCAGGGACCCACAGAATCATTCAAAACGCTCGGGTAGTGGAGTAACGGCATTTCCCCCGCCCTGCCCGGGGACCCACAGAACCATTCAAAACGTTCGGGTAGTGGAGTAGCGGCATTTCCCCCTCCCTGCCCGGGGACCCACAGAACCATTCAAAACGCTCGGGTAGTGGAGTAACGGCATTTCCCCCTCCCTGCCCGGGGACCCACAGAACCATTCAAAATGCTCGGGTACTGGAGTAACGGCATTTCCCCCGCCTTGCCCGGGGACCCACAGAACCATTCAAAACGCTCGGGTAGTGGAGTAACGGCATTTCCAACGCCCTGCCCGGGGTCCCACAGAACCATTCAAACGCTCGGGTAGTGGAGTAGCGGCATATCCCCCGCCCTACCCGCGAACCCACAGAATCATTCGAAACCCTCGGGTAGTGGAGTAGCGGCATTTCCCCCGCCCCACCCAGGGACCCACAGAACCATTCAAAACGCTTGATTAGTGGAGTAGCGGCATTTGCCCCGCCCTGCCCGGGAACCCCACAGAACCATTCAAAACGCTCGGGTAGTGGAGTAGCGGCATTCCCTCCGCCCTGCCCGGGGACCCATAGAACCATTCAAAACGCTCGGGTAGTGGAGTAGCGGCATTTCCCCCGCCCTGCCCGGGGACCCATAGAACCATTCAAAACGCTCGGGTAGTGGAGTAGCGGCATTTCCCCCGCCCTGCCCGGGGACCCATAGAACCATTCAAAACGCGCGGGTAGTGGAGTAGCGGCAATTCCTCCGCCCTGCCCGAGGATCCATAGAACCATTCAAAACGCTTGGGTAGTGGAGTAACGGCATTTCCCCCGCCCTGCCCGGGGTCCCACAGATCCATTCAAACGCTCGGGTAGTGGAGTAGCGGCATTTCCCCCGCCCTGCCCGGGGTCCCACAGAACCATTCAAAACGCTCGGGTAGTGGAGTAACGGCATTTCCCCCGCCATATCCGGGAACCCCACAGAACCATTCAAAACGCTCGGGTAGTGGAGTAACGGCATTTCCCCCGCCCTGCCCGGGGTCCCACAGAACCATTCAAAACGCTTGGGTAGTGGAGTAACGGCATTTCCCCCGCCCTGCCCGAGGTCCCACAGAACCATTCAAAACACTCGGGTAGTGGAGTAACGGCATTTCCCCCGCCATATCCGGAAACCCCACAGAACCATTCAAAACGCTCGGGTAGTGGAGTAGCGGCATTTCCCCCGCCCTGCCCGGGGACCCACAGAACCATTCAAAACGCTCGGGTAGTGGAGTAACGGCATTTCCCCCGCCCTGCGCAGGGACCCACAGAACCATTCAAAACGCTCGGGTAGTGGAGTAACGGCATTTCCCCCGCCATATCCGGAAACCCCACAGAACCATTCAAAACGCTCGGGTAGTGGAGTAGCGGCATTTCCCCCGCCCTGCCCGGGGTCCCACAGAACCATTCAAACGCTCGGGTAGTGGAGTAGCGGCATTTCCCCCGCCCTACCCGGGAACCCACAGAATCATTCGAAACGCTCGGGTAGTGGAGTAACGGCATTTCCCCCGCCCTGCCCAGGGTCCCACAGAACAATTCAAAACGCTCGGGTAGTGGAGTCGCGGCATTTCCCCCGCTCTACCCGGGAACCCACAGAATCATTCAAAACGCTCGGGTAGTGGAATAGCGGCATTTCCCCCGCCCTGCCCGGGGACCCACAGAACCATTCAAAACGCTTGATTATTGGAGTAACGACATTTCCCCCGCCTTGCCCGGGGTCCCACAGAACCATTCAAAACGCTCGGGTAGTGGAGTAGCGGCATTTCCCCCGCCCCTCCCGGGGTCCCACAGAACCATTCAAAACGCTCGGGTAGTGGATTAGCGGCATTTGCCCCGCCCTGCCCGGGAACCCCACAGAACCATGCAAAATGCTCGATTACTGGAGTAACGGCATTTCCCCCGCCTTACCCGGAATCCCACTGAACCATTCAAAACGCTCGGGTAGTGGAGTAACGGCATTTCCCCTGCCGTGCACGGGCTCCCACAGAATCATTCAAAACACTCGGGTAGTGGAGTAGCGGCATTTCCCCCGCCCTGCCCGGGGTCCCACATAATATTCAAAACGCTCGGGTAGTGGAGTAGCGGCATTTCCCCCGCCATGCCCGGGGTCCCACAGAACCATTCAAAACGCTCGGGTAGTGGAGTAGCGGCATTTCCGCCGCCTTGCCCGGGGTACCACAGAACCATTCAAAACGCTCGGGTTGTGGAGTAGCGGCATTTGCCCCGCCCTGCCCGGGGTCCCACTGAACCATTCAAAACGCTCGGGTAGTGGAGTAGCGGCATTTACCCCGCCCTGCCCGGGGTCCCACAGAACCATTCAAACGCTCGGGTAGTGGAGTAGCGGCATTTCCCCCGCACTGCCCGGGACGCACAGAACCATTCAAAACGCTCGGGTAGTGGAGTAGCGGCATTTCCCCGACCTGCCCAGGGACCCACAGAACCATTCAAAATGCGCGGGTAGTGGATTAACGGCATTTTCCCCGCCCTGCCTGGGGACCCACAGAATCATTCAAAACGCTCGGGTAGTGGAATAGCGGCATTTCCCCCGCCCTGCCCGGGGACCCAGAGAACCATTCAAAACGCGCGTGTAGTGGATTAGCGGCATTTCCCCCGCCCTGTCCGGGGTCCCACAGAACCATTCAAAACGCTCGGGTAGTGGAGTAACGGCATTTCCCCCGCCCTACCCGGGAACCCCTAAGAACCATTCAAAACGCTCGAGTAGTGGAGTAACAGCATTTCCCCCGCCCTGCCCGGGGACCCACAGAACCATTCAAAACGTTCGGGTAGTGGAGTAACGGCATTTCCAACGCCCTGCCCGGGGTCCCACAGAACCATTCAAAACGCTCGGGTAGTGGAGTAACGGCATTTCCCCCGCCCTGCCCGGGGTCCCACAGAACCATTCAAACACTCGGGTAGTGGAGTAACGGCATTTCCCCCGCCCTGCCCGGGGTCCCACTGAACCATTCAAAACGCTCGGGTAGTGGAGTAACGGCATTTCCCCCGCCATGCCCGGGAACCCCACAGAACCATTCAAAACGCTCGGGTAGTGGAGTAACGGCATTTCCCCCGCCCTGCCCTGGGAACGCACAGAATCATTCGAAACGCTCGGGTAGTGGAGTAACGGCATTTCCCCCGCGCTGCCCGGGAACCCCACAGAACCATTCAAAACGCTCGGATAGTGGAGTAGCGGCATTTCCCCCGCCCTGCCCAGGGTCACACAGAACCATTCAAAACTCTCGGAAAGTGGAGTAGTGGCATTTGCCCCGCCCTACCCGGGAACCCACAGAATCATTCGAAACGCTCGGGTAGTGGAGTAGCGGCATTTGCCCCGCCCCACCCAGGGACCCACAGAACCATTCAAAACGCTCGATTAGTGGAGTAGCGGCATTTCCCCCGCCCTGCCCGGGGACCCATAGAACCATTCAAAACGCTCGGGTAGTGGAATAGCGGCATTTCCCCCGCCCTGCCCGGGGACCCACAGAACCATTCAAAACGCTCGGGTAGTGGAGTAGCGGCATTTCCCCCGCCCTGCCCGGGGACCGACATAACCATTCAAAACGCTCGGGTAGTGGAGTAGCGGCATTTCCGCCGCCATGCCCGGGGTCCCACAGAACCATTCAAAACGCTCGGGTAGTGGAGTAACGGCATTTCCCCTGCCCTGCCCGGGGTCCCACAGAATCATTCAAAACGCTCGGGTAGTGGAGTAACGGCATTTCCGCCGCCTTGCCCGGGGTCCCACAGAACCATTAAAAACGCTCGGGTAGTGGAGTAGCGGCATTTCCGCCGCCTTGCCCGGGGTCCCTCAGAATCATTCAAAACGCTCGGGTAGTGGAGTAACGGCATTTCCCCCGCCCTGCCCGGGGACCCACATAACCGTTCAAAACGCTCGGGTAGTGGAATAGCGGCATTTCCCCCGCCCTGCCCGGGGACCCACATAACCATTCAAAACGCTCGGGTAGTGGAATAACGGCATTTCCCCCGCCCTGCCCGGGGACCCACATAACCGTTCAAAACGCTCGGGTAGTGGAATAACGGCATTTCCCCCGCCCTGCCCGGGGTCCCACAGAACCATTCAAAACGCTCGGGTAGTGGAGTAGCGGCATATCCCCCGCCCCTCCCGGGGTCCCACAAAACCATTGAAAACGCTCGGGTAGTGGATTAGCGGCATTTGCCCCGCCCTGCCCGGGAACCCCACAGAACCATTGAAAATGCTCGATTACTGGAGTAACGGCATTTCCCCCGCCTGACCCGGAATCCCACTGAACCATTCAAAACGCTCGGGTAGTGGAGTAACGGCATTTCCCCTGCCGTGCCCGGGCTCCCACAGAATCATTCAAAACACTCGGGTAGTGGAGTAGCGGCATTTCCCCCGCCCTGCCCGAGGTCCCACATAAACATTCAAAACGCTTGGGTAGTGCAGTCGCGGCATTTCCCCCGCCCTGCCCGGGGTCCCACATAAACATTCAAAACGCTCGGGTAGTGGAGTAGCGGCATTTCCCCCGCCATGCCCGGGGTCCCACAGAACCATTCAAAACGCTCGGGTAGTGGAGTAGCGTCATTTACCCCGCCCTGCCCGGGGTCCCACAGAACCATTCAAAACGCTCGGGTAGTGGAGTAGCGGCATTTCCCCCGCCCTGCCAGGGACGCACAGAACCATTCAAAACGCTCGGGTAGTGGAGTAGCGGCATTTCCCCCGACCTGCCCAGGGACCCACAGAACCATTCAAAATGCGCGGGTAGTGGATTAACGGCATTTCCCCCGCCCTGCCCGGGGACCCACAGAATCATTCAAAACGCTCGGGTAGTGGAGTAACGGCATTTCCCCCGCCCTGCCCGGGGACCCACAGAACCATTCAAAACGCTCGGGTAGTGGAGTAGCGGCATTTCCCCCGCCCTGCCCAGGGACCCACAGAACCATTCAAAACGCTCGGGTAGTGGAGTAACGGCATTTCCCCCGCCCAGCCCGGGGACCCACAGAACCATTCAAAACGCTCGGGTAGTGGAGTAACGGCATTTACCCCGCCCTACCCGGGAACCCCTAAGAACCATTCAAAACGCTCGGGTAGTGGAGTAACAGCATTTCCCCCGCCCTGCCCGGGGACCCACAGAACCATTCAAAACGTTCGGGTAGTGGAGTAGCGGCATTTCCCATTCCCTGCCCGGGGTCCCACAGAACCATTCAAAACGCTCGGGTAGTGGAGTTGCGGCATTTCCCCCGCCCCACCCAGGGACCCACAGAACCATTCAAAACGCTTGATTAGTGGAGTAACGGCATTTCCCCCGCCCTACCCAGGAACCCCTAAGAACCATTCAAAACGCTCGAGTAGTGGAGTAACAGCATTTCCCCCGCCCTGCCCGGGGTCCCACAGAACCATTCAAAACGTTCGGGTAGTGGAGTAACGACATTTCCCCCGCCCTGCCCGGGGACCCACAGAACCATTCAAAACGTTCGGGTAGTGGAGTAACGGCATTTCCAACGCCCTGCCCGGGGTCCCACAGAACCATTCAAAACGCTCGGGTAGTGGAGTAACGGCATTTCCCCCGCCCTGCCCGGGGTCCCACAGAACCATTCAAACACTCGGGTAGTGGAGTAACGGCATTTCCCCCGCCCTGCCCGGGGTCCCACTGAACCATTCAAAACGCTCGGGTAGTGGAGTAACGGCATTTCCCCCGCCATGCCCGGGAACCCCACAGAACCATTCAAAACGCTCGGGTAGTGGAGTAACGGCATTTCCCCCGCCCTGCCCTGGGAACGCACAGAATCATTCGAAACGCTCGGGTAGTGGAGTAACGGCATTTCCCCCGCGCTGCCCGGGAACCCCACAGAACCATTCAAAACGCTCGGATAGTGGAGTAGCGGCATTTCCCCCGCCCTGCCCAGGGTCACACAGAACCATTCAAAACTCTCGGAAAGTGGAGTAGTGGCATTTGCCCCGCCCTACCCGGGAACCCACAGAATCATTCGAAACGCTCGGGTAGTGGAGTAGCGGCATTTGCCCCGCCCCACCCAGGGACCCACAGAACCATTCAAAACGCTCGATTAGTGGAGTAGCGGCATTTCCCCCGCCCTGCCCGGGGACCCATAGAACCATTCAAAACGCTCGGGTAGTGGAATAGCGGCATTTCCCCCGCCCTGCCCGGGGACCCACAGAACCATTCAAAACGCTCGGGTAGTGGAGTAGCGGCATTTCCCCCGCCCTGCCCGGGGACCGACATAACCATTCAAAACGCTCGGGTAGTGGAGTAGCGGCATTTCCGCCGCCATGCCCGGGGTCCCACAGAACCATTCAAAACGCTCGGGTAGTGGAGTAACGGCATTTCCCCTGCCCTGCCCGGGGTCCCACAGAATCATTCAAAACGCTGGGGTAGTGGAGTAACGGCATTTCCGCCGCCTTGCCCGGGGTCCCACAGAACCATTAAAAACGCTCGGGTAGTGGAGTAGCGGCATTTCCGCCGCCTTGCCCGGGGTCCCTCAGAATCATTCAAAACGCTCGGGTAGTGGAGTAACGGCATTTCCCCCGCCCTGCCCGGGGACCCACATAACCGTTCAAAACGCTCGGGTAGTGGAATAGCGGCATTTCCCCCGCCCTGCCCGGGGACCCACATAACCATTCAAAACGCTCGGGTAGTGGAATAACGGCATTTCCCCCGCCCTGCCCGGGGACCCACAGAACCATTCAAAACGCTCGGGTAGTGGAGTAGCGGCATATCCCCCGCCCCTCCCGGGGTCCCACAAAACCATTGAAAACGCTCGGGTAGTGGATTAGCGGCATTTGCCCCGCCCTGCCCGGGAACCCCACAGAACCATTGAAAATGCTCGATTACTGGAGTAACGGCATTTCCCCCGCCTGACCCGGAATCCCACTGAACCATTCAAAACGCTCGGGTAGTGGAGTAACGGCATTTCCCCTGCCGTGCCCGGGCTCCCACAGAATCATTCAAAACACTCGGGTAGTGGAGTAGCGGCATTTCCCCCGCCCTGCCCGAGGTCCCACATAAACATTCAAAACGCTTGGGTAGTGCAGTCGCGGCATTTCCCCCGCCCTGCCCGGGGTCCCACATAAACATTCAAAACGCTCGGGTAGTGGAGTAGCGGCATTTCCCCCGCCATGCCCGGGGTCCCACAGAACCATTCAAAACGCTCGGGTAGTGGAGTAGCGTCATTTACCCCGCCCTGCCCGGGAACCCCACAGAACCATTCAAAACGCTCGGGTAGTGGAGTAGCGGCATTTCCCCCGCCCTGCCAGGGACGCACAGAACCATTCAAAACGCTCGGGTAGTGGAGTAGCGGCATTTCCCCCGCCCTGCCAGGGACGCACAGAACCATTCAAAACGTTCGGGTAGTGGAGTAGCGGCATTTCCCCCGACCTGCCCAGGGACCCACAGAACCATTCAAAATGCGCGGGTAGTGGATTAACGGCATTTCCCCCGCCCTGCCCGGGGACCCACAGAATCATTCAAAACGCTCGGGTAGTGGAGTAACGGCATTTCCCCCGCCCTACCCGGGAACCCCTAAGAACCATTCAAAACGCTCGGGTAGTGGAGTAACAGCATTTCCCCCGCCCTGCCCGGGGACCCACAGAATCATTCAAAACGCTCGGGTAGTGGAGTAACGGCATTTCCCCCGCCCTACCCGGGAACCCCTAAGAACCATTCAAAACGCTCGGGTAGTGGAGTAACAGCATTTCCCCCGCCCTGCCCGGGGACCCACAGAACCATTCAAAACGCTCGGGTAGTGGAGTTACGGCATTTCCCCCGCCCTGCCCGGGGACCCACAGAATCATTCGAAACCCTCGGGTACTGGAGTTGCGGCATTTCCCCCGCCCCACCCAGGGACCCACAGAACCATTCAAAACGCTTGATTAGTGGAGTAGCGGCATTTCCCCCGCCCTGCCCGGGAACCCCACAGAACCATTCAAAACGCTCGGGTAGTGGAGTAACGGCATTTCCCCCGCTCTGCCCGGGGACCCATAGAACCATTCAAAAAGCTTGGGTAGTGGAGTAGCGGCATTTCCTCCGCCCTGCCCGGGGACCCATAGAACCATTCAAAACGCTCGGGTAGTGGATTGTGCGGCATTTCCCCCGCCCTGCCCGGGGACCCAGAGTACCATTCAAAACGCGCGGGTAGTGGATTAGCGGCATTTCCCCCGCCCTGCCCAGGGTCCCACAGAACCATTCAAAACGCTCGGGTAGTGGAGTAACGGCATTTCCCCCGCCCTACCCGGGAACCCCTAAGAACAATTCAAAACGCTCGGGTAGTGGAGTACCGGCATTTCCCCCGCCCTGCGCAGGGACCCACAGAACCATTCAAAACGCTCGGGTAGTGGAGTAACGGCATTTCCCCCGCACTGCCCGGGGTCCCACAGAATCATTCAAACGCTCGGGTAGTGGAGTAGCGGCATTTCCCCCGCCCTACCCGGGAACCCACAGAATCATTCGAAACGCTCGGGTAGTGGAGTAACGGCATTTCCCCCGCCCTGCCCAGGGTCCCACAGAACAATTCAAAACGCTCTGGTAGTGGAGTAACGGCATTTCCCCCGCCCTGCCCGGGGACCCACAGAATCATTCAAAACGCTCGGGTAGTGGAGTAGCGGCATTTCCTCCGCCCTGCCTGGGAACCCCACAGAACCATTCAAAACGCTCGGGTAGTGGAGTAACGGCATTTCCCCCGCCCTCCGCGGGGTCCCACAGAACCATTCAAAACGCTCGGGTCGTGGAGTAGCGGCATTTCCTCCGCCCTGCCTGGGAACCCCACAGAACCATTCAAAACGCTCGGGTAGTGGAATAGCGGCATTTCCCCCGCCCTGCCCAGGGTCCCACAGAACCATTCAAAACGCTCGGGTAGTGGAGTAGCGGCATTTCCCCCGCCCTGCCCGGGGACCCACAGAACCATTCAAAACGCTAGGGTAGTGGAGTAGCGGCATTTCCCCCGCCCAGCCCGGGGTCCCACAGAACCATTCAAAACGCTCGGGTAGTGGAGTAGAGGCATTTCCCCCGCCTTGCCCGGGGACCCACAGGACCATTCAAAACGCTCGGGTAGTGGAGTAGCGGCATTTCCTCCGCCCTGCCCGGGGACCCATAGAACCATTCAAAACACGCGGGTAGTGGAGTAGCGGCATTTCCCCCGCCCAGCCCGGGGTCCCACAGAACCATTCAAAACGCTCGGGTAGTGGAGTAGCGGCATTTCCCCCGCCATATCCGGGAACCCCACAGAACCATTCAAAACGCTCGGGTAGTGGAGTAGCGGCATTTCCCCCGCCCTGTCCAGGGTCCCACAGAACCATTCAAAACGCTCGGATAGTGGAGTAGCAGCATTTCCCCCGCCCTGCCCGGGGTTGCACTCAATCATTCAAAATGCTCGGGTAGTGGAGTAGCGGCATTTCCCCCGCCCCGCCCGGAGTCCCACAGAACCATTCAAAACGCTCGGGTAGTGGAGTAGCGGCATTTGCCCCTTTGCCCCGCCCTGCCCGGAGTCCCACAGAACCATTCAAAACGCTCGGGTAGTGGAGTAGCAGCATTTCCCCCGCCCTGCCCGGGGTTCCACTCAATCATTCAAAATGCTCGAGTAGTGGAGTAGCGGCATTTCCCCCGCCCCGCCCGGGGTCTCACAGAACCATTCAAAACGCTCGGGTAGTGGAGTAGCGGCATTTCCCCCGCCCTGCCCGGGGACCCACAGAACCATTCAAAACGCTCGGGTAGTGGAGTAACGGCATTTCCCCCGCACTGCCCGGGGTCCCACAGAACCATTCAAACGCTCGGGTAGTGGAGTAGCGGCATTTCCCCCTCCCTGCCCGGGGACCCACAGAACCATTCAAAATGCTCGGGCAGTGGAGTAACGGCATTTCCAACGCCCTGCCCGGGGTCCCACAGAACCATTCAAAACGCTCGGGTAGTGGAGTAACGGCATTTCCCCCGCCTTGCCCGGGAACCCCACAGAACCATTCAAAACGCTCGGGTAGTGGAGTAACGGCATTTCCAACGCCCTACCCGGGAACCCACAGAATCATTCGAAACCCTCGGGTAGTGGAGTAGCGGCATTTCCCCCGCCCCACCCAGGGACCCACAGAACCATTCAAAACGCTTGATTAGTGGAGTAGCGGCATTTCCCCCGCCCTGCCCGGGAACCCCACAGAACCATTCAAAACGCTCGGGTAGTGGAGTAACGGCATTTCCCCCGCCCTGCCCGGGGACCCATAGAACCATTCAAAACGCTCGGGTAGTGGAGTAGCGGCATTCCCTCCGCCCTGCCCGGGGACCCATAGAACCATTCAAAACGCTCGGGTAGTGGATTAGCGGCATTTCCCCCGCCCTGCCCGGGGACCCAGAGAACCATTCAAAACGCTCGGGTAGTGGAGTAGCGGCATTTCCCCCGCCCTACCCGGGGTCCACAGAACCATTTAAAACGCTTGGGTAGTGGAGTAGCGGCATTTCCCCCGCCCTGCCCGGGGTCCCACAGATCCATTCAAACGCTCGGGTAGTGGAGTAGCGGCATTTCCCCCGCCCTGCCCGGGGTCCCACAGAACCATTCAAAACGCTCGGGTAGTGGAGTAACGGCATTTCCCCCGCCATATCCGGGAACCCCGCAGAACCATTCAAAACGCTCGGGTAGTGGAGTAACGGCATTTCCCCCGCCCTGCCCGGGGTCCCACAGAACCATTCAAAACGCTCGGGTAGTGGAGTAACGGCATTTCCCCCGCCATATCCGGAAACCCCACAGAACCATTAAAAACGCTCGGGTAGTGGAGTAACGGCATTTCCCCCGCCCTGCCCGGGGTCCCACAGAACCATTCAAAACGCTCGGGTAGTGGAGTAGCGGCATTTCCCCCGCCCTGCCCGGGGACCCACAGAACCATTCAAAACGCTCGGGTAGTGGAGTAACGGCATTTACCCCGCCCTGCGCAGGGACCCACAGAACCATTCAAAACGCTCTGGTAGTGGAGTAACGGCATTTCCCCCGCCCTGCCCGGGGTCCCACAGAACCATTCAAACGCTCGGGTAGTGGAGTAGCGGCATTTCCCCCGCCCTACCCGGGAACCCACAGAATCATTCGAAACGCTCGGGTAGTGGAGTAACGGCATTTCCCCCGCCCTGCCCAGGGTCCCACAGAACCATTCAAAACGCTCGGGTAGTGGAGTAACGGCATTTTCCCCGCCCTGCCCGGGGACCCACAGAACCATTCAAAACGCTTGATTATTGGAGTAACGCCATTTCCCCCGCCTTGCCCGGGGTCCCACAGAACCATTCAAAACGCTCGGGTAGTGGAGTAGCGCCATTTCCCCCGCCCCTCCCGGGGTCCCACAGAACCATTCAAAACGCTCGGGTAGTGGATTAGCGGCATTTGCCCCGCCCTGCCCGGGAACCCCACAGAACCATGCAAAATGCTCGATTACTGGAGTAACGGCATTTTCCCCGCCTTACCCGGAATCCCACTGAACCATTCAAAACGCTCGGGTAGTGGAGTAACGGCATTTCCACTGCCGTGCCCGGGCTCCCACAGAATCATTCAAAACACTCGGGTAGTGGAGTAGCAGCATTTCCCCCGCCCTGCCCGGGGTCCCACATAATATTCAAAACGCTCGGGTAGTGGAGTAGCGGCATTTCCCCCGCCATGCCCGGGGTCCCACAGAACCATTCAAAACGCTCGGGTTGTGGAGTAGCGGCATTTGCCCCGCCCTGCCCGGGGTCCCACTGAACCATTCAAAACGCTCGGGTAGTGGAGTAGCGGCATTTCCCCCGCCCTACCCGGGAACCCACAGAATCATTCGAAACGCTCGGGTATTGGAGTAACGGCATTTCCCCCGCCCTGCCCAGGGTCCCACAGAACAATTCAAAACGCTCGGGTAGTGGAGTAACGGCATTTCCCCCGCCCTGCCCGGGGTCCCACAGAACCATTCAAACGCTCGGGTAGTGGAGTAGCGGCATTTCCCCCGCCCCACCCAGGGACCCACAGAATCATTCAAAACGCTCGGGTAGTGGAGTAGCGGCATTTCCCCCGCCCTACCCGGGAACCCACAGAATCATTCGAAACGCTCGGGTATTGGAGTAACGGCATTTCCCCCGCCCTGCCCAGGGTCCCACAGAACAATTCAAAACGCTCGGGTAGTGGAGTAGCGGCATTTCCCCCGCCCTGCCCGGGGACCCACAGAACCATTCAAAACGCTCGGGTAGTGGAGTAGCGGCATTTCCCCCGCCCAGCCCGGGGTCCCACAGAACCATTCAAAACGCTCGGGTAGTGGAGTAGCGGCATTTCCCCCGCCCTGCCCGGGGTCCCACAGAACAATTCAAAACGCTCGGGTAGTGGAGTAGCGGCATTTCCCCCGCCCAGCCCGGGGTCCCACAGAACCATTCAAAACGCTCGGGTAGTGGAGTAGAGGCATTTCCCCCGCCTTGCCCGGGGACCCACAGGACCATTCAAAACGCTCGGGTAGTGGAGTAGCGGCATTTCCCTTGCCCAGCCCGGGGTCCCACAGAACCATTCAAAACGCTCGGGTAGTGGAGTAGCGGCATTTCCCTTGCCCAGCCCGGGGTCCCACAGAACCATTCAAAACGCTCGGGTAGTGGAGTAGCGGCATTTCCTCCGCCCTGCCCGGGGACCCACAGAACCATTCAAAACGCTAGGGTAGTGGAGTAGCGGCATTTCCCTTGCCCAGCCCGGGGTCCCACAGAACCATTCAAAACGCTCGGGTAGTGGAGTAGCGGCATTTCCCTTGCCCAGCCCGGGGTCCCACAGAACCATTCAAAACGCTCGGGTAGTGGAGTAGCGGCATTTCCTCCGCCCTGCCCGGGGACCCACAGAACCATTCAAAACACGCGGGTAGTGGAGTAGCGGCATTTCCCTTGCCCAGCCCGGGGTCCCACAGAACCATTCAAAACGCTCGGGTAGTGGAGTAGCGGCATTTCCCCCGCCCTGTCCAGGGTCCCACAGAACCATTCAAAACGCTCGGGTAGTGGAGTAGCAGCATTTCCCCCGCCCTGCCCGGGGTTCCACTCAATCATTCAAAATGCTCGGGTAGTTGTAAGGTTTTCGGGCAATTCGGCCTTTTTTGGAACTGCCCAAGAATAAAACTCAGAGACTGTAAACTGACTTTTCAGCCAAGAGAACGTAACCAGTTTTCCTAGCAGGCCTGGTCCGCTGAGCTGAGTAGGGACATAAGTATTTACAAACCCCCCCCTAGGAGCTACAAGGAAGAAGGAGCCAGACAACGAGATAAGATCAAAACACAGACCAAGGGGCACGGGAATACACAGGGGGCCTGCCTGCAAGCAGGACAATGGGATGGTCATAGCCCCATGCAGATGTAAATGACCTGGCCTCCACCAGAGCAGAATCCAATCAACACCCCATCAACATAGCAGCTATCTCCGGAGCAGATGGAAGTCTTTGAAAATCTTCAAGGGAGCTCAACCTCGTTATCTCAAAAAAACAGACTGGAGGCGGACCTAGGGGAGGTACTCCCATCTCGACAGGTCTGACCGGCTCAAAGGGGGCGGGACCAGCGGGAACTTTAAATCTTACCTTTTTCAATGCAAAAGGGGCTGGCCGATCACAGGACAAAGCCAGGTAAAACAATATAAAAGGGGCTGTGTTTTCGATTGGGGGGCTCTTCGTTCTTGGCTCGACCTCTGCACCCCTGACTTGACCTCTGCAGCCTGTGACCGTAAGTACCCTGCAGCAGCTTGCGAAACTCCCTTGACTTTAATAGTGGTTGAGGCTTTGGGGAAGGGAACTTGTTTTGTGCCTTGTGATATTGCTAAAAACTGTGTAATCATAAGAATTTTCGTTGTGTCCGCTATATTACTTTTGAATAGACTTAGTTTGTATTAGAGCATAAGATTTTATTGTGTTTCTTCTGTTGATGATTTTGACCTGGGTTTTGCAATAAACCTTGATTTGATGATAATTGGAGTCGTTTAAATTCTTCAATCTTTCACCAGCGATCTCTGACCAAGTCATTGTTAAAATACTCCTCACCTTAATTCCGGGTTCAGGAATCGAGGGTCATCTTGAGCGATTCACTCAGGACAGACTGCTGGTTAGGAAATAAACAGCAGTGTCCTATTCTCTCTCTTGGGAAAGCTACTCTAGTGGAGTGGGAACCGGGTGGGTGTTGCACCACCGGCAAGAGAGAGAATCACCTGGGTATTGGTAGGGGTCTGGAGATCTGTGTGATATAAGTCTCAGGCTGTCGGTTAGGAATAAACGGCAGGCTTGAATCAGTGCTCTCTTCAGTGGAAGTGTCCCAGTGCGACATCCCCTGGCCTCTGAAGTTTCAGTGCCAGCTGGAGAGAGACACACACAGATATTCAAACCCCAGATATCGGCCCAGTAGTGGAGTAGCGGAGATGGCACCCTCTACATAGTGGAGTAGCGGCATTTCCCCCGCCCCGCCCGGAGTCCCACAGAACCATTCAAAACGCTCGGGTAGTGGAGTAGCGGCATTTGCCCCTTTGCCCCGCCCTGCCCGGAGTCCCACAGAACCATTCAAAACGCTCGGGTAGTGGAGTAGCAGCATTTCCCCCGCCCTGCCCGGGGTTCCACTCAATCATTCAAAATGCTCGAGTAGTGGAGTAGCGGCATTTCCCCCGCCCCGCCCGGGGTCTCACAGAACCATTCAAAACGCTCGGGTAGTGGAGTAGCGGCATTTCCCCCGCCCTGCCCGGGGACCCACAGAACCATTCAAAACGCTCGGGTAGTGGAGTAGCGGCATTTCCTCCGCCCTGCCCGGGGACCCACAGAACCATTCAAAACACGCGGGTAGTGGAGTAGCGGCATTTCCCCCGCCCAGCCCGGGGTCCCACAGAACCATTCAAAACGCTTGGGTAGTGGAGTAACGGCATTTCCCCCGCCCTGCCCGGGGTCCCACAGAACCATTCAAAACGCTCGGGTAGTGGAGTAACGGCATTTCCCCCGCCATATCCGGGATCCCCACAGAACCATTCAAAACGCTCGGGTAGTGGAGTAGCGGCATTTCCCCCGCCCTGCCCGGGGACCCACAGAACCATTCAAAACGCTCGGGTAGTGGAGTAACGGCATTTCCCCCGCCCTGCGCAGGGACCCACAGAACCATTCAAAACGCTCGGGTAGTGGAGTAACGGCATTTCCCCCACACTGCCCGGGGTCCCACAGAACCATTCAAACGCTCGGGTAGTGGAGTAGCGGCATTTCCCCCGCCCTACCCGGGAACCCACAGAATCATTCGAAACGCTCGGGTATTGGAGTAACGGCATTTCCCCCGCCCTGCCCAGGGTCCCACAGAACAATTCAAAACGCTCGGGTAGTGGAGTAACGGCATTTCCCCCGCCCTGCCCGGGGACCCACAGAATCATTCAAAACGCTCGGGTAGTGGAGTAGCGGCATTTCCCCCGCCCTGCCCGGGGACCCACAGAATCATTCAAAACGCTCGGGTAGTGGAGTAGCGGCATTTCCCCTGCCCTCCCCGGGGTCCCACAGAACCATTCAAAACGCTCGGGTCGTGGAGTAGCGGCATTTCCTCCGCCCTGCCTGGGAACCCCACAGAACCATTCAAAACGCTCGGGTAGTGGAATAGCGGCATTTCCCCCGCCCTGCCCAGGGTCCCACAGAACCATTCAAAACGCTCGGGTAGTGGAGTAGCGGCATTTCCCCCGCCCTGCCCGGGGACCCACAGAACCATTCAAAACGCTAGGGTAGTGGAGTAGCGGCATTTCCCCCGCCCAGCCCGGGGTCCCACAGAACCATTCAAAACGCTCGGGTAGTGGAGTAGAGGCATTTCCCCCGCCTTGCCCGGGGACCCACAGGACCATTCAAAACGCTCGGGTAGTGGAGTAGCGGCATTTCCCCCGCCCTGCCCGGGGACCCACAGAACCATTCAAAACACGCGGGTAGTGGAGTAGCGGCATTTCCCCCGCCCAGCCCGGGGTCCCACAGAACCATTCAAAACGCTCGGGTAGTGGAGTAGCGGCATTTCCCCCGCCCTGTCCAGGGTCCCACAGAACCATTCAAAACGCTCGGGTAGTGGAGTAGCAGCATTTCCCCCGCCCTGCCCGGGGTTCCACTCAATCATTCAAAATGCTCGGGTAGTTGTAAGGTTTTCGGGCAATTCGGCCTTTTTTGGAACTGCCCAAGAATAAAACTCAGAGACTGTAAACTGACTTTTCAGCCAAGAGAACGTAACCAGTTTTCCTAGCAGGCCTGGTCCGCTGAGCTGAGTAGGGACATAAGTATTTACAAACCCCCCCCTAGGAGCTACAAGGAAGAAGGAGCCAGACAACGAGATAAGATCAAAACACAGACCAAGGGGCACGGGAATACACAGGGGGCCTGCCTGCAAGCAGGACAATGGGATGGTCATAGCCCCATGCAGATGTAAATGACCTGGCCTCCACCAGAGCAGAATCCAATCAACACCCCATCAACATAGCAGCTATCTCCGGAGCAGATGGAAGTCTTTGAAAATCTTCAAGGGAGCTCAACCTCGTTATCTCAAAAAAACAGACTGGAGGCGGACCTAGGGGAGGTACTCCCATCTCGACAGGTCTGACCGGCTCAAAGGGGGCGGGACCAGCGGGAACTTTAAATCTTACCTTTTTCAATGCAAAAGGGGCTGGCCGATCACAGGACAAAGCCAGGTAAAACAATATAAAAGGGGCTGTGTTTTCGATTGGGGGGCTCTTCGTTCTTGGCTCGACCTCTGCACCCCTGACTTGACCTCTGCAGCCTGTGACCGTAAGTACCCTGCAGCAGCTTGCGAAACTCCCTTGACTTTAATAGTGGTTGAGGCTTTGGGGAAGGGAACTTGTTTTGTGCCTTGTGATATTGCTAAAAACTGTGTAATCATAAGAATTTTCGTTGTGTCCGCTATATTACTTTTGAATAGACTTAGTTTGTATTAGAGCATAAGATTTTATTGTGTTTCTTCTGTTGATGATTTTGACCTGGGTTTTGCAATAAACCTTGATTTGATGATAATTGGAGTCGTTTAAATTCTTCAATCTTTCACCAGCGATCTCTGACCAAGTCATTGTTAAAATACTCCTCACCTTAATTCCGGGTTCAGGAATCGAGGGTCATCTTGAGCGATTCACTCAGGACAGACTGCTGGTTAGGAAATAAACAGCAGTGTCCTATTCTCTCTCTTGGGAAAGCTACTCTAGTGGAGTGGGAACCGGGTGGGTGTTGCACCACCGGCAAGAGAGAGAATCACCTGGGTATTGGTAGGGGTCTGGAGATCTGTGTGATATAAGTCTCAGGCTGTCGGTTAGGAATAAACGGCAGGCTTGAATCAGTGCTCTCTTCAGTGGAAGTGTCCCAGTGCGACATCCCCTGGCCTCTGAAGTTTCAGTGCCAGCTGGAGAGAGACACACACAGATATTCAAACCCCAGATATCGGCCCAGTAGTGGAGTAGCGGAGATGGCACCCTCTACATAGTGGAGTAGCGGCATTTCCCCCGCCCCGCCCGGAGTCCCACAGAACCATTCAAAACGCTCGGGTAGTGGAGTAGCGGCATTTGCCCCTTTGCCCCGCCCTGCCCGGAGTCCCACAGAACCATTCAAAACGCTCGGGTAGTGGAGTAGCAGCATTTCCCCCGCCCTGCCCGGGGTTCCACTCAATCATTCAAAATGCTCGAGTAGTGGAGTAGCGGCATTTCCCCCGCCCCGCCCGGGGTCTCACAGAACCATTCAAAACGCTCGGGTAGTGGAGTAGCGGCATTTCCCCCGCCCTGCCCGGGGACCCACAGAACCATTCAAAACGCTCGGGTAGTGGAGTAGCGGCATTTCCAACGCCCTGCCCGGGGTTCCACAGAACCATTCAAAACGCTCGGGTAGTGGAGTAACGGCATTTCCCCCGCACTGCCCGGGGTCCCACAGAACCATTCAAACGCTCGGGTAGTGGAGTAGCGGCATTTCCCCCGCCCTGCGCAGGGACCCACAGAACCATTCAAAACGCTCGGGTAGTGGAGTAACGGCATTTCCCCCGCCTTGCCCGGGGTCCCACAGAACCATTCAAAACGCTCGGGTAGTGGAGTAACGGCATTTCCCCCGCACTGCCCGGGGTCCCACAGAACCATTCAAACGCTCGGGTAGTGGAGTAGCGGCATTTCCCCCGCCCTACCCGGGAACCCACAGAATCATTCGAAACGCTCGGGTAGTGGAGTAACGGCATTTCCCCCGCCCTGCCCAGGGTCCCACAGAACAATTCAAAACGCTCGGGTAGTGGAGTAGTGCCATTTGCCCCGCTCTACCCGGGAACCCACAGAATCATTCGAAACGCTCGGGTAGTGGAGTAACGGCATTTCCCCTGCCCTCCCCGGGGTCCCACAGAACCATTCAAAACGCTCGGGTCGTGGAGTAGCGGCATTTCCTCCGCCCTGCCTGGGAACCCCACAGAACCATTCAAAACGCTCGGGTAGTGGAATAGCGGCATTTCCCCCGCCCTGCCCAGGGTCCCACAGAACCATTCAAAACGCTCGGGTAGTGGATTAGCGGCATTTCCCCCGCCCTGCCCGGGGACCCACAGAACCATTCAAAACGCTAGGGTAGTGGAGTAGCGGCATTTCCCCCGCCCAGCCCGGGGACCCACAGGACCATTCAAAACGCTCGGGTAGTGGAATAGCGGCATTTCCTCCGCCCTGCCCGGGGACCCACAGAACCATTCAAAACACGCGGGTAGTGGAGTAGCGGCATTTCCCCCGCCCTGTCCAGGGTCCCACAGAACCATTCAAAACGCTCGGGTAGTGGAGTAGCAGCATTTCCCCCGCCCTGCCCGGGGTTCCACTCAATCATTCAAAATGCTCGGGTAGTGGAGTAGCGGCATTTCCCCCGCCCCGCCCGGAGTCCCACAGAACCATTCAAAACGCTCGGGTAGTGGAGTAGCGGCATTTGCCCCGCCCTGCCTGGAGTCCCACAGAACCATTCAAAACGCTCGGGTAGTGGAGTAGCAGCATTTCCCCCGCCCTGCCCGGGGTTCCACTCAATCATTCAAAATGCTCGAGTAGTGGAGTAGCGGCATTTCCCCCGCCCCGCCCGGGGTCTCACAGAACCATTCAAAACGCTCGGGTAGTGGAGTAGCGGCATTTGCCCCGCCCTGCCCGGGGACCCACAGAACCATTCAAAACGCTCGGGTAGTGGAGTAGAGGCATTTCCCCCGCCTTGCCCGGGGACCCACAGGACCATTCAAAACGCTCGGGTAGTGGAGTAGCGGCATTTCCCCCGCCCTGCCCAGGGACCCACAGAACCATTCAAAACGCTCGGGTAGTGGAGTAACGGCATTTCCCCCGCCCCGCCCGGGGACCCACATAACCATTCAAAACGCTCGGGTAGTGGAGTAGCGGCATTTCCCCCGCCCTGCCTGGGGACCCACAGAACCATTCAAAACGCTCGGGTAGTGGAGTAACGGCATTTCCCCCGCCCTGCCTGGGGACCCACAGGGTCTTTGATTTTGCTTCCCGCTTTCCCCAGGCAGCGGGAGGTGTAGATGGAGTCAATGGATGGGAGACAGGTTTGTGTGATGGACTGGGCTGTATTCACGACCCTCTGAAGTTTCTTGCGGTCTTGGGCCGAACTGTTGCCATACCAGGCTGTGGTGCAGCCCGATAGGATGCTTTCTGTGGTGGTAAAAGTTGGTAAGAGTTAATGTGGACATGCCGAATTTCTTTAGTTACCTGAGGAAGTATAGGCGCTGTTGTGCTTTCTTGGGGCAGCGTTGACGTGGGTGGGTCAGGACAGATTTTAATGATTTTAATGATCACACCTAGGAATTTGAAGCTGTCAACTATCTCCACATCAGCCCCATTGATGCAGACAGGGGTGTGTACAATACTTTGATTCCTGAGCTCACTGACCATCTCTTTAGTTTTGCTGGCATTGAGGGAGAGATTGTTGTCGCTGCACCGCTCCACTAGGTTCTCTATCGCCCTCCTGTATTCTGACTCGTCGTTTTTCAAGATCCGGCCCACTATGGTCGTGTCGTCAGCAAACTTGTAGATTGAGATAGAACCAAATTTTCCCAGGCAGTCGTGTGTGTACAGGGAGTATAGTAGGGGGCAACGTATGCAGCCTTGTGGGGCCCCGGTATTGAGGACTATTGTGGAGGAGGTGTTGTTGTTTATTCTCATTGATTGTGGTCTTTGGGTCAGAAAGTCGTAGATCCAGTTGCAGAGTGAGGAGCCAAGTCCTAGGTTTTGGAGCTTTTATATAAATTTGCTGGGATTATGGTGTTGAAGGCGGAGCTGTATTCAATGAATAGGAGTCTGATGTACAAGTTCTTGTGGTCGAGATGTTCTTGGGATGAGTGTAGGGTCAGGGAGATGGCATCTGCTATGGACCGGTTGTGGCGGTATGCGAATTGCAGTGGATCAAGGCGTTCTGGGAGTATGGAGGTGATGCGCTTCATGACAAACCTCTCGAAGCACTTCATTATGATTGATATCAGGGGTACCGGATGGTAGTCATTGAAGCAGGTGGGGACCTCGGAGCGGACTAGGGACAGGTTAAAGATGTCTGGGAACACATCTGCCAGCTGGTCCGTGTAGACTCTGAGTGCACGACCAGGCACTCCGTCAGGACCCATTGCTTTCTGAGGTTCTCTTTCAGGAAGGCCGATCTGACTTTGGAAGCTGTGATGGTGTTATGGGTGAGTTATGGGTTGCTAGGGCACTGGACAGCGAATCGTTGGTTTCCTGCTCGAACTGAGCATAGAATGCATTGAGTTCATCGGGGAGGCGTGCTCTGTTGCCGGAGATACTGCTCGGTCTCACTTTGTAGCCATTTATGTTGTTTAGGCCTTGCCACAACCGAGGAGAGTCTATAACGCTTCTCTGTGACTCTAGCTTGGTCTTTTATTCTCTCTTGGCATCTCTGATGGCTTTGCGGAGATCGTACCTGGATTTCTTGTGCAGGTCAGGGGCGCCTGACTTGAACACCTCAGACTGTCCTTCAGTAGGGAGACAATCTCCTGATTCTGCCATGGTTTTCATGTTGGGGAATATACATACTGCTTTCTTTGGCACGCAGTCGTTCACACATTTGCTGATAAAGTCTGTGACAGTGGTGGCATCAATGTTCAGGTTGGTCACTGAGTTCTTAAATATGGACCAGTCCACTGTCTCTGGGCAGTCAAATAGGAGCCCTTCTGTTTCCTCGGACCAGCACTTCACGACCTACTTAGCCGTATCCTCCCGCTTAAGTTTCTGCTTGTATGCCGGGAGAAGGGACACCGTCTTATTAGAACATAAGAACATAAGAACTAGGAGCAGGAGTAGGCCATCTGGCCCCTCAAGCCTGCTCCGCCATTCAATGAGATCATGGCTGATCTTTTGTGGACTCAGCTCCACTTTCCCGCCCGAACCCTTTATTCCTTTATTCTTCAAAAAACTACCTGTCTTTATCTTGAAACAATTTAATGAAGGAGCCTCAACTGCTTCACTAGGCAGGGAATTCCATAGATTCACAACCCTTTGGATGAAGAGGTTCTTCCTGAGCTTAGTCCTAAATCTACTTCCCCTTATGTTGAGGCTATGCCCCCGAGTTCTGTTTTCACCCGCCAGTGGAAACAACATATCATTAGCAGGCCCGACCCGATTTCTCCTGGGCCTACGCGGTTTTCCACCTCTAATGGGCCGAAATTATGGTCTGATTTTCTGAAGGGCAGTCAGGGGATGGAACATCGGGGCACACGCTGACTCTCACTGGGGTAGGGCGCAGGACACATGTGGTCTCACCCGTCGGGAACTCGGTGTGGTGACTGCGGACTCAGTCCAGCGCCACCACAATTGAGGGAGGGCTGATCCACAGGCAGTGGATGGGCATTATTCGGGGCTGGGTGCATTGTTGTGGAACTGTCCGAGGCATGTGAGCCGGCTGAAGGGAGGGACTATTTCGCGGACCAATCCGTGGGCTGCGTCCAGCTTGAAGCGCGGCGCGGCGCGGCCACTGCAGGCTACCGCTGGGCTCATGCATGGCCACAAACGCAGGCAATTCTCCGGGGTTAATCGGCAGCTGGAGTTGGGTGCGCTACACTGCCGTCCTGCTAGCCCCCAGCAAAATGGGGAATCGGTGGCCGTTTTGCGCCAGTTTTCCTGGCGTAAATCGCCACCGGTCCCACACCAGCGTGGGGGCAAAGTCTCAGAATCGGAAAATCCAGGCCATTGACTCTCACTGGGGTCGGGTTCCACACACACTGACTCTCACTGGGGTGCGGGTTCCATACACACTGACTCTCACTGGGGTGCGGGTTCCACACACACTGACTATCACTGGGGTATGGGTTCCACACACACTGACTCTCACTGGGGTACGGGTTCCACACACACCGACTCCCACTGGGGGATGGGTTCCACGCACACTGACTCTCTGTGGGGTACATGTTCCACACACACTGACTCTCACTGGGGTACGGGTTTCACACACTGACTCTCACTGGGGTATGGGTTCCACACACACTGACTCTCACTGGGGTATGGGTTCCACACACACTGACTCTCACTGGGGTACGGGTTCCACGCACACTGACTCTCTGTGGGGTACATGTTCCACACACACTGACTCTCACTGGGGTATGGGTTCCACACAGACTGACTCTCACTGGGATACGGGTTACACACACACTGACTCTCACTGGGGTATAGGTTCCACACACACTGACTCTCTGTGGGGTACGTGTTCCACACCCACTGACTCTCACTGGGGCATGGGTTCCACACACACTGACTCTCTGTGGGATACATGTTCCACACACACTGACTCTCACTGGGGTACGGGCTCCACACACACTGACTCTCACTGGGGTACGGGCTCCACACACACCGACTCTCACTAGGGTACGGGTTCCACACACACTGACTCTCACTGGGGTACGGGTTCCACACACACTGTCTCTCACTGGGGTACAGGTTCCACACACAATGACTCTCACTGGGGTACGGGTTCCACACACACTGTCTCTCACTGGGGTACGAGTTCCACACACACTGACTCTCACTGGGGTACGGGTTCCACACACACTGACTCTCACTGGGGTACGGGTTCCACACACACTGACTCTCACTGGGGTACGGGTTCCACACACACTGACTCTCACTGGGGTACGGGTTCCACACACACCGACTCTCACTGGGGTACGGGTTCCACACACACAGACTCTCACTGGGGAATGGGTTCCACACACACTGACTCTCACTGGGGTACGGGTTCCACACACACTGACTCTCACTGGGGTATGGGTTCCACACACACTGACCCTCACTGGGGTACGGGCTCCACACACACTGACTCTCAGTGGGGTATGGGTTACACACACACTGACCCTCACTAGGGCACGCGTTCCACACACACTGACTCTCACTGGGGTACGGGTTCCAAACACAATGACTCTCACTGGGGTACGGGTTCCACACACACTGACTCCCATTGGGGTATGGGTTCCACACACACTGACTCTCACTGGGGCATGGGTTCCACACACAATAACTCTCACTGGGGTACAGGTCCCACAGACACTGACTCTCACTGCGGTACTTGTTCCACACACACAGACTCTAACTGGGGTATGGGTTCCACGCACACTGACTGTCACTGGGGTACGGGTCCCACAGACACAGACTCTCACTGGGGTACTTGTTCCACACACACAGACTCTCACTGGGGTACGGGTTCCACACACACTGACTCTCACTGGGGTGTGGGTTCCACACACACTGACTCTCACTGGGGTACGGGTCCCACACACACTGACTCTCACTGGGGTATGGGTTCCACACACACTGACTCTCACTGGGGCATCGGTTCCACACACACTGACTCTCACTGGGGTACGGGTTCCACACACACTGACTCTCACTGAGGTACGGGTCCCACACACACTGACTCTCACTGGGGTATGTGTTCCACACACACTGACTCTCACTGGGGTATGGGTTCCACACACACTGACTCTCACTGGGGTATGTGTTCCACACACACTGACTCTCACTGGGGTACGGGTTCCACACACACTGACTCTCACTGGGGTACATGTTCCATACACACTGACTCTCACTGGGGTACGGGTTCCACACACACTGACTCTCTGTGGGATACATGTTCCACACACACTGACTCTCACTGGGGTATGGGTTCCACACACACTGACTCTCACTGGGGTATGTGTTCCACACACACTGACTCTCACTGGGGTACGGGTTCCACACACACTGACTCTCACTGGGGTACATGTTCCACACACACTGACTCTCACTGGGGTATGGGTTCCACACACACTGACTCTCACTGGGGTATGGGTTCCACACACACTGACTCTCACTGGGGTACGGGTTCCACGCACACTGACTCTCTGTGGGGTACATGTTCCACACACACTGACTCTCACTGGGGTATGGGTTCCACACAGACTGACTCTCACTGGGATACGGGTTACACACACACTGACTCTCACTGGGGTATAGGTTC
This sequence comes from Scyliorhinus torazame, assembly GCF_047496885.1. Taxonomy (NCBI): domain Eukaryota; kingdom Metazoa; phylum Chordata; class Chondrichthyes; order Carcharhiniformes; family Scyliorhinidae; genus Scyliorhinus; species Scyliorhinus torazame. The sequence goes on along the minus strand of NC_092718.1, from coordinate 77,009,226 downwards.
CACACACACTGACTCTCTGTGGGGTACGTGTTCCACACCCACTGACTCTCACTGGGGCATGGGTTCCACACACACTGACTCTCTGTGGGATACATGTTCCACACACACTGACTCTCACTGGGGTACGGGCTCCACACACACTGACTCTCACTGGGGTACGGGCTCCACACACACCGACTCTCACTAGGGTACGGGTTCCACACACACTGACTCTCACTGGGGTACGGGTTCCACACACACTGACTCTCACTGGGGTACGGGTTCCACACACACTGACTCTCACTGGGGTACGGGTTCCACACACACTGACTCTCACTGGGGTACGGGTTCCACACACACCGACTCTCACTGGGGTACGGGTTCCACACACACAGACTCTCACTGGGGAATGGGTTCCACACACACTGACTCTCACTGGGGTACGGGTTCCACACACACTGACTCTCACTGGGGTATGGGTTCCACACACACTGACCCTCACTGGGGTACGGGCTCCACACACACTGACTCTCAGTGGGGTATGGGTTACACACACACTGACCCTCACTAGGGCACGCGTTCCACACACACTGACTCTCACTGGGGTACGGGTTCCAAACACAATGACTCTCACTGGGGTACGGGTTCCACACACACTGACTCCCATTGGGGTATGGGTTCCACACACACTGACTCTCACTGGGGCATGGGTTCCACAGACAATAACTCTCACTGGGGTACAGGTCCCACAGACACTGACTCTCACTGCGGTACTTGTTCCACACACACAGACTCTAACTGGGGTATGGGTTCCACGCACACTGACTGTCACTGGGGTACGGGTCCCACAGACACAGACTCTCACTGGGGTACTTGTTCCACACACACAGACTCTCACTGGGGTACGGGTTCCACACACACTGACTCTCACTGGGGTGTGGGTTCCACACACACTGACTCTCACTGGGGTACGGGTCCCACACACACTGACTCTCACTGGGGTATGGGTTCCACACACACTGACTCTCACTGGGGCATCGGTTCCACACACACTGACTCTCACTGGGGTACGGGTTCCACACACACTGACTCTCACTGAGGTACGGGTCCCACACACACTGACTCTCACTGGGGTATGTGTTCCACACACACTGACTCTCACTGGGGTATGGGTTCCACACACACTGACTCTCACTGGGGTATGTGTTCCACACACACTGACTCTCACTGGGGTGCGGGTTCCACACACACTGACTCTCACTGGGGTACATGTTCCACACACACTGACTCTCACTGGGGTACGGGTTCCACACACACTGACTCTCTGTGGGATACATGTTCCACACACACTGACTCTCACTGGGGTACGTGTTTAACACACCCTGACTCTCACTGGGGTACGGGTTCCACACACACTGACTCTCACTGGGGTACGGGTTCCACACACACTGACTCTCACTGGGGTATGGGTTCCACACACACTGAGTCTCTGTGGGGTACATGTTCCACACACACTGACTCTCACTGGGGTACGGGTTCCACACACACTGACTCTCACTGGGGTACGGGTTCCACACACACTGACTCTCACTGGGGTATGGGTTCCACACACACTGACTCTCACTGGGGCATGGGTTCCACACACACTGACTCTCACTGGGGTACGGGTCCCACAGACACTGACTCTCACTGGGGTACTGGTACCACACACACAGACTCTCACTGGGGTACGGGTTCCACACACACTGACTCTCACTGGGGTGTGGGTCCCACACATACTGACTCTCACTGGGGTATGGGTTCCACACAAACTGACTCTCACTGGGGTACGGGTTCCACACACACTGACTCTCACTGGGGTATGTGTTCCACACACACTGACTCTCACTGGAGTATGTGTTCCACACACACTGACTCTCACTCGGGTACGGGTTCCACACACACTGACTCTCACTGGGGTATGGGTTCCACACACACTGACTCTCTGTGGGGTACATGTTCCACACACACTGACTTTCACTGGGGTATGCGTTCCACGCACACTGACTCTCACTAGGGTACGGGTTCCACACACACTGACACTCTGTGGGGTATGGGTTCCACATACACTGACTCTCACTGGGGTCCGGGTTCCACACACACTGTCTCTCACTGCGGTATGGGTTACACACACACTGACTCTTACTGGGGTATGGGTTCCACACACACTGACTCTCACTGGGGTACGGGTTACACACACACAGACTCTCTCTGGGGTACGGATTCCACACACACCGAGTCTCACTTGGGTACGGGTTCCACACACACTGTCTCTCACTGGGGTACGGGTTCCACTCACACTGACTCTCACTGGGTTACGGGTTCCACACACACTGACTCTCACTGGCGTACGGGTTCCACACACCCTGACTCTCACTGGGGTACGGGTTCCACACACACTGACTCTCACTGGGGTGCGGATTCCACACACACTGACTCTCACGACGGTACAGGTTCCACACACACTGACTCTCACTGGGGTACGGGTTCCACACACACTGACTCTCACTGGGGTATGGGTTCCACACACACTGACTCTCACTGGGGTATGGGTTCCACACACACTGACTCTCACTGGGGTACGGGTTCCACACACACTGACTCTCACTAGGGTACAGGTTCCACACACACTGACTCTCCCTGGGGTACGGGATCCACACACATTGACTCTCACTGGGGTACGGGTTCCACACACACTGACTCTCACTGGGATACGGGTTACACACACACTGACTCTCACTGGGGTACGGGTTCCACACAGACAGACTCTCACTGAGGTACGGGTTCCACACACACTGACTCTCTCTGGGGTACGGGTTCCACACACACTGACTCTCACTGGGGTACGGGTTCCACACACACTGACTCTCTCTGAGGTATGGGTTCCACACACACTGACTCTCTCTGGGGTACGGGTTCCACACACACTGACTCTCACTGGGGTACAGGTTCCACACATGCTGGCTCTCACTGGGGTCTGGGTTCCACACACACTGTCTCTCACTGGGGTACAGGTTCCACACATGCTGGCTCTCACTGGGGTAGGGGTTCCACACACACTGACTCTCTCTGGGGTACGGGTTCCACACACACTGACTCTCACTGGGGTACGGGTTCCACACACACAGACTCTCACTGAGGTACTGGTTCCTCACACACTGACTCTCACTGGGGTACGGGTTCCACACACACTGACTCTCTCTGGGGTACGGGTTCCACACACACTGACTCTCACTGGGGTACAGGTTCCACACATGCTGGCTCTCACTGGGGTCTGGGTTCCACACACACTGACTCTCACTGGGGTACGGGTTCCACACATGCTGGCTCTCACTGGGGTCTGGGTTCCACACACACTGTCTCTCACTGGGGTACAGGCTTCACACACACTGACTCTCACTGGGGTACGGGTTCCACACACACTGACTCTCACTGGGGTACGGGTTCCACACACACTGACTCTCACTGGGGTACGGGTTCCACACACACTGACTCTCACTGGGGTACAGGTTCCACACACACTGACTCTCACTGGGGTACAGGTTCCACACACACTGACTCTCACTGGGGTACGGGTTCCACACACACTGACTCTCACTGGGGTACGGGTTCCACACACACTGACTCTCACTGGGGTATGGGTTCCACACACACTGACTCTCAATGTGGTATGGGATATGGTTCAATGTAAGTCATAGTTTTTGGAACCCGAACCTCAGTGAGGTTAAGTGTGCGTGGAACCCGTCCACCAGTGAAAGTTAGGAGGCAGGTTTTCCGTTGGTCGACACCAAAATCGCGAAATGCAATTGGGCGGAGAATCGGTTCCGATGCCAAAACCTTGGCGGGCGCTGATTTGACGTCAAATAGGAATTCTCCATCAACTCGACAGTGGTGCCAATGCATACCGGAACACACGTTTATTAAACACCGTTTGCATGTTATTAGTGTGCCCGGCCCGATTTTTCCGGGGCCTCCGCATTCTCCGCGTCTGATGGGCCGAGTTGCAGCTGGCGCAGTTTGCTTGTGCTTTTATAAATCGTTAAACCGGACTTTCGGTGGTGGTCATGGTCTCACCTTTGATGGCTCCCGCTCATGGTGGAATTTGTAGACTTTTTGCAGGCTAATGGGTGGATCTTTTGATTAATAAAGGTGCAGGAGGGGTGGTAGGAGAGAGTGTCCCACCGGTGGATGAATTCATGGACCAGAAGTGCCCGGAAAAAAAGGGAACAGTTGGAGATTGCTGGGGATGTGCCTGCGACACAGGTGAAGGTGGCAGAGGGCCAGGGACCAACCCGACCCTCTCTATGGTCAACGGAGCAGTTGGTGGGCTTTCTTATCGAGAAGTTCACCCAGCAGAGGAAGGAGAATTTGGACGACCTGGCTGGGGTGGTGGACCCGATAAAGGTGGGAATCGACCGCGTGGAGACGAGGTTGGAGGCCCAGAGCCAGGCGATCCAGAAGGTGGAGGAGCACGAGGAGCAGCTTGCCTCGCTGGCAGCGGAGGGCTGATGCAGGATCAAAGGCGGCCGCAGGAGAAAGTGGAGGACCTGGAGAAACAGTCTCGCAGGCAAAATCTGAGGTTCGTGGGGCTGCCGGAGGGCACTGAGGGAGCGGATGCTGGCGTATATGTTGCTCGAATGTTTGGGAAGCTGCTGGGAGAGGGGGCATTTGTATGGCCCTTGAAAGTGGACCGGGCACACAGGGCGCTGATGAGGAAGCCACAGGGCAACGAGCTGCCGACGGTGATGGTGGTGCACCTGCACCGGTTCCTGGACAAGGAGCGGATCTTGAGGTGGACCAGACAGACGAGGCGCTGTACCTGGGAGGGCAGCGAGTTGCGTGTATACCAGGACCTGGGTACGGAGTTGGTTAAGTAGGGGGTGAAGTTTGGCATGTTGTACCCGGCGCGCCTGTGGGTGACCTATAAGGGTCGGGTGCTGTACTTGGGGACGCCTGAGGAGACGATGGATTTTGTCAGAGACAATGAACTGGCAGGAGATGGAGGACACTGAACTTTGGAGGAGATGTTCCCTTTCTGTGTCATTGGGTTTGTTTGGGTTATTTCTGTATTGAGTTTCGGGCCATTGTTGGGGAAGATCCCCGATCTGGACTCGCATCGGTTGATAATGAGGAGGGATTTTCTATGGTTTTAGACCCGAGGCTGGACAGGTTGAGTTCGAGGTCGGGGTAGGTGTCGGCGGTGGCGAAGGCGCTAAAGGGGTTTATGGAGCATCTGGGAGAGTGGATCCGTGGAGTTTTGGGGGGCCGAAGGCGAAGGAATTTTTGTTCTTCTCACATCTGCACAGTGTGTTCTCCCGTTGTTGGCGGGGGTGGTCGGCGTGGAGTATTCAGCGATAGTAGTGTTGGATCATGCTCCGCACTGGGTGGACTTGCGGGTGAATAAAAATGGAGGCCAGTGGAGGTTAGATGTGGGGCACTTGTCGGATGAGGAGGTTTGTGAGTGGGTGAGGGAGGCCAGTCGGGGCTGTGTGGAGATAAACGACACAAGGGAGGTTTCGGCGGCCACGATGTGGGAAGCATTGAAGGCAGTGGTGAGACGGGAGTTTATTTTGATAGGGGTACACAGGGAGAAGGTGGAGTGGGTGAAGATGGAAAAGTTAGTGGAGGACATTCTGCAAGTGGACAGGAGGCACTCGGAAGCTCCGGAGGCGGGGCTGTTGAAGGAGCAGCAGAAGCTGCAGATGGAGTTTGGGTTGTTGTGCACGGGGAAGGCGGTGGGGCAGCTGAGGAGGGCGAGAGGGGAAGTTTATGAATATGGTGAGAAAGCGAGCAGGATGCTGGCACACCAGTTGAGGAAACAGGAGGCAGCGAGGGAGATCGGGAAAGTGAAGGACCGGGGGTGGGGGTGGGGGGGCGTCGGACGCGGTTTTGGTCCCGGTGTGGGTGAATGGGGTGTTTAGGGATTAGTGTAGGCTGTATGAGTCAGAACCACTTGCCGGGATGGAGGGGATGAGGTGGTTTCTGGAGGGGTTTGAGTTCCCGAGGATGGAAGAGGAACTGGTGGAGGGGCTGGGTGCCCCCATTGGGCTGGTAGAAGTGGTGGAAGGTCTGGAGGCAATGCAGTCGGGCAAGGCCCCGCGTCCGGATGGATATCCAGTGGAGTTTAACAAAAAGGTCTTGGGGTTTCTGGGGCTCTTGTTGGTGAGGGCATTTGATGAGGCAAGGGAGAGGGGGGTTCAGGATGCCGCAGGCCTCGATCTCTCTGATTTTGAAGCTAGATAAGGATCAGTGTGGGTCATACAGGCCGATCTCACTGTTAAATGTGAATGCCAAGTTATCAGTCAAGATCTTAGCTTCAAGAATTGAGGACTGTGTGGAGCACAGAGTCTCACTTTATGCAGATGATCTGTTGCTATACATTTCAGACCCTTTGGGAGGTATTGGGGGATTAAGGAGATTTCAGAGGAATTCGCCCGGTTTTCGGGGTGCAAATTGAATACAGGTAAGAGTGAGGTCTTTCCAATCCAGGCGAGGGAGCAGGAGAAGAGATTGGGGGAGATGCTGTTCAAGGCGGGGGGGGGGGGGGGGGGGTGGCAGGAGCTTTTGGTACTTGTGCATACTGGTGGCGCGGGGGTGGGAGCAGCTGCATAAGTTAAACCTGGTGCGGTTGATGGAGCAGATGAGAGGGGAGTTTAGAAGGTGGGATACACGCCCGTTGTCTCTGGCGGGGAGGATTCAGACGGAAAACATGATGGTCCTCCCGAGGTTCTTGTTTGTTTTTCAGAGCCTCCCAATCTTCATTCGCAAGGCATTTTTCAGGTAAGCGAATACGGTGATCTCAAGGTTTGTGTGGGCGGGAAAAACCCCGCAGGTAGCTATGCAGTCGGGCAAGGCCCTGGGGCCGGACGGGTTCTCGGTGGAGTTTTATAAAAAGTTTTCAGGAATGCTGGTGCCTTTGCTGGTAAGGGCATTTAATGAGGCTATTTAATGAGGCTAGGGAGCAAGGGGTACTCCCCCCCAACGATGCCACAGGTCTCGATCTCTCTTATCCTGAAGGGGGAAAAAGACCCGAAACACTGTGGGTTGCGCAGGCTGTCATGTGAGAGTACCTTTAAGACATGGATGTTTAAGCAATGTACCTTTAAGAAAACAGTGATGTCAGAGAGTGGGTGGAGCTGAGCAGTTCAGCCATTTTGAAGTTTCAATTTGAAAAAGAGCTTGTGTGTGTCTGTGTGTTTCCAGAGATCTGCAGTTTGGCGAGCTGGAGTTGCTGTGATGTCTGCCATAAAAGACTATCTCTGGATCATTTAGGTGATTTAAACTCAAATTGGAAAGCCTTTAGAGGCGGAGTCCCCCAGCGTTCCAAACCCAGTCTTAAAGGGGCATCACCTACATGGTGTTAAGGGTACAGTAACCATTCATCACAGTGTGGAACCCATACCCCACTGAGATCCAGTGTGTGTGGAATCCCTACGATAATGCCACACACCAGTGTAAGTTAGTGGGTGGGATTCTCCGTTGGCCTACGCCAAAATCCCAAAATGCAATTGGGTGGAAAATCGGTTCCAATGCCAAAATCGCGGCAGGAGCCGATTTGTCACCAAATCACAATTCCCCAACATTCGCATTGACCCTGAAGTGAGTGATTACACATAGGGCGGCTCCTGCTTAAAGTCACAGAAAAGAGCTCTTTCTACCCAATGAGGCGTGGAATCTTCATGAAAAGACGAAAGGTGAATGTTGGAGGAGTACTTTTCCCCGGGACTGGTATGTCTGCTGGTCACCAGACCCGGCAGAAAATAGTGAGAGATTTGGCTGAAATGTTGGAGCAGAGTTGTGCTGCAGAAATAGCAAGAGCCACTTTAGGCATGCAGGCGGGGGAAGGGCTGCTTCAAGCCGGAAGGCTTCAAATTGACTTGATGGCCTTTATTGAAGCAGCAGAGGGAACAACTGTGAAAAGGGCTCCCAAGGCCCATTGAAGAAGCGGTGACACCCCTGAAGAGTTGTTTGGAACGGGTGGAAAAGTGTTTGGAGGTGCAGGGGTCACAGATTTGGGAGATTGAAGGAGCGATCTCGGACCACAGCGATCGTGTGGTGACTCTGGAGGCGGAAGTGGGGCTCCGAGGAGAGTTCTGTAAAATGTTGTAGGCAAAGGTGGAGGTGCAGGAGAATGCCTCGAGAAGACAGAACCTGCGAATACTGGGCCTGCCTGAAGGAGTGTGTTATGGGCCAGGGTTTAGACAACCCCAAAGTATATCATGGAGTTCACCAGACCCACGACTTTTACTAGATTGTGGTATGGGGAGCACACGGCCCACTCTACTGGTGTGGTACAGCAGAAATTTAAAAGTAATTTTTAAACAAAACAATGTTTATTCTGTGAACTCAGTTAAGCTTTTTAAAACATACAGTGAACATCTTCGCAACCATCAATTCAAATAGAATCCCAAAGACTACAACATAAAGTTATAATTTAAGCTTTTCTTTTAACATCCATACGACTTAAAAACAAAACTTTTAACAGAACTTGTAACCATCAATTCAAATACACCCCTCGAAGAATACAATGCTCTAAGTAATCCTTAAACATTCCTTTTAACATCCATAAGACAAAAACCCTTTTTACAGATGCACATCAGGTTTAAATTCTCCACTGAGAGCAGTTGCCATGCTGAATTCACCAAATGATATACAGATGGTCTTGAGATGGCACAGAGATCAAAATTACACCTTCTTTGGCTGGCTGCAGCTCCAACACTAAAATAAAACTAAAAAACACAGACACACCCAAGCTTTTCCTCAAAGCAAAACTAAAAAGCAGAGCCAGAACTCAGCTCCACCCACACTCTGACATCATTGCAGCCACTTGCGCAGACAAACATTTCTTAAAGTGACATTCCTATTAAAAGTGGAAGGTGTGAGTGCCACGAGGTACGTATCGAAGATGCTGGCGGGGCTGGTGGCAGCATGGGTGCTAGATAAGCCACCTGAAGTGAACCAAGTGCAAGGATCCTTGAGGCAGAAGCCTCGAGCTGGGACCCGCCGTGGGCGGTGATCATGTGGCTCCACGAATTTGAAGAGAAAGAGAAGATTCTGTGATGGGCAAGGGAGAAGCGTACCTGCGCCTGGGAGCAGAATAAGGTCTGAATTTATCAGTTCTTTGGAGCCGAGTTGGCAAAACGATGGGCAAGCTTCAACAAGACCAAGGGGGTGCTGTACCGGCAGCAGATCAAGTTTGGGGCGCTGTACCTTCCAAATAATGGGTGACGTTCGGAGGCCGGGAGTATTATTTTGTGACCCCAGAAGCGGCCAAAGACTTTATTAAAGAGCATAAACTGGGAGAGAACTGAGTAGACAATGCTGGGGAATGGGGTGCTGGCATTTCGTAATGGTTGGGAGCATGTTTGAAGTGGAGGTAGGGATTGGGGACTGTTCATGTTTTTTTGTGGGTGGTGGGTTTACTGTTGGGATTGTAAGAGATGGAAAGGTTATGTGGGGATTGATTTTCCCGTCCCCTCTCCTGTTTCCTGGGACTGTTTATGTTTAATATTTGTTTGCTTTTGGAGAAGGCTACCTGGAGTTCAGGAGAAGTCTTTCTTTGGGTGGGAGAGGGTAAGGTCAATAGGGAGCCTTCCTCCTTGAGCTGAGAGTGGGGGGGGGTCATTGGTAAGTGCCTTCGGACAGGGGCTGCTGCACTAGCATGTTATGCTGGTGAACGGAAGTGAGGTGGTGGGGGAGAAGGCTGATAGGGGTGGCCGGGGGAGGGGGTTGAAGGGGGGAAAGGGGGGAGGTTGTTGCGATGTAGCAGGGGGTGAGAGATGACATGGTCAGGGACAGAGAAGGGGGTCATCTGGGATGGGCTAGGTATAGGGTGGTATTAAGGGGGCGGGAGTTAAGTGGGGAAGATGACAGACGGTAGAGGGGATTGGAAGCGTAAGCCTCTGGCAAGGCTGTTAACGTGGAACGTCCGGGGACTTAATGGGCCGGTAAAAAGGTTCCTCAGAAAGCTTGAAAGCAGGGCTGGTCTTTCTGCAGGAGACGCACCTCTGTGTGACGGACTAGGTTAGGTTAAGGAAGGGGTGGGTCGGGCAGATTTTTACTCGGGGTTTGATTCGAAATCGAGGCGTGTGGCAATTTTAATGAGCAAAAAAATGGGATTTGTGAGTGCGAAGGAGGTGAGGGATCCCGGTGGGAGATGTGATTGTAAATGGGGAATTGGAGGGGCAATGGTAGTGTTGGTAAATGTGTATGCTCCAAATTGGGATGCTGTGGGTTTTACGAGGGGGTTGCTGGCAGCGATTCTGGACTTGGCCATGACAAGTTGATCATGGGAGTAGATTTTAACTGTGTCCTAGAGCTGAGGGTGGATAGGTCGAGCCCCAGGTCGATGGGTAGGGTACAAATGGTGAGGGAGCTAGGGGTGTTGAGGGAGAGGATGGGTATGGTGGATCCATGGCACTTTCAGAACCCGGGGGAAGGGAGTATTCCTTCTTTTCACATGTCTACAAGGTGTATTCGAGGATTGATTACTTTGTAGTGAGTCGGGAGATTTTGGTTGGGCCGGAGGGGACAGAGTATGTGGGGATAGTTATCTCGTACCATGCGCCCCACTGGCTGGAGATTGGGTTTAGGTCGGGACGAGAGCAGAGGCTGGGGTGGAAGTTTGACTCGGAATGTTGGCGGATGGAGGTTTTTGTGGAGTTGAATCAGAATGAGGACGCGTCAGCGGTCATTCTTTGGGAGGCACTGAAGGCCGTGGTCCAGGAGGAAACTATCTTGTTTAAGGCTCGTGTGGATAGGGAAAGGAGGGAGGAACATGACCAGCTGGTGAGCGAGATAGTGAAAATCGCTTATTGTCACAAGTAGGCTTCAAATGAAGGGTACTGTGAAAAGCCCCTAGTCGCCACATTCCGGCGCCTGTTCGGGGAGGCTGGTACGGGAATTGAACCATGCTGCTGGCCTGCCTTGGTCTGCTTTCAAAGCCAGCGACTTAGCCCTGTGGGAGGTGGACAGGGAATATTCGAGGGTTCCCACTGTGGAGGGATTGGCGAGGAGGAAAAAGCTGCAGGGGCAGTTTGACAGGCTGACAACAGGGAGGGTGGTAGGGCAACTGTGTAGGCAAGAGGGGTGCAATATGAGTATGGGGAGAAGGCGAGCCTCATGCTGGCGCACCAGCTGCAGAGGCAGGCTGCGTCCAGGGAAATATTGAAGATACGGACTGGGGCTGGGGATGTGGTGTCAGAGCCAGGGAAGATAAATGAGGCATTTAGGGAGTACTACCAGGGATTTTATGACGCAGACCCGGGGGGGAGAGGAGGGGGACATGGGGCGGTTACTGGACAAGCTGGAATTTCTATGTTCTATGTTCCCGAGGTGGCGGAAGCAAAGAGGCAGGCGTTGGAGGAGCCCCTGGGGCTGGGGGAGGTGCTGGATAGTATCAGGGGTATGAAGTCGGGCAAGGCCCCTGGGCTGAATGGGTACCTGGCGGAATTTTATGAGGAATTTGGGACGGACCTGGCACCACATCTGTTGGGGGCGTTTAATGAAGCACTGGAGAAGGGGGAGTTGCCGGAAACGATGATGCAGGCAGTAATCACACGAATCGCGAAAAGGGGAAGGACCCAGTGGAATGTGGGTTGTATAGGCCCAAATCACGATTGAACACAGATGTGAAAGTATTGGCTAAGTTGTTGACGGGGAGGAAGGAGGAGTGTGTCCCGGGGGTGGTGGCAGAAGATCAAACAGGCTTCGTGAAGGGCAGGCAGCTCGCGAATAATGTAAGACGGCTGTTGAATGTGGTGATGAATCCATCAGGGGCTCTGGTAGCGGAGGTGGTGGTGTCCAGGGACGAGGAGAAGGCATTTGAGCAGGTGGAGTGGTGGTACTTGTTTGAGGTTTTGGGAAGGTTTGAGGTTGGGCCAAGATTTGTGGCATGGGTGCGTTTGCTGTGTGTGACACCAAGGGCGAGGGTGAGGACGAATGATATGAGCTCATGAAGCTCTGACTTACACAGGGGTATGAGGCAGGGGTGCCCACTGTGGCCGCTGCTATTTACGCTGGTCAGAGAGCCATTGGCGATGGCTCTCAGGGGTTCGGCAGAGTGGCAGGGGATAATGAGGGGATAGAGGGAGCATCGGGTGTTGCTCTATGCCGATGACCACATGCTGCATGTTTTGGATCCGTTGGAGTGTATGGGAAGGATTATGGGCCTGCTGGGGAGGTTTGGGAGTTTCTCGGGGTACAAGCTGAATGTAGGGAAAAGCAAGGTTTCCCAGTGAATGACATGGCACAGCGGGCTAATTTAGGGGGGATGTCATTTACGGTAGCTAGGGATAGGTTTAGGTCTTTGGGGATTCAGGTAGCGAGGGAGTGGACGGGGCTCCATGAATGGAACTTAACAAAGCTGGTGAAGGAGGCTAGGGAGGATCTAAAGAGGTGGGATACATTGCACTTAACATTGGCGGGGAGGGTCTAAGTGGTGAAATGAATATTCTGCTGAGGTTCTTGTTTATCTTTCAAGCTCTCCTGATCTTTACACCAAAGGCCTTTTTTCGGAAATTGGACACGGTCATTTCTGACTTTGTATGGGCAGGAAAGGTGTCGAGGGTGGGGAGGACCCTGCTACAGAGGCAGAGGCAACAGGGGGAGTTGGTATTGCCGAACTTGCTTCATTATTATTGGGGGCGAATGTGGACAAGGTGCGGCGATGGTGGAAAGGAGAAGTGGTAGAGTGGGTTAGGATGGAGCAGGACTCTTGTAAGGTGTCTAGTTTGAGGGCTATGGTGACGGCAGCGTTGCCAATGGATCCGAGTAGGTATGCAGGGTGTCCGGTGGTGCAGTCTACAATGAAGTTATGGAATCAGCTGAGGAGGCATTTTAGGGTGGAAGGGATGTTCGGTTGGATCCTCACTGTCTTCAGGTGATATCCCGGAGGATTGGAGAATAGCCAATGTTGTTCCTTTGTTTAAGAAGGGTAGCAAGGATAATCCAGGGAACTACAGGCTGGTGAGCTTTACGTCAGTGGTAGGGAAATTACTGGAGAGAATTCTTCGAGACAGGATCTACTCCCATTTGGAAGCAAGTGGACGTATTCGTGAGAGGCAGCATGGTTTTGTGAACGGGAGGTCATGTCTCACTAACTTGATAGAGTTTTTCGAGGATGTCACAAAGATGATTGATGCAGGTGGGGCAGTGGATGTTGTCTATATGGACTTCAGTAAGGCCTTTGACAAGGTCCCTCATGGTAGACTAGTACAAAAGGTGAAGTCACACGGGATCAGGGGTGAGCTGGCAAGGTGGATACAGAACTGGCTACATCATAGTAGGCAGAGAGTAGCAATGGAAGGATGCTTTTCTAATTGGAGGGCTGTGACTAGTGGTTTTCCGCAGGGATCAGTGCTGGGACCTTTGCTGTTTGTAGTATAAAAAATGATTTGGAGGAAAATGTAACTGGTCTGATTAGTAAGTTTGCGGACGACACAAAGGTTGGTGGAATTGCGGATAGCGATGAGGACTGTCAGAGGATACAGCAGGATTTAGATTGTTTGGAGACTTGGGAGGAGAGACGGCAGATGGAGTTTAATCTGGACAAATGTGAGGTAATGCATTTTGGAAGGTCGAATACAGGTAGGGAATATACAGTGAATGGCAGAACCCTCAAGAGTATTGACAGTCAGAGAGATCTAGGTGTCCAGGTCCACCGGTCACTGAAAGGAGCAACACAGGTGGAGAAGGTAGTCAAGAAGGCATACGGCATGCTTGCCTTCATTGGCCGGGACATTGAATATAAAAATTGGCAAGTCATGTTGCAGCTGTATAGAACCTTAGTTAGGCCACACTTGGAGTATAGTGTTCAATTCTGGTCGCCACACTACCAGAAGGAGTGGAAGCTTCAGAGAGGGTGCAGAAGAGATTTAACAGGATGTTGACTGGTATGGAGGGCATTACCTATGAGGAGCGGTTGAATAAACTTAGTTTGTTCTCACTGGAACGAAGGAGGTTGAGGGGCGACCTGATAGAGGTCTACAAAATTATGAGGGGCACAGACAGAGTGGATAGTCAGAGACTTTTTCCCAAGGTAGAGGGGTCAATTACTAGGGGGCATAGGTTTAAGGTGCAAGGGGCAACGTTTAGAGGAGATGTACGAGGCAAGTTTTTTTACACAGAGGGTAGTGGGTACCTGGAACTCGCTGCCAGAGGAAGTGGTGGAAGCAGGGACGATAGTGATGTTTAAGGGGCATCTTGACAAATGCATGAATTGGATGGGAATAGAAGGATATGGACCCCGGAAGTGTAGAAGATTTTAGTTTAGATGGGCAGCATGGTCGGCACAGGCTTGGAGGGCCGAAGGGCCTGTTCCTGAGCTGTACTTTTTGTTGTTCTTTGTTGTTTAGAACGCTGCTGTGCGAGAATCATTGTTTTGAGCTGGGGGAGGGGGGGGGGCGGGGGGATGGATAGTGTATACAGGAGGTGGAGGGAAGTGGGCTGGTTAAGGTGAGGGATCTGTATTTGGAGGAAGGGTTCGCCAGTCTGGAGGAGCTAAGGGAAAGGGTAGAGCTGCCGAGGGGGAGTGAGTTCAAGCATCTGCAGGTTAGGGACTTTGCGCAAAAGGTCTGGAGGGGGTTCCCTAGGTTGCCGGGATACACCCTACTGGAGTGACTGCTGCTTCCGGATGTCGAAGGGGAAGGAAGAATTAACGATATATACAAATGACTGGGAGAGCTGGGAGGCGAGCGGGTGGTGAAGATCAAGGAGAAATGGGAAGCGGATTTGGGAGGGGAGATTAATTGGGGAGTATGGCGTGCGGCACTGCGTAGAGTAAAGGGACCTCCTCTTGTGCAAGGATGAGCCTGATACACCACCAAGGTGGTGCACCAGGTGGATGTGACCTGGGCGAGAATGAATGGGTTCTTTCAGGGGATAGCAGATGATTGTGAGAGGTGTGGGCGGGGCCAGCGAATCACACGCACATGTTTTGGGGTTGTGAAAAATTGGGAAGATTCTGGGCGGGAGTGTTCGCGGTCTTAGCCAGGATAGTGGAGGAGGGAGTGAACCCGGACCCTTTGGTGGTGATATTTGGGGTTTCAGAGGAGCCGGAACTCATAGAGAGGAGGAAGGCCGATGTCTTGGCCCTCACCTCACTGATTGCACGGTGGCGAATTTTGCTGGAGTGGCGGTCGACATCGCCACCGGGGATAGCGGCTTGGTTGGGTGACCTGTACGACTTCCTGTGATTAGAGAAGATAAAGTATGAGTTAAGGGGCTCTTCAGGGGGGTTTGAGGAAAGGTGGGGGATGTTGGTGACCGTGTTTGAGGAGCTGTTTGTCGCGGGGAAGGGGGGGGGTGAAAAAGGGGAAAAAAACTGTACAGACTGTATAGTTCATTGTTGGGAAGTATATTTCCCGGGGTGTTTATTTGCTATAACCTATTTTGATACATGTTTGCAATAAAATACATTCTTTTAAAAATCACAATTCTCTATCACCTCCTCAGTGGCGTCAATGCGTACTGAAACGCACGTACATTAAACACTGTTTGCATATCATGAACAGAGCTGACCCGGTATTGGCTCCGCGATTCTCCGCCTCTGAGGGGCTGAGTTCCCGACGGCGCGGTTCACTTGTGCTTTGAAAATTGTGGAACCGGCATCGAGCCTGATGAGGGAGAGAGAGAGGAGGTGGGACACAGAGGGGAGTGACTGTGGGCTGCCGGGCCAGACACTGGCTGGGCTGGCTGGGGTGGGGAGGCCCTGCCAGGGGCGGAGGACGGGTGGTGGTGATGGGAAGAACAGGCCGAGTGGCCGGGATGACCCCCCCTCGGGACTGTGGCAGTGCCCAATGTCACGTATGAGGATGTTGGCAAGTACAAATTCACTTTTCCAAAGCTGTAATATTTACTTTAGAGCGATTGGTACAACCACACCTCAGTGGAGAATGTTGACTCAGTGACAATGTGGATGAAACATAATTTTCCAAATGTCAATGATGGAATGTGCCGTGTCCAGTTCCACACAGAGCAGTCAGAGTCCGTGTGTGTCTCTACCTGTTTGAAGATTTCATGGTTAAATGTAGACAGGCTCGTATTAAATCTTAGAAGGAAGTTATTTTTCAGAAAAAGACACTAACCCCAAATAATTTCACGTCGGAGGATGTGGGAAAGAACAAGTTGACTTAATGAAAGCTGAAGAATTCATTCCAGAGTAATTGACACAACCGCACCTTATTTCATAGCGATGACTGCGGGAATCTGAATTAAAACTCATTCTTTCAATCATCAGCAAAATGATGGAAGGGCTTGTGTACAGTATTGGCCTCCTTATCGTAGTGAAGAAGTAAACACACTGGGCGCGATTCTCCTCTTGCCGACGCTGAAATCGAGTTCGCAGATCGGTCGGAGAATCCCTGTTTGCCCCCTCCGAAACGGTGTTTTCGCAGAGTACGCCTCACGCAGCCGAGATGCCCTCAACGCGTCATCTAAGGATCCCCCCCAGAAGCACCGCTCCCGATGTGTCGAGTTCCCGACGGCGTGAAACACTAATCCTTTTTTCCGGTGAATCCGGCGTGGGAGATGCGAACTGAGTCCAGCGCCGCCACAGTCTGGGGGGGGACGGGGGGGGGGGAGCCGTTCCGCAGGCAGGGTGCGGTGCTTTGAAAGGGGTTGGGGGCACTAAGGCCGCATCCACAGGTAAGGCTGGGGACTCTACGCTGCGAGCCAGCTAGCTCCACACCAGGATCGGTGCAGCTTTAGTACCGATTTTTCTGGAGCACTGGAGTACGGGTTCCACACACACTGACTCTCACTAGGGTACCGGTTCCACACACACTGACTCTCACTGGGGTATGGGTTCCACACACACTGACTCTCACTGGGGTACGGGTTCCACACACACTGACTCTCACTGGGGTACGGGTTCCACCCACACTGACTCTCACTGGGGTACGGGTTCCACACACACTGACTCTCACTGGGGTACGGGTTCCACACACACTGACTCTCACTGGGGTACAGGTTCCACACACACTGACTCTCACTAGGGTACCGGTTCCACACACACTGACTCTCACTGGGGTACGGGTTCCACACACACTGACTCTCACTGGGGTACGGGTTCCACACACACTGACTCTCACTGGGGTACGGGTTCCACACACACTGACTCTCACTGGGGTACGGGTTCCACACACATTGACTCTCACTGGAGTACAGGGTCTACACACACTGACTCTCACTGGGGTAGGGGTTCCACACACACTGACTCTCACTGGGGTACGGGTTCCACACACACTGACTCTCACTGGAGTACAGGGTCTACACACACTGATTCTCACTGGCGTACCGGTTCCACACACACTGACTCTCACTGGGGTACGGGTTCCACACACACTGACTCTCACTAGGGTACGTGTTCCACACACACTGACTCTCACTGGGGTACGGGTTCCACACACACTGACTCTCACTGGGGTACGGGTTCCACACACACTGACTGTCACTGGGGTACGGGTTCCGCACACACTGACTGTCACTGGGGTACGGGTTCCACACACACTGACTCTCACTGGGGTACGGGTTCCACACACACTGACTCTCACTGGGGTACGGGTTCCACACACACTGACTCTCACTGGGGTACGGGTTCCACACACACTGACTCTCACTGGAGTACAGGGTCTACACACACTGACTCTCACTGGCGTACGGGTTCCACACACACTGACGCTTACTGGGGTACGGGTTCCACACTCACTGACGCTCACTGGGATACGGGTTCCTCACACACTGACACTCACTGGGGTACGGGTTCCACACACACTGACGCTCACTGGGATACGGGTTCCACACACACTGTCGCTCACTGGGATACGGGTTCCACACACACTGACTCTCACTGGGGTGCAGGTTCCACACACACTGTCTCTCACTGGGGAACGGGTTCCACACACACAGACTCTCACTGGGATAAAGGTTCCACACACACTGTCTCTCACTGGGGTATGGGTTCCACACACACTGACTCTCAAGGGGATACGGGTTCCACACACACTGACTCTCAATGGGGAATGGGTTCCACACACACTGACTCTCACTGGGGTACGGGTTCCACACACACTGATACTCACTGGGGTACGGGTTCCACACAGACTGACTCTCCCTGGGGTATGGGTTCCACACCCACTGACTCTCACTGGGGTACAGGTTCCACACACACTGACTCTCCCTGGAGTACGGGTTCGACACACACTGACTCTCACTGGGGTACGGGTTCCACACACACTGACTCTCACTGGAGTGCGGGTTCCACACACACTGACTCTCACTGGGGTACGGTTTCCACACACACCGACTCTCACTGGGGTACGGGTTCCACACACACTGACTCTCACTGGGGTACGGGTTCCACACACTCTGACTCTCACTGGAGTACAGGGTCTACACACACTGACTCTCACTGGCGTACGGGTTCCACACACACTGACGCTCACTGGGGTACGGGTTCCACACTCACTGACGCTCACTGGGATACGGGTTCCACACACACTGACGCTCACTGGGGTACGGGTTCCACACACACTGACGCTCACTGGGATACGGGTTCCACACACACTGTCGCTCACTGGGATACGGGTTCCACACACACTGACTCTCACTGGGGTGCGGGTTCCACACACACTGTCTCTCACTGGGGTACGGGTTCCACACACACTGATTCTCACTGGGGTACGGGTTCCACACAGACTGACTCTCCCTGGGGTACGGGTTCCACACCCACTGACTCTCACTGGGGTACGGGTTCCACACACACTGACGCTCACTGGGGTACGGGTTCCACACTCACTGACGCTCACTGGGATACGGGTTCCACACACACTGACGCTCACTGGGGTACGGGTTGCACACACACTGACGCTCACTGGGATACGGGTTCCACACACACTGTCGCTCACTGGGATACGGGTTCCACACACACTGACTCTCACTGGGGTAGGGGTTCCACACACACTGACTCTCACTGGGGTACGGGTTCCACACACACTGACTCTCACTGGAGTACAGGGTCTACACACACTGACTCTCACTGGGGTACCGGTTCCACACACACTGACTGTCACTGGGGTACGGGTTCCACACACACTGACTCTCACTAGGGTACGTGTTCCACACACTGAATCTCACTGGGGTACGGGTTCCACACACACTGACTCTCACTGGGGTACGGGTTCCACACACACTGACTCTCACTGGGGTACGGGTTCCACACACACTGACTGTCACTGGGGTACGGGTTCCACACACACTGACTCTCACTGGGGTACCGGTTCCACACACACTGACTCTCACTGGGGTACGGGTTCCACACACACTGACTCTCACTGGGGTACAGGTTCCACACACACTGACTCTCCCTGGAGTACGGGTTCGACACACACAGTCTCTCACTGGGGTACGGGTTCCACACCCACTGACTCTCACTGGGGTACGGGTTCCACACACACTGACTCTCCCTGGAGTACGGGTTCGACACACACTGACTCTCACTGGGGTACGGGTTCCACACACACTGACTCTCACTGGAGTACGGGTTCCACACACCGACTCTCACTGGGGTACGGGTTCCACACACACACTGACTCTCACTGGGGTACGGGTTCCACACACACTGACTCTCACTGGTGTGGTGTTGGGTGTTCTGACACACAGATGAGCCAACACGGTTGCATATGGTACAACGCTATTTTATTTAAACTTACTATTTACAGTTTGGTCTTTGCACTCTGCACGTGGGGGTTCCCTGCTTGTGATGTTTTAACAGCTCTTTCTTGTTCCCTTCTCCCCAGACCTACTGACCACCAGGTGTCGTGCTCGTGCTTTTTATGTGGTTGGTGTTCTTGTCTGTGATTGGTTGTGGTGTTGTGTACTCTGATTTGCCTGTTAGTGTGTCCATCATGATGTGTGTGTTTGAATATCATGACATCCCCCCTTTTTACAAAGATATGTGCCTACGTGGTAATAAATATGATCGTGTCGTGAGTGCATCTAAGAGTGTGTGTGTGTCGTGTGCAGCATGTGCATATGACGGAACTATGTACATGGGGCGATGTCGGGTGCGTCACATGAACCAAGTTGTACCATAACATAACATAACATAAATGCGAACGAGAGAAGAAGAAAAAAAAAAAACTTGAACATTTGTCCAGTCAGACGACATCTGGAACGATAAACAACAACAGGTTATCATGTAAAATTGTGCAACTTGTTAAACATATGAACGGTATTATAAGTCCAGTCTAATGGGCTTGCGACGAGTTCGGGTTGACCGCCTCAAGGGTGGATCAAGAACCACCGGCTGCTGTGCAGGCATGGCCATGGGTGGCGATGGAAAGGGCGTGATGTGCGGCAGCTCCACAAAGTCATCCTCGGAAGCCTGTTGAGGATCTGGCGTGTGCGTACTGTGTGGCTGTGAGCGTGGAAGTCGGCGAAGGGCGCGCCGATTGCGGCGACGCACGGAACCATCCGGCATGCGAACCAGGAACGAGCGGGGAGCCACTTGTCGGAGGACTTCGGCCGG
This sequence comes from Scyliorhinus torazame, assembly GCF_047496885.1. Taxonomy (NCBI): domain Eukaryota; kingdom Metazoa; phylum Chordata; class Chondrichthyes; order Carcharhiniformes; family Scyliorhinidae; genus Scyliorhinus; species Scyliorhinus torazame. The sequence goes on along the minus strand of NC_092718.1, from coordinate 76,988,681 downwards.
TGCTGACCAGCCACCATACGGTTGATGGACGCGTACTTTGTCTCCGGAGGACAGGGGGGGCAGGTCCGTCGCTCGTGTGTCGTACCGACTTTTCTGGCGATCACGCTGCAGTTGCATGTTCCGAAGAACCGCCTCATGGTCTGTTGTTGGTGCCAGGATGGAAGGTACCGTCGTCCTGAGGGAGCGACCCATTAGTAGCTGCGCTGGCGAGAGACCCGTGGATAGCGGGGCCGATCGATAGGCCAGCAAGGCAAGGTTAAAGTCCGATCCGGCAGCAGCCGCCTTGCACAGGAGCCGCTTGGCGATGTGGACACCCTTTTCAGCCTTCCCGTTCGATTGTGGATGCAGAGGGCTGGATGTCACATGAGTGAAACCATATGCTGCGGCAAAGGACGGCCATTCACGGCTGGCGAAACAGGGTCCATTGTCTGACATGACAGTCCTTGGAATGCCATAGCGAGCAAATGTTTCCTTGCAGGCCCCAATGACTGCGGACGACGTCAGATCATGGAGAGTCATGACTTCCGGGTAGTTTGAGAAGTAGTCTATAATAACGATGTAATCTCTGCCGAGCGCGTGAAATAGGTCAACACCCACCTTCGCCCAGGGGGACGTCACCAACTCGTGTGGTAGAAGTGTTTCCGGAGGTTGCGCCGGCTGAAACCTCTGACAGGTTGTGCAGTTGAGCACCATGTTGGCTATGTCTTCATTAATACCCGGCCAATATACCGCCTCCCGGGCCCTTCGTCTGCATTTTTCGACGCCCAAGTGGCCTTCGTGTAGTTGATGAAGAATCATCTGGCACACGCTGTGCGGAATAACGATCCTGTGTGATTTCATAAGGACCCCGTCTATGTTGGTGAGATCATCTCGCACATTATAAAACTGGGGGCACTGCCCTTTTAGCCACCCTTCCGTCATGTGGCGCATCACTCGCTGCAGAAGGGGGTCAGTCGCCGTCTCTGCGCGTATGTGGGCCAGACTAGGATCATCAGCTGGCAGATTTGCTGCTGTCAGAGTTACGTGTGCCTCAATTTGACGCACGAACCCCTCCGCATCTGGTGGTGTGCTCACTGCTCGGGAAAGAGTGTCCGCCACGATGAGCTCCTTCCCCGGAGTGTAGATCAGTTCAAAATCGTACCTCCTGAGTTTAAGTAAGATGCGCTGGAGGCGAGGAGTCATGTCGTTCAGGTCTTTGTTAATGATGTTGACCAGGGGGCGGTGGTCAGTTTCGACCGTAAATCGTGGCAGGCCATACACATAGTCGTGGAACTTGTCCAGTCCAGTTAACAAGCCCAGGCATTCTTTTTCGATTTGCGCGTAGCGCTGTTCGGTAGGGGTCATGGCTCGTGAGGCATATGCAACCGGGGCCCATGACGACGTGCTGTCTTTTTGCAGGAGTACCGCTCCAATACCAGATTGGCTGGCGTCTGTTGAGATCTTTGTAGGGCGAGTCGTGTCAAAGAAGGCCAGCACTGGTGCCGTGACCAGTTTGTGCTTGAGCTCCTCCCATTCCCGCTGATGCGATTGGTGCCAGTTGAATTCTGTCGATTTTTTTACGAGATGGCGCATATTTGTTGTATGAGAAGCCAGGTTGGGAATGAACTTCCCAAGGAAGTTGACCATGCCCAGGAATCTTAAGACAGCCTTCTTGTCAGCCGGTCGTGGCATGGCTGTGATGGCGCTAACCTAGTCTGCATCGGGACGGACCCCTTACCTTGAGATGTGGTCCCCGAGGAATTTCAGCTCCGTCTGGCCGAAGGCACACTTCGCACGGTTGAGACGCAGGCCATTTTGTCGTATGCGGGTAAAGACACGTCGTAGACGATGCATGTGTTCCTGCGGAGTGGTGGACCAAATGATGATATCGTCCACATATACACGTACCCCTTCGATGCCTTCCATCATCTGCTCCATAATGCGGTGGAAAACTTCAGATGCTGAAATGATGCCGAATGGCATCCGGTTGTAGCAGAATCTGCCAAAAGGGGTGTTGAATGTGCATAGTCTTCGGCTGGCCGGGTCCAGTTGGATCTGCCAGAATCCTTTGGACGCATCCAATTTAGTGAATATTTTGGCTCGCGCCATCTCGCTGGTGAGGTCTTCTCGTTTCGGGATGGGATAGTGTTCCCGCATGATGTTGTTATTCAGATCTTTAGGATCTATACATATACGGAGCTCGCCAGAGGGCTTCTTTACACAGACCATGGAGCTGACCCATGGCGTGGGCTCCGTGACCCTGGTTGGAACCCCTTGGTCCTGAAGAATCTGCAGTTGTGCCTTGAGGCGGTCTTTGAGTGGCGCAGGAACCCTGCGAGGTGCGTGAACGACAGGGATGGCGTCCGGTCTGAGTCGAATCTTGTACGTGTATGGCAATGTCCCCATGCCTTCAAAAACCTCCTGGTTGTGAGCAAGGAGGGAATGGAGATTTGCGTGGAACTCAGCATCCGGGAAGTCGGATATCTCATCTGGAGAGAGAGACATAATGCGCTGTACCAGGTGAAGGACCTTACACGCCTGTGCGCCCAGTAACGAGTCCTTTGATGAGCCGACAACTTCGAAGGGGAGTGTGGCCGTGTACATCTTGTGAGTCACCTGTAGCTGGCAAGATCCTATGGACGGGATGACGTTCCCGTTATAGTCAACCATCTTGAGCCGGGATGGCGTGATGGGTGGTTTGACCTTCATGGCCTGGACTGCAGAGTAAGCAATCAGGTTGGCGGATGCGCCGGTGTCCAGACGGAAGGCGACGCGCGATCGGTTGACCGTCAGGGTGGCACACCACTCATCGGCTGGATTGATGGCATTGACCTTGTTGACATCAATGACGGAAACGCGGAAGGCATCCTGGTCATCTGCATCACTTAACTGGAAGTCTTGATGCGTGGGCTGGACGGTCCTGACTTGTCTGCGAGATTGTCGAGGATGCGCCGGATCCATGGGTTGAGCCGAACGACAGTGGGCTGCGTAGTGGCCCATCTTGCCACATCTGAGGCACTGTCGGTTTTTTGCAGGATATTGCCCTTTTAAATGTAGAGCTCCACAATTGCCGCACGTCATGACGTCACGGCGTTCGTTGCGCCACTGCGCATGCGCAGTGCGATCTTGCGGTGGGCGCGCCTGCGCAGTGCGTCCCTCGTTGTGGCCGTTATTTTTGGCGCGCACCTGCGCAGGAGACCGCGAAAAGCGCGGGAAGCGGCCGCTGTCGTCCGGGCCGTGGGTCGGGAAGTAATCGACGACCTGGATGCGTTCGACGTCGTGGGCGGCCTGGCTTGCCGATTCGACGGCTGGGGACCCCCTCCGTGCCAACTCGGACGCCTGAAATCGGGCAAAACGGCAGGTAGCATTTTCGTGGAGGACACAGGCTTCCACAGCAGACGCTAAGGTGAGGCTTTTCATTTTAAGAAGCTGCTGGCGTAGGCCACTAGAGGCAACGCCAAAAACAATCTGGTCCCTGATCATGGACTCTGTGGTGGTGCCGTAACCGCAGGACTGCGCTAGAGGTGCGTCAAGAAGGGTTGAAAAAGCTCCTCCTTACCTTGCAGGCGTTGCTGAAAGAGGTATCTTTCAAAACTTTCATTTACTTCAACTTGAAAGTGCTGGTCCAGTTTGAGGATGACCGTGTCATATTTGGCTTGGTTTTCGCCTTCTTCGAACACCAGTGAGTTGAAGACGTTGGTGGCGTGCTGACCTGCGTAGAAGAGGAGCATTGCAATCTTCGTGTCATCCGAGGCATTCTGTTTTTCGGTGGCACGGATGTACAGGTCAAATCGCTGCCTGTAGAGCTTCCAGTTGGTACCTAGGTTCCCCGCGACTTGCATCGTATGCGGTTTGTCGGTGTGGTCCATGTCCAGAATGGCAGGTTAGTAGGCAGGTATCGATCCACTCCTGTACCATGTGGTGTTGGGTGTTCTGACACACAGATGAGCCAACACGGTTGCATATGGTACAACGGTATTTTATTTAAACTTACTATTTACAGTTTGGTCTTTGCACTCTGCACGTGGGGGTTCCCTGCTTGTGATGTTTTAACAGCTCTTTCTTGTTCCCTTCTCCCCAGACCTACTGACCACCAGGTGTCGTGCTCGTGCTTTTTATGTGGTTGGTGTTCTTGTCTATGATTGGTTGTGGTGTTGTGTACTCTGATTTGCCTGTTAGTGTGTCCATCATGATGTGTGTGTTTGAATATCATGACAACTGGAGTACAGGTTCCACACACACTGACTCTCACTGGAGTACGGGTTCCACACACACTGATTCTCACTGAGGTACGGTTTCCACACACACCTACTCTCACTGGGGTACGGGTTCCACGCCCACTGACTCTCACTGGTTTACAGGATCCACACAAACTGAATGACGCTGGGGTACGGGTTCCACACACACTGACTCTCACTGAGTACGGGTTCCACACACACTGACTCTCACTGAGTACGGGTTCCACACACACTGACTCTCACTGGTTTACAGGATCCACACACAGTGACTGACGCTGGGGTACGGGTTCCACACACACTGAATCTCACTGGAGTTCGGGTTAAACACACACTGACTCGCATTGGGGTGCACATTACTCACACTGACACTCACTGGGCTACGGGTTGCACACACACTGACTCTCACTGGGGTATGGGTTCCACACAGAATGACTCTCACTGGAGTACGGGTTCCACACACACTGACTCTCACTGGAGAACGGGTTCCTCACACACTGACTCTCACTGGGGTACAGGTTCCATACACACTGACTCTCAGTGTGGTACGGGTTCCACACACACTGACCCTCACTGGTGTACGGGTTCCATGCACACTGAGTCCCACTTGGGTATGGGGTTCACACACACTGACTCTCATTGGGTTACGGGTTCCACACACACTGACGCTGACTTCGGTGTGGGTTCCACACACACTACTGTCATTGGGGTACAGGTTCCACACACACTGACTCTCACTGGGGTGTGGGTTCCACACACACTGACAATCACTAGTGTACTGGTTCCACGCACACTGACTCTTACTGTGTTACGGGATCTGCACAGACTGACTCTCACTGGAGAATGGGTTCCACACACACTGACTCTCACTGAGGTACGGGTTCCACACACACTGACTCACACTGGAGTACGGGTTCCACACACACTGACTCACACTGTGGTACAGGTTCCACTCTCATTGACTCTCACTGGGATATGGGTTCCACACACACTGACTCTCACTGGGATATAGGTTCCACACACACTGACTCACACTGGGGTATAGGTTCCACACACACTGACTCTCACTGGTGTAAGGTTCCACACACTCTGACTCTCACTGGTGTACAGGTTCCACACACTGACTCTCACTGGGGTACGGGTTCCACACTCACTCACTCTCACTGGGATATGGGTTCCACACATACTGACTCTCACTGGGGTACGGGTTCCACACACACTTACTCTCATTGGGGTACGGGTTCCACATTCACTGACTCTCACTGGTGTATGGGTTCCACACAAACTAACTCGCATTGGGGTCCACATTTCACTCACTCTGACTCTCACTGGGGTACAGGTTCTACACACTGACTCTCACTGGGGTAAGGGTTCCACACACACTTACTCTCACTGGAGTACGGGTTCCACACACACTGACTCTCATTGGGGTACGGGTTCCACATACACTGACTCTCACTGGGGTACGGGTTCCACACACACTGACTCTCATTGGGGTACCCGCTCCACACACACGGACTCTCACTGGGGTACAGGTTCAACACACAATGACTCTCGTTGGGATACGGGTTCCACACACACTGACTCTCACTGGGGTACGGGTTCCACACTCACTGACTCTCACTGGGATATGGGTTCTACACACACTGACTCTCACTGGGGTACGGGTTCCACACTCACTGACTCTCACTGGGGTACGGGTTCCACACACACTGACTCTCCCTGGAGTACAGGTTCGACACACACTGACTCTCACTGGGGTACGGGTTCCACACACACTGACTCTCACTGGAGTACGGGTTCCACACACACCGACTCTCACTGGGGTACGGGTTCCACACACACTGACTCTCACTGGGGTACGGGTTCCACACACACCTACTCTCACTGGTTTACAGGATCCACACTCACTGAATGACGCTGGGGTACGGGTTCCACACACACTGACTCTCACTGGGATATGGGTTCCACACATACTGACTCTCACTGGGGTACGGGTTCCACACACACGTACTCTCATTGGGGTACGGGTTCCACATTCACTGACTCTCACTGGTGTATGGGTTCCACACAAACTAACTCGCATTGGGGTCCACATTTCTCTCACTCTGACTCTCACTGGGGTACAGGTTCTACACACTGACTCTCACTGGGGTAAGGGTTCCACACACACTGACTCTCACTGGAGTACGGGTTCCACACACACTGACTCTCATTGGGGTACGGGTTCCACATACACTGACTCTCACTGGGGTACGGGTTCCACACACACTGACTCTCATTGGGGTACCCGCTCCACACACACGGACTCTCACTGGGGTACAGGTTCAACACACAATGACTCTCGTTGGGATACGGCTTCCACACACACTGACTCTCACTGGGGTACGGGTTCCACACTCACTGACTCTCACTGGGATATGGGTTCTACACACACTGACTCTCACTGGGGTACGGGTTCCACGCCCACTGACTCTCACTGGGGTACGGGTTCCACACACACTGACTCTCCCTGGAGTACGGGTTCGACACACACTGACTCTCACTGGGGTACGGGTTCCACACACACTGACTCTAACTGGAGTACGGGTTCCACACACACCGACTCTCACTGGTGTACGGGTTCCACACACACTGACTCTCACTGGGGTACGGGTTCCACACACACTGATTCTCACTGAGGTACGGGTTCCACACACACCTACTCTCACTGGTTTACAGGATCCACACTCACTGAATGACGCTGGGGTACGGGTTCCACACACACTGACTCTCACTGGAGTACGGGTTCCACACACACTGACTCTCATTGGGGTACGGGTTCCACACACACTGACTCTCATTGGGGTACCCGCTCCACACACACGGACTCTCACTGGGGTACAGGTTCAACACACAATGACTCTCGTTGGGATACGGGTTCCACACACACTGACTGTCACTGGGGTACGGGTTCCACACTCACTGACTCTCACTGGGATATGGGTTCTACACACACTGACTCTCACTGGGGCACGGGTTCCACGCCCACTGACTCTCACTGGGGTACGGGTTCCACACACACTGACTCTCCCTGGAGTACAGGTTCGACACACACTGACTCTCACTGGGGTACGGGTTCCACACACACTGACTCTCACTGGAGTACGGGTTCCACACACACCGACTCTCACTGGGGTACGGGTTCCACACACACTGACTCTCACTGGGGTACGGGTTTCACACACACCTACTCTCACTGGTTTACAGGATCCACACTCACTGAATGACGCTGGGGTACGGGTTCCACACACACTGACTCTCACTGGGATATGGGTTCCACACATACTGACTCTCACTGGGGTACGGGTTCCACACACACGTACTCTCATTGGGGTACGGGTTCCACATTCACTGACTCTCACTGGTGTATGGGTTCCACACAAATTAACTCGCATTGGGGTCCACATTTCTCTCACTCTGACTCTCACTGGGGTACAGGTTCTACACACTGACTCTCACTGGGGTAAGGGTTCCACACACACTGACTCTCACTGGAGTACGGGTTCCACACACACTGACTCTCATTGGGGTACGGGTTCCACATACACTGACTCTCACTGGGGTACGGGTTCCACACACACTGACTCTCATTGGGGTACCCGCTCCACACACACGGACTCTCACTGGGGTACAGGTTCAACACACAATGACTCTCGTTGGGATACGGGTTCCACACACACTGACTCTCACTGGGGTACGGGTTCCAAACTCACTGACTCTCACTGGGATATGGGTTCTACACACACTGACTCTCACTGGGGTACGGGTTCCACGCCCACTGACTCTCACTGGGGTACGGGTTCCACACACACTGACTCTCCCTGGAGTACGGGTTCGACACACACTGACTCTCACTGGGGTACGGATTCCACACACACTGACTCTAACTGGAGTACGGGTTCCACACACACCGACTCTCACTGGTGTACGGGATCCACACACACTGACTCTCACTGGGGTACGGGTTCCACACACACTGATTCTCACTGAGGTACGGGTTCCACACACACCTACTCTCACTGGTTTACAGGATCCACACTCACTGAATGACGCTGGGGTACGGGTTCCACACACACTGACTCTCACTGGAGTACGGGTTCCACACACACTGACTCTCATTGGGGTACGGGTTCCACATACACTGACTCTCACTGGGGTACGGGTTCCACACACACTGACTCTCATTGGGGTACCCGCTCCACACACAATGACTCTCACTGGGGTACAGGTTCAACACACAATGACTCTCGTTGGGATACGGGTTCCACACACACTGAATCTCACTGGGGTACGGGTTCCACACTCACTGACTCTCACTGGAGTACGGGTTCCACACACACCGACTCTCACTGGGGTACGGGTTCCACACACACTGCCTCTCACTGGGGTACAGGTTCCACACACTCTGACGCTCCCTTGGGTACGGGTTACACACACACTGACTCTCACTGGAGTACGGGTTCCACACAAACTGATTCTCACTGAGGTACGGGTTCCACACACACCTACTCTCACTGGTTTACAGGATCCACACTCACTGAATGACGCTGGGGTACGGGTTCCACACACACTGACTCTCACTGGGGTACGGGTTCCACACACACTGACTCTCACTGAGTACGGGTTCCACACACACTGACTCTCACTGGTTTACAGGATCCACACACACTGACTGACGCTGGGGTACGGGTTCCACACACACTGAATCTCACTGGAGTTCGGGTTAAACACACACTGACTCGCATTGGGGTGCACATTACTCACACTGACTCTCACTGGGGTACAGGGTTCACACACTGACTCTCACTGGGGTACAGGTTCCACACATTGCCTCACACTGGGGTACGGGTTCCACACACACTGACTCTCACTGGGGTACGGGTACCACACACACTGACTGTCACTGGGGTACGGGTTCCACACACACTGACTCTCACTGGGGTACCTGCTCCACACACACTGACTCTCACTGGGGTACGGGTTCCACACACACTGACTCTCACTGGGGTACAGGTTCTACACACACTGATTCTCACTGGGGTACGGCTTCCACACACACTGTCTCTTACTGGGGTACGGGTTCCACACACACTGTCTCTCACTGGAGTACGGGTTCCACACACACTGACTCTCACTGGGGTACGGGTTCCACACACACTGACTCTCACTGGGGTACAGGTTCTACACACACTGATTCTCACTGGGGTACGGGTTCCACACACACTGTCTCTTACTGGGGTACGGGTTCCACACACACTGTCTCTCACTGGAGTACGGGTTCCTCACACACTGTCTCTTACTGGGGTACGGGTTCCACACACACTGACTCTCACTGCGGTATGGGTTCCACACACACTGACTCTCACTGGGGTACGGGTTCCACACAAACTGACTCTCACTGGTGTACGGGTTCCACACACACTGACTCTCACTGGAGTACGGGTTCCACACACACTGTCTATCACTGGGGTACGGGTTCCACACACACTGACTCTCACTGGAGTACGGGTTCCACACACACTGACTCTCACTGGAGTACGGGTTCCACACACACTGATTCTCACTGAGGTACGGTTTCCACACACACCTACTCTCACTGGGGTACGGGTTCCACGCCCACTGACTCTCACTGGTTTACAGGATCCACACAAACTGAATGACGCTGGGGTACGGGTTCCACACACACTGACTCTCACTGAGTACGGGTTCCACACACACTGACTCTCACTGAGTACGGGTTCCACACACACTGACTCTCACTGGTTTACAGGATCCACACACAGTGACTGACGCTGGGGTACGGGTTCCACACACACTGAATCTCACTGGAGTTCGGGTTAAACACACACTGACTCGCATTGGGGTGCACATTACTCACACTGACACTCACTGGGCTACGGGTTGCACACACACTGACTCTCACTGGGGTATGGGTTCCACACAGAATGACTCTCACTGGAGTACGGGTTCCACACACACTGACTCTCACTGGAGAACGGGTTCCTCACACACTGACTCTCACTGGGGTACAGGTTCCATACACACTGACTCTCAGTGTGGTACGGGTTCCACACACACTGACCCTCACTGGTGTACGGGTTCCATGCACACTGAGTCCCACTTGGGTATGGGGTTCACACACACTGACTCTCATTGGGTTACGGGTTCCACACACACTGACGCTGACTTCGGTGTGGGTTCCACACACACTACTGTCATTGGGGTACAGGTTCCACACACACTGACTCTCACTGGGGTGTGGGTTCCACACACACTGACAATCACTAGTGTACTGGTTCCACGCACACTGACTCTTACTGTGTTACGGGATCTGCACAGACTGACTCTCACTGGAGAATGGGTTCCACACACACTGACTCTCACTGAGGTACGGGTTCCACACACACTGACTCACACTGGAGTACGGGTTCCACACACACTGACTCACACTGTGGTACAGGTTCCACTCTCATTGACTCTCACTGGGATATGGGTTCCACACACACTGACTCTCACTGGGATATAGGTTCCACACACACTGACTCACACTGGGGTATAGGTTCCACACACACTGACTCTCACTGGTGTAAGGTTCCACACACTCTGACTCTCACTGGTGTACAGGTTCCACACACTGACTCTCACTGGGGTACGGGTTCCACACTCACTCACTCTCACTGGGATATGGGTTCCACACATACTGACTCTCACTGGGGTACGGGTTCCACACACACTTACTCTCATTGGGGTACGGGTTCCACATTCACTGACTCTCACTGGTGTATGGGTTCCACACAAACTAACTCGCATTGGGGTCCACATTTCACTCACTCTGACTCTCACTGGGGTACAGGTTCTACACACTGACTCTCACTGGGGTAAGGGTTCCACACACACTTACTCTCACTGGAGTACGGGTTCCACACACACTGACTCTCATTGGGGTACGGGTTCCACATACACTGACTCTCACTGGGGTACGGGTTCCACACACACTGACTCTCATTGGGGTACCCGCTCCACACACACGGACTCTCACTGGGGTACAGGTTCAACACACAATGACTCTCGTTGGGATACGGGTTCCACACACACTGACTCTCACTGGGGTACGGGTTCCACACTCACTGACTCTCACTGGGATATGGGTTCTACACACACTGACTCTCACTGGGGTACGGGTTCCACACTCACTGACTCTCACTGGGGTACGGGTTCCACACACACTGACTCTCCCTGGAGTACAGGTTCGACACACACTGACTCTCACTGGGGTACGGGTTCCACACACACTGACTCTCACTGGAGTACGGGTTCCACACACACCGACTCTCACTGGGGTACGGGTTCCACACACACTGACTCTCACTGGGGTACGGGTTCCACACACACCTACTCTCACTGGTTTACAGGATCCACACTCACTGAATGACGCTGGGGTACGGGTTCCACACACACTGACTCTCACTGGGATATGGGTTCCACACATACTGACTCTCACTGGGGTACGGGTTCCACACACACGTACTCTCATTGGGGTACGGGTTCCACATTCACTGACTCTCACTGGTGTATGGGTTCCACACAAACTAACTCGCATTGGGGTCCACATTTCTCTCACTCTGACTCTCACTGGGGTACAGGTTCTACACACTGACTCTCACTGGGGTAAGGGTTCCACACACACTGACTCTCACTGGAGTACGGGTTCCACACACACTGACTCTCATTGGGGTACGGGTTCCACATACACTGACTCTCACTGGGGTACGGGTTCCACACACACTGACTCTCATTGGGGTACCCGCTCCACACACACGGACTCTCACTGGGGTACAGGTTCAACACACAATGACTCTCGTTGGGATACGGCTTCCACACACACTGACTCTCACTGGGGTACGGGTTCCACACTCACTGACTCTCACTGGGATATGGGTTCTACACACACTGACTCTCACTGGGGTACGGGTTCCACGCCCACTGACTCTCACTGGGGTACGGGTTCCACACACACTGACTCTCCCTGGAGTACGGGTTCGACACACACTGACTCTCACTGGGGTACGGGTTCCACACACACTGACTCTAACTGGAGTACGGGTTCCACACACACCGACTCTCACTGGTGTACGGGTTCCACACACACTGACTCTCACTGGGGTACGGGTTCCACACACACTGATTCTCACTGAGGTACGGGTTCCACACACACCTACTCTCACTGGTTTACAGGATCCACACTCACTGAATGACGCTGGGGTACGGGTTCCACACACACTGACTCTCACTGGAGTACGGGTTCCACACACACTGACTCTCATTGGGGTACGGGTTCCACACACACTGACTCTCATTGGGGTACCCGCTCCACACACACGGACTCTCACTGGGGTACAGGTTCAACACACAATGACTCTCGTTGGGATACGGGTTCCACACACACTGACTGTCACTGGGGTACGGGTTCCACACTCACTGACTCTCACTGGGATATGGGTTCTACACACACTGACTCTCACTGGGGCACGGGTTCCACGCCCACTGACTCTCACTGGGGTACGGGTTCCACACACACTGACTCTCCCTGGAGTACAGGTTCGACACACACTGACTCTCACTGGGGTACGGGTTCCACACACACTGACTCTCACTGGAGTACGGGTTCCACACACACCGACTCTCACTGGGGTACGGGTTCCACACACACTGACTCTCACTGGGGTACGGGTTTCACACACACCTACTCTCACTGGTTTACAGGATCCACACTCACTGAATGACGCTGGGGTACGGGTTCCACACACACTGACTCTCACTGGGATATGGGTTCCACACATACTGACTCTCACTGGGGTACGGGTTCCACACACACGTACTCTCATTGGGGTACGGGTTCCACATTCACTGACTCTCACTGGTGTATGGGTTCCACACAAATTAACTCGCATTGGGGTCCACATTTCTCTCACTCTGACTCTCACTGGGGTACAGGTTCTACACACTGACTCTCACTGGGGTAAGGGTTCCACACACACTGACTCTCACTGGAGTACGGGTTCCACACACACTGACTCTCATTGGGGTACGGGTTCCACATACACTGACTCTCACTGGGGTACGGGTTCCACACACACTGACTCTCATTGGGGTACCCGCTCCACACACACGGACTCTCACTGGGGTACAGGTTCAACACACAATGACTCTCGTTGGGATACGGGTTCCACACACACTGACTCTCACTGGGGTACGGGTTCCAAACTCACTGACTCTCACTGGGATATGGGTTCTACACACACTGACTCTCACTGGGGTACGGGTTCCACGCCCACTGACTCTCACTGGGGTACGGGTTCCACACACACTGACTCTCCCTGGAGTACGGGTTCGACACACACTGACTCTCACTGGGGTACGGATTCCACACACACTGACTCTAACTGGAGTACGGGTTCCACACACACCGACTCTCACTGGTGTACGGGATCCACACACACTGACTCTCACTGGGGTACGGGTTCCACACACACTGATTCTCACTGAGGTACGGGTTCCACACACACCTACTCTCACTGGTTTACAGGATCCACACTCACTGAATGACGCTGGGGTACGGGTTCCACACACACTGACTCTCACTGGAGTACGGGTTCCACACACACTGACTCTCATTGGGGTACGGGTTCCACATACACTGACTCTCACTGGGGTACGGGTTCCACACACACTGACTCTCATTGGGGTACCCGCTCCACACACAATGACTCTCACTGGGGTACAGGTTCAACACACAATGACTCTCGTTGGGATACGGGTTCCACACACACTGAATCTCACTGGGGTACGGGTTCCACACTCACTGACTCTCACTGGAGTACGGGTTCCACACACACCGACTCTCACTGGGGTACGGGTTCCACACACACTGCCTCTCACTGGGGTACAGGTTCCACACACTCTGACGCTCCCTTGGGTACGGGTTACACACACACTGACTCTCACTGGAGTACGGGTTCCACACAAACTGATTCTCACTGAGGTACGGGTTCCACACACACCTACTCTCACTGGTTTACAGGATCCACACTCACTGAATGACGCTGGGGTACGGGTTCCACACACACTGACTCTCACTGGGGTACGGGTTCCACACACACTGACTCTCACTGAGTACGGGTTCCACACACACTGACTCTCACTGGTTTACAGGATCCACACACACTGACTGACGCTGGGGTACGGGTTCCACACACACTGAATCTCACTGGAGTTCGGGTTAAACACACACTGACTCGCATTGGGGTGCACATTACTCACACTGACTCTCACTGGGGTACAGGGTTCACACACTGACTCTCACTGGGGTACAGGTTCCACACATTGCCTCACACTGGGGTACGGGTTCCACACACACTGACTCTCACTGGGGTACGGGTACCACACACACTGACTGTCACTGGGGTACGGGTTCCACACACACTGACTCTCACTGGGGTACCTGCTCCACACACACTGACTCTCACTGGGGTACGGGTTCCACACACACTGACTCTCACTGGGGTACAGGTTCTACACACACTGATTCTCACTGGGGTACGGCTTCCACACACACTGTCTCTTACTGGGGTACGGGTTCCACACACACTGTCTCTCACTGGAGTACGGGTTCCACACACACTGACTCTCACTGGGGTACGGGTTCCACACACACTGACTCTCACTGGGGTACAGGTTCTACACACACTGATTCTCACTGGGGTACGGGTTCCACACACACTGTCTCTTACTGGGGTACGGGTTCCACACACACTGTCTCTCACTGGAGTACGGGTTCCTCACACACTGTCTCTTACTGGGGTACGGGTTCCACACACACTGACTCTCACTGCGGTATGGGTTCCACACACACTGACTCTCACTGGGGTACGGGTTCCACACAAACTGACTCTCACTGGTGTACGGGTTCCACACACACTGACTCTCACTGGAGTACGGGTTCCACACACACTGTCTATCACTGGGGTACGGGTTCCACACACACTGACTCTCACTGGAGTACGGGTTCCACACACACTGACTCTCACTGGGGTACGGGTTCCACACACACCGACTCTCACTGGGGTACGGGTTCCACACACACTGAATCTCACTGGAGTACGGGTTCCACACACACTGACTCTCATTGGGGAACACGCTCCACACACACTGACTCTCATTGGGGTACACGCTCCATACACACCGACTCTCACTGTGGTACAGGTTCCACACACTAACTCTCACTGTGGTACGGGTTCCGCACACACTGACTCTCACAGGATTACGGGTTCCACACACACTGACTCTCACTGGGGTCTGGGTTCCACACACACTGACTCTCACTGGGGTACTGGTTCCACTCACAATGTCTCTCACAGGAGTATGGGTTCCACACGCACTGACTCTCATTGGAGTACATGTTCCACACACACTGACTCTCACTGGGGTATGGGTTCCACTCAGAATGACTCTCACTGGAGTACGGGTTCCACACACACTGACTCTCACTGGAGAACGGGTTCCTCACACACTGACTCTCACTGGGGTACAGGTTCCATACACACTGACTCTCAGTGTGGTACGGGTCCACACACACTGACGCTCACTGGTGTACGGGTTCCATGCACACTGAGTCCCACTTGGGTATGGGGTTCACACACACTGACTCTCATTGGGTTACGGGTTCCACACACACTGACGCTGACTTCGGTGTGGGTTCCACACACACTACTGTCATTGGGGTACAGGTTCCACACACACTGACTCTCACTGGGGTGTCGGTTCCACACACCCTGACAATCACTAGAGTACTGGTTCCACACACACTGACTCTTACTGTGTTACGGGATCTGCACAGAGAGACTCTCACTGGAGAATGGGTTCCACACACACTGACTCTCACTGGGGTACAGTTCCACACACACTGACTCTCACTGAGGTACGGGTTCCACACACACTGACTCACACTGGAGTACGGGTTCCACACACACTGACTCACACTGTGGTACAGGTTCCACTCTCATTGACTCTCACTGGGATATGGGTTCCACACACACTGACTCTCACTGGGATATAGGTTCCACACAAACTGACTCACACTGGGGTATAGGTTCCACACACACTGACTCTCACTGGTGTAAGGTTCCACACACTCTGACTCTCACTGGTGTACAGGTTCCACACACTGTCTCTCACTGGGGTACGGGTTCCACACTCACTGACTCTCACTGGGATATGGGATCCACACACAATGACTCTCGCTGGGGTACGGGTTCCACACTCACTGACTCTCACTGGGATATGGGTTCCACACATACTGACTCTCACTGGGGTACGGGTTCCACACACACTTACTCTCATTGGGGTACGGGTTCCACATTCACTGACTCTCACTGGTGTATGGGTTCCACACAAACTAACTCGCATTGGGGTCCACATTTCACTCACTCTGACTCTCACTGGGGTACAGGTTCTACACACTGACTCTCACTGGGGTAAGGGTTCCACACACACTGACTCTCACTGGAGTACGGGTTCCACACACACTGACTCTCACTGGGGTACGGGTTCCACACACACTGTCTATCACTGGGGTACGGGTTCCACACACACTGACTCTCACTGGAGTACGGGTTCCACACACACTGACTCTCACTGGGGTACGGGTTCCACACACACCGACTCTCACTGGGGTACGGGTTCCACACACACTGACTCTCACTGGAGTACGGGTTCCACACACACTGACTCTCATTGGGGAACACGCTCCACACACACTGACTCTCATTGGGGTACACGCTCCATACATACTGACTCTCACTGTGGTACAGGTTCCACACACTAACTCTCACTGTGGTACGGGTTCCGCACACACTGACTCTCACAGGATTACGGGTTCCACACACACTGACTCTCATTGGTGTCTGGGTTCCACACACACTGACTCTCACTGGGGTACGGGTTCCACACACACTGACTCTGACTGGGGTACGGGTTCCACACACACTGACTCTCACTGGGGTACGGGTAGCACACACACTGACTCTCACTGGGGTACAGGTTCCACACACAATGACTCTCACTGTGGTACGGGTACCACACACACTGAATCTCACTGGAGTACGGGTTCCACACACACTGACTCTGATTGGGGAACACGCTCCACACACACTGACTCTGATTGGGGAACACGCTCCACACACACTGACTCTCATTGGGGTACACGCTCCACACACACTGACTCTCACTGTGGTACGGGTTCCGCACACACTGACTCTCACAGGAGTACGGGTTCCACACACACTGACTCTCACTGGGGTTTGGGTTCCACTCACACTGTCTCTCACAGGAGTACGGGTTCCACACACACTGAGTCTCATTGGAGTACATGTTCCACACACACTGACTCTCACTGGGGTATGTGTTCCACACAAACTGACTCTCATTGGGGTACAGGTTCCCCACACAATGACTCTCGCTGGGGTACTGGTTCCACACACACTGACTCACACTGTGGTACAGGTTCCAAACACACTGACTCTCACTGTGGCAGGGGTTCCACACACACTGACTCACACTGTGGTACAGGTTCCAAACACACTGACTCTCACTGTGGCAGGGGTTCCACACACACTGACTCTCACTGGGGTACAGTTCCACACACACTGACTCTCACTGGGGTACGGGTTTCACACTCACTGACTCTCACTGGGATATGGGTTCCACACACACTGACTCTCACTGGGGTACGAGTTCCACACACACTGATTCACACTGGAGTACGGGTTCCACACACACTGACTCACACTGTGGTACAGGTTCCACACTCATTGACTCTCACTGGGATATGGGTTCCACACACACTGACTCACACTGGGATATGGGTTCCTAAAGGAAACTTTAATTTATAGGGATTCTTGTAATCAGAAGATTCTAGGTTCGACTCCTGGCTGGCTCGCCAATTGAAGGAAACTTTAATTTATAGGATCTTAACCTGTCGAACCACGCCAAGTTTGGGGGAAGCTTAGTTGATGAATCAAGTCCTGGCGCAATACGACAAGTTGTAAGATTTGTAATATTTGTAGACTGAGTGTTAAGTTGTTTGATTCCTTGTATTATTCGACTGTGTATAGTTGAAGGAATTTATATCATCTCTGCTATTCGGTTATCAGTAGCACTTTGCGAATACTGGAACTCAGCAGAAATTTGCAGTATAAACTCCTCAGGTGCCAAAAAGAATTGTTTTATTTGTAGTCGCTTGATTACAATTTGAAAGTCATTTAAAAGGCAATTCGTAGACAATTCGAAGCTTTCAGAGAATTACAGACATTATCTTTCTTTGCTTAGGCAGACAGCTCGAAAGTAACTTTTTAAAGGTCAAAGTCTGGCAATGAAACATGAAGAGAGAGAGAAAGCTTATCTTCAGCTAAACTCAAACTCAAAGTCAAAAATGGACTAACATCACTGACACAGACTGTTAAACTGACAACCCCCAAAAGACATAAACTAAAATGGAGACTAGAATCAAAGGCAAAAACTGACTAAACTAACAGAAAGACAAAACTTAAGCTACAAAGACAATACTCACAAAGACAAC
This sequence comes from Scyliorhinus torazame, assembly GCF_047496885.1. Lineage (NCBI taxonomy): Eukaryota > Metazoa > Chordata > Chondrichthyes > Carcharhiniformes > Scyliorhinidae > Scyliorhinus > Scyliorhinus torazame. Next base: position 76,969,790 of record NC_092718.1, on the reverse strand, counting down.
AAAACCCCAACCTAACCTAACCTAACCTAACCTAACCTAACCTAACCTTACAAAGACAATAAAACCTAAAATGGCGGGGAGAAACTTTTTAGTTATACACTTTCATATCTGTCTTAAATCGTCTAATTACACCCCAATATAATCCTAATTGGTTTGGGTTAGACTCAAACACATTTGATTTGATGGCAAGCCGTCCATCTTCAATGTGCAACATCAGCTTTTCTGACCTAGCTGTTATCTGCATTGTGAACAATGGTGCTGTGTATTCAATCCCTTGACCTTGACAATTAGCACAAGACAGTGTCATTATCTTGAAAATATGCATTTGCCAGAACAACGGACTTCAGTAAAAGTGAATTATGCTGTATAAATGGGTATTTAAAACTGGGGCTCAACATTTATGCTTAAACAGCTATCTTTTACCTATACTAGTTGTATTTGAAATACTTGGCTTCTACAGTCGGCCCTTTGATAAATCGAAAAATTGAGATATATCAGGAAAGATTAAAATACATCATTAATGCGATAGGATAGGTAAAAGCGCAAAGAATCATTGCAGTTTTAAACAACAAAATGGAATTAACATTGCAACAGGCATTTCAAAATAATTATTATAATTAATAGATTAATCAAATTTGATCACATTGGTAATTAATAATAACTTCATGTAAAATTATTATACAATAAAAGTTGAACATATGATCTAGTAATAAATGGTAAAATGATTATCAAAATTGATGTCAAGTCTTTGACATCTTCTGGATAATACACAAAAGCTTGTTGAAAGGGTTAATTTTCTTGCAGAGACAAAAAGAGGCGTATAGCTTGGAATGATGCCATTCGCATCTTTAAACTTTTTTTTTTGTCACTCAAATGGACTGGGAGTAAAAGTTGGATTGCTGCCAAATTCCCGTTATCAAATTTCTTTGAACGATATGTTCTTTTGGCTTTTAATCAAAGATTGTTTTTTTTTTAAAAAAACAGCTTCCACATTGTTTGAAGTTTTAATTTCCAGGCTAATTCCAAACATTTATTTTAAAATATCAAATACAATAACTTATTAAATATATAACTGAACCAATCGTGTGCTGTATCTTGATTTTCTGTCGATGAATTTGCCGATTCTGTTAAAGGAAACACAGCTAACAAGATATGTTAATTTCTTTAAATTAATAAAGCAACGTTCAGAATGACAGTTTTCTTAAGTTGACAGTTCTTGGCAACTTTTTAGCGATACATTGAGGGTTCTTTAGCTGCTTTGATGGCAGCCGTTCTCTTCTGAGTAAGTTCCCTTTTTCGTTTGGAAATTTTCTGTCCCAAGTAAACATCTTTCTGGGCAATTTGTGCTTTGTGAAAGCTAGCTTTGCGACTGTTAGTACTGAGGTGGTTCAAGACCATCCGTAAATCTTTGTCATGATCATCTTTATTGATAGAGGTTATCAGAACATCATCTTCATATTGGATAATGGTGGAACGCCGAACAGGCAGTTGCCTGAGATGATTCTGTAAAGCCATGTGGTAAACAGTTGGGCTATTATGATACTGTTGTTGATTAACTGTAAAAGCAACCCATGGTTGTAGTTGCTTAGCCAGTGTTGCTGACCAGAAGCCATACTGGGTGTGTCTTGTTGGTACGTGTTACATGGTTGACCATGAGGTGGAAATGTATTGTAGTGAACATTGTCTACTTCATTATCATCTCTCGAATCCATCCGTTGTTTTTGATAGCATTTTGCCATCCAGTGTCCTATTCTACCACAGAAAAGACATTGTGGTATTTCCTTACGTGATTTTAATGGAGCAAGGGTACATGTTTGCTCTAGCGCTGGTGGTGAAGTTGTAGTTAGTGCTGATATTCCTGCAGGTGCTGCAACAGCCGCCGCTGGAGCAGCAGGTAACATGGGCTGGATTTGAGCAATAGGCTGCATTTGAGCAGCTGCAGTGTTAAAAGTTGCCTGATTGTGCAAACCACGATCTATCTGAATGCATCGGTCAACTATGTCTCGGTATGTGCCAGCTGTAGCCCAAGCTGGTAAAACCAAATTCAAGGCAGCAGAAACTCCAGGTTTAACACCGGCTATAAAAGCCGTTTTTAATGGACTTAAAGTGCTTGCATCCCATGTGTCATTTTCCTGGTCGAGTGTCATCCCTGAATATTCCATCCAAGTACGTAAAAATCTTTCCTCAAAATCCTGAATATCTTCATTCTTTTTTTGAAAGCAAGCTGTGATCTTAGACCAATTGGTCCTCGGGGGGCGAAATTGTAATAGCCAATTCTTGATTGTTAGCCAACCAGCTTCTAAATTTTGCAAATCGTCTCCAAGGGCAACTTCTACTTCATTTCTAAGGGTCGAACTTATACGAGTACCTAGCATGATAGTCAGAATTTGTACTCCATCAAGTGGGTGGAGACTGTAAATGGCTTGTAATCTGTGAATTCCATCCCATGTGGTCATACCACCCTTTTTAGGGTGTGGAAGACCCTTGGACCATTCGTCAATTTTAGAAGGATCAATTTGTTCATGAACCCATTGGTGGTCAAATATGTTTCTAGTGATAGTTTCACCATCTTCTTCTATTTTTTTGCTTCCAACTCTAACCCGTTTGCGTTTTAAAGGGGCTAGTCGAATTGCTTTAGTATTTTGTATTGTAGGAACACTATCTTCGTCTGATTCATCCGACAGAGAAAATGATTTATTTTTAACAATTGATCTCGGCTGTGCAATTGCCGATTGTGCCACTAGGTGGGTGGCTTGGACTGCTTTCTGAGTTTGTTCAATCTTTTGTACAGAAAGCATGTTTGTCAAAGATTTACAATGTTCATTCACGCTGGTTATATTTCTTTCTAAAACACATCTTTCTTTCACTAACTTGCAATTTTCAAGTTCAATTCGCTCAGTTTTTAATTGCAATTGTCGGTATTTTGACTCCACTTCAAAGACTTGATTTTGGAATTCTGTTATTTGAAAAGATAACTGCTGGAGTTCAGAGGTTTTGTTTTGCAAATCTGTTTTAATTTCATCATGATGCTCAAGTTTGGATTTTGCAACTCGTAAATCTGTTTTAATTTCATCATAATGCTCAAGTTTGGATTTTGCAACTTGCAAACCTGTTTTAATTTCATCAGAATGCTCAAGTTTGGATTTTGCATCTTGCAGTTCTGTTTCAAGTTTGGATTTTGCATCTTGCAATTCTGTTTTAATTTCATCATAATGCTCAAGTTTGGATTTTGCAACTTGCAAATCTGTTTTAATTTCATCATAATATTCAAGTTTGGATTTTGTATCTTGCAATTCTGTTTCAAGTTTGGATTTTGCATCTTGCAAATCTGTTTTAATTTCATCATAATGCTCAAGTTTGGATTTTGCAACTTGCAATTCTGTTTTAATTTCATCAGAATGCTCAAGTTTGGATTTTGCATCTTGCAAATCTGTTTCAAGTTTGGATTTTGCATCTTGCAATTCTGTTTTAATTTCATCAGAATGCTCAAGTTTGGATTTTGCATCTTGCAAATCTGTTTCAAGTTTGGATTTTGCATCTTGCAATTCTTCAACAACTGTAATTAATTGTTTTTTAGTGGACCTATACTCATCATCGCTTCGCTCAGTAGTTAATTGCAACTGTTGGTATTTTGACTCCACTTTAAAAACTTGGATTTGAAATTGCTGGAGTTCAGAGGTTTTGTTTTGCAAATCTGTTCTAATTTCATCATAATGCTCAAGTTTGGATTTTGCAACTTGCAATTCTGTTTCAAGTTTGGATTTTGCAACTTGCAATTCTGTTTTAATTTCATCATAATGCTCAAGTTTGGATTTTGCAACTTGCAATTCTGTTTCAAGTTTGGATTTTGCATCTTGCAATTCTTCAACAACTGTAATTAATTGTTTTTTAGTAGACCTATACTCATCATCACTTCGTTCAGTATTTAATTGCAGCTGTTGGTATTTTGACTCCATTTTAAAAACTTGATTTTGGAATTCTGACTCCACTTCAAAAACTTGATTTTGAAATTCTGCGATTTGAACATTTAACTGCTGGAGTTCAGAGGTTTTATTTTGCAAATCTGTTCTAATTTCATCATAATGCTCAAGTTTGGATTTTGCATCTTGCAAATCTTCAAGAACTGCACTTAGTTGGTCTTTAGTGGACTGAAGCTGATGATCACTTTTATTTTTAACAATGATCTCTTGCTGACTGTGTATCTGTCCCGTAATTACCAGGGACCATTTTACATGTTCTGCACCGTGTAATCGTGTGCATTTTCCCCATGCTCTCTTGATATTATTGAAGGACCACTGTCCTCTGGGGATATCATACTTTGATTCAATTTTTTTTGAGGTTTCACATAGGTTAAAATGTCTACGAGTGAAAGATCTACAATCCCCCAACATATCTTCAACAGAAACATCTGGTATTCCAGCACCCCCCTTGGATGTAGTGGGGAGTAATTTTCTGTCTGCTAAAGGCTCTGAATCTACACTTTGAATTGGATCAGCCATAACTTTTCTTGATCGCTGACTGCCGTTTTATTTTAGTTACTGCAGTGACTAGTCTTTCAGTCACGTCTGATAGTCTGACCGAAGGCACTTGATTTATTTAACACAGTCTATAAAAAATGTTCTTTTCAAGGGTCGAAGTACTGATTGATGCGGCTTTAAGACTTTTAATGGGTGAAAAAGATATTTCTTACCCCAGTCTAGCCGTGGGTTCCGGCTGTCTTCTGGGCCTCCTCCGATTATCTCCGAAGCTTCCCGAAGGTTCCCGACCTCCTCCGATTATCTTCGAAGCTTTCCGTCGTCACCTGGGCCTCCGAAGGTCGTCCTCAGTACTCCCCCCCCCCGACTGCTTGACTACGCCAATTAAAGGAAACTTTAATTTATAGGGATTCTTGTAATCAGAAGATTCTAGGTTCGACTCCTGGCTGGCTCGCCAATTGAAGGAAACTTTAATTTATAGGATCTTAACCTGTCGAACCACGCCAAGTTTGGGGGAAGCTTAGTTGATGAATCAAGTCCTGGCGCAATACGACAAGTTGTAAGATTTGTAATATTTGTAGACTGAGTGTTAAGTTGTTTGATTCCTTGTATTATTCGACTGTGTATAGTTGAAGGAATTTATATCATCTCTGCTATTCGGTTATCAGTAGCACTTTGCGAATACTGGAACTCAGCAGAAATTTGCAGTATAAACTCCTCAGGTGCCAAAAAGAATTGTTTTATTTGTAGTCGCTTGATTACAATTTGAAAGTCATTTAAAAGGCAATTCGTAGACAATTCGAAGCTTTCAGAGAATTACAGACATTATCTTTCTTTGCTTAGGCAGACAGCTCGAAAGTAACTTTTTAAAGGTCAAAGTCTGGCAATGAAACATGAAGAGAGAGAGAAAGCTTATCTTCAGCTAAACTCAAACTCAAAGTCAAAAATGGACTAACATCACTGACACAGACTGTTAAACTGACAACCCCCAAAAGACATAAACTAAAATGGAGACTAGAATCAAAGGCAAAAACTGACTAAACTAACAGAAAGACAAAACTTAAGCTACAAAGACAATACTCACAAAGACAACAAAACCCCAACCTAACCTAACCTAACCTAACCTAACCTTACAAAGACAATAAAACCTAAAATGGCGGGGAGAAACTTTTTAGTTATACACTTTCATATCTGTCTTAAATCGTCTAATTACACCCCAATATAATCCTAATTGGTTTGGGTTAGACTCAAACACATTTGATTTGATGGCAAGCCGTCCATCTTCAATGTGCAACATCAGCTTTTCTGACCTAGCTGTTATCTGCATTGTGAACAATGGTGCTGTGTATTCAATCCCTTGACCTTGACAATTAGCACAAGACAGTGTCATTATCTTGAAAATATGCATTTGCCAGAACAACGGACTTCAGTAAAAGTGAATTATGCTGTATAAATGGGTATTTAAAACTGGGGCTCAACATTTATGCTTAAACAGCTATCTTTTACCTATACTAGTTGTATTTGAAATACTTGGCTTCTACAGTTCCACACACACTGACTCACACTGGTGTAAGGTTCCACACACTCTGACTCTCACTGGGGTACAGGTTCCACACACTGACTCTCACTGGGGTACGGGTTCCACACACACTGACTCTCACTGGGGTACGGGTTCCACACACACTGACTCTCACTGGTGTAAGGTTCCACACACTCTGACTCTCACTGGGGTACAGGTTCCACACACTGACTCTCACTGGGGTACGGGTTCCACACACACTGAATCTCACTGGAGTACGGGTTCCACACACACTGACTCTCATTGGGGAACACGCTCCACACACACTGATTCTCATTGGGGTACACGCTCCACACACTCTGACTCTCACTGGGGTACAGGTTCCACACACTGACTCTCACTGTGGTACGGGTTCCGCACACACTGACTCTCACAGGAGTACGGGTTCCACACACACTGACTCTCACTGGGGTATGGGTTCGACACACACTGACTCTCACTGGGGTATGGGTTCCACTCACACTGACTCTCACTTGGATACGGGTTCCACACACACTGACACTCACTGGGGTATGGGTTCCACACACACTGACTCTCACTGGGGTACGGGTTCCACACACACTGACTCACACTGTGGTACAGGTTCCAAACACACTGACTCTCACTGGATACGGTTTCAACACACACTGACTCTCACTGGGGTACGGGTTCCACACACACTGACTCTCACTGGGGTACTGGTTCAACACCCACTGACTCTCACTGGGGTACGGGTTCCACACACACTGACTCACACTGTGGTACAGGTTCCAAACACACTGACTCTCACTGGGGTACAGTTCCACACACACTGACTCTCACTGGGGTACGGGTTCCACACTCACTGACTCTCACTGGGATATGGGTTCCACACACACTGACTCTCACTGGGGTACGGGTTCCACACACACTGACTCACACTGGAGAACGGGTTCCACACACACCGACTCTCACTGGGGTACGGGTTCCACACACACTGAATCTCACTGGAGTACGGGTTCCACACACACTGACTCTCATTGGGGAACACGCTCCACACACACTGACTCTCATTGGGGTACACGCTCCATACACACTGACTCTCACTGTGGTACAGGTTCCACACACTAACTCTCACTGTGGTACGGGTTCCGCACACACTGACTCTCACAGGATTACGGGTTCCACACACACTGACTCTCACTGGGGTCTGGGTTCCACACACACTGACTCTCACTGGGGTACTGGTTCCACTCACAATGTCTCTCACAGGAGTATGGGTTCCACACGCACTGACTCTCATTGGAGTACATGTTCCACACACACTGACTCTCACTGGGGTATGGGTTCCACTCAGAATGACTCTCACTGGAGTACGGGTTCCACACACACTGACTCTCACTGGAGAACGGGTTCCTCACACACTGACTCTCACTGGATACAGGTTCCCTACACACTGACTCTCAGTGTGGTACGGGTCCACACACACTGACGCTCACTGGTGTACGGGTTCCATGCACACTGAGTCCCACTTGGGTATGGGGTTCACACACACTGACTCTCATTGGGTTACGGGTTCCACACACACTGACGCTGACTTCGGTGTGGGTTCCACACACACTACTGTCATTGGGGTACAGGTTCCACACACACTGACTCTCACTGGGGTGTGGGTTCCACACACACTGACAATCACTAGAGTACTGGTTCCACACACACTGACTCTTACTGTGTTACGGGATCTGCACAGACAGACTCTCACTGGAGAATGGGTTCCACACACACTGACTCTCACTGGGGTACAGTTCGACACACACTGACTATCACTGACGTACGGGTTCCACACACACTGACTCACACTGGAGTACGGGTTCCACACACACTGACTCACACTGTGGTACAGGTTCCACTCTCATTGACTCTCACTGGGATATGGGTTCCACACACACTGACTCACACTGGGGTATAGGTTCCACACACACTGACTCTCACTGGTGTAAGGTTCCACACACTCTGACTCTCACTGGTGTACAGGTTCCACACTCACTGACTCTCACTGGGATATGGGATCCACACACAATGACTCTCGCTGGGGTACGGGTTCCACACTCACTGACTCTCACTGGGATATGGGTTCCACACATACTGACTCTCACTGGGGTACGGGTTCCACACACACTTACTCTCATTGGGGTACGGGTTCCACATTCACTGACTCTCACTGGTGTATGGGTTCCACACAAACTAACTCGCATTGGGGTCCACATTTCACTCACTCTGACTCTCACTGGGGTACAGGTTCTACACACTGACTCTCACTGGGGTAAGGGTTCCACACACACTGACTCTCACTGGAGTACGGGTTCCACACACACTGACTCTCACTGGGGTACGGGTTCCACACACACCGACTCTCACTGGGGTAACCGTTCCACACACACTGAATCTCACTGGAGTACGGGTTCCACACACACTGACTCTCATTGGGGAACACGCTCCAAACACACTGACTCTCATTGGGGTACACGCTCCATACACACTGACTCTCACTGTGGTACAGGTTCCACACACTAACTCTCACTGTGGTACGGGTTCCGCACACACTGACTCTCACAGGATTACGGGTTCCACACACACTGACTCTCACTGGTGTCTGGGTTCCACACACACTGACTCTCACTGGGGTACGGGTTCCACACACACTGACTCTGACTGGGGTACGGGTTCCACACACACTGACTCTCACTGGGGTACGGGTAGCACACACACTGACTCTCACTGGGGTACAGGTTCCACACACAATGACTCTCACTGTGGTACGGGTACCACACACACTGAATCTCACTGGAGTACGGGTTCCACACACACTGACTCTGATTGGGGAACACGCTCCACACACACTGACTCTCATTGGGGTACACGCTCCACACACTGACTCTCACTGTGGTACGGGTTCCACACACTGACTCTCACTGTGGTACGGGTTCCGCACACACTGACTCTCACAGGAGTACGGGTTCCACACACACTGACTCTCACTGGGGTATGGGTTCCACACACACTGACTCTCACTGGGGTTTGGGTTCCACTCACACTGTCTCTCACAGGAGTACGGGTTCCACACACACTGAGTCTCATTGGAGTACATGTTCCACACACACTGACTCTCACTGGGGTATGTGTTCCACACAAACTGACTCTCATTGGGGTACAGGTTCCCCACACAATGACTCTCGCTGGGGTACTGGTTCCACACACACTGACGCAAAAGGAGTACGGGTTCCACACACAATGACTCACACTGTGGTACAGGTTCCAAACACACTGACTCTCACTGTGGCAGGGGTTCCACACACACTGACTCTCACTGGGGTACAGTTCCACACACACTGACTCTCACTGGGGTACGGGTTTCACACTCACTGACTCTCACTGGGATATGGGTTCCACACACACTGACTCTCACTGGGGTACGAGTTCCACACACACTGATTCACACTGGAGTACGGGTTCCACACACACTGACTCACACTGAGTTACAGGTTCCACACTCATTGACTCTCACTGGGATATGGGTTCCACACACACTGACTCACACTGGGATATGGGTTCCACACACACTGACTCACACTGGGGTATTGGTTCCACACACACTGACTCTCACTGGTGTAAGGTTCCACACACTCTGACTCTCACTGGGGTACAGGTTCCACACACTGACTCTCACTGGGGTACGGGTTCCACACACACTGAATCTCACTGGAGTACGGGTTCCACACACACTGACTCTCATTGGGGAACACGCTCCACACACACTGATTCTCATTGGGGTACACGCTCCACACACTCTGACTCTCACTGGGGTACAGGTTCCACACACTGACTCTCACTGTGGTACGGGTTCCGCACACACTGACTCTCACAGGAGTACGGGTTCCACACACACTGACTCTCACTGGGGTATGGGTTCGACACACACTGACTCTCACTGGGGTATGGGTTCCACTCACACTCACTCTCACTTGGATACGGGTTCCACACACAATGACTCTCACTGCGGTATGGGTTCCACACACACTGATTCTCACTGGGGTATGGGTTCCACACACAATGACTCTCACTGGGGTACGGGTTCCACACACACTGACCCTAACTGGTGTACGGGTTCCATGCACACTGACTCCCACTGGGGTATGGGGTTCACACACACTGACTCTCATTGGGTTACGGGTTCCACACACACTGACGCTGACTTCGGTGTGGGTTCCACACACACTACTGCCATTGGGGTACAGGTTCCACACACACTGACTCTCACTGGGGTGTGGGTTCCACACACACTGACTCTCACTGGGGTGTGGGTTCCACACACACTGACAATCACTAGTGTACTGGTTCCACACACACGGACTCTTACTTGGGTACGGGATCTGCACAGACTGACTCTCACTGGGGTTTAGGTTCAACACTCACTGAATCTCACTGGGGTACGGGTTCCACACACACTGATTCTCACTGTGGTACAGGTTCCAAACACACTGACTCTCACTGTGGCAGGGGTTCCACACGCACTGACTCTCACTGGGGTACAGTTCCACACACACTGACTCTCACTGGGGTACGGGTTCCACACACACTGACTCTCACTGGGGTACGGGTTCCACACACACTGACTCTCATTGGGGTATCGGTACCACACACACTGACTCTCACTGGGGTACGGGTTCCACACACACTGACTCTCACTGGGGTAAGGGTTCCACACACACTGACTCTCACTGGGGTACGGGTTCCACACACACTGACTCTCACTGGGGTACAGGTTCCACACACACTGACTCTCACTGGGGTACGGGTTCCACACACACTGACTCTCACTGGGGTACGGGTTCCACACACACTGACTCTCACTGGGGTAAGGGTTCCACACACACTGACTCTCACTGGGGTACGGGTTCCACACACACTGACTCTCACTAGGGTACGGGTTCCACACACACTGACTCTCACTGGGGTACGGGTTCCACACACACTGACTCTCACTGGGGTAAGGGTTCCACACACACTGACTCTCACTGGGGTACGGGTTCCACACACACTGACTCTCACTGGGGTACAGGTTCCACACACACTGACTCTCACTGGGGTACGGGTTCCACACACACTGACTCTCACTGGGGTACGGGTTCCACACACACTGACTCTCACTGGGGTACAGGTTCCACACACACTGACTCTCACTGGGGTACGGGTTCCACACACACTGACTCTCACTGGGGTACAGGTTCCACACACACTGACTCTCACTGGGGTACAGGTTCCACACACACTGACTCTCACTGGGGTACGGGTTCCACACACACTGACTCTCACTGGGGTACGGGTTCCACACACACTGACTCTCACTGGGGTACGGGTTCCACACACACTGACTCTCACTGGGGTACAGGTTCCACACACACTGACTCTCACTGGGGTACGGGTTCCACACACACTGACTCTCACTGGGGTACGGGTTCCACACATACTGATTCTCACTGGAGTACGGGTTCCACACACACTGACTCTCACTGGGGTACGGGTTCCACACACACTGACTCTCACTGGGGTACGGGTTCCACACACACTGACGCAAACTGGGGTACGGGTTCCACACACACTGATTCTCACTGGAGGACTGGTTCCACACACACTTACTCTCACTGGGGTACTGGTTCAACACACACTGACTCTCACTGGGGTACGGGTTCCACACACACTGACTCACACTGTGGTACAGGTTCCAAACACACTGACTCTCACTGGGGTACAGTTCCACACACACTGACTCTCACTGGGGTACGGGTTCCACACTCACTGACTCTCACTGGGGTACAGGTTCCACACACACTGACTCTCACTGGGGTACGGGTTCCACACACACTGACTCTCACTGGGGTACGGGTTCCACACACACTGACTCTCACTGGGGTACGGGTTCCACACACACTGACTCTCACTGGGGTACGGGTTCCACACACACTGACTCTCACTGGGGTACGGGTTCCACACACACTGACTCTCACTGGGGTACTGGTTCCACACACACTGACTCTCACTGGGGTACGGGTTCCACACACACTGACTCTCACTGGGGTACGGGTTCCACACACACTGACTCTCACTGGGGTACAGGTTCCACACACACTGACTCTCACTGGGGTACGGGTTCCACACACACTGACTCTCACTGGAGTACGGGTTCCACACACACTGACTCTCACTGGGGTACGGGTTCCACACACACTGACTCTCACTGGGGTACAGGTTCCACACACACTGACTCTCACTGGTGTACGGGTTCCACACACACTGACTCTCACTGGTTTACAGGATCCACACGCACTGACTCTCGCTCGCGTATGGGTTCCACACACACTGAATCTCACTGGAGTACGGGTTCCACATACACTCACTCTCATTGGGGTACCCGCTCCACACACACGGACTCTCACTGGGGTACAGGTTCAACACACAATGACTCTCGTTGGGATACGGGTTCCACACACACTGACTCTCACTGGGGTACGGGTTCCACACTCACTGACTCTCACTGGGATATGGGTTCCACACACACTGACTCTCACTGGGGTACGAGTTCCACACACACTGACTCACAATGGGGTATGGGTTCCACACACACTGACTCTCACTGGGGTTTGGGTTCCACTCACACTGTCTCTCACTGGGGTATGTGTTCCACACACACTGACTCTCATTGGGGTACAGGTTCCCCACACAATGACTCTCGCTGGGGTACTGGTTCCACACACACTGACGCAAAATGGAGTACGGGTTCCACACACACTGACTCTCACTGTGGCAGGGGTTCCACACACACTGACTCTCACTGGGGTACGGGTTCCACACACACTGACTCACACTGTGGTACAGGTTCCAAACACACTGACTCTCACTGTGGCAGGGGTTCCACACACACTGACTCTCACTGGGGTACAGTTCCACACACACTGACTCTCACTGGAGTACGGGTTTCACACTCACTGACTCTCACTGGGATATGGGTTCCACACACACTGACTCTCACTGGGGTACGAGTTCCACACACACTGATTCACACTGGAGTACGGGTTCCACACACACTGACTCACACTGTGGTACAGGTTCCACACTCATTGACTCTCACTGGGATATGGGTTCCACACACACTGACTCACACTGGGGTATTGGTTCCACACACACTGACTCTCACTGGTGTTAGGTTCCACACATTCTGACTCTCACTGGGGTACAGGTTCCACACACTGACTCTCACTGGGGTACGGGTTCCACACACACTGAATCTCACTGGAGTACGGGTTCCACACACACTGACTCTCATTGGGGAACACGCTCCACACACACTGATTCTCATTGGGGTACACGCTCCACACACTCTGACTCTCACTGGGGTACAGGTTCCACACACTGATTCTCACTGTGGTACGGGTTCCGCACACACTGACTCTCACCGGAGAACGGGTTCCACACACACTGACTCTCACTGGAGTACAGGTTCCACACACACTGACTCTCACTGTGATACAGGTTCCACACACACTGACTCTCACTGGGGTACGAGTTTCACACACACTGACTCTCACTGGTTTACAGGATCCACACACACTGACTCTCGCTGGGGTACGGGTTCCACACTCACTGAATCTCACTGGAGTTCGGGTTCGACACACACTGACTCTCACTGGGGTACGGGTTCCACACACACTGACTCTCACTGGAGTACGGGTTCCACACACACTGACTCACACTGTGGTACAGGTTCCAAACACACTGACTCTCACTGGATACGGTTTCAACACACACTGACTCTCACTGGGGTACGGGTTCCACACACACTGACTCTCACTGGGGTACTGGTTCAACACCCACTGACTCTCACTGGGGTACGGGTTCCACACACACTGACTCACACTGTGGTACAGGTTCCAAACACACTGACTCTCACTGGGGTACAGTTCCACACACACTGACTCTCACTGGGGTACGGGTTCCACACTCACTGACTCTCACTGGGATATGGGTTCCACACACACTGACTCTCACTGGGGTACGGGTTCCACACACACTGACTCACACTGGAGAACGGGTTCCACACACACCGACTCTCACTGGGGTACGGGTTCCACACACACTGAATCTCACTGGAGTACGGGTTCCACACACACTGACTCTCATTGGGGAACACGCTCCACACACACTGACTCTCATTGGGGTACACGCTCCATACACACTGACTCTCACTGTGGTACAGGTTCCACACACTAACTCTCACTGTGGTACGGGTTCCGCACACACTGACTCTCACAGGATTACGGGTTCCACACACACTGACTCTCACTGGGGTCTGGGTTCCACACACACTGACTCTCACTGGGGTACTGGTTCCACTCACAATGTCTCTCACAGGAGTATGGGTTCCACACGCACTGACTCTCATTGGAGTACATGTTCCACACACACTGACTCTCACTGGGGTATGGGTTCCACTCAGAATGACTCTCACTGGAGTACGGGTTCCACACACACTGACTCTCACTGGAGAACGGGTTCCTCACACACTGACTCTCACTGGATACAGGTTCCCTACACACTGACTCTCAGTGTGGTACGGGTCCACACACACTGACGCTCACTGGTGTACGGGTTCCATGCACACTGAGTCCCACTTGGGTATGGGGTTCACACACACTGACTCTCATTGGGTTACGGGTTCCACACACACTGACGCTGACTTCGGTGTGGGTTCCACACACACTACTGTCATTGGGGTACAGGTTCCACACACACTGACTCTCACTGGGGTGTGGGTTCCACACACACTGACAATCACTAGAGTACTGGTTCCACACACACTGACTCTTACTGTGTTACGGGATCTGCACAGACAGACTCTCACTGGAGAATGGGTTCCACACACACTGACTCTCACTGGGGTACAGTTCGACACACACTGACTATCACTGACGTACGGGTTCCACACACACTGACTCACACTGGAGTACGGGTTCCACACACACTGACTCACACTGTGGTACAGGTTCCACTCTCATTGACTCTCACTGGGATATGGGTTCCACACACACTGACTCACACTGGGGTATAGGTTCCACACACACTGACTCTCACTGGTGTAAGGTTCCACACACTCTGACTCTCACTGGTGTACAGGTTCCACACTCACTGACTCTCACTGGGATATGGGATCCACACACAATGACTCTCGCTGGGGTACGGGTTCCACACTCACTGACTCTCACTGGGATATGGGTTCCACACATACTGACTCTCACTGGGGTACGGGTTCCACACACACTTACTCTCATTGGGGTACGGGTTCCACATTCACTGACTCTCACTGGTGTATGGGTTCCACACAAACTAACTCGCATTGGGGTCCACATTTCACTCACTCTGACTCTCACTGGGGTACAGGTTCTACACACTGACTCTCACTGGGGTAAGGGTTCCACACACACTGACTCTCACTGGAGTACGGGTTCCACACACACTGACTCTCACTGGGGTACGGGTTCCACACACACCGACTCTCACTGGGGTAACCGTTCCACACACACTGAATCTCACTGGAGTACGGGTTCCACACACACTGACTCTCATTGGGGAACACGCTCCAAACACACTGACTCTCATTGGGGTACACGCTCCATACACACTGACTCTCACTGTGGTACAGGTTCCACACACTAACTCTCACTGTGGTACGGGTTCCGCACACACTGACTCTCACAGGATTACGGGTTCCACACACACTGACTCTCACTGGTGTCTGGGTTCCACACACACTGACTCTCACTGGGGTACGGGTTCCACACACACTGACTCTGACTGGGGTACGGGTTCCACACACACTGACTCTCACTGGGGTACGGGTAGCACACACACTGACTCTCACTGGGGTACAGGTTCCACACACAATGACTCTCACTGTGGTACGGGTACCACACACACTGAATCTCACTGGAGTACGGGTTCCACACACACTGACTCTGATTGGGGAACACGCTCCACACACACTGACTCTCATTGGGGTACACGCTCCACACACTGACTCTCACTGTGGTACGGGTTCCACACACTGACTCTCACTGTGGTACGGGTTCCGCACACACTGACTCTCACAGGAGTACGGGTTCCACACACACTGACTCTCACTGGGGTATGGGTTCCACACACACTGACTCTCACTGGGGTTTGGGTTCCACTCACACTGTCTCTCACAGGAGTACGGGTTCCACACACACTGAGTCTCATTGGAGTACATGTTCCACACACACTGACTCTCACTGGGGTATGTGTTCCACACAAACTGACTCTCATTGGGGTACAGGTTCCCCACACAATGACTCTCGCTGGGGTACTGGTTCCACACACACTGACGCAAAAGGAGTACGGGTTCCACACACAATGACTCACACTGTGGTACAGGTTCCAAACACACTGACTCTCACTGTGGCAGGGGTTCCACACACACTGACTCTCACTGGGGTACAGTTCCACACACACTGACTCTCACTGGGGTACGGGTTTCACACTCACTGACTCTCACTGGGATATGGGTTCCACACACACTGACTCTCACTGGGGTACGAGTTCCACACACACTGATTCACACTGGAGTACGGGTTCCACACACACTGACTCACACTGAGTTACAGGTTCCACACTCATTGACTCTCACTGGGATATGGGTTCCACACACACTGACTCACACTGGGATATGGGTTCCACACACACTGACTCACACTGGGGTATTGGTTCCACACACACTGACTCTCACTGGTGTAAGGTTCCACACACTCTGACTCTCACTGGGGTACAGGTTCCACACACTGACTCTCACTGGGGTAAGGGTTCCACACACACTGAATCTCACTGGAGTACGGGTTCCACACACACTGACTCTCATTGGGGAACACGCTCCACACACACTGATTCTCATTGGGGTACACGCTCCACACACTCTGACTCTCACTGGGGTACAGGTTCCACACACTGACTCTCACTGTGGTACGGGTTCCGCACACACTGACTCTCACAGGAGTACGGGTTCCACACACACTGACTCTCACTGGGGTATGGGTTCGACACACACTGACTCTCACTGGGGTATGGGTTCCACTCACACTCACTCTCACTTGGATACGGGTTCCACACACAATGACTCTCACTGCGGTATGGGTTCCACACACACTGATTCTCACTGGGGTATGGGTTCCACACACAATGACTCTCACTGGGGTACGGGTTCCACACACACTGACCCTAACTGGTGTACGGGTTCCATGCACACTGACTCCCACTGGGGTATGGGGTTCACACACACTGACTCTCATTGGGTTACGGGTTCCACACACACTGACGCTGACTTCGGTGTGGGTTCCACACACACTACTGCCATTGGGGTACAGGTTCCACACACACTGACTCTCACTGGGGTGTGGGTTCCACACACACTGACTCTCACTGGGGTGTGGGTTCCACACACACTGACAATCACTAGTGTACTGGTTCCACACACACGGACTCTTACTTGGGTACGGGATCTGCACAGACTGACTCTCACTGGGGTTTAGGTTCAACACTCACTGAATCTCACTGGGGTACGGGTTCCACACACACTGATTCTCACTGTGGTACAGGTTCCAAACACACTGACTCTCACTGTGGCAGGGGTTCCACACGCACTGACTCTCACTGGGGTACAGTTCCACACACACTGACTCTCACTGGGGTACGGGTTCCACACACACTGACTCTCACTGGGGTACGGGTTCCACACACACTGACTCTCATTGGGGTATCGGTACCACACACACTGACTCTCACTGGGGTACGGGTTCCACACACACTGACTCTCACTGGGGTAAGGGTTCCACACACACTGACTCTCACTGGGGTACGGGTTCCACACACACTGACTCTCACTGGGGTACAGGTTCCACACACACTGACTCTCACTGGGGTACGGGTTCCACACACACTGACTCTCACTGGGGTACGGGTTCCACACACACTGACTCTCACTGGGGTAAGGGTTCCACACACACTGACTCTCACTGGGGTACGGGTTCCACACACACTGACTCTCACTAGGGTACGGGTTCCACACACACTGACTCTCACTGGGGTACGGGTTCCACACACACTGACTCTCACTGGGGTAAGGGTTCCACACACACTGACTCTCACTGGGGTACGGGTTCCACACACACTGACTCTCACTGGGGTACAGGTTCCACACACACTGACTCTCACTGGGGTACGGGTTCCACACACACTGACTCTCACTGGGGTACGGGTTCCACACACACTGACTCTCACTGGGGTACAGGTTCCACACACACTGACTCTCACTGGGGTACGGGTTCCACACACACTGACTCTCACTGGGGTACAGGTTCCACACACACTGACTCTCACTGGGGTACAGGTTCCACACACACTGACTCTCACTGGGGTACGGGTTCCACACACACTGACTCTCACTGGGGTACGGGTTCCACACACACTGACTCTCACTGGGGTACGGGTTCCACACACACTGACTCTCACTGGGGTACAGGTTCCACACACACTGACTCTCACTGGGGTACGGGTTCCACACACACTGACTCTCACTGGGGTACGGGTTCCACACATACTGATTCTCACTGGAGTACGGGTTCCACACACACTGACTCTCACTGGGGTACGGGTTCCACACACACTGACTCTCACTGGGGTACGGGTTCCACACACACTGACGCAAACTGGGGTACGGGTTCCACACACACTGATTCTCACTGGAGGACTGGTTCCACACACACTTACTCTCACTGGGGTACTGGTTCAACACACACTGACTCTCACTGGGGTACGGGTTCCACACACACTGACTCACACTGTGGTACAGGTTCCAAACACACTGACTCTCACTGGGGTACAGTTCCACACACACTGACTCTCACTGGGGTACGGGTTCCACACTCACTGACTCTCACTGGGGTACAGGTTCCACACACACTGACTCTCACTGGGGTACGGGTTCCACACACACTGACTCTCACTGGGGTACGGGTTCCACACACACTGACTCTCACTGGGGTACGGGTTCCACACACACTGACTCTCACTGGGGTACGGGTTCCACACACACTGACTCTCACTGGGGTACGGGTTCCACACACACTGACTCTCACTGGGGTACAGGTTCCACACACACTGACTCTCACTGGGGTACGGGTTCCACACACACTGACTCTCACTGGGGTACGGGTTCCACACACACTGACTCTCACTGGGGTACAGGTTCCACACACACTGACTCTCACTGGGGTACGGGTTCCACACACACTGACTCTCACTGGAGTACGGGTTCCACACACACTGACTCTCACTGGGGTACGGGTTCCACACACACTGACTCTCACTGGGGTACAGGTTCCACACACACTGACTCTCACTGGTGTACGGGTTCCACACACACTGACTCTCACTGGTTTACAGGATCCACACGCACTGACTCTCGCTCGCGTATGGGTTCCACACACACTGAATCTCACTGGAGTACGGGTTCCACATACACTCACTCTCATTGGGGTACCCGCTCCACACACACGGACTCTCACTGGGGTACAGGTTCAACACACAATGACTCTCGTTGGGATACGGGTTCCACACACACTGACTCTCACTGGGGTACGGGTTCCACACTCACTGACTCTCACTGGGATATGGGTTCCACACACACTGACTCTCACTGGGGTACGAGTTCCACACACACTGACTCACAATGGGGTATGGGTTCCACACACACTGACTCTCACTGGGGTTTGGGTTCCACTCACACTGTCTCTCACTGGGGTATGTGTTCCACACACACTGACTCTCATTGGGGTACAGGTTCCCCACACAATGACTCTCGCTGGGGTACTGGTTCCACACACACTGACGCAAAATGGAGTACGGGTTCCACACACACTGACTCTCACTGTGGCAGGGGTTCCACACACACTGACTCTCACTGGGGTACGGGTTCCACACACACTGACTCACACTGTGGTACAGGTTCCAAACACACTGACTCTCACTGTGGCAGGGGTTCCACACACACTGACTCTCACTGGGGTACAGTTCCACACACACTGACTCTCACTGGAGTACGGGTTTCACACTCACTGACTCTCACTGGGATATGGGTTCCACACACACTGACTCTCACTGGGGTACGAGTTCCACACACACTGATTCACACTGGAGTACGGGTTCCACACACACTGACTCACACTGTGGTACAGGTTCCACACTCATTGACTCTCACTGGGATATGGGTTCCACACACACTGACTCACACTGGGGTATTGGTTCCACACACACTGACTCTCACTGGTGTTAGGTTCCACACATTCTGACTCTCACTGGGGTACAGGTTCCACACACTGACTCTCACTGGGGTACGGGTTCGACACACACTGAATCTCACTGGAGTACGGGTTCCACACACACTGACTCTCATTGGGGAACACGCTCCACACACACTGATTCTCATTGGGGTACACGCTCCACACACTCTGACTCTCACTGGGGTACAGGTTCCACACACTGATTCTCACTGTGGTACGGGTTCCGCACACACTGACTCTCACCGGAGAACGGGTTCCACACACACTGACTCTCACTGGAGTACAGGTTCCACACACACTGACTCTCACTGTGATACAGGTTCCACACACACTGACTCTCACTGGGGTACGAGTTTCACACACACTGACTCTCACTGGTTTACAGGATCCACACACACTGACTCTCGCTGGGGTACGGGTTCCACACTCACTGAATCTCACTGGAGTTCGGGTTCGACACACACTGACTCTCACTGGGGTACGGGTTCCACACACACTGACTCTCACTGGAGTACGGGTTCCACACACACTGACTCTCACTTGGGTACGGTTTCCACACACACCGACTCTCACTGGGGTACGGGTTCCACACACACTGACTCTCACTGGGGTACGGGTTCCACACACACTGACTCTCACTGGAGTACAGGGTCTACACACACTGACTATCACTGGGGTACGGGTTCCACACACACTGACGCTCACTGGGGTACGGGTTCCACACTCACTGACGCTCACTGGGATACGGGTTCCACACACACTGACGCTCACTGGGGTACGGGTTCCACACACACTGACGCTCACTGGGATACGGGTTCCACACACACTGTCGCTCACTGCGATACGGGTTCCACACACACTGACTCTCACTGGGGTGCGGGTTCCACACACACTGTCTCTCACTGGGTTACGGGTTCCACACAGACTGAATCTCCCTGGGGTACGGGTTCCACACCCACTGACTCTCACTGGGGTACGGGTTCCACACTCACTGACGCTCACTGGGATACGGGTTCCACACACACTGACGCTCACTGGGGTCACACACTGACTCTCAGTGGGGTACAGGTTCCATACACACTGACTCTCAGTGTTGTACGGCTTCCACACACACTGACCCTAACTGGTGTACGGGTTCCATGCACACTGACTCCCACTGGGGTATGGGGTTCACACACACTGACTCTCATTGGGTTACGGGTTCCACACACACTGACGCTGACTTCGGTGTGGGTTCCACACACACTACTGTCATTGGGGTACAGGTTCCACACACACTGACTCTCACTGGGGTGTGGGTTCCACACACACTGACAATCACTAGTGTACTGGTTCCACACACACTGACTCTTACTGGGGTACGGGATCTGCACAGACTGACTCTCACTGGGGTTTAGGTTCAACACTCACTGAATCTCACTGGGGTACGGGTTCCACACACACTGATTCTCACTGGGGTACGGGTTCCACACACACTGACTCTCACTGGGATACGGGTTCCACACACACTGACTCTCACTGGGGTACATGTTCGACACACACTGACTCTCACTGGGGTATGGGTTCCACACACACTGACTCTCACTGGGGTACGGGTTCCACACACACTGATTCTCACTGGGGTACGGGTTCCACACAGACTGACGCAAACTGGGATACGGGTTCCACACACACTGACTCTCTCTGGGGATGGGTTCCACACACACTGACTCACACTGTGGTACAGGTTCCACACTCACTGACTCTCACTGGGATATTGGTTCTATACACAATGACTCTCACTGGAGAACGTGTTCCTCACACACTGACTCTCAGTGGGGTACAGGTTCCATATACACTGACTCTCAGTGGGGTACGGGTTCCACACACACTGACTCTCACTGGGGTACGGGTTCCACACACACTGACTCTCACTGGGGTAAGGGTTCCACACACACTGACTCTCACTGGGGTGTGGGTTCCACACACACTGACAATCACTAGTGTACTGGTTCCACACACACTGACTCTCACTGGGGTACGGGTTCCACACACACTGACTCTCACTAGGGTACGGGTTCCACACACACTGACTCTCACTGGGGTACGGGTTCCACACACACTGACTCTCACTGGGGTAAGGGTTCCACACACACTGACTCTCACTGGGGTACGGGTTCCACACACACTGACTCTCACTGGGGTACAGGTTCCACACACACTGACTCTCACTGGGGTACGGGTTCCACACACACTGACTCTCACTGGGGTACGGGTTCCACACACACTGACTCTCACTGGGGTACAGGTTCCACACACACTGACTCTCACTGGGGTACGGGTTCCACACACACTGACTCTCACTGGGGTACAGGTTCCACACACACTGACTCTCACTGGGGTACAGGTTCCACACACACTGACTCTCACTGGGGTACGGGTTCCACACACACTGACTCTCACTGGGGTACGGGTTCCACACACACTGACTCTCACTGGGGTACGGGTTCCACACACACTGACTCTCACTGGGGTACAGGTTCCACACACACTGACTCTCACTGGGGTACGGGTTCCACACACACTGACTCTCACTGGGGTACGGGTTCCACACATACTGATTCTCACTGGAGTACGGGTTCCACACACACTGACTCTCACTGGGGTACGGGTTCCACACACACTGACTCTCACTGGGGTACGGGTTCCACACACACTGACGCAAACTGGGGTACGGGTTCCACACACACTGATTCTCACTGGAGGACTGGTTCCACACACACTTACTCTCACTGGGGTACTGGTTCAACACACACTGACTCTCACTGGGGTACGGGTTCCACACACACTGACTCACACTGTGGTACAGGTTCCAAACACACTGACTCTCACTGGGGTACAGTTCCACACACACTGACTCTCACTGGGGTACGGGTTCCACACTCACTGACTCTCACTGGGGTACAGGTTCCACACACACTGACTCTCACTGGGGTACGGGTTCCACACACACTGACTCTCACTGGGGTACGGGTTCCACACACACTGACTCTCACTGGGGTACGGGTTCCACACACACTGACTCTCACTGGGGTACGGGTTCCACACACACTGACTCTCACTGGGGTACGGGTTCCACACACACTGACTCTCACTGGGGTACTGGTTCCACACACACTGACTCTCACTGGGGTACGGGTTCCACACACACTGACTCTCACTGGGGTACGGGTTCCACACACACTGACTCTCACTGGGGTACAGGTTCCACACACACTGACTCTCACTGGGGTACGGGTTCCACACACACTGACTCTCACTGGAGTACGGGTTCCACACACACTGACTCTCACTGGGGTACGGGTTCCACACACACTGACTCTCACTGGGGTACAGGTTCCACACACACTGACTCTCACTGGTGTACGGGTTCCACACACACTGACTCTCACTGGTTTACAGGATCCACACGCACTGACTCTCGCTCGCGTATGGGTTCCACACACACTGAATCTCACTGGAGTACGGGTTCCACATACACTCACTCTCATTGGGGTACCCGCTCCACACACACGGACTCTCACTGGGGTACAGGTTCAACACACAATGACTCTCGTTGGGATACGGGTTCCACACACACTGACTCTCACTGGGGTACGTGTTCCACACTCACTGACTCTCACTGGGATATGGGTTCCACACACACTGACTCTCACTGGGGTACGAGTTCCACACACACTGACTCACAATGGGGTATGGGTTCCACACACACTGACTCTCACTGGGGTTTGGGTTCCACTCACACTGTCTCTCACTGGGGTATGTGTTCCACACACACTGACTCTCATTGGGGTACAGGTTCCCCACACAATGACTCTCGCTGGGGTACTGGTTCCACACACACTGACGCAAAATGGAGTACGGGTTCCACACACACTGACTCTCACTGTGGCAGGGGTTCCACACACACTGACTCTCACTGGGGTACGGGTTCCACACACACTGACTCACACTGTGGTACAGGTTCCAAACACACTGACTCTCACTGTGGCAGGGGTTCCACACACACTGACTCTCACTGGGGTACAGTTCCACACACACTGACTCTCACTGGGGTACGGGTTTCACACTCACTGACTCTCACTGGGATATGGGTTCCACACACACTGACTCTCACTGGGGTACGAGTTCCACACACACTGATTCACACTGGAGTACGGGTTCCACACACACTGACTCACACTGTGGTACAGGTTCCACACTCATTGACTCTCACTGGGATATGGGTTCCACACACACTGACTCACACTGGGGTATTGGTTCCACACACACTGACTCTCACTGGTGTTAGGTTCCACACATTCTGACTCTCACTGGGGTACAGGTTCCACACACTGACTCTCACTGGGGTACGGGTTCCACACACACTGAATCTCACTGGAGTACGGGTTCCACACACACTGACTCTCATTGGGGAACACGCTCCACACACACTGATTCTCATTGGGGTACACGCTCCACACACTCTGACTCTCACTGGGGTACAGGTTCCACACACTGATTCTCACTGTGGTACGGGTTCCGCACACACTGACTCTCACCGGAGAACGGGTTCCACACACACTGACTCTCACTGGAGTACAGGTTCCACACACACTGACTCTCACTGTGATACAGGTTCCACACACACTGACTCTCACTGGGGTACGAGTTTCACACACACTGACTCTCACTGGTTTACAGGATCCACACACACTGACTCTCGCTGGGGTACGGGTTCCACACTCACTGAATCTCACTGGAGTTCGGGTTCGACACACACTGACTCTCACTGGGGTACGGGTTCCACACACACTGACTCTCACTGGAGTACGGGTTCCACACACACTGACTCTCACTTGGGTACGGTTTCCACACACACCGACTCTCACTGGGGTACGGGTTCCACACACACTGACTCTCACTGGGGTACGGGTTCCACACACACTGACTCTCACTGGAGTACAGGGTCTACACACACTGACTATCACTGGGGTACGGGTTCCACACACACTGACGCTCACTGGGGTACGGGTTCCACACTCACTGACGCTCACTGGGATACGGGTTCCACACACACTGACGCTCACTGGGGTACGGGTTCCACACACACTGACGCTCACTGGGATACGGGTTCCACACACACTGTCGCTCACTGCGATACGGGTTCCACACACACTGACTCTCACTGGGGTGCGGGTTCCACACACACTGTCTCTCACTGGGTTACGGGTTCCACACAGACTGAATCTCCCTGGGGTACGGGTTCCACACCCACTGACTCTCACTGGGGTACGGGTTCCACACTCACTGACGCTCACTGGGATACGGGTTCCACACACACTGACGCTCACTGGGGTCACACACTGACTCTCAGTGGGGTACAGGTTCCATACACACTGACTCTCAGTGTTGTACGGCTTCCACACACACTGACCCTAACTGGTGTACGGGTTCCATGCACACTGACTCCCACTGGGGTATGGGGTTCACACACACTGACTCTCATTGGGTTACGGGTTCCACACACACTGACGCTGACTTCGGTGTGGGTTCCACACACACTACTGTCATTGGGGTACAGGTTCCACACACACTGACTCTCACTGGGGTGTGGGTTCCACACACACTGACAATCACTAGTGTACTGGTTCCACACACACTGACTCTTACTGGGGTACGGGATCTGCACAGACTGACTCTCACTGGGGTTTAGGTTCAACACTCACTGAATCTCACTGGGGTACGGGTTCCACACACACTGATTCTCACTGGGGTACGGGTTCCACACACACTGACTCTCACTGGGATACGGGTTCCACACACACTGACTCTCACTGGGGTACATGTTCGACACACACTGACTCTCACTTGGGTATGGGTTCCACACACACTGACTCTCACTGGGGTACGGGTTCCACACACACTGATTCTCACTGGGGTACGGGTTCCACACAGACTGACGCAAACTGGGATACGGGTTCCACACACACTGACTCTCTCTGGGGATGGGTTCCACACACACTGACTCACACTGTGGTACAGGTTCCACACTCACTGACTCTCACTGGGATATTGGTTCTATACACAATGACTCTCACTGGAGAACGTGTTCCTCACACACTGACTCTCAGTGGGGTACAGGTTCCATATACACTGACTCTCAGTGGGGTACGGGTTCCACACACACTGACCCTAACTGGTGTACGGGTTCCATGCACACTGACTCCCACTGGGGTATGGGGTTCACACACACTGACTCTCATTGGGTTACGGGTTCCACACACACTGACGCTGACTTCGGTGTGGGTTCCACACACACTACTGTCATTGGGGTACGGGATCTGCACAGACTGACTCTCACTGGGGTTTAGGTTCAACACTCACTGAATCTCACTCGGGTACGGGTTCCACACACACTGATTCTCACTGGGGTACGGTTTCCACACACACTGACTCACACTGTGGTACAGGTTCCAAACACACTGACTCCCTCTGGGGTACGGGTTCCACACACACTGACTCACACTGGAGAACGGGTTCCACACACACTGACTCACACTGTGGTACAGGTTCCACACTCACTGACTCTCACTGGGATATTGGTTCCACACACACTGACGCTGACTTCGGTGTGGGTTCCACACACACTACTGTCATTGGGGTACAGGTTCCACACACACAGACTCTCACTGGGGTGTGGGTTCCACACACACTGACAATCACTAGTGTACTGGTTCCACACACACTGACTCTTACTGGGGTACGGGATCTGCACAGACTGACTCTCACTGGGGTTTAGGTTCAACACTCACTGAATCTCACTGGGGTACGGGTTCCACACACACTGATTCTCACTGGGGTACGGGTTCCACACACACTGACTCTCACTGGGGTACGAGTTCCACACACACTGACTCACACTGTGGTACAGGTTCCAAACACACTGACTCTCACTGTGGCAGGGGTTCCACACACACTGACTCTCACTGGCGTACAGGTTCCACACACACTGACTCTCACTGGGGTACGGGTTCCACACACACTGACTCTCACTGGCGTACAGGTTCCACACACACTGACTCTCACTGGGGTACGGGTTCCACACACACTGACTCTCACTGGCGTACAGGTTCCACACACACTGACTCTCACTGGGGTACGGGTTCCACACACACTGAATCTCATTGGGGTACAGGTTCCCCACACAATGACTCTCGCTGGGGTACGGGTTCCACTCACACTGTCTCTCACAGGAGTACGGGTTCCACACGCACTGACTCTCATTGGAGTACATGTTCCACACACACTGACTCTCACTGGGGCATGGGTTCCACACACAATGACTCTCACTAGAGTACGGGTTCCTCACACACTGACTCTCACTGGAGAACGTGTTCCTCACACACTGACGCTCACTGGGGTACAGGTTCCATACACACTGACTCTCAGTGGGGTACAGGTTCCATACACACAGACTCTCACTGGGGTACAGGTTCCATACACACTGACTCTCAGTGGGGTACGGGTTCCACACACACTGACCCTAACTGGTGTACGGGTTCCATGCACACTGACTCCCACTGGGGTATGGGGTTCACACACACTGACTCTCATTGGGTTACGGGTTCCACACACACTGACGCTGACTTCGGTGTGGGTTCCACACACACTACTGTCATTGGGGTACGGGATCTGCACAGACTGACTCTCACTGGGGTTTAGGTTCAACACTCACTGAATCTCACTGGGGTACGGGTTCCACACACACTGATTCTCACTGGGGTACGGGTTCCACACACACTGACGCAAACTGGGGTACGTGTTCCACACACACTGACTCCCTCTGGGGTACGGGTTCCCCACACACTGACTCACACTGGAGAACGGGTTCCACACAAACTGACTCACACTGTGGTACAGGTTCCACACTCACTGACTCTCACTGGGATATGGGTTCCACACACACTGACTCACACTGGGGTATAGGTTCCACACACACTGACTCTCACGGGGGTACAGGTTCCACACACACTGACTCTCATTGGGGAACACGCTCCACGCACACTGACTCTCAGTGGGGTACAGGTTCCACACACTGACTCTCACTGGGGTATGGGTTCCACACACACTGACTCTCACTGGGGTAAAAGTTCCACACACACTGACTCTCAGTGGGGTATGGGTTCCACACACACTGACTCTCACTGGGGTAAGGGTTCCACACACACTGACTGTCACTGGGGTAAGGATTCCACACACACTGACTCTCACTGGGCTACGGGTTCCACACACACTGACTCTCACTGGGGTACGGGTTCCACACACACTGACTCTCACTGGGGTACGGGCTCCACACACACTGACTCTCTCTGGGATACGGGTTCCACACACACTGACTCTTACTTGGGTATGGGTTCCACACACACTGATCTCACTGGGTTACGGATTCCACACACACTGACCCTTACTGGGTTACGGGTTCCACACACACTGACTCTCACTGGGGTACGGGTTCCACACACACTGACGCTCACTGGGGTATAGGTTCCACACACACTGACTCTCACTGGGGTACGGGTTCCACTTACACTGACTCTTACTGGGGTAAAGGTTCCACACACACTGTCTCTCACTGGGTTACGGGTTCCACACACACTGACCCTTACTGGGGTACGGGTTCCACACACACTGACTCTCACTGGGGTAAAGGTTCCACACACACTGACTCTCACTGGGGTACGGGTTCCACTTACACTGACTCTTACTGGGGTAAAGGTTCCACACACACTGTCTCTCACTGGGTTATGGGTTCCACACACACTGAACCTTACTGGGGTACGGGTTCCACACACACTGACTCTCACTGGGGTTTGGGTTCCACACACACTGACTCTCACTGGGGTTTGGGTTCCACACACACTGGCTCTCACTGGGGTACGGGTTCCACACACACTGGCTCTCACTGGGATACGGGTTCCACACACACTGACTCTCACTGGGGTACAGGTTCCACACACACTGACTCTCACTGGGGTACGGGTTCCACACACACTGGCTCTCACTGGGGTACGGGTTCCACACACACTGACTCTTACTGGGGTAAAGGTTCCACACACACTGTCTCTCACTGGGTTACGGGTTCCACACACACTGACCCTTACTGGGGTACGGGTTCCACACACACTGACTCTCACTGGGGTTTGGGTTCCACACACACTGACTCTCCCTGGGGTACGGGTTCCACACACACTGTCTCTCACTGGGGTACGGGTTCCACACACACTGGCTCTCACTGGGGTACGGGTTCCACACACACTGACTCTCACTGGGGTACAGGTTCCACACACACTGACTCTCACTGGGGTACGGGTTCCACACACACTGACCCTCACTGGGGTACGGGTTCCACACACACTGACTCTCACTGGGGTACGGGTTCCATACACACTGACTCTCACTGGGGTTTGGGTTCCACACACACTGACTCTCACTGGGGTACGGGTTCCACACACACTGACTCTCACTGGGTACGGATTCCACACACACTGACTCTCACTGGGGTATGGGTTCCACACACACTGACTCTCACTGGGGTTTGGGTTCCACACACACTGACTCTCACTGGGGTTTGGGTTCCACACACACTGACTCTCACTGGGGTACGGGTTCCACACACACTGACTCTCACTGGGGTACGGGTTCCACACACACTGACTCTCACTGGGGTACAGGTTCCACACACACTGACTCTCACTGGGGTACGGGTTCCACACACACTGACTCTCACTGGGGTATGGGTTCCACACACACTGACTCTCACTGGGGTACAGGTTCCACACACACTGACTCTCACTGGGGTTTGGGTTCCACACACACTGACTCTCACTGGGGTACGGGTTCCACACACACTGACTCTCACTGGGTACGGATTCCACACACACTGACTCTCACTGGGGTATGGGTTCCACACACACTGACTCTCACTGGGGTTTGGGTTCCACACACACTGACTCTCACTGGGGTTTGGGTTCCACACACACTGACTCTCACTGGGGTACGGGTTCCACACACACTGACTCTCACTGGGGTACGGGTTCCACACACACTGACTCTCACTGGGGTACAGGTTCCACACACACTGACTCTCACTGGGGTACGGGTTCCACACACACTGACTCTCACTGGGGTACAGGTTCCACACACACTGACCCTCACTGGGGTACGGGTTCCACACACTGACTCTCACTGGGGTACGGGATCCACACACACTGACTCTCACTGGGGTACAGGTTACACACACACTGACTCTCACTGGGGTTTGGGTTCCACACACACTGACTCTCACTGGGGTTTGGGTTCCACACACACTGACTCTCACTGGGGTTTGGGTTCCACACACACTGACACTCACTGGGGTTTGGGTTCCACACACACTGACTCTCACTGGGGTACAGGTTCCACACACACTGACTCTCACTGGGGTTTGGGTTCCACACACACTGACTCTCACTGGGGTTTGGGTTCCACACACATGGGGCGGGATTCTCTCACCCCGGGGCCGGGCCGGAGAATCACCGCGACCGGTGTGAATGCCGCTCCGACACCGGGACACGATTCTCCGGAGTGTTTCCTGATGACATAATCTCAGTGGGCCAGATCTCGAATAATGTCGAGTTAAAATACAGGAGGGAGATAGTGAGCCTAGTGGAGTGGTGCAACGACAGCAATCTATCCCTCAATGTCAGCAAAACTAAAGAGCTGGTCATTGAGTTCAGGAATCAAAGTATTGTGCACACACCTGTCACCATCAACGCGGCTGATGTGGAGATAATTGACAGCTTCAAATTCCTAGGTGTGCACAGCATTAAAATCTGTCCTGGTCCACCCACGTCGACGCTGCCACCAAGAAAGCACAACAGCGCCTGTACTTCCTCAGGAAACTAAGGAAATCCGGCATGTCCACATTAACTCTTACCAACTTTTACAGATGCACCATAGAAAGCATCCTGTCGGGCTGCATCACAGCCTGGTATGGCTGTGGTAGTATGCATTAGGGGTCATGTGGGACTGTGAAGCCGTGATGTCATTGGCTGACAGATCCCGGGTCCTGGCTGGACGTTGACCTCTAGCTCCGCACTGAAGGCGGAGTATAAGTACCTGGAGTCCTCCCCCGCAGGCAGTCTACTACTGAACTGCGGGGGAACAGTCACGCTTAATAAAGCCTCATCGACTTCACTCTATTCGTCTCTCGGAGTCTTTGTGCGCAACAATTTATTAAGCGTGACTAAAGGACTATGGAGCTCAGGATCATCCCGGAATGCCTGAGGATCAGCCCCCACGCAGTGAACGCGGCAGCAGCTTTCAAGCACTGGCAGACTTGTTTCGAGGCCTACCTCAGAACGGGTCGGGTCACAGAAGACCAAAAACTACAGGTCCTGCACTCGAGGTTAAGCACGGAGATTTTCTCTCTCATCGAAGACGCAGAGGATTTCCAGACGGCGTTCGCAGCACTAAAAAGTCTCTATGTCCGCCCAGTAAACCAGATCTACGCTCGCTATCAACTCGCAACGAGACGGCAAAGTCCCGGAGAATCGATAGATGAATTCTACGCCGCGCTACTAATTTTGGGATGAGACTGCAGCTGCCCGCCAGTGAACGCAAATGAACACACGGACATGTTAATGCGCGATGCTTTTGTGGCAGGTATGAACTCCTCCCAAATCCGCCAAAGACTTCTAGAAAAAGAGTCGCTAGGACTCTCAGAGGCACGGGCCTTAGCAGCCTCCCTAGACGTGGCCGCGCGAAATACCCGCGCCTACGGCCCCGACCGCGCGGCAGCCCATTGGGCGTCGTACGTACCCGTCACGACAAACACACCCTCCCGGACACCCCACAGGCTTGCGCGGTCCAAACGCCAAGTCGCACCGGGGGTGCCCGCTGCTATTTCTGCGGCCAGGCGAAACACCCCCGGCAGCGCTGCCCGGCCCGCGCAGCGATCTGTAAGAGCTGCGGGAAAAAGGGCCATTTCGCGGCTGTGTGCCAGTCCCGCGAGGTCGCCGCTGTCCCAGGAGAACAGGGAGCCCTGCACGCCGTTTACGCTCCCCAACCCCCCCAGTGCCCCATGTACGACCCGCAGGCGCAGCCAATCTGGGTCCCGACCACCGCTGTCCCGGGAGAACAGGGAGCCCTGCACGCCGTTTACGCTCCCCAACCCCCCCCCCCCCCGCGCCCCATGTATGACCCGCCGGCGCTACCACTTTGGGTCCCGCCAACGCTGTCCCCAGAGAAGAGGGAGTCCTGCGTGTTCCCAACGCTCCCCAACCCCCCCAGCGCCCCATGTGCAACCCACAGATGCCGCCATTTTGGGTCCCGGCCACCACGAGGGGAGGAAGGGCGCCGCCATCTTGGACCACCCCAGACCTGTGCGACGCATGGGGGCGGCCATTTTGTCCACCCCCGCCGCCATCTTGTGACCCCCCAGCCATGTGCGATGCATGGGGGCAGCCATCTTGTTCACCCCCGACGCCATCTTGGACGGCAACAACGGACCCCAGTGTCGACGGCTCCACGGGGTTCGAAGAAGACGCTCAACCACTACAACCACGTCTGGCTTCAATGACGCTGGACCAAGCTCGGCCCCGGACGCTCCAGACGACGACGACAACGGTACTGATAAACGGGCACGAGACACCATGCCTAGTCGACTCCGGGAGCACGGAGAGCTTTATCCACCCCGACACGGTAAGACGCTGTTCTTTGACCATCCATCCCAGCGCACAAAAGATTTCCCTAGCTGCAGGATCCCACTCCGTACAGATCAAAGGCTTCTGCATAGTTACCCTAACGGTGCAAGGGAGGGAGTTCAAAAACTACAGGCTCTACGTCCTTCCCCAACACTGCGCCCCCACATTACTGGGATTAGACTTCCAGTTCAATCTACAGAGCCTAACCTTCAAATTCGGCGGCCCAATACCCCCACTCACTATCTGCGGCCTCGCAACCCTCAAGGTGCAACCCCCATCCTTGTTTGCAAACCTCACCCCGGATTGCAAACCCGTCGCCACTAGGAGCAGACGGTACAGCGCCCAGGACCGGACCTTCATTCGGTCCGAAGTCCAGCGGCTACTAAAGGAAGGCATAATCCAGGCCAGCAATATTCCCTGGAGAGCACAGGTAGTAGTAGTAAAGACAGGGGAGAAGCAAAGGATGGTCATAGACAATAGCCTGACCATCAACAGGTACACACAACTAGACGCGTACCCTCTCCCCCGCATATCCGACATGGTCAATCGGATTGCCCAATATAAGGTCTTCTCCACCGTGGACCTCAAGTCCGCCTACCATCAGCTCCCCATCCGCCCAAGTGACCGCAAGTACACAGCCTTCGAGGCAGACGGGCGATTATACCATTTCCTAAGGGTCCCATTTGGCGTCACAAACGGGGTCTCGGTCTTCCAACGAGTGATGGACCGAATGGTTGATCAACACGGGTTGCGGGCCACGTTCCCGTATCTCGACAATGTAACCATCTGCGGCCACGATCAGCAGGACCACGACGCCAACCTCCAAAAATTCCTCCAGACCGCTAAAGCCTTGAACCTCACGTACAACGAGGACAAGTGCGTTTTTAGCACCAGCCGGCTAGCCATCCTGGGCTACGTAGTGCGCAATGGGAGAATAGGCCCTGACCCCGAACGTATGCGCGCCCTCATGGAATTTCCCCTCCCGCACTGCTCAAAAGCCCTAAAACGCTGCCTGGGGTTCTTTTCATATTACGCCCAGTGGGTCCCCCAGTACGCAGACAAGGCCTGCCCCCTAATACAGACCACGACCTTCCCTCTGTCGACAGAGGCTTGCCAGGCCTTCAGCCGCATCAAAGCGGATATCGCAAAGGCCACGATACGCGCCATCGACGAGTCCCTCCCCTTCCAGGTCGAGAGCGACGCCTCCGACGTAGCTCTAGCAGCCACCCTTAACCAAGCGGGCAGACCTGTGGCCTTTTTCTCCCGAACCCTCCACGCTTCAGAAATCCGCCACTCCTCAGTGGAAAAGGAAGCCCAAGCCACAGTGGAAGCTGTGCGACATTGGAGGCATTACCTGGCCGGCAGGAGATTCACTCTCCTCACGGACCAACGGACGGTAGCCTTCATGTTCGATAATGCACAGCGGGGCAAAATCAAAAACGACAAGATCTTAAGGTGGAGGATCGAGCTCTCCACCTTCAACTACGAGATCTTGTATCGTCCCGGAAAGCTGAACGAGCCGTCCGATGCCCTATCCCGCGGCACATGTGCCAACGCACAAATTAACCGCCTCCAAACCCTCCACGAGGACCTCTGCCACCCGGGGGTCACTCGGTTTTACCACTTTATCAAGTCCCGCAACCTTCCATACTCTTTAGAGGAGGTCCGTACAGTCACATGGAACTGCCACATCTGCACAGAGTGCAAACCACATTTTTTCAGGACAGATGGTGCGCACCTGATTAAGGCTTCGCGCCCCTTTGAATGCCTTAGTCTGGATTTCAAAGGACCCCTCCCCTCCACCGACCGCAACATTTACTTCCTTAATGTGGTGGACGAGTACTCCCGCTTCCCATTCGCCATCCCCTGTTCTGACATGACCGCGGCCACAGTCATTAAAGCCCTGAACACCATATTCACACTGTTCGGTTGCCCCGCATACGTCCACAGCGACAGGGGGTCCTCCTTCATGAGTGACGAGCTGCGCCAGTTCCTGCTCAGCAACGGTATAGCCTCGAGCAGGACGACCAGCTACAACCCCCGGGGGAACGGGCAAGTAGAGAGGGAGAACGGCACGGTCTGGAAGACCGTCCTACTGGCCCTACGGTCCAGGGACCTCCCAGTTTCACGGTGGCAGGAGGTCCTCCCGGACGCCCTCCACTCCATCCGGTCACTACTCTGTACTAGCACTAACCAAACGCCTCATGAGCGCCTCCTTGTCTTCCCCAGGAAGTCCTCCTCTGGAACGTCGCTGCCGACCTGGCTGGCGGCCCCAGGACCCATCTTGCTCCGAAAGCATGTGCGGGCGCACAAGTCGGACCCGTTGGTCGAAAGGGTTCACCTCCTTCACGCGAACCCGCAGTACGCTTACGTGGAGTACCCCGACGGCCGACAGGACACGGTCTCCCTGCGAGATCTGGCGCCCGCCGGCAACACACACACCCCCCTGACACCAATCACCCAACCCCCCCCCTTCCTGCCACCGCCGCACCCCGCGA
Source organism: Scyliorhinus torazame (assembly GCF_047496885.1). Classification (NCBI taxonomy): domain Eukaryota; kingdom Metazoa; phylum Chordata; class Chondrichthyes; order Carcharhiniformes; family Scyliorhinidae; genus Scyliorhinus; species Scyliorhinus torazame. Next base: position 76,934,054 of record NC_092718.1, on the reverse strand, counting down.
CCGCCCCCTTCCCAGGAGGATCAGTCCTCCTCCCAGGCCCGACCAGGAATGAAGCCCAAGCTGAAACCGTAAGGCTCCCGGAGACGAGAACACCGGAACAAGCACCACCACCACCACCGGGGCCGAGGCGATCGACACGGACGACAAGACCGCCCGACCGACTCGTGGCGCCGATCTAACAGTACAATATGTGGACTTTTAACGAGAACATTTTGTCTTTTCCTGACGATTACTGTAAATAGTTTGAAACAAAAAAAAACCTTGTACATACTGTAATAACATGCGAAAGTTTTCCACCCAGGACCAGCCTTGTAAACCCTTACCACCATGCGAAGCATCACCCCGCCGGGTTCATTTTTAACAAGGGGTGAATGTGGTCGTATGCATTAGGGGTCATGTGGGACTGCGAAGCCGTGATGTCATTGGCTGACAGATCCCGGGTCCTGGTTGGACGTTGACCTCTAGCTCCGCCCTGAAGGCAGAGTATAAGTACCAGGAGTCCTCCCCCGCAGGCAGTCTACTACTGAACTGCGAGGGAACAGTCACGCTTAATAAAGCCTCATCGACTTCACTCTATTCGTCTCTCGGAGTCTTTGTGCGCAACAATGGCAACTGCTCGGCCCAGGACCGCAAGAACCTACAGAGAGTCGTGAACACAGCCCAGTCCATCACACAAACCTGTCCCCCCCATCCATTGGCTGTAACTACAGCTCCCACTGCCTGGGGAAAAAGGGCAGAATAATCAAAGACCCCTCCCACCCAGCTTACTCACTCTTCCAACTTATTCCATCGGGCAGGAGATATAAAAGTCTGAGAACACGCACGAACAGATTCAAAAACAGCTTCTTCCCCGCTGTTACCAGACTCCTAAATAATGCTCTTATGGACTGACCTGATTAATACTACACTCCTGTATGTTTCACCCGTTGCCGGTGTCTATGTATTTACATTGTGTACCTTGTGTTGCCCTGTGGTATTCTAGGTATTACGGTACCTGAGAGGCTGAAGTACCATTGGTAGAACCTGTATGCATGCTATTGGCTCGAGTGTATAATAGCTCCGCCCTGATAGGCGGGGTATAAGAACCCGTGCTGTCCCAGCAGCCCTCATTCTGTATCTGAGCTGCTGGGGGAAACATCGAGCTTATTAAACACTTCAGTTGGACTGCAACCTCATTTTAGTGATCATTGATCGTGCATCATGCCCTATTATGTATTTTCTTTTTATTTTGATGTACTAAATGATCTGTTTCAGCATATCGAATAAAAATACTTTTCACTGTACCTCGGTACAGGTGACAATAAACAAATCCAATCGAATCACTGGAGGACGGGTTCCACACACACTGAATCTCACTGGGGTACGGGTTCCACACACACTGACTCTCACTGGGGTACGGGTTCCACACACACTGACTCTCACTGGGGTACAGGTTCCACACACACTGACTCTCACTGGGGTACTGGTTCCACACACACTGACTCTCACTGGGGTACGGGTTCCACACACACTGACTCTCACTGGGGTATGGGTTCCACACACACTGACTCTCACTGGGGTACAGGTTCCACACACACTGACTCTCACTGGGGTACTGGTTCCACACACACTGACTCTCACTGGGGTACGGGTTCCACACACATTGACTCTCACTGGGGTACGGGTTCCACACACACTGACTCTCACTGGAGGACGGGTTCCACACACACTGACTCTCACTGGAGGACGGGTTCCACACACACTGACTCTCACTGCCGTACGGGTTCCACACACATTGACTCTCACTGTGTTAGGGATCCACACACACTCCCCCTCAGTGGGGTACGGGTTCCACACACACTGACTCTCACTGGGGTACGGGTTCCACACACACTGACTCTCACTGGGGTACGGGTTCCACACACACTGACTCGCACTGGGGTACGGGTTCCACACACACTGACTCTCACTGGGGTATGGGTTCCACACACACTGACTCTCACTGAGGTACGGGTTCCACACACACTGACTCTCACTGGGGTGCGGGTTCCACACACACTGACTCTCACTGGGGTACGGGTTCCACACACACTGACTCGCACTGGGGTACGGGTTCCACACACACTGTCTCTCACTGGGGTACGGGTTCCACACACACTGACTCTCACTGGGGTACGGGTTCCAAACACACTGACTCTCACTGGGGTACGGGTTCCACACACACTAAATCTCACTGGGATACGGGTTCCACACACATTGACTCTCACTGTGTTAGGGATCCACACACACTCCCCCTCACTGGGGTACGGGTTACACACACACTGACTCTCACTGGGATACCGGTTCCACACACATTGACTCTCACTGTGTTAGGGATCCACACACACTCCCCCTCACTGGGGTACGGGTTCCACACACACTGACTCTCACTGGGGTACGGGTTACACACACACTGACTCTCACTGGGGTACGGGTTCCACACACACTGACTCTCACTGGGGTACGGGTTCCACACACACTGACTCTCAGTGGGGTACGGGTTTCACACACACTGACTCTCACTGGGGTACGGGTTCCACACACACTGACTCTCACTGGGGTACAGGTTCCACACACACTGACTCTCACTAGGGTACGGGTTCCACACACACTGATCCACACTGGGGTACAGGTTCCACACACACTGACTCTCACTGGGGTACAGGTTCCATACACACTGACTCTCACTGGGGTAAAGGTTATACACACACTGACTCTCACTGTGTTAGGGATCCACACACACTCCCCCTCACTGGGGTACGGGTTCCACACACACTGACTGTCACTGGGGTAAGGATTCCACACACACTGACTCTCACTGGGGTATGGTTTCCACACACACTGACTCTCACTGGAGTACAGATTCCACACACACTGACTCTCACTGGGGTACGGGTTCCACACACACTGACTCTCACTGGGGTATGGGTTCCACACACTGACTCTCACTGGGGTCAAGGTTCCACACACACTGGCTGTCACTGGGGTAAGGATTCCACACACACTGACTCTCACTGGAGTACACATTCCACACACACTGACTCTCACTGGGGTACGGGTTCCACACACACTGACACTCACTGGGGTACAGGTTCCACACACACTGACTCTCACTGGGTTACGGGTTCCACACACACTGACTCTTACTGGGGTACGGGTTCCACAGACACTGACTCTCACTGGGGTTCGGGTTCCACACACACTGACTCTCACTGGGGTACGGGTCCCACACACACTGACTCTCACTAGGGTACAGGTTCCACACACACTGACTCTCACTGGGGTACGGGTTCCACACACACTGATTCACACTGGGGTACGGGTTCCACACACACTGACTCCCACTTGGGTACAGGTTCCATACACACTGACTCTCACTGGGGTACGGGTTCCACACACACTGACTCTCACTGGGGTACGGGTTCCACACACACTGACTCTCACTGGGGTACGGGTTCCACACACAGTGACTCTCACTGTGGTACGGGTTCCACAGACACTGACTCTCACTGGGGTATGGGTTCCAAACACACTGGCTGTCACTGGGGTAAAGGTTCCACACACACTGACTCTCACTGGGGTACGGGTTCCACACACACTGACTCTCATTGTGGTACAGGTTCCACACACACTGACTCTCACTGGGGTACGGGTTCCACACGCACTGACTCTCACTGGGGTAAGGGTTCCACACACACTGACTCTCACTGGGGTACAGGTTCCACACACACTGTCTCACTGGGGTGTGGGTTCCACACACACTGACTCTCACTGGGGTACGGGTTCCACACACACTGACTCTCACTGGGGTACGGGTTCCACACACACTGACTCTCACTGGGGTACGGGTTCCACACACACTGACTCTCACTGGGGTACAGATTCCACACACACTGACTCTCACTGGGGTACGGGTTCCACACACAGTGACTCTCACTGGTGTACGGGTTCCACACACACTGCCTCTCACTGGGGTACGGGTTCCACACACACTGACTCTCACTGGGGTATGGGTTCCACACACACTGACTCTCACTGGGGTACGGGTTCCACACACACTGACTCTCACTGGGGTACGGGTTCCACACACACTGACTCTCACTGGGGTACGGGTTCCACATACACTGACTCTCACTGGGGTACAGGTTCCACACACACTGACTCTCACTGGGGTTTGGGTTCCACACACACCGACTCTCACTGGGGTTTGGGTTCAACACACACTGACTCTAACTGGGGTACAGGTTCCACACACACTGACTCTCACTGGGGTACGGGTTCCACACACACTGACTCTCACTGGGGTACGGGTTCCACATGCACTGACTCTCACTGGGGTAAGGGTTCCACACACACTGACTCTCACTGGGGTACAGGTTCCACACACACTGTCTCACTGGGGTATGGGTTCCACACACACTGACTCTCACTTGGGTACGGGTTCCACACACACTGACTGTCACTGGGGTACGGGTTCCACACTCACTGACTCTCACTGGGGTACGGGTTCCACACACACTGACTCTCACTGGGCTACAGATTCCACACACACTGACTCTCACTGGGGTACGGGTTCCACACACAGTGACTCTCACTGGTGTACGGGTTCCACACACACTGTCTCTCACTGGGGTACGGGTTCCACACACACTGACTCTCACTGGGGTATGGGTTCCACACACACTGACTCTCACTGGGGTACGGGTTCCACACACACTGACTCTCACTGGGGTACGGGTTCCACACACACTGACTCTCACTGGGGTTTGGGTTCCACACATACCGACTCTCACTGGGGTTTGGGTTCAACACACACTGACTCTCACTGGGGTACAGGTTCCACACACACTGACTCTCACTGGGGTACGGGTTCCACATACACTGACTCTCACTGGGGTACGGGTTCCACACACACTGACTCTCACTGGGGTACAGATTCCACACACACTGACTCTCACTGGGATTACGGGTTCCACACACACTGACTCTCACTGGGGTACAGGTTCCACACACACTGACTCTCACTGGGGTACAGGTTCCACACACACTGACACTCACTGGGGTTTGGGTTCCACACACACTGACTCTCACTGGGGTTTGGGTTCCACACACACTGACTCTCACTGGGGTACAGGTTCCACACACACTGACACTCACTGGGGTTTGGGTTCCACACACACTGACACTCACTGGGATTACGGGTTCCACACACACTGACTCTCACTGGGGTACAGGTTCCACACACACTGACTCTCACTGGGGTACGGGTTCCACACACACTGACTCTCACTGGGGTACGGATTCCACACACACTGACACTCACTGGGGTTTGGGTTCCACACACACTGACTCTCACTGGGGTTTGGGTTCCACACACACTGACTCTCACTGGGGTTTGGGTTCCACACACATGGGGCGGGATTCTCTCACCCCGGGGCTGGGCCGGAGAATCACCGCGACCGGTGTGAATGCCGCTCCGACACCGGGACACGATTCTCCGGAGTGTTTCCTGATGACATAATCTCAGTGGGCCAGATCTCGAATAATGTCGAGTCAAAATACAGGAGGGAGATAGTGAGCCTAGTGGAGTGGTGCAACGACAGCAATCTATCCCTCAATGTCAGCAAAACTAAAGAGCTGGTCATTGAGTTCAGGAATCAAAGTATTGTGCACACACCTGTCACCATCAACGCGGCTGATGTGGAGATAATTGACAGCTTCAAATTCCTAGGTGTGCACAGCATTAAAATCTGACCTGGTCCACCGACGTCGACGCTGCCACCAAGAAAGCACAACAGCGCCTGTACTTCCTCAGGATACTAAGGAAATCCGGCATGGCCACATTTACTCTGACCAACTTTTACAGATGCACCATAGAAAGCATCCTGTCGGGCTGCATCACAGCCTGGTATGGCAACTGCTCGGCCCAGGACCGCAAGAACCGACAGAGAGTCGTGAACACAGCCCTGTCCATCACACAAACCTGCCTCCCATCCATTGACTGTAACTACAGCTCCCACTGCCTGTGGAAAGAGGGCAGAATAATCAAAGACCCCTCCCACCCAGCTTACTCACTCTTCCAACTTCTTCCATCGGGCAGGAGATACAAAAGTCTGAGAACACGCACGAACAGATTCAAAAACAGCTTCTTCCCCGCTGTTACCAGACTCCTAAATAATGCTCTTATGGACTGACCTGATTAATACTACACTCCTGTATGTTTCACCCGTTGCCGGTGTCTATGTAGTTACATTGTGTACATTGTGTTGCCCTGTGGTATTCTAGGTATTACGGTACCTGAGAGGCTGAAGTACCATTGGTAGAACCTGTATGCTTGCTATTGGCTAGTGTATAATAGCTCCGCCCTGATAGGCGCGGTATAAGAACCCGTGCTGTCCCAGCAGCCCTCATTCTGTATCTGAGCTGCTGGGGGAAACATCGAGCTTATTAAACACTTCAGTTGGACTGCAACCTCATTTTAGTGGTCATTGATCGTGCATCATGCCCTATTATGTATTTTCTTTTTATTTTGATGTACTAAATGATCTGTTTCAGCATATCGAATAAAAATACTTTTCACTGTACCTCGGTACACGTGACAATAAACAAATCCAATAGAATCACTGGGGTACGGGTTCCACACTTACTGACTCTCACTGGGGTACGGGTTCCACACACACTGACTCTCACTGGGGTACGGGTTCCACACTTACTGACTCTCACTGGGGTACGGGTTCCACACACACTGACTCTCACTGGGGTACGGGTTCCACACTTACTGACTCTCACTGGGATACAGGTTCCACACACACTGACTCTCACTGGGGTACGGGTTCCACACACACTGACTCTCACTGGGGTACGGGTTCCACACTTACTGACTCTCACTGGGATACGGTTTCCACACACACTGACTCTCACTGGGGTACGGTTTCCACACACACTGACTCTCACTGGGGTACGGTTTCCACACACACTGACTCTCACTGGGGTACGGGTTCCACACACACTGACTCTCACTGGAGGACGGGTTCCACACACACTGACTCTCACTGGGGTACGGTTTCCACACACACTGACTCTCACTGGGGTACGGTTTCCACACACACTGACTCTCACTGGGGTATCGGTTCCACACACACTGACTCTCACTGGCGTACGGGTTCCACAGACACAGACTCTCACTTGGGTACGGGTTCCACACACACTGACTCTCACAGGGGTATGGGTTCCAGACAGACTGACTCTCACTGGGGTATGGGTTCCACACACACTGACTCTCACTGGGGTACGGGTTCCCCACACACTGACTCTCACTGGGGTACGGGTTCCACACACACTGACTCTCACTGGGGTACGGGTTCCACACACACTGACTCTCACTGGGTTACGGGTTCCACACACACTGACTCTCACTGGGGTAAGGGTTCCAAACACACTGACTCTCACTGGGGTACGGGTTCCACACACACTGACTCTCACTGGGGTACGGGTTCCACACACACTGACTCTCACTGGGTTACGGGTTCCACACACACTGACTCTCACTGGGGTACGGGTTCCACACACACACTGACTCTCACTGGGGTACGGGTTCCACACACACTGACTCTCACTGGGGTACGGGTTCCACACACATTGACTCTCACTGGGGTACGGGTTCCACACACACTGACTCTCACTGGGGTAAGGGTTCCACACACACTGACTCTCACTGGGGTACGGGTTCCACACACACACTGACTCTCACTGGGTTACGGGTTCCACACACACTGACTCTCACTGGCGTAAGGGTTCCACACACACTGACTCTCACTGGGGTACGGGTTCCACACACACTGACTCTCACTGGGGTACAGTTTCCACACCCACTGACTCTCACTGGGATACAGGTTCCACACACACTGACTCTCACTGGGGTACAGGTTCCACACACACTGACTCTCACTGGGGTACGGTTTCCACACACACTGACTCTCACTGGGGTATGGGTTCCACACACACTGACTCTCACTGGCGTACGGGTTCCACAGACACAGACTCTCACTTGGGTACGGGTTCCACACACACTGACTCTCACAGGGGTATGGGTTCCAGACAGACTGACTCTCACTGGGGTATGGGTTCCACACACACTGACTCTCACTGGGGTACGGGTTCCCCACACACTGACTCTCACTGGGGTACGGGTTCCACACACACTGACTCTCACTGGGGTACGGGTTCCACACACACTGACTCTCACTGGGGTACGGGTTCCACACACACTGACTCTCACTGGGGTACGGGTTCCACACACACTGACTCTCACTGGGGTATGGGTCCCACACACACTGACTCTCACTGGGGTACGGTTTCCACACACACTGACTCTCAGTGGAGTATGGGTTCCACACACACTGACTCTCACTGGGGTACGGGTTCCACACACACTGACTCTCACTGGGGTACGGGTTCCACACACACTGACTCACACTGGGGTACGGGTTCCACACACACTGACTCTCACTGGGGTACAGGTTCCACACACACTGACTCTCACTGGGGTACGGGTTCCACACACACTGACTCACACTGGGGTAAGGATTCCACACACACTGACTCTCACTGGGTTACGGGTTCCACACACACTGACTCTCACTGGGGTACGGGTTCCACACACACTGACTCTCACTGGGGTACGGGTTCCACACACACTGACTCTCACTGTGTTAGGGATCCACACACACTCCCCCTCACTGGGGTACGGGTTCCACACACACTGACTCTCACTGGGATACCTGTTCCACACACATTGACTCTCACTGTGTTAGGGATCCACACACACTCCCCCTCACTGGGGTACGGGTTCCACACACACTGACTCTCACTGGGGTACGGGTTACACACACACTGACTCTCACTGGGGTACGGATTCCACACACACTGACTCTCACTGGGGTACGGGTTTCACACACACTGACTCTCACTGGGGTACGGGTTCCACACACACTGACTCTCACTGGGGTACAGGTTCCACACACACTGACTCTCACTAGGGTATGGGTTCCACACACACTGATCCTCACTGGGGTACAGGTTCCACACATACTGACTCTCACTGGGGTACAGGTTCCATACACAGTGACTCTCACTGGGGTAAAGGTTATACACACACTGACTCTCACTGTGTTAGGGATCCACACACACTCCCCCTCACTGGCGTACGGGTTCCACACACACTGACTCTCACTGGGGTACGGGTTCCACACACACTGACTCTCACTGGGGTACAGGTTCCACACACACTGACTCTCACTGGGTTACGGGTTCCACACACACTGACTCTTACTGGGGTACGGGTTCCACACACACTGACTCTCACTGGGGTTCGGGTTCCACACACACTGACTCTCACTGGGGTACGGGTCCCACACACACTGACACTCACAAGGGTACAGGTTCCACACACACTGACTCTCACTAGGGTACGGGTTCCACACACACTGATTCACACTGGGTTACGGGTTCCACACACACTGACTCCCACTGGGGTCCAGGTTCCATACACACTGACTCTCACTGGGGTACGGGTTCCAAACACACTAACTCTCACTGGGGTATGGGTTCCACACACACTGACTCTCACTGGGGTACGGGTTCCACACACACTGACTCTCACTGTGGTACGGGTTCCACAGACACTGACTCTCACTGGGGTATGGGTTCCAAACACACTGGCTGTCACTGGGGTAAAGGTTCCACACACACTGACTCTCACTGCGGTACGGGTTCCACACACAGTGACTCTCACTGGGGTACGGGTTCCACACACACTGACTCTCACTGTGGTACAGGTTCCACACACACTGACTCTCACTGAGGTACGGGTTCCACACGCACTGACTCTCACTGGGGTACGGGTTCCACACACACTGACTCTCACTGGGATAAGGGTTCCACACACACTGACTCTCACTGGGGTACAGGTTCCACACACACTGACTCTCACTGGGGTACGGGTTCCACACACACTGACTCTCACTGGGGTATGGGTTCCACACACACTGACTCTCACTGGGGTACGGGTTCCACACACACTGACTCTCACTGGGGTAAAGGTTCCACACACACTGGCTGTCACTGGGGTAAGGATTCCACACACACTGACTCTCACTGGAGTACGGTTTCCACACACACTGACTCTCACTGGGGTACGGTTTCCACACACACTGACTCTCACTGGGGTATGGGTTCCACACACACTGACTCTCACTGGCGTACGGGTTCCACAGACACAGACTCTCACTTGGGTACGGGTTCCACACACACTGACTCTCACAGGGGTATGGGTTCCAGACAGACTGACTCTCACTGGGGTATGGGTTCCACACACACTGACTCTCACTGGGGTACGGGTTCCCCACACACTGACTCTCACTGGGGTACGGTTTCCACACACACTGACTCTCACTGGGGTACGGTTTCCACACACACTGACTCTCACTGGGGTACGGTTTCCACACACACTGACTCTCTCTGGGGTACGGGTTCCACACACACTGACTCTCACTGGAGGACGGGTTCCACACACACTGACTCTCACTGGGGTACGGTTTCCACACACACTGACTCTCACTGGGGTACGGTTTCCACACACACTGACTCTCACTGGGGTATGGGTTCCACACACACTGACACTCACTGGCGTACGGGTTCCACAGACACAGACTCTCACTTGGGTACGGGTTCCACACACACTGACTCTCACAGGGGTATGGGTTCCAGACAGACTGACTCTCACTGGGGTATGGGTTCCACACACACTGACTCTCACTGGGGTACGGGTTCCCCACACACTGACTCTCACTGGGGTACGGGTTCCACACACACTGACTCTCACTGGGGTACGGGTTCCACACACACTGACTCTCACTGGGGTACGGGTTCCACACACACTGACTCTCACTGGGGTACGGGTTCCACACACACTGACTCTCACTGGGGTATGGGTCCCACACACACTGACTCTCACTGGGGTACGGTTTCCACACACACTGACTCTCAGTGGAGTATGGGTTCCACACACACTGACTCTCACTGGGGTACGGGTACCACACACACTGACTCTCACTGGGGTACGGGTTCCACACACACTGACTCACACTGGGGTACGGGTTCCACACACACTGACTCTCACTGGGGTACAGGTTCCACACACACTGACTCTCACTGGGGTACGGGTTCCACACACACTGACTCACACTGGGGTAAGGATTCCACACACACTGACTCTCACTGGGTTACGGGTTCCACACACACTGACTCTCACTGGGGTGCGGGTTCCACACACACTGACTCTCACTGGGGTACGGGTTCCACACACACTGACTCTCACTGGGTTACGGGTTCCACACACACTGACTCTCACTGTGTTAGGGATCCACACACACTCCCCCTCACTGGGGTACGGGTTCCACACACACTGACTCTCACTGGGATACCTGTTCCACACACATTGACTCTCACTGTGTTAGGGATCCACACACACTCCCCCTCACTGGGGTACGGGTACCACACACACTGACTCTCACTGGGGTACGGGTTACACACACACTGACTCTCACTGGGGTACGGATTGCACACACACTGACTCTCACTGGGGTACGGGTTTCACACACACTGACTCTCACTGGGGTACGGGTTCCACACACACTGACTCTCACTGGGGTACAGGTTCCACACACACTGACTCTCACTAGGGTATGGGTTCCACACACACTGATCCACACTGGGGTACAGGTTCCACACATACTGACTCTCACTGGGGTACAGGTTCCATACACAGTGACTCTCACTGGGGTAAAGGTTATACACACACTGACTCTCACTGTGTTAGGGATCCACACACACTCCCCCTCACTGGCGTACGGGTTCCACACGCACTGACTCTCACTGGGGTACGGGTTCCACACACACTGACTCTCACTGGGGTACAGGTTCCACACACACTGACTCTCACTGGGTTACGGGTTCCACACACACTGACTCTTACTGGGGTACGGGTTCCACACACACTGACTCTCACTGGGGTTCGGGTTCCACACACACTGACTCTCACTGGGGTACGGGTCCCACACACACTGACACTCACAAGGGTACAGGTTCCACACACACTGACTCTCACTAGGGTACGGGTTCCACACACACTGATTCACACTGGGTTACGGGTTCCACACACACTGACTCCCACTGGGGTCCAGGTTCCATACACACTGACTCTCACTGGGGTACGGGTTCCACACACACTAACTCTCACTGGGGTATGGGTTCCACACACACTGACTCTCACTGGGGTACGGGTTCCACACACACTGACTCTCACTGTGGTACGGGTTCCACAGACACTGACTCTCACTGGGGTATGGGTTCCAAACACACTGGCTGTCACTGGGGTAAAGGTTCCACACACACTGACTCTCACTGCGGTACGGGTTCCACACACAGTGACTCTCACTGGGGTAGGGGTTCCACACACACTGACTCTCACTGTGGTACAGGTTCCACACACACTGACTCTCACTGGGGTACGGGTTCCACACGCACTGACTCTCACTGGGGTACGGGTTCCACACACACTGACTCTCACTGGGATAAGGGTTCCACACACACTGACTCTCACTGGGGCACAGGTTCCACACACACTGACTCTCACTGGGGTACGGGTTCCACACACACTGACTCTCACTGGGGTATGTGTTCCACACACACTGACTCTCACTGGGGTACGGGTTCCACACACACTGACTCTCACTGGGGTAAAGGTTCCACACACACTGGCTGTCACTGGGGTAAGGATTCCACACACACTGACTCTCACTGGAGTACGGTTTCCACACACACTGACTCTCACTGGGGTACGGTTTCCACACACACTGACTCTCACTGGGGTATGGGTTCCACACACACTGACTCTCACTGGCGTACGGGTTCCACAGACACAGACTCTCACTTGGGTACGGGTTCCACACACACTGACTCTCACAGGGGTATGGGTTCCAGACAGACTGACTCTCACTGGGGTATGGGTTCCACACACACTGACTCTCACTGGGGTACGGGTTCCCCACACACTGACTCTCACTGGGGTACGGGTTCCACACACACTGACTCTCACTGGGGTACGGGTTCCACACACACTGACTCTCACTGGGGTACGGGTTCCACACACACTGACTCTCACTGGGGTACGGGATCCACACACACTGACTCTCACTGGGGTATGGATCCCACACACACTGACTCTCACTGGGGTACGGTTTCCACACACACTGACTCTCAGTGGAGTATGGGTTCCACACACACTGACTCTCACTGGGGTACGGGTTCCACACACACTGACTCTCACTGGGGTACGGGTTCCACACACACTGACTCACACTCGGGTACGGGTTCCACACACACTGATTCACACTGGGTTACGGGTTCCACACACACTGACTCCCACTGTGGTCCAGGTTCCATACACACTGACTCTCACTGGGGTACGGGTTCCACACACACTAACTCTCACTGGGGTATGGGTTCCACACACACTGACTCTCACTGGGGTACGGGTTCCACACACACTGACTCTCACTGTGGTACGGGTTCCACAGACACTGACTCTCACTGGGGTATGGGTTCCAAACACACTGGCTGTCACTGGGGTAAAGGTTCCACACACACTGACTCTCACTGCGGTACGGGTTCCACACACAGTGACTCTCACTGGGGTACGGGTTCCACACACACTGACTCTCACTGTGGTACAGGTTCCACACACACTGACTCTCACTGGGGTACGGGTTCCACACGCACTGACTCTCACTGGGGTACGGGTTCCACACACACTGACTCTCACTGGGATAAGGGTTCCACACACACTGACTCTCACTGCGGTACAGGTTCCACACACACTGACTCTCACTGGGGTACGGGTTCCACACACACTGACTCTCACTGGGGTATGGGTTCCACACACACTGACTCTCACTGGGGTACGGGTTCCACACACACTGACTCTCACTGGGGTAAAGGTTCCACACACACTGGCTGTCACTGGGGTAAGGAATCCACACACACTGACTCTCACTGGAGTACGGTTTCCACACACACTGACTCTCACTGGGGTACGGTTTCCACACACACTGACTCTCACTGGGGTATGGGTTCCACACACACTGACTCTCACTGGCGTACGGGTTCCACAGACACAGACTCTCACTTGGGTACGGGTTCCACACACACTGACTCTCACAGGGGTATGGGTTCCAGACAGACTGACTCTCACTGGGGTATGGGTTCCACACACACTGACTCTCACTGGGGTACGGGTTCCCCACACACTGACTCTCACTGGGGTACGGGTTCCACACACACTGACTCTCACTGGGGTACGGGTTCCACACACACTGACTCTCACTGGGGTACGGGTTCCACACACACTGACTCTCACTGGGGTACGGGATCCACACACACTGACTCTCACTGGGGTATGGGTCCCACACACACTGACTCTCACTGGGGTACGGTTTCCACACACACTGACTCTCAGTGGAGTATGGGTTCCACACACACTGACTCTCACTGTGGTACGGGTTCCACACACACTGACTCTCACTGGGGTACGGGTTCCACACACACTGACTCACACTGGGGTACGGGTTCCACACACACTGACTCTCACTGGGGTACAGGTTCCACACACACTGACTCTCACTGGGGTACGGGTTCCACACACACTGACTCACACTGGGGTAAGGATTCCACACACACTGACTCTCACTGGGTTACGGGTTCCACACACACTGACTCTCACTGGGGTACGGGTTCCACACACACTGACTCTCACTGGGGTACGGGTTCCACACACACTGACTCCCCCTGGGTTACGGGTTCCACACACACTGACTCTCACTGTGTTAGGGATCCACACACACTCCCCCTCACTGGGGTACGGGTTCCACACACACTGACTCTCACTGGGATACCTGTTCCACACACATTGACTCTCACTGTGTTAGGGATCCACACACACTCCCCCTCACTGGGGTACGGGTTCCACACACACAGACTCTCACTGGGGTACGGGTTACACACACACTGACTCTCACTGGGGTACGGATTCCACACACACTGACTCTCACTGGGGTACGGGTTTCACACACACTGACTCTCACTGGGGTACGGGTTCCACACACACTGACTCTCACTGGGGTACAGGTTCCACACACACTGACTCTCACTAGGGTATGGGTTCCACACACACTGATCCACACTGGGGTACAGGTTCCACACATACTGACTCTCACTGGGGTACAGGTTCCATACACAGTGACTCTCACTGGGGTAAAGGTTATACACACACTGACTCTCACTGTGTTAGGGATCCACACACACTCCCCCTCACTGGCGTACGGGTTCCACACACACTGACTCTCACTGGGGTACGGGTTCCACACACACTGACTCTCACTGGGGTACAGGTTCCACACACACTGACTCTCACTGGGTTACGGGTTCCACACACACTGACTCTTACTGGGGTACGGGTTCCACACACACTGACTCTCACTGGGGTTCGGGTTCCACACACACTGAATCTCACTGGGGTACGGGTCCCACACACACTGACACTCACAAGGGTACAGGTTCCACACACACTGACTCTCACTAGGGTACGGGTTCCACACACACTGATTCACACTGGGTTACGGGTTCCACACACACTGACTCCCACTGGGGTCCAGGTTCCATACACACTGACTCTCACTGGGGTACGGGTTCCACACACACTAACTCTCACTGGGGTATGGGTTCCACACACACTGACTCTCACTGGGGTACGGGTTCCACACACACTGACTCTCACTGTGGTACGGGTTCCACAGACACTGACTCTCACTGGGGTATGGGTTCCAAACACACTGGCTGTCACTGGGGTAAAGGTTCCACACACACTGACTCTCACTGCGGTACGGGTTCCACACACAGTGACTCTCACTGGGGTACGGGTTCCACACACACTGACTCTCACTGTGGTACAGGTTCCACACACACTGACTCTCACTGGGGTACGGGTTCCACACGCACTGACTCTCACTGGGGTACGGGTTCCACACACACTGACTCTCACTGGGATAAGGGTTCCACACACACTGACTCTCACTGGGGTACAGGTTCCACACACACTGACTCTCACTGGGGTACGGGTTCCACACACACTGACTCTCACTGGGGTATGGGTTCCACACACACTGACTCTCACTGGGGTACGGGTTCCACACACACTGACTCTCACTGGGGTAAAGGTTCCACACACACTGGCTGTCACTGGGGTAAGGATTCCACACACACTGACTCTCACTGGAGTACAGATTCCACACACACTGACTCTCACTGGGGTACGGGTTCCACACATACTGACACTCACTGGGGTACAGGTTCCAAGCACACTGACTCTCACTGGGTTACGGGTTCCACACACACTGACTCTTACTGGGGTACGGGTTCCACACGCACTGACTCTCACTGGGGTTCGGGTTCCACACACACTGTCTCTCACTGGGGTACGGGTCCCACACACACTGACTCTCACTAGGGTACAGGTTCCACACACACTGACTCTCACTAGGGTATGGGTTCCACACACACTGATTCACACTGGGGTACGGGTTCCACACACACTGACTCTCACTGGGGTACGGGTTCCACACACACTGACTCTCACTGGGGTACGGGTTCCAAACACACTGACTCTCACTGGGGTACGGGTTCCACACACACTGACTCTCACTGTGGTACGGCTTCCACAGACACTGACTCTCACTGGGGTATGGGTTCCAAACACACTGGCTGTCACTGGGGTAAAGGTTCCACAAACACTGACTCTCACTGGGGTACGGGTTCCACACGCAGTGACTCTCACTGGGGTACGGGTTCCACACACACTGACTCTCACTGTGGTACAGGTTCCACACACACTGACTCTCACTGGGGTACGGGTTCCACACGCACTGACTCTCACTGGGGTAAGGGTTCCACACACACTGACTCTCACTGGGGTACAGGTTCCACACATACTGTCTCACTGGGGTATGGGTTCCACACAAACTGACTCTCACTGGGGTACGGGTTCCACACACACTGACTCTCACTGGGGTACGGGTTCCACACACACTGACTCTCACTGGGGTACAGGTTCCACACACACTGACTCTCACTGGGGTACAGATTCCACACACACTGACTCTCACTGGGGTATGGGTTCCACACACACTGACTCTCACTGGGGTACGGGTTCCACACACACTGTCTCTCACTGGGGTACGGGTTCCACACACACTGACTCTCACTGGGGTATGGGTTCCACACACACTGACTCTCACTGCGTTACGGGTTCCACACACACTGACTCTCACTGGGGTACGGGTTCCACACACACTGACTCTCACTGGGGTACGGGTTCCACACACACTGACTCTCACTGGGGTACGGGTTCCACACACACTGACTCTCACTGGGATACAGGTTCCACACACACTGACTCTCACTAGGGTATGGGTTCCACACACACTGATCCACACTGGGGTACAGGTTCCACACATACTGACTCTCACTGGGGTACAGGTTCCATACACAGTGACTCTCACTGGGGTAAAGGTTATACACACACTGACTCTCACTGTGTTAGGGATCCACACACACTCCCCCTCACTGGCGTACGGGTTCCACACACACTGACTCTTACTGGGGTACGGGTTCCACACACACTGACTCTCACTGGGGTACGGGTCCCACACACACTGACACTCACTAGGGTACAGGGTCCACACACACTGACTCTCACTAGGGTACGGGTTCCACACACACTGATTCACACTGGGTTACGGGTTCCACACACACTGACTCCCACTGGGGTCCAGGTTCCATACACACTGACTCTCACTGGGGTACGGGTTCCACACACACTAACTCTCACTGGGGTACGGGTTCCACACACACTGACTCTCACTGGGGTACGGGTTCCACACACACTGACTCTCACTGTGGTACGGGTTCCACAGACACTGACTCTCACTGGGGTATGGGTTCCAAACACACTGGCTGTCACTGGGGTAAAGGTTCCACACACACTGACTCTCACTGGGGTACGGGTTCCACACACAGTGACTCTCACTGGGGTACGGGTCCCACACACACTGACACTCACTAGGGTACAGGGTCCACACACACTGACTCTCACTAGGGTACGGGTTCCACACACACTGATTCACACTGGGTTACGGGTTCCACACACACTGACTCCCACTGGGGTCCAGGTTCCATACACACTGACTCTCACTGGGGTACGGGTTCCACACACACTGACTCTTACTGGGGTACGGGTTCCACACACACTGACTCTCACTGGGGTACGGGTCCCACACACACTGACACTCACTAGGGTACAGGGTCCACACACACTGACTCTCACTAGGGTACGGGTTCCACACACACTGATTCACACTGGGTTACGGGTTCCACACACACTGACTCCCACTGGGGTCCAGGTTCCATACACACTGACTCTCACTGGGGTACGGGTTCCACACACACTAACTCTCACTGGGGTACGGGTTCCACACACACTGACTCTCACTGGGGTACGGGTTCCACACACACTGACTCTCACTGTGGTACGGGTTCCACAGACACTGACTCTCACTGGGGTATGGGTTCCAAACACACTGGCTGTCACTGGGGTAAAGGTTCCACACACACTTACTCTCACTGGGGTACGGGTTCCACACACAGTGACTCTCACTGGGGTACGGGTTCCACACACACTGACTCTCACTGTGGTACAGGTTCCACACACACTGACTCTCACTGGGGTACGGGTTCCACACGCACTGACTCTCACTGGGGTACGGGTTCCACACACACTGACTCTCACTGGGATAAGGGTTCCACACACACTGACTCTCACTGGGGTACAGGTTCCACACACACTGACTCTCACTGGGGTACGGGTTCCACACACACTGACTCTCACTGGGGTATGGGTTCCACACACACTGACTCTCACTGGGGTACGGGTTCCACACACACTGACTCTCACTGGGGTAAAGGTTCCACACACACTGGCTGTCACTGGGGTAAGGATTCCACACACACTGACTCTCACTGGAGTACAGATTCCACACACACTGACTCTCACTGGGGTACGGGTTCCACACACACTGACACTCACTGGGGTACAGGTTCCATGCACACTGACTCTCACTGGGTTACGGGTTCCACACACACTGACTCTTACTGGGGTACGGGTTCCACACACACTGACTCTCACTGGGGTTCGGGTTCCACACACACTGACTCTCACTGGGGTACGGGTCCCACACACACTGACTCTCACTAGGGTACAGGTTCCACACACACTGACTCTCACTAGGGTACGGGTTCCACACACACTGATTCACACTGGGGTACGGGTTCCACACACACTGACTCCCATTGGGGTACAGGTTCCATACACACTGACTCTCACTGGGGTACGGGTTCCACACGCACTGACTCTCACTGGGGTACGGGTTCCACACACACTGACTCTCACTGGGGTACGGGTTCCACACACACTGACTCTCACTGTGGTACGGGTTCCACAGACACTGACTCTCACTGGGTTATGGGTTCCAAACACACTGGCTGTCACTGGGGTAAAGGTTCCACACACACTGACTCTCACTGGGGTACGGTTTCCACACACAGTGACTCTCACTGGGGTACGGGTTCCACACACACTGACTCTCACTGTGGTACAGGTTCCACACACACTGACTCTCAATGGGGTACGGGTTCCACACGCACTGACTCTCACTGGGGTAAGGGTTCCACACACACTGACTCTCACTGGGGTACAGGTTCCACACACACTGTCTCACTGGGGTATGGGTTCCACACAAACTGACTCTCACTGGGGTACGGGTTCCACACACACTGACTCTCACTGGGGTACGGGTTCCACACACACTGACTCTCACTGGGGTACGGGTTCCACACACACTGACTCTCACTGGGGTACAGATTCCACACACACTGACTCTCACTGGGGTACGGGTTCCACACACACTGAATCTCACTGGGGTACGGGTTCCACACACACTGTCTCTCACTGGGGTACGGGTTCCACACACACTGACTCTCACTGGGGTATGGGTTCCACACACACTGACTCTCACTGGGGTACGGGTTCCACACACACTGACTCTCACTGGGGTACGGGTTCCACACACACTGACTCTCACTGGGGTACGGGTTCCACACACACTGACTCTCACTGTGGTACGGGTTCCACAGACACTGACTCTCACTGGGGTATGGGTTCCAAACACACTGGCTGTCACTGGGGTAAAGGTTCCACACACACTGACTCTCACTGGGGTACGGGTTCCACACACAGTGACTCTCACTGGGTTACGGGTTCCACACACACTGACTCTCACTGTGGTACAGGTTCCACACACAATGACTCTCACTGGGGTACGGGTTCCACACGCACTGACTCTCACTGGGGTACGGGTTCCACACACACTGACTCTCACTGGGATAAGGGTTCCACACACACTGACTCTCACTGGGGTACGGGTTCCACACACACTGACTTTCACTGGGGTACGGGTTCCACACACACTGACTCTCACTGGGGTATGGGTTCCACACACACTGACTCTCACTGGGGTACGGGTTCCACACACACTGACTCTCACTGGGGTAAAGGTTCCACACACACTGGCTGTCACTGGGGTAAGGATTCCACACACACTGACTGTCACTGGAGTACAGATTCCACACACACTGACTCTCACTGGGGCACGGGTTCCACACACACTGACACTCACTGGGGTACAGGTTCCATGCACACTGACTCTCACTGGGTTACGGGTTCCACACACACTGACTCTTACTGGGGTACGGGTTCCACACGCACTGACTCTCACTGGGGTTCGGGTTCCACACACACTGACTCTCACTGGGGTACGGGTCCCACACACACTGACTCTCACTAGGATACAGGTTCCACACACACTGACTCTCACTAGGGTACGGGTTCCACACACACTGATTCACACTGGGGTACGGGTTCCACACACACTGACTCCCACTGGGGTACAGGTTCCATACACACTGACTCTCACTGGGGTACGGGTTCCACACACACTGACTCTCACTGGGGTACGGGTTCCACACACACTGACTCTCACTGGGGTACGGGTTCCACACACACTGACTCTCACTGTGGTACGGGTTCCACAGACACTGACTCTCACTGGGGTATGGGTTCCAAACACACTGGCTGTCACTGGGGTAAAGGTTCCACACACACTGACTCTCACTGGGGTACGGGTTCCACACACAGTGACTCTCACTGGGGTACGGGTTCCACACACACTGACTCTCACTGTGGTACAGGTTCCACACACACTGACTCTCACTGGGGTACGGGTTCCACACGCACTGACTCTCACTGGGGTAAGGGTTCCACACACACTGACTCCCGCTGGGTACAGGTTCCACACACACTGTCTCACTGGGATATGGGTTCCACACAAACTGACTCTCACTGGGGTACGGGTTCCACACACACTGACTCTCACTGGGGTACGGGTTCCACACACACTGACTCTCACTGGGGTACGGGTTCCACACACACTGACTCTCACTGGGGTACAGGTTCCACACACACTGACTCTCACTGGGGTTTGGGTTCCACACACACCGACTCTCACTGGTGTTTGGGTTCCACACACACTGACTCTCACTGGGGTACAGGTTCCACACACACTGACTCTCACTGGGGTACGGGTTCCACACACACTGACTCTCACTGGGGTACAGATTCCACACACACTGACTCTCACTGGGGTACGGGTTCCACACACAATGACTCTCACTGAGGTAAAGGTTCCACACACATTGAATCTCACTGGGGTTTGGGTTCCACAAACACTGACTCTCACTGGGGTACGGGTTCCACACACACTGACTCTCACTGGGGTTTGGGTTCCACACAGACTGACTCTCACTGGGGTACGGGTTCCACACGCACTGACTCTCACAGGGGTACGGGTTCCACACACACTGACTCTCACTGGGGTACGGGTTCCACACACACTGACTCTCACTGTGGTACGGGTTCCACAGACACTGACTCTCACTGGGGTATGGGTTCCAAACACACTGGCTGTCACTGGGGTAAAGGTTCCACACACACTGACTCTCACTGGGGTACGGGTTCCACACACAGTGACTCTCACTGGGGTACGGGTTCCACACACACTGACTCTCACTGTGGTACAGGTTCCACACACAATGACTCTCACTGGGGTACGGGTTCCACACGCACTGACTCTCACTGGGGTACGGGTTCCACACACACTGACTCTCACTGGGATAAGGGTTCCACACACACTGACTCTCACTGGGGTACGGGTTCCACACACACTGACTTTCACTGGGGTACGGGTTCCACACACACTGACTCTCACTGGGGTATGGGTTCCACACACACTGACTCTCACTGGGGTACGGGTTCCACACACACTGACTCTCACTGGGGTAAAGGTTCCACACACACTGGCTGTCACTGGGGTAAGGATTCCACACACACTGACTCTCACTGGAGTACAGATTCCACACACACTGACTCTCACTGGGGCACGGGTTCCACACACACTGACACTCACTGGGGTACAGGTTCCATGCACACTGACTCTCACTGGGTTACGGGTTCCACACACACTGACTCTTACTGGGGTACGGGTTCCACACGCACTGACTCTCACTGGGGTTCGGGTTCCACACACACTGACTCTCACTGGGGTACGGGTCCCACACACACTGACTCTCACTAGGATACAGGTTCCACACACACTGACTCTCACTAGGGTACGGGTTCCACACACACTGATTCACACTGGGGTACGGGTTCCACACACACTGACTCCCACTGGGGTACAGGTTCCATACACACTGACTCTCACTGGGGTACGGGTTCCACACACACTGACTCTCACTGGGGTACGGGTTCCACACACACTGACTCTCACTGGGGTACGGGTTCCACACACACTGACTCTCACTGTGGTACGGGTTCCACAGACACTGACTCTCACTGGGTAATGGGTTCCAAACACACTGGCTGTCACTGGGGTAAAGGTTCCACACACACTGACTCTCACTGGGGTACGGGTTCCACACACAGTGACTCTCACTGGGGTACGGGTTCCACACACACTGACTCTCACTGTGGTACAGGTTCCACACACACTGACTCTCACTGGGGTACGGGTTCCACACGCACTGACTCTCACTGGGGTAAGGGTTCCACACACACTGACTCCCGCTGGGTACAGGTTCCACACACACTGTCTCACTGGGATATGGGTTCCACACAAACTGACTCTCACTGGGGTACGGGTTCCACACACACTGACTCTCACTGGGGTACGGGTTCCACACACACTGACTCTCACTGGGGTACGGGTTCCACACACACTGACTCTCACTGGGGTACAGGTTCCACACACACTGACTCTCACTGGGGTTTGGGTTCCACACACACCGACTCTCACTGGTGTTTGGGTTCCACACACACTGACTCTCACTGGGGTACAGGTTCCACACACACTGACTCTCACTGGGGTACGGGTTCCACACACACTGACTCTCACTGGGGTACAGATTCCACACACACTGACTCTCACTGGGGTACGGGTTCCACACACAATGACTCTCACTGAGGTAAAGGTTCCACACACATTGAATCTCACTGGGGTTTGGGTTCCACAAACACTGACTCTCACTGGGGTACGGGTTCCACACACACTGACTCTCACTGGGGTTTGGGTTCCACACAGACTGACTCTCACTGGGGTACGGGTTCCACACGCACTGACTCTCACAGGGGTACGGGTTCCACACACACTGACTCTCACAGGGGTACGGGTTCCACACACACTGACTCTCACTGGGGTTTGGGTTCCACACACACTGACTCTCACTGGGGTACGGGTTCCACACACACTGACTCTCACTGGGGTACGGGTTCCACACACACTGACTCTCACTGGGGTTTGGGTTCCACACACACTGACTCTCACTGGGGTTTGGGTTCCACACACACTGACTCTCACTGGGGTACGGGTTCCACACACACTGACTCTCACTGGGGTACGGGTTCCACACACACTGACTCTCACTGGGGTTTGGGTTCCACACACACTGACTCTCACTGGGGTTTGGGTTCCACACACACTGACTCTCACTGGGGCACGGGTTCCACACGCACTGACTCTCACAGGGGTACGGGTTCCACACACACTGACTCTCACTGGGGTTTGGGTTCCACACACATGGGGCGGGATTCTCTCACCCCGGGGTCAGCAAAACTAAAGAGCTGGTCATTGAGTTCAGGAATCAAAGTATTGTACACACCCCTGTCACCATCAACGCGGCTGATGTGGAGATAATTGACAGCTTCAAATTCCTAGGTGTGCACAGCATTAAAATCTGACCTGGTCCACCGACGTCGACGCTGCCACCAAGAAAGCACAACAGCGCCTGTACTTCCTCAGGATACTAAGGAAATCCGGCATGGCCACATTTACTCTGACCAACTTTTACAGATGCACCATAGAAAGCATCCTGTCGGGCTGCATCACAGCCTGGTATTGCAACTGCTCGTCCCAGGACCGCAAGAACCTACAGAGAGTCGTGAACACAGCCCTGTCCATCACACAAACCTGCCTCCCATCCATTGACTGTAACTACAGCTCCCACTGACTGGGGAAAGAGGGCAGAATAATTAAAGATCCCTCCCACCCAGCTTACTCACTCTTCCAACTTCTTCCATCGGGCAGGAGATACAAAAGTCTGAGAACACGCACGAACAGACTCAAAAACAGCTTCTTCCCCGCTGTTACCAAACTCCTAAATAATGCTCTTATGGACTGACCTGATTAATACTACACTCCTGTATGTTTCACCCGTTGCCGGTGTCTATGTAGTTAAATTGTGTACCTTGTGTTGCCCTGTGGTATTCTAGGTATTACGGTACCTGAGAGGCTGAAGTACCATTGGTAGAACCTGTATGCATGCTATTGGCTAGAGTGTATAATAGCTCCGCCCTGATAGGCGGGGTATAAGAACCCGTGCTGTCCCAGCAGCCCTCATTCTGTATCTGAGCTGCTGGGGGAAGCATCGAGCTAATTAAAACCTTCAGTTGGACTGCAACCTCGTTTTAGTGGTCATTGATCGTGCATCAGGCCCTATTATGTATTTTCTTTTTATTTTGATGTACTAAATGATCTGTTTCAGCATATCGAATAAAAATACTTTTCACTGTACCTCGGTACACGTGACAATAAACAAATCCAATCGAATCACTGGAGGACGGGTCCCACACACACTGACTCTCACTGGGGTATCGGTCCCACACACACTGACTCTCACTGGGGTACGGGTTCCACACACACTGACTCTCACTGGGGTACGGGTTCCACACACACTGACTCTCACTGGGGTCCGGGTTCCACACACACTGACTCTCATTGGGGTACGGAATCAACACACACTGACTCTCACTGGCGTACGGGTTCCACACACACTGACTCTCACTGGGGTACGGAATCAACACACACTGACTCTCACTGGCGTACGGGTTCCACAGACACTGACTCTCACTTGGGTACGGGTTCCACACACACTGACTCTCACTGGGGTACGGAATCAACACACACTGAATCTCACTGGGGTACGGCTTCCACACACACTGACTCTCACTGGGGTACGGAATCAACACACACTGACTCTCACTGGGGTACGGATTCCACACACACTGACTCTCACTGGGGTACCCGCTCCACACACACTGACTCTCACTGGCGTACGGGTTCCACAGACACTGACTCTCACTTGGGTACGGGTTCCACACACACTGACTCTCACTGGGTTACGGGTTCCACACACACTGACTCTCACTGTGTTAGGGATCCACACACACTCCCCCTCACTGGGGAACGGGTTCCACACACACTGACTCTCACTGGGATACCTGTTCCACACACATTGACTCTCACTGTGTTAGGGATCCACACACACTCCCCCTCACTGGAGTACGGGTTCCACACACACTGACTCTCACTGGGGTACGGGTTACACACACACTGACTCTCACTGGGGTACGGATTCCACACACACTGACTCTCACTGGGGTACGGGTTTCTCACACACTGACTCTCACTGGGGTACGGGTTCCACACACACTGACTCTCACTGGGGTATGGGTTCCACACACACTGATCCACACTGGGGTACAGGTTCCACACATACTGACTCTCACTGGGGTACAGGTTCCACACACACTGACTCTCACTGGGGTACGGGTTCCACACACACTGACTCTCACTAGGGTATGGGTTCCACACACACTGATCCACACTGGGGTACAGGTTGCACACATACTGACTCTCACTGGGGTACAGGTTCCATACACAGTGACTCTCACTGGGGTAAAGGTTATACACACACTGACTCTCACTGTGTTAGGGATCCACACACACTCCCCCTCACTGGCGTACGGGTTCCACACACACTGACTCTCACTGGGGTACGGGTTCCACACACACTGACTCTCACTGGGGTACAGGTTCCACACACACTGACTCTCACTGGGTTACGGGTTCCACACACACTGACTCTTACTGGGGTACGGGTTCCACACACACTGACTCTCACTGGGGTTCGGGTTCCACACACACTGACTCTCACTGGGGTACGGGTCCCACACACACTGACACTCACTAGGGTACAGGTTCCACACACACTGACTCTCACTAGGGTACGGGTTCCACACACACTGATTCACACTGGGTTACGGGTTCCACACACACTGACTCCCACTGGGGTCCAGGTTCCATACACACTGACTCTCACTGGGGTACGGGTTCCACACACACTAACTCTCACTGGGGTATGGGTTCCACACACACTGACTCTCACTGGGGTACGGGTTCCACACACACTGACTCTCACTGTGGTACGGGTTCCACAGACACTGACTCTCACTGGGGTATGGGTTCCAAACACACTGGCTGTCACTGGGGTAAAGGTTCCACACACACTGACTCTCACTGGGGTACGGGTTCCACACACAGTGACTCTCACTGGGGTACGGGTTCCACACACACTGACTCTCACTGTGGTACAGGTTCCACACACACTGACTCTCACTGGGGTACGGGTTCCACACACACTGACTCTCACTGGGATAAGGGTTCCACACACACTGACTCTCACTGGGGTACAGGTTCCACACACACTGACTCTCACTGGGGTACGGGTTCCACACACACTGACTCTCACTGGGGTATGGGTTCCACACACACTGACTCTCACTGGGGTACGGGTTCCACACACACTGACTCTCACTGGGGTAAAGGTTCCACACACACTGGCTGTCACTGGGGTAAGGATTCCACACACACTGACTCTCACTGGAGTACAGATTCCACACACACTGACTCTCACTGGGGTACGGGTTCCACACACACTGACACTCACTGGAGTACAGGTTCCATGCACAATGACTCTCACTGGGTTACGGGTTCCACACACACTGACTCTTACTGGGGTACGGGTTCCACACGCACTGACTCTCACTGGGGTTCGGGTTCCACACACACTGTCTCTCACTGGGGTACGGGTCCCACACACACTGACTCTCACTAGGGTACAGGTTCCACACACACTGACTCTCACTAGGGTACGGGTTCCACACACACTGATTCACACTGGGGTACGGGTTCCACACACACTGACTCTCACTGGGGTACGGGTTCCACACACACTGACTCTCACTGGGGTACAGGTTCCACACACACTGACTCTCACTGGGGTACGGGTTCCAAACACTGACTCTCACTGTGGTACGGGTTCCACAGACACTGACTCTCACTGGGGTATGGGTTCCAAACACACTGGCTGTCACTGGGGTAAAGGTTCCACACACACTGACTCTCACTGGGGTACGGGTTCCACACACACTGACTCTCACTGTGGTACAGGTTCCACACACACTGACTCTCACTGGGGTACGGGTTCCACACGCACTGACTCTCACTGGGGTAAGGGTTCCACACACACTGACTCTCACTGGGGTACAGGTTCCACACACACTGTCTCACTGGGGTATGGGTTCCACACAAACTGACTCTCACTGGGGTACGGGTTCCACACACACTGACTCTCACTGGGGTACGGGTTCCACACACACTGACTCTCACTGGGGTACAGGTTCCACACACACTGACTCTCACTGGGGTACAGATTCCACACACACTGACTCTCACTGGGGTACGGGTTCCACACACACTGACTCTCACTGGGGTACGGGTTCCACACACACTGACTCTCACTGGGGTACGGGTTCCACACACACTGACTCTCACTGGGGTACGGGTTCCACACACATGGGGCGGGATTCTCTCACCCCGGGGTCAGCAAAACTAAAGAGCTGGTCATTGAGTTCAGGAATCAAAGTATTGTACACACCCCTGTCACCATCAACGCGGCTGATGTGGAGATAATTGACAGCTTCAAATTCCTAGGTGTGCACAGCATTAAAATCTGACCTGGTCCACCGACGTCGACGCTGCCACCAAGAAAGCACAACAGCGCCTGTACTTCCTCAGGATACTAAGGAAATCCGGCATGGCCACATTTACTCTGACCAACTTTTACAGATGCACCATAGAAAGCATCCTGTCGGGCTGCATCACAGCCTGGTATGGCAACTGCTCGTCCCAGGACCGCAAGAACCTACAGAGAGTCGTGAACACAGCCCTGTCCATCACACAAACCTGCCTCCCATCCATTGACTGTAACTACAGCTCCCACTGCCTGGGGAAAGAGGGCAGAATAATTAAAGATCCCTCCCACCCGGCTTACTCACTCTTCCAACTTCTTCCATCGGGCAGGAGATACAAAAGTCTGAGAACACGCACGAACAGATTCAAAAACAGCGTCTTCCCCGCTGTTACCAGACTCCTAAATAATGCACTTATGGACTGACTTGATTAATACTACACTCCTGTATGTTTCACCCGTTGCCGGTGTCTATGTATTTACATTGTGTACCTTGTGTTGCCCTGTGGTATTCTAGGTATTACGGTACCTGAGAGGCTGAAGTACCATTGGTAGAACCTGTATGCATGCTATTGGCTAGAGTGTATAATAGCTCCGCCCTGATAGGCGGGGTATAAGAACCCGTGCTGTCCCAGCAGCCCTCATTCTGTATCTGAGCTGCTGGGGGAAACATCGAGCTAATTAAAACCTTCAGTTGGACTGCAACCTCGTTTTAGAGGTCATTGATCGTGCATCATGCCCTATTATGTATTTTCTTTTTATTTTGATGTACTAAATGATCTGTTTCAGCATATCGAATAAAAATACTTTTCACTGTACCTCGGTACACGTGACAATAAACAAATCCAATCGAATCACTGGAGGACGGGTCCCACACACACTGACTCTCACTGGGGTATCGGTCCCACACACACTGACTCTCACTGGGGTACGGGTTCCACACACACTGACTCTCATTGGGGTACGGAATCAACACACACTGACTCTCACTGGCGTACGGGTTCCACACACACTGACTCTCACTGGGGTACGGAATCAACACACACTGACTCTCACTGGCGTACGGGTTCCACAGACACTGACTCTCACTTGGGTACGGGTTCCACACACACTGACTCTCACTGGGGTACGGAATCAACACACACTGACTCTCACTGGGGTACGGCTTCCACACACACTGACTCTCACTGGGGTACGGAATCAACACACACTGACTCTCACTGGGGTACGGATTCCACACACACTGACTCTCACTGGGGTACCCGCTCCACACACACTGACTCTCACTGCCGTACGGGTTCCACACACACTGACTCTCACTGGGTTACGGGTTCCACACACACTGACTCTCACTGTGTTAGGGATCCACACACACTCCCCCTCACTGGGGTACGGGTTCCACACACACTGACTCTCACTGGGATACCTGTTCCACACACATTGACTCTCACTGTGTTAGGGATCCACACACACTCCCCCTCACTGGAGTACGGGTTCCACACACACTGACTCTCACTGGGGTACGGGTTACACACACACTGACTCTCACTGGGGTACGGATTCCACACACACTGACTCTCACTGGGGTACGGGTTTCTCACACACTGACTCTCACTGGGGTACGGGTTCCACACACACTGACTCTCACTGGGGTACAGGTTCCACACACACTGACTCTCACTAGGGTATGGGTTCCACACACACTGATCCACACTGGGGTACAGGTTCCACACATACTGACTCTCACTGGGGTACAGGTTCCATACACAGTGACTCTCACTGGGGTAAAGGTTATACACACACTGACTCTCACTGTGTTAGGGATCCACACACACTCCCCCTCACTGGCGTACGGGTTCCACACACACTGACTCTCACTGGGGTACGGGTTCCACACACACTGACTCTCACTGGGTTACGGGTTCCACACACACTGACTCTTACTGGGGTACGGGTTCCACACACACTGACACTCACTGGGGTTCGGGTTCCACACACACTGACTCTCACTGGGGTACGGGTCCCACACACACTGACACTCACTAGGGTACAGGTTCCACACACACTGACTCTCACTAGGGTACGGGTTCCACACACACTGATTCACACTGGGTTACGGGTTCCACACACACTGACTCCCACTGGGGTCCAGGTTCCATACACACTGACTCTCACTGGGGTACGGGTTCCACACACACTAACTCTCACTGGGGTACGGGTTCCACACACACTGACTCTCACTGGGGTACGGGTTCCACACACACTGACTCTCACTGTTGTACGGGTTCCACAGACACTGACTCTCACTGGGGTATGGGTTCCAAACACACTGGCTGTCACTGGGGTAAAGGTTCCACACACACTGACTCTCACTGGGGTACGGGTTCCACACACAGTGACTCTCACTGGGGTACGGGTTCCACACACACTGACTCTCACTGTGGTACAGGTTCCACACACACTGACTCTCACTGGGGTACGGGTTCCACACACACTGACTCTCACTGGGATAAGGGTTCCACACACACTGACTCTCACTGGGGTACAGGTTCCACACACACTGACTCTCACTGGGGTACGGGTTCCACACACACTGACTCTCACTGGGGTATGGGTTCCACACACACTGACTCTCACTGGGGTAAGGTGTTCCACACACACTGACTCTCACTGGGGTAAAGGTTCCACACACACTGGCTGTCACTGGGGTAAGGATTCCACACACACTGATTCTCACTGGAGTACAGATTCCACACACACTGACTCTCACTGGGGTACGGGTTCCACACACACTGACACTCACTGGAGTACAGGGTCCATGCACACTGACTCTCACTGGGTTACGGGTTCCACACACACTGACTCTTACTGGGGTACGGGTTCCACACGCACTGACTCTCACTGGGGTTCGGGTTCCACACACACTGTCTCTCACTGGGGTACGGGTCCCACACACACTGACTCTCACTAGGGTACAGGTTCCACACACACTGACTCTCACTAGGGTACGGGTTCCACACACACTGATTCACACTGGGGTACGGGTTCCACACACACTGACTCTCACTGGGGTACGGGTTCCACACACACTAACTCTCACTGGGGTACAGGTTCCACACACACTGACTCTCACTGGGGTACGGGTTCCAAACACTGACTCTCACTGTGGTACGGGTTCCACAGACACTGACTCTCACTGGGGTATGGGTTCCAAACACACTGGCTGTCACTGGGGTAAAGGTTCCACACACACTGACTCTCACTGGGGTACGGGTTCCACACACAGTGACTCTCACTGGGGTACGGGTTCCACACACACTGACTCTCACTGTGGTACAGGTTCCACACACACTGACTCTCACTGGTGTACGGGTTCCACACGCACTGACTCTCACTGGGGTAAGGGTTCCACACACACTGACTCTCACTGGGGTACAGGTTCCACACACACTGTCTCACTGGGGTATGGGTTCCACACAAACTGACTCTCACTGGGGTACGGGTTCCACACACACTGACTCTCACTGGGGTACGGGTTCCACACACACTGACTCTCACTGGGGTACAGGTTCCACACACACTGACTCTCACTGGGGTACAGATTCCACACACACTGACTCTAACTGGGGTATGGGTTCCACACACACTGACTCTCACTGGGGTACGGGTTCCACACACACTGTCTCTCACTGGGGTACGGGTTCCACACACACTGACTCTCACTGGGGTATGGGTTCCACACACACTGACTCTCACTGGGGTACGGGTTCCACACACACTGACTCTCACTGGGGTACGGGTTCCACACACACTGACTCTCACTGGGGTACGGGTTCCACACACACTGACTCTCACTGGGGTACGGGTTCCACACACACTGACTCTCACTGGGGTACAGGTTCCACACACACTGACTCTCACTAGGGTATGGGTTCCACACACACTGATCCACACTGGGGTACAGGTTCCACACATACTGACTCTCACTGGGGTACAGGTTCCATACACAGTGACTCTCACTGGGGTAAAGGTTATACACACACTGACTCTCACTGTGTTAGGGATCCACACACACTCCCCCTCACTGGCGTACGGGTTCCACACACACTGACTCTCACTGGGGTACGGGTTCCACACACACTGACTCTCACTGGGGTACAGGTTCCACACACACTGACTCTCACTGGGTTACGGGTTCCACACACACTGACTCTTACTGGGGTACGGGTTCCACACACACTGACTCTCACTGGGGTTCGGGTTCCACACACACTGACTCTCACTGGGGT
This sequence comes from Scyliorhinus torazame, assembly GCF_047496885.1. Lineage (NCBI taxonomy): Eukaryota > Metazoa > Chordata > Chondrichthyes > Carcharhiniformes > Scyliorhinidae > Scyliorhinus > Scyliorhinus torazame. Next base: position 76,901,040 of record NC_092718.1, on the reverse strand, counting down.
ACGGGTCCCACACACACTGACACTCACTAGGGTACAGGGTCCACACACACTGACTCTCACTAGGGTACGGATTCCACACACACTGATTCACACTGGGTTACGGGTTCCACACACACTGACTCCCACTGGGGTCCAGGTTCCATACACACTGACTCTCACTGGGGTACGGGTTCCACACACACTAACTCTCACTGGGGTACGGGTTCCACACACACTGACTCTCACTGGGGTACGGGTTCCACACACACTGACTCTCACTGTGGTACGGGTTCCACAGACACTGACTGTCACTGGGGTATGGGTTCCAAACACACTGGCTGTCACTGGGGTAAAGGTTCCACACACACTGACTCTCACTGGGGTACGGGTTCCACACACAGTGACTCTCACTGTGGTACGGGTTCCACACACACTGACTCTCACTGTGGTACAGGTTCCACACACACTGACTCTCACTGGGGTACGGGTTCCACACGCACTGACTCTCACTGGGGTACGGGTTCCACACACACTGACTCTCACTGGGATAAGGGTACCACACACACTGACTCTCACTGGGGTACAGGTTCCACACACACTGATTCTCACTGGGGTACGGGTTCCACACACACTGACTCTCACTGGGGTATGGGTTCCACACACACTGACTCTCACTGGGGTACGGGTTCCACACACACTGACTCTCACTGGGGTAAAGGTTCCACACACACTGGCTGTCACTGGGGTAAGGATTCCACACACACTGACTCTCACTGGAGTACAGATTCCACACACACTGACTCTCACTGGCGTACGGGTTCCACACACACTGACACTCACTGGGGTACAGGTTCCATGCACACTGACTCTCACTGGGTTACGGGTTCCACACACACTGACTCTTACTGGGGTACGGGTTCCACACGCACTGACCCTCACTGGGGTTCGGGTTCCACACACACTGACTCTCACTGGGGTACGGGTCCCACACACACTGACTCTCACTAGAGTACAGGTTCCACACACACTGACTCTCACTAGGGTACGGGTTCCACACACACTGATTCACACTGGGGTACGGGTTCCACACACACTGACTCCCACTGGGGTACAGGTTCCATACACACTGACTCTCACTGGGGTACGGGTTCCACACACACTGACTCTCACTGGGGTACGGGTTCCACACACACTGACTCTCACTGGGGTACGGGTTCCACACACACTGACTCTCACTGTGGTACGGGTTCCACAGACACTGACTCTCACTGGGGTATGGGTTCCAAACACACTGGCTGTCACTGGGGTAAAGGTTCCACACACACTGACTCTCACTGGGGTACGGGTTCCACACACAGTGACTCTCACTGGGGTACGGGTTCCACACACACTGACTCTCACTGTGGTACAGGTTCCACACACACTGACTCTCACTGGGGTACGGGTTCCACACGCACTGACTCTCACTGGGGTAAGGGTTCCACACACACTGACTCTCACTGGGGTACAGGTTCCACACACACTGTCTCACTGGGGTATGGGTTCCACACAAACTGACTCTCACTGGGGTACGGGTTCCACACACACTGACTCTCACTGGGGTACGGGTTCCACACACACTGACTCTCACTGGGGTACGGGTTCCACACACACTGACTCTCACTGGGGTACAGATTCCACACACACTGACTCTCACTGGGGTACGGGTTCCACACACACTGACTCTCACTGGGGTACGGGTTCCACACACACTGTCTCTCACTGGGGTACGGGTTCCACACACACTGACTCTCACTGGGGTATGGGTTCCACACACACTGACTCTCACTGGGGTACGGGTTCCACACACACTGAATCTCACTGGGGTACGGGTTCCACACACACTGACTCTCACTGGGGTACGGGTTCCACACACACTGACTCTCACTGTGGTACGGGTTCCACAGACACTGACTCTCACTGGGGTATGGGTTCCAAACACACTGGCTGTCACTGGGGTAAAGGTTCCACACACACTGACTCTCACTGGGGTACGGGTTCCACACACAGTGACTCTCACTGGGGTACGGGTTCCACACACACTGACTCTCACTGTGGTACAGGTTCCACACACACTGACTCTCACTGGGGTACGGGTTCCACACGCACTGACTCTCACTGGGGTACGGGTTCCACACACACTGATTCTCACTGGGATAAGGGTTCCACACACACTGACTCTCACTGGGGTACGGGTTCCACACACACTGACTCTCACTGAGGTACGGGTTCCACACACACTGACTCTCACTGGGGTATGGGTTCCACACACACTGACTCTCACTGGGGTACGGGTTCCACACACACTGACTCTCACTGGGGTAAAGGTTCCACACACACTGGCTGTCACTGGGGTAAGGATTCCACACACACTGACTCTCACTGGAGTACAGATTCCACACACACTGACTCTCACTGGGGTACGGGTTCCACACACACTGACACTCACTGGGGTACAGGTTCCATGCACACTGACTCTCACTGGGTTACGGGTTCCACACACACTGACTCTTACTGGGGTACGGGTTCCACACGCACTGACTCTCACTGGGGTTCGGGTTCCACACACACTGACTCTCACTGGGGTACGGGTCCCACACACACTGACTCTCACTAGGGTACAGGTTCCACACACACTGACTCTCACTAGGGTACGGGTTCCACACACACTGATTCACACTGGGGTACGGGTTCCACACACACTGACTCCCACTGGGGTACAGGTTCCATACACACTGACTCTCACTGGGGTACGGGTTCCACACACACTGACTCTCACTGGGGTACGGGTTCCACACACACTGACTCTCACTGGGGTACGGGTTCCACACACACTGACTCTCACTGGGGTACGGGTTCCACACACACTGACTCTCACTGGGGTACAGGTTCCACACACACTGACTCTCACTGGGGTTTGGGTTCCACACACACCGACTCTCACTGGTGTTTGGGTTCCACACACACTGACTCTCACTGGGGTACAGGTTCCACACACACTGACTCTCACTGGGGTACGGGTTCCACACACACTGACTCTCACTGGGGTACAGATTCCACACACACTGACTCTCACTGGGGTTCGGGTTCCACACACACTGACTCTCACTGGGGTAAAGGTTCCACACACATTGACTCTCACTGGGGTTTGGGTTCCACAAACACTGAGTCTCACTGGGGTACGGGTTCCACACACACTGACTCTCACTGGGGTTTGGGTTCCACACAGACTGACTCTCACTGGGGTACGGGTTCCACACACACTGACTCTCACTGGGGTTTGGGTTCCACACACACTGACTCTCACTGGGGTACAGGTTCCACACACACTGACTCTCACTGGGGTACGGGTTCCACACACACTGACTCTCACTGGGGTACAGATTCCACACACACTGACTCTCACTGGGGTACGGGTTCCACACACACTGACTCTCACTGGGGTAAAGGTTATACACACACTGACTCTCACTGTGTTAGGGATCCACACACACTCCCCCTCACTGGCGTACGGGTTCCACACACACTGACTCTCACTGGGGTACGGGTTCCACACACACTGACTCTCACTGGGTTACGGGTTCCACACACACTGACTCTTACTGGGGTACGGGTTCCACACACACTGACACTCACTGGGGTTCGGGTTCCACACACACTGACTCTCACTGGGGTACGGGTCCCACACACACTGACACTCACTAGGGTACAGGTTCCACACACACTGACTCTCACTAGGGTACGGGTTCCACACACACTGATTCACACTGGGTTACGGGTTCCACACACACTGACTCCCACTGGGGTCCAGGTTCCATACACACTGACTCTCACTGGGGTACGGGTTCCACACACACTAACTCTCACTGGGGTACGGGTTCCACACACACTGACTCTCACTGGGGTACGGGTTCCACACACACTGACTCTCACTGTGGTACGGGTTCCACAGACACTGACTCTCACTGGGGTATGGGTTCCAAACACACTGGCTGTCACTGGGGTAAAGGTTCCACACACACTGACTCTCACTGGGGTACGGGTTCCACACACAGTGACTCTCACTGGGGTACGGGTTCCACACACACTGACTCTCACTGTGGTACAGGTTCCACACACACTGACTCTCACTGGGGTACGGGTTCCACACACACTGACTCTCACTGGGATAAGGGTTCCACACACACTGACTCTCACTGGGGTACAGGTTCCACACACACTGACTCTCACTGGGGTACGGGTTCCACACACACTGACTCTCACTGGGGTATGGGTTCCACACACACTGACTCTCACTGGGGTAAGGAGTTCCACACACACTGACTCTCACTGGGGTAAAGGTTCCACACACACTGGCTGTCACTGGGGTAAGGATTCCACACACACTGATTCTCACTGGAGTACAGATTCCACACACACTGACTCTCACTGGGGTACGGGTTCCACACACACTGACACTCACTGGAGTACAGGGTCCATGCACACTGACTCTCACTGGGTTACGGGTTCCACACACACTGACTCTTACTGGGGTACGGGTTCCACACGCACTGACTCTCACTGGGGTTCGGGTTCCACACACACTGTCTCTCACTGGGGTACGGGTCCCACACACACTGACTCTCACTAGGGTACAGGTTCCACACACACTGACTCTCACTAGGGTACGGGTTCCACACACACTGATTCACACTGGGGTACGGGTTCCACACACACTGACTCTCACTGGGGTACGGGTTCCACACACACTAACTCTCACTGGGGTACAGGTTCCACACACACTGACTCTCACTGGGGTACGGGTTCCAAACACTGACTCTCACTGTGGTACGGGTTCCACAGACACTGACTCTCACTGGGGTATGGGTTCCAAACACACTGGCTGTCACTGGGGTAAAGGTTCCACACACACTGACTCTCACTGGGGTACGGGTTCCACACACAGTGACTCTCACTGGGGTACGGGTTCCACACACACTGACTCTCACTGTGGTACAGGTTCCACACACACTGACTCTCACTGGTGTACGGGTTCCACACGCACTGACTCTCACTGGGGTAAGGGTTCCACACACACTGACTCTCACTGGGGTACAGGTTCCACACACACTGTCTCACTGGGGTATGGGTTCCACACAAACTGACTCTCACTGGGGTACGGGTTCCACACACACTGACTCTCACTGGGGTACGGGTTCCACACACACTGACTCTCACTGGGGTACAGGTTCCACACACACTGACTCTCACTGGGGTACAGATTCCACACACACTGACTCTAACTGGGGTATGGGTTCCACACACACTGACTCTCACTGGGGTACGGGTTCCACACACACTGTCTCTCACTGGGGTACGGGTTCCACACACACTGACTCTCACTGGGGTATGGGTTCCACACACACTGACTCTCACTGGGGTACGGGTTCCACACACACTGACTCTCACTGGGGTACGGGTTCCACACACACTGACTCTCACTGGGGTACGGGTTCCACACACACTGACTCTCACTGGGGTACGGGTTCCACACACACTGACTCTCACTGGGGTACAGGTTCCACACACACTGACTCTCACTAGGGTATGGGTTCCACACACACTGATCCACACTGGGGTACAGGTTCCACACATACTGACTCTCACTGGGGTACAGGTTCCATACACAGTGACTCTCACTGGGGTAAAGGTTATACACACACTGACTCTCACTGTGTTAGGGATCCACACACACTCCCCCTCACTGGCGTACGGGTTCCACACACACTGACTCTCACTGGGGTACGGGTTCCACACACACTGACTCTCACTGGGGTACAGGTTCCACACACACTGACTCTCACTGGGTTACGGGTTCCACACACACTGACTCTTACTGGGGTACGGGTTCCACACACACTGACTCTCACTGGGGTTCGGGTTCCACACACACTGACTCTCACTGGGGTACGGGTCCCACACACACTGACACTCACTAGGGTACAGGGTCCACACACACTGACTCTCACTAGGGTACGGATTCCACACACACTGATTCACACTGGGTTACGGGTTCCACACACACTGACTCCCACTGGGGTCCAGGTTCCATACACACTGACTCTCACTGGGGTACGGGTTCCACACACACTAACTCTCACTGGGGTACGGGTTCCACACACACTGACTCTCACTGGGGTACGGGTTCCACACACACTGACTCTCACTGTGGTACGGGTTCCACAGACACTGACTGTCACTGGGGTATGGGTTCCAAACACACTGGCTGTCACTGGGGTAAAGGTTCCACACACACTGACTCTCACTGGGGTACGGGTTCCACACACAGTGACTCTCACTGTGGTACGGGTTCCACACACACTGACTCTCACTGTGGTACAGGTTCCACACACACTGACTCTCACTGGGGTACGGGTTCCACACGCACTGACTCTCACTGGGGTACGGGTTCCACACACACTGACTCTCACTGGGATAAGGGTACCACACACACTGACTCTCACTGGGGTACAGGTTCCACACACACTGATTCTCACTGGGGTACGGGTTCCACACACACTGACTCTCACTGGGGTATGGGTTCCACACACACTGACTCTCACTGGGGTACGGGTTCCACACACACTGACTCTCACTGGGGTAAAGGTTCCACACACACTGGCTGTCACTGGGGTAAGGATTCCACACACACTGACTCTCACTGGAGTACAGATTCCACACACACTGACTCTCACTGGCGTACGGGTTCCACACACACTGACACTCACTGGGGTACAGGTTCCATGCACACTGACTCTCACTGGGTTACGGGTTCCACACACACTGACTCTTACTGGGGTACGGGTTCCACACGCACTGACCCTCACTGGGGTTCGGGTTCCACACACACTGACTCTCACTGGGGTACGGGTCCCACACACACTGACTCTCACTAGAGTACAGGTTCCACACACACTGACTCTCACTAGGGTACGGGTTCCACACACACTGATTCACACTGGGGTACGGGTTCCACACACACTGACTCCCACTGGGGTACAGGTTCCATACACACTGACTCTCACTGGGGTACGGGTTCCACACACACTGACTCTCACTGGGGTACGGGTTCCACACACTGACTCTCACTGGGGTACGGGTTCCACACACACTGACTCTCACTGTGGTACGGGTTCCACAGACACTGACTCTCACTGGGGTATGGGTTCCAAACACACTGGCTGTCACTGGGGTAAAGGTTCCACACACACTGACTCTCACTGGGGTACGGGTTCCACACACAGTGACTCTCACTGGGGTACGGGTTCCACACACACTGACTCTCACTGTGGTACAGGTTCCACACACACTGACTCTCACTGGGGTACGGGTTCCACACGCACTGACTCTCACTGGGGTAAGGGTTCCACACACACTGACTCTCACTGGGGTACAGGTTCCACACACACTGTCTCACTGGGGTATGGGTTCCACACAAACTGACTCTCACTGGGGTACGGGTTCCACACACACTGACTCTCACTGGGGTACGGGTTCCACACACACTGACTCTCACTGGGGTACGGGTTCCACACACACTGACTCTCACTGGGGTACAGATTCCACACACACTGACTCTCACTGGGGTACGGGTTCCACACACACTGACTCTCACTGGGGTACGGGTTCCACACACACTGTCTCTCACTGGGGTACGGGTTCCACACACACTGACTCTCACTGGGGTATGGGTTCCACACACACTGACTCTCACTGGGGTACGGGTTCCACACACACTGAATCTCACTGGGGTACGGGTTCCACACACACTGACTCTCACTGGGGTACGGGTTCCACACACACTGACTCTCACTGTGGTACGGGTTCCACAGACACTGACTCTCACTGGGGTATGGGTTCCAAACACACTGGCTGTCACTGGGGTAAAGGTTCCACACACACTGACTCTCACTGGGGTACGGGTTCCACACACAGTGACTCTCACTGGGGTACGGGTTCCACACACACTGACTCTCACTGTGGTACAGGTTCCACACACACTGACTCTCACTGGGGTACGGGTTCCACACGCACTGACTCTCACTGGGGTACGGGTTCCACACACACTGATTCTCACTGGGATAAGGGTTCCACACACACTGACTCTCACTGGGGTACGGGTTCCACACACACTGACTCTCACTGAGGTACGGGTTCCACACACACTGACTCTCACTGGGGTATGGGTTCCACACACACTGACTCTCACTGGGGTACGGGTTCCACACACACTGACTCTCACTGGGGTAAAGGTTCCACACACACTGGCTGTCACTGGGGTAAGGATTCCACACACACTGACTCTCACTGGAGTACAGATTCCACACACACTGACTCTCACTGGGGTACGGGTTCCACACACACTGACACTCACTGGGGTACAGGTTCCATGCACACTGACTCTCACTGGGTTACGGGTTCCACACACACTGACTCTTACTGGGGTACGGGTTCCACACGCACTGACTCTCACTGGGGTTCGGGTTCCACACACACTGACTCTCACTGGGGTACGGGTCCCACACACACTGACTCTCACTAGGGTACAGGTTCCACACACACTGACTCTCACTAGGGTACGGGTTCCACACACACTGATTCACACTGGGGTACGGGTTCCACACACACTGACTCCCACTGGGGTACAGGTTCCATACACACTGACTCTCACTGGGGTACGGGTTCCACACACACTGACTCTCACTGGGGTACGGGTTCCACACACACTGACTCTCACTGGGGTACGGGTTCCACACACACTGACTCTCACTGGGGTACGGGTTCCACACACACTGACTCTCACTGGGGTACAGGTTCCACACACACTGACTCTCACTGGGGTTTGGGTTCCACACACACCGACTCTCACTGGTGTTTGGGTTCCACACACACTGACTCTCACTGGGGTACAGGTTCCACACACACTGACTCTCACTGGGGTACGGGTTCCACACACACTGACTCTCACTGGGGTACAGATTCCACACACACTGACTCTCACTGGGGTTCGGGTTCCACACACACTGACTCTCACTGGGGTAAAGGTTCCACACACATTGACTCTCACTGGGGTTTGGGTTCCACAAACACTGACTCTCACTGGGGTACGGGTTCCACACACACTGACTCTCACTGGGGTTTGGGTTCCACACAGACTGACTCTCACTGGGGTACGGGTTCCACACACACTGACTCTCACTGGGGTTTGGGTTCCACACACACTGACTCTCACTGGGGTACAGGTTCCACACACACTGACTCTCACTGGGGTACGGGTTCCACACACACTGACTCTCACTGGGGTACAGATTCCACACACACTGACTCTCACTGGGGTACGGGTTCCACACACACTGACTCTCACTGGGGTAAAGGTTCCACACACATTGACTCTCACTGGGGTTTGGGTTCCACAAACACTGACTCTCACTGGGGTACGGGTTCCACACACACTGACTCTCACAGGGGTACGGGTTCCACACACACTGACTCTCACTGGGGTACGGGTTCCACACACACTGACTCTCACTGGGGTACGGGTTCCACACGCACTGACTCTCACAGGGGTACGGGTTCCACACACACTGACTCTCACAGGGGTACGGGTTCCACACACACTGACTCTCACTGGGGTTTGGGTTCCACACACACTGACTCTCACTGGGGTACGGGTTCCACACGCACTGACTCTCACAGGGGTACGGGTTCCACACACACTGACTCTCACTGGGGTACGGGTTCCACACACACTGACTCTCACTGGGGTACGGGTTCCACACACACTGACTCTCACTGGGGTTTGGGTTCCACACACACTGACTCTCACTGGGGTTTGGGTTCCACACACACTGACTCTCACTGGGGTACGGGTTCCACACGCACTGACTCTCACAGGGGTACGGGTTCCACACACACTGACTCTCACTGGGGTTTGGGTTCCACACACATGGGGCGGGATTCTCTCACCCCGGGGTCAGCAAAACTAAAGAGCTGGTCATTGAGTTCAGGAATCAAAGTATTGTACACACCCCTGTCACCATCAACGCGGCTGATGTGGAAATAATTGACAGCTTCAAATTCCTAGGTGTGCACAGCATTAAAATCTGACCTGGTCCACCGACGTCGACGCTGCCACCAAGAAAGCACAACAGCGCCTGTACTTCCTCAGGATACTAAGGAAATCCGGCATGGCCACATTTACTCTGACCAACTTTTACAGATGCACCATAGAAAGCATCCTGTCGGGCTGCATCACAGCCTGGTATGGCAACTGCTCGGCCCAGGACCGCAAGAACCTACAGAGAGTCGTGAACACAGCCCTGTCCATCACACAAACCTGCCTCCCATCCATTGACTGTAACTACAGCTCCCACTGACTGGGGAAAGAGGGCAGAATAATTAAAGATCCCTCCCACCCAGCTTACTCACTCTTCCAACTTCTTCCATCGGGCAGGAGATACAAAAGTCTGAGAACACGCACGAACAGATTCAAAAACAGCTTCTTCCTCGCTGTTACCAGACTCCTAAATAATGCACTTATGGACTGACCTGATTAATACTACACTCCTGTATGTTTCACCCGTTGCCGGTGTCTATGTATTTACATTGTGTACATTGTGTTGCCCTGTGGTATTCTAGGTATTACGGTACCTGAGAGGCTGAAGTACCATTGGTAGAACCTGTATGCATGCTATTGGCTAGAGTGTATAATAGCTCCGCCCTGATAGGCGGGGTATAAGAACCCTGCTGTCCCAGCAGCCCTCATTCTGTATCTGAGCTGCTGGGGGAAACATCGAGCTTATTAAACACTTCAGTTGGACTGCAACCTCGTTTTAGTGGTCATTGATCGTGCATCATGCCCTATTATGTATTTTCTTTAAATTTTGATGTACTAAATGATCTGTTTCAGCATATCGAATAAAAATACTTTTCACTGTACCTCGGTACACGTGACAATAAACAAATCCAATAGAATCACTGGAGGACGGGTTCCACACACACTGACTCTCACTGGGGTACGGAATCAACACACACTGACTCTCACTGGCGTACGAGTTCCACAGACACTGACTCTCACTTGGGTACGGGTTCCACACACACTGACTCTCACTGGGGTACGGAATCAACACACACTGACTCTCACTGGGGTAAGGATTCCACACACACTGACTCTCACTGGGGTACGGAATCAACACACACTGACTCTCACTGGGGTAAGGATTCCACACACACTGACTCTCACTGGGGTAAGGATTCCACACACACTGACTCTCACTGGGCTACGGGTTCCACACACATTGACTCTCACTGGGGTACGGGTTCCACACACACTGACTCTCACTGGGTTATGGGTTCCACACACACTGACTCTCACTGGGGTAAGGGTTCCACACACACTGACTCTCACTGGGGTAAGGGTTCCACACACACTGACTCTCACTGGGGTACAGGTTCCACACACACTGACTCTCACTGGGGTACGGGTTCCACACACACTGTCTCTCACTGGGTTACGGGTTCCACACACACTGACTCTCACTGGCGTAAGGGTTCCACACACACTGACTCTCACTGGGGTAGGGGTTCCACACACACTGACTCTCACTGGGGTACGGGTTCCACACACACTGACTCTCACTGGGGTACAGTTTCCACACCCACTGACTCTCACTGGGATACAGGTTCCACACACACTGACTCTCACTGGGGTACAGGTTCCACACACACTGACTCTCACTGGGGTACGGGTTCCACACACACTGACTCTCACTGGGGTATGGGTCCCACACACACTGTTTCTCACTGGGGTACGGGTTCCACACACACTGACTCTCAGTGGGGTATGGGTTCCACACACACTGACTCTCAGTGAGGTATGGGTTCCACACACACTGACTCTCAGTGGGGTATGGGTTCCACACACACTGACTCTCACTGGGTTAGGGTTCCACACACACTGACTCTCACTGGGGTAAAGGTTCCACACACAGTGACTCTCAGTGGGGTATGGGTTCCACACACACTGACTCTCACTGGGGTACGGGTTGCACACACACTGTCTCTCACTGGGGAAAGGGTTCCACACACACTGACTCTCACTGGGGTAAGGGTTCCACACTCACTGACTCTCACTGGGGTACAGGTTCCACACACACTGACTCTCACTGGGGTACAGGTTCCACACACACCGACCCTCACTGTGGTACAGATTCCACACACACTGACTCTCACTGGGGTACAGGTTCCACACACACTGACTCTCACTGGGGTACAGTTTCCACACACACTGACTCTCACTGGGGTATGGGTTGCACACACACTGACTCTCACTGGGGTACAGGTTCCACACACACTGACCCTCACTGAGGTACAGGTTCCACACACACTGACTCTCACTGGGGTACGGGTTCCACACACACTGACTCTCACTGGGGTACGGGTTCCACACACACTGACTCTCACTGGGGTACGGGTTCCACACACACTGACTCTCACTGGGGTATGGGTTCCACACACACTGACTCTCACTGGGGTACGGGTTCCACACACACTGACTCTCACTGGGGTACAGGTTCCACACACACTGACTCTCACTGGGGTATGGGTTCCACACACACTGACTCTCACTGGGGTACAGGTTCCACACACACTGACTCTCACTGGGGTTTGGGTTCCACACACACTGACTCTCACTGGGGTTTGGGTTCCACACACATGGGGCGGGATTCTCTCACCCCGGGGCTGGGCCGGAGAATCACCGCGACCGGTGTGAATGCCGCTCCGCCACCGGGACACGATTCTCCGGAGTGTTTACTGATGACATAATCTCAGTGGGCCAGATCTCGAATAATGTCGAGTCAAATACAGGAGGGAGATAGTGAGCCTAGTGGAGTGGTGCAACGACAGCAATCTATCCCTCAATGTCAGCAAAACTAAAGAGCTGGTCATTGAGTTCAGGAATCAAAGTATTGTGCACACACCTGTCACCATCAACGCGGCTGATGTGGAGATAATTGACAGCTTCAAATTCCTAGGTGTGCACAGCATTAAAATCTGTCCTGGTCCACCCACGTCGACACTGCCACCAAGAAAGCACAACAGCGCCTGTACTTCCTCAGGATACTAAGGAAATCCGGCATGGCCACATTTACTCTGACCAACTTTTACAGATGCACCATAGAAAGCATCCTGTCGGGCTGCATCACAGCCTGGTATGGCAACTGCTCGGCCCAGGACCGCAAGAACCTACAGAGAGTCGTGAACACAGCCCTGTCCATCACACAAACCTGCCTCCCATCCATTGACTGTAACTACAGCTCCCACTGCCTGGGGAAAGAGGGCAGAATAATTAAAGATCCCTCCCACCCAGCTTACTCACTCTTCCAACTTCTTCCATCGGGCAGGAGATACAAAAGTCTGAGAACACGCACGAACAGACTCAAAACAGCTTCTTCCCCGCTGTTACCAGACTCCTAAATAATGCTCTTATGGACTGACCTGATTAATACTACACTCCTGTATGTTTCACCCGTTGCCGGTGTCTATGTAGTTACATTGTGTACCTTGTGTTGCCCTGTGGTATTCTAGGTATTACGGTACCTGAGAGGCTGAAGTACCATTGGTAGAACCTGTATGCATGCTATTAGCTAGAGTGTATAATAGCTCCGCCCTGATAGGCGGGGTATAAGAACCCGTGCTGTCCCAGCAGCCCTCATTCTGTATCTGAGCTGCTGGGGGAAACATCGAGCTTATTAAACACTTCAGTTGGACTGCAACCTCGTTTTAGTGGTCATTGATCGTGCATCATGCCCTATTATGTATTTTCTTTTTATTTTGATGTACTAAATGATCTGTTTCAGCATATCGAATCAAAATACTTTTCACTGTACCTCGGTACACGTGACAATAAACAAATCCAATCGAATCACTGGAGGACGGGTTCCACACACACTGACTCTCACTGGGGTACGGGTTCCACACTTACTGACTCTCACTGGGGTACGTGTTCCACACACACTGACTCTCACTGGGGTCCGGGTTCCACACACACTGACTCTCACTGGGGTACGGTTTCCACACACACTGACTCTCACTGGGGTACGGGTTCCACACACACTGACTCTCACTGGGGTACAGGTTCCACACACACTGACTCTCACTGGGGTACGGGTTCCACACACAATGACTCTCACTGGGGTACGGGTTCCACACTTACTGACTCTCACTGGGGTACAGGTTCCACACACACTGACTCTCACTGGGGTACGGGTTCCACACACACTGATTCTCACTGGGGTCCGGGTTCCACACACACTGACTCTCACTGGGGTACGGTTTCCACACACACTGACTCTCACTGGGGTACGGGTTCCACACACACTGACTCTCACTGGGGTACGGGTTCCACACACACTGACTCTCACTGGGGTACGGGTACCAAACACACTGACTCTCACTGGGGTACAGGTTCCACACACACTGACTCTCACTGGGGTACAGAATAAACACACACTGACTCTCACTGGCGTACGGGTTCCACAGACACTGACTCTCACTTGGGTACGGGTTCCACACACACTGACTCACACTGGGGTACGGGTTCCACACACACTGACTCTCACTGGGGTACAGGTTCCACACACACTGACTCTCACTGGGGTACGGAATCAACACACACTGACTCTCACTGGCGTACGGGTTCCACAGACACTGACTCTCACTTGGGTACGGGTTCCACACACACTCATTCTCACTGGGGTACGGGTTCCACACACACTGACTCTCACTGGGGTAAGGATTCCACACACACTGACTCTCACTGGGGTAAGGGTTCCACACACACTGACTCTCACTGGGGTACGGGTTCCACACACACTGACTCTCACTGGGGTACGGGTTCCACACACACTGACTCTCACTGGGTTACGGGTTCCACACACACTGACTGTCACTGGGGTATGGGTTCCACACACACTGACTCTCACTGGGGTAAGGGTTCCACACACACTGACTCTCACTGGGGAAAGGGTTCCACACACACTGACTCTCACTGGGGTACAGGTTCCACACACACTGACTCTCACTGGGGTACGGGTTCCACACACACTGTCTCTCACTGGGTTACGGGTTCCACACACACTGACTCTCACTGGCGTAAGGGTTCCACACATACTGACTCTCACTGGGGTACGGGTTCCACACACACTGACTCTCACTGGGGTACAGTTTCCACACCCTCTGACTCTCACTGGGATACAGGTTCCACACACACTGACTCTCACTGGGGTACAGGTTCCACACACACTGACTCTCACTGTGGTACGGGTTCCACACATACTGACTCTCACTGGGGTATGGGTCCCACACACACTGACTCTCACTGGGGTACGGGTTCCACACACACTGACTCTCAGTGGGGTATGGGTTCCACACACACTGACTCTCAGTGGGGTATGGGTTCCACACACACTGACTCTTACTGGGTTAGGGTTCCACACACACTGACTCTCACTGGGGTAAAGGTTCCACACACAGTGACTCAAAGTGGGATATGGGTTCCACACACACTGACTCTCACTGGGGTAAGGGTTCCACACACACTGACTGTCACTGGGGTACGGATTCCACACACACTGACTCTTACTTGGGTATGGGTTCCACAGACACTGACTCTCACTGGGGTACAGGTTCCACACACACTGACTCTCACTGGGGTACGGGTTCCACACACACTGACTCTCACTGGGGTACGGTTTCCACACACACTGACTCTCAGTGGAGTATGGGTTCCACACACACTGACTCTCACTGGGGTACGGGTTCCACACACACTGACTCTCACTGGGGTACAGGTTCCACACACACTGACTCTCACTGGGGTACGGAATCAACACACACTGACTCTCACTGGCGTACGGGTTCCACAGACACTGACTCTCACTTGGGTACGGGTTCCACACACAATCATTCTCACTGGGGTACGGGTTCCACACACACTGACTCTCACTGGGGTAAGGATTCCACACACACTGACTCTCACTGGGGTAAGGGTTCCACACACACTGACTCTCACTGGGGTACGGGTTCCACACACACTGACTCTCACTGGGGTACGGGTTCCACACACACTGACTCTCACTGGGTTACGGGTTCCACACACACTGACTGTCACTGGGGTATGGGTTCCACACACACTGACTCTCACTGGGGTAAGGGTTCCACACACACTGACTCTCACTGGGGAAAGGGTTCCACACACACTGACTCTCACTGGGGTACAGGTTCCACACACACTGACTCTCACTGGGGTACGGGTTCCACACACACTGTCTCTCACTGGGTTACGGGTTCCACACACACTGACTCTCACTGGCGTAAGGGTTCCACACATACTGACTCTCACTGGGGTACGGGTTCCACACACACTGACTCTCACTGGGGTACAGTTTCCACACCCTCTGACTCTCACTGGGATACAGGTTCCACACACACTGACTCTCACTGGGGTACAGGTTCCACACACACTGACTCTCACTGTGGTACGGGTTCCACACATACTGACTCTCACTGGGGTATGGGTCCCACACACACTGACTCTCACTGGGGTACGGGTTCCACACACACTGACTCTCAGTGGGGTATGGGTTCCACACACACTGACTCTCAGTGGTGTATGGGTTCCACACACACTGACTCTTACTGGGTTAGGGTTCCACACACACTGACTCTCACTGGGGTAAAGGTTCCACACACAGTGACTCTCAGTGGGATATGGGTTCCACACACACTGACTCTCACTGGGGTAAGGGTTCCACACACACTGACTGTCACTGGGGTACGGATTCCACACACACTGACTCTTACTTGGGTATGGGTTCCACAGACACTGACTCTCACTGGGGTACAGGTTCCACACACACTGACTCTCACTGGGGTACGGGTTCCACACACACTGACTCTCACTGGGGTACGGTTTCCACACACACTGACTCTCAGTGGAGTATGGGTTCCACACACACTGACTCTCACTGGGGTACGGGTTCCACACACACTGACTCTCACTGGGGTACAGGTTCCACACACACTGACTCTCACTGGGGTACGGAATCAACACACACTGACTCTCACTGGCGTACGGGTTCCACAGACACTGACTCTCACTTGGGTACGGGTTCCACACACACTGACTCACACTGGGGTACGGGTTCCACACACACTGACTCTCTCTGGGGTAAAGGTTCCACACACACTGACTCTCACTGGGGTAAGGATTCCACACACACTGACTCTCACTGGGGTAAGGGTTCCACACACACTGACTCTCACTGGGGTATGGGTTCCACACACACTGACTCTCACTGGGGTACGGGTTCCACACACACTGACTCTCACTGGGTTACGGGTTCCACACACACTGACTCTCACTGGGGTATGGGTACCACACACACTGACTCTCACTGGGGTAAGGGTTCCACACACACTGACTCTCACTGGGGAAAGGGTTCCACACACACTGACTCTCACTGGGGTACAGGTTCCACACACACTGACTCTCACTGGGGTACGGGTTCCACACACACTGTCTCTCACTGGGTTACGGGTTCCACACACTGACTCTCACTGGCGTAAGGGTTCCACACACACTGACTCTCACTGGGGTACGGGTTCCACACACACTGACTCTCACTGGGGTACAGTTTCCACACCCTCTGCCTCTCACTGGGATACGGGTTCCACACACACTGACTCTCACTGGGGTACAGGTTCCACACACACTGACTCTCACTGGGGTACGGGTTCCACACACACTGACTCTCACTGGGGTACGGGTCCCACACACACTGACTCTCACTGGGGTACGGGATCCACACACACTGACTCTCAGTGGGGTATGGGTTCCACACACACCGACTCTCAGTGGGGTATGGGTTCCACACACACTGACTCTTACTGGGTTAGGGTTCCACACACACTGACTCTCACTGGGGTAAAGGTTCCACACACAGTGACTCTCAGTGGGATATGGGTTCCACACACACTGACTCTCACTGGGGTAAGGGTTCCACACACACTGACTGTCAATGGGGTACGGGTTCCACACACACTGACTGTCACTGGGGTACGGATTCCACACACACTGACTCTTACTTGGGTATGGGTTCCACAGACACTGACTCTCACTGGGGTACAGGTTCCACACACACTGACTCTCACTGGGGTACGGGTTCCACACACACTGACTCTCACTGGGGTACAGGTTCCACACACACTGACTCTCACTGGGGTACGGAATCAACACACACTGACTCTCACTGGCGTACGGGTTCCACAGACACTGACTCTCACTTGGGTACGGGTTCCACACACACTGACTCACACTGGGGTACGGGTTCCACACACACTGACTCTCTCTGGGGTAAAGGTTCCACACACACTGACTCTCACTGGGGTAAGGATTCCACACACACTGACTCTCACTGGGGTAAGGGTTCCACACACACTGACTCTCACTGGGGTATGGGTTCCACACACACTGACTCTCACTGGGGTACGGGTTCCACACACACTGACTCTCACTGGGTTACGGGTTCCACACACACTGACTCTCACTGGGGTATGGGTTCCACACACACTGACTCTCACTGGGGTAAGGGTTCCACACACACTGACTCTCACTGGGGAAAGGGTTCCACACACACTGACTCTCACTGGGGTACAGGTTCCACACACACTGACTCTCACTGGGGTACGGGTTCCACACACACTGTCTCTCACTGGGTTACGGGTTCCACACACACTGACTCTCACTGGCGTAAGGGTTCCACACACACTGACTCTCACTGGGGTACGGGTTCCACACACACTGACTCTCACTGGGGTACAGTTTCCACACCCTCTGCCTCTCACTGGGATACGGGTTCCACACACACTGACTCTCACTGGGGTACAGGTTCCACACACACTGACTCTCACTGGGGTACGGGTTCCACACACACTGACTCTCACTGGGGTACGGGTCCCACACACACTGACTCTCACTGGGGTACGGGTTCCACACACACTGACTCTCAGTGGGGTATGGGTTCCACACACACCGACTCTCAGTGGGGTATGGGTTCCACACACACTGACTCTTACTGGGTTAGGGTTCCACACACACTGACTCTCACTGGGGTAAAGGTTCCACACACAGTGACTCTCAGTGGGATATGGGTTCCACACACACTGACTCTCACTGGGGTAAGGGTTCCACACACACTGACTGTCAATGGGGTACGGGTTCCACACACACTGACTCTCACAAGGGTACGGGTTCCACACACACTGAATCTCACTGGGGTACGGGTTCCACACACACTGACTCCCACTGGTGTATGGGTTCCACACACACTGACTCTCACTGGGGTACGGAATCAACACACACTGACTCTCACTGGCGTACGGGTTCCACAGACACTGACTCTCACTTGGGTACTGGTTCCACACACACTCATTCTCACTGGGGTACGGGTTCCACACACACTGACTCTCACTGGGGTAAGGATTCCACACACACTGACTCTCACTGGGGTAAGGGTTCCACACACACTGACTCTCACTGGGGTACGGGTTCCACACACACTGACTCTCACTGGGGTACGGGTTCCACACACACTGACTCTCACTGGGTTACGGGTTCCACACACACTGACTCTCACTGGGGTATGGGTTCCACACACACTGACTCTCACTGGGGTAAGGGTTCCACACACACTGACTCTCACTGGGGAAAGGGTTCCACACACACTGACTCTCACTGGGGTACAGGTTCCACACACACTGACTCTCACTGGGGTACGGAATCAACACACACTGACTCTCACTGGCGTACGGGTTCCACAGACACTGACTCTCACTTGGGTACGGGTTCCACACACACTCATTCTCACTGGGGTACGGGTTCCACACACACTGACTCTCACTGGGGTAAGGATTCCACACACACTGACTCTCACTGGGGTAAGGGTTCCACACACACTGACTCTCACTGGGGTACGGGTTCCACACACACTGACTCTCACTGGGGTACGGGTTCCACACACACTGACTCTCACTGGGTTACGGGTTCCACACACACTGACTGTCACTGGGGTATGGGTTCCACACACACTGACTCTCACTGGGGTAAGGGTTCCACACACACTGACTCTCACTGGGGAAAGGGTTCCACACACACTGACTCTCACTGGGGTACAGGTTCCACACACACTGACTCTCACTGGGGTACGGGTTCCACACACACTGTCTCTCACTGGGTTACGGGTTCCACACACACTGACTCTCACTGGCGTAAGGGTTCCACACATACTGACTCTCACTGGGGTACGGGTTCCACACACACTGACTCTCACTGGGGTACAGTTTCCACACCCTCTGACTCTCACTGGGATACAGGTTCCACACACACTGACTCTCACTGGGGTACAGGTTCCACACACACTGACTCTCACTGTGGTACGGGTTCCACACATACTGACTCTCACTGGGGTATGGGTCCCACACACACTGACTCTCACTGGGGTACGGGTTCCACACACACTGACTCTCAGTCGGGTATGGGTTCCACACACACTGACTCTCAGTGGGGTATGGGTTCCACACACACTGACTCTTACTGGGTTAGGGTTCCACACACACTGACTCTCACTGGGGTAAAGGTTCCACACACAGTGACTCTCAGTGGGATATGGGTTCCACACACACTGACTCTCACTGGGGTAAGGGTTCCACACACACTGACTGTCACTGGGGTACGGATTCCACACACACTGACTCTTACTTGGGTATGGGTTCCACAGACACTGACTCTCACTGGGGTACAGGTTCCACACACACTGACTCTCACTGGGGTACGGGTTCCACACACACTGACTCTCACTGGGGTACGGTTTCCACACACACTGACTCTCAGTGGAGTATGGGTTCCACACACACTGACTCTCACTGGGGTACGGGTTCCACACACACTGACTCTCACTGGGGTACAGGTTCCAAACACACTGACTCTCACTGGGGTACGGAATCAACACACACTGACTCTCACTGGCGTACGGGTTCCACAGACACTGACTCTCACTTGGGTACGGGTTCCACACACACTGACTCACACTGGGGTACGGGCTCCACACACACTGACTCTCTCTGGGGTAAAGGTTCCACACACACTGACTCTCACTGGGGTAAGGATTCCACACACACTGACTCTCACTGGGGTAAGGGTTCCACACACACTGACTCTCACTGGGGTATGGGTTCCACACACACTGACTCTCACTGGGGTACGGGTTCCACACACACTGACTCTCACTGGGTTACGGGTTCCACACACACTGACTCTCACTGGGGTATGGGTTCCACACACACTGACTCTCACTGGGGTAAGGGTTCCACACACACTGACTCTCACTGGGGAAAGGGTTCCACACACACTGACTCTCACTGGGGTACAGGTTCCACACACACTCACTCTCACTGGGGTACGGGTTCCACACACACTGTCTCTCACTGGGTTACGGGTTCCACACACACTGACTCTCACTGGCGTAAGGGTTCCACACACACTGACTCTCACTGGGGTACGGGTTCCACACACACTGACTCTCACTGGGGTACAGTTTCCACACCCTCTGCCTCTCACTGGGATACGGGTTCCACACACACTGACTCTCACTGGGGTACAGGTTCCACACACACTGACTCTCACTGGGGTACGGGTTCCACACACACTGACTCTCACTGGGGTATGGGTCCCACACACACTGACTCTCACTGGGGTACGGGTTCCACACACACTGACTCTCAGTGGGGTATGGGTTCCACACACACCGACTCTCAGTGGGGTATGGGTTCCACACACACTGACTCTTACTGGGTTAGGGTTCCACACACACTGACTCTCACTGGGGTAAAGGTTCCACACACAGTGACTCTCAGTGGGATATGGGTTCCACACACACTGACTCTCACTGGGGTAAGGGTTCCACACACACTGACTGTCAATGGGGTACGGGTTCCACACACACTGACTCTTACTTGGGTATGGGTTCCACACACACTGACTCTCACTGGGGTA
The DNA here is from genome assembly GCF_047496885.1 of Scyliorhinus torazame. NCBI lineage: Eukaryota > Metazoa > Chordata > Chondrichthyes > Carcharhiniformes > Scyliorhinidae > Scyliorhinus > Scyliorhinus torazame. Next base: position 76,878,872 of record NC_092718.1, on the reverse strand, counting down.
CAGGTTCCACACACACTGACTCTCACTGGGGTACGGTTTCCACACACACTGACTCTCAGTGGAGTATGGGTTCCACACACACTGACTCTCACTGGGGTACGGGTTCCACACACACTGACTCTCACTGGGGTACAGGTTCCACACACACTGACTCTCACTGGGGTACGGAATCAACACACACTGACTCTCACTGGCGTACGGGTTCCACAGACACTGACTCTCACTTGGGTACGGGTTCCACACACACTGACTCACACTGGGATACGGGTTCCACACACACTGACTCTCACTGGGGTAAAGGTTCCACACACACTGACTCTCACTGGGGTAAGGATTCCACACACACTGACTCTCACTGTGGTAAGGGTTCCACACACACTGACTCTCACTGGGGTACGGGTTCCACACACACTGACTCTCACTGGGGTACGGGTTCCACACACACTGACTCTCACTGGGTTACGGGTTCCACACACACTGACTCTCACTGGGGTATGGGTTCCACACACACTGACTCTCACTGGGGTAAGGGTTCCACACACACTGACTCTCACTGGGGTACAGGTTCCACACACACTGACTCTCACTGGGGTACGGGTTCCACACACACTGTCTCTCACTGGGTTACGGGTTCCACACACACTGACTCTCACTGGCGTAAGGGTTCCACACACACTGTCTCTCACTGGGGTACGGGTTCCACACACACTGACTCTCACTGGGGTACAGTTTCCACACCCTCTGACTCTCACTGGGATACAGGTTCCACACACACTGACTCTCACTGGGGTACAGGTTCCACACACACTGACTCTCACTGGGGTACGGGTTCCACACACACTGACTCTCACTGGGGTATGGGTCCCACACACACTGACTCTCACTGGGGTACGGGTTCCACACACACTGACTCTTACTGGGTTAGGGTTCCACACACACTGACTCTCACTGGGGTAAAGGTTCCACACACAGTGACTCTCAGTGGGATATGTGTTCCACACACACTGACTCTCACTGGGGTAAGGGTTCCACACACACTGACTGTCACTGGGGTACGGGTTCCACACACATTGACTCTTACTTGGGTATGGGTTCCACACACACTGACTCTCACTGGGGTACAGGTTCCACACACACTGACTCTCACTGGGGTACGGGTTCCACACACACTTACTCTCACTGGGATACAGGTTCCGCACACACTGACTCTCACTGGGGTACAGGTTCCACACACACTGACTCCCACTTGGGTACGGGTTCCACACACACTGACTCTCACTGGGGTAGGGGTCCCACACACACTGACTCCCACTTGGGTATGGGTTCCACACACACTGACTCTCACTGGGGTACGGGTTCCACACACACTGACTCTCACTGAGGTACGGGTTCCACACACACTGACTCTCACTGGGGTACGGGTTCCATGCACACTGACTCTCACTGGGGTACGGGTTGCACACACACTGACTCTCACTGGGGTACGGGTTCCACACACACTGACTCTCACTGGGGTACGGTTTCCACACACACTGACTCTCACTGGGGTACGGTTTCCACACACACTGGCTCTCACTGGGGTATGGGTGCCACACACACTGACTCTCACTGGGGTACGGGTTCCACACTTACTGACTCTCACTGGGGTACGGGTTCCACACTTACTGACTCTCACTGGGGTACGGTTTCCACACACACTGACTCTCACTGGGGTACGGTTTCCACACACACTGACTCTCACTGGGGTACGGGTTCCACACACAGTGACTCTCACTGGGGTATGGGTTCCACACTTACTGACTCTCACTGGGGTACGGCTTCCACACTTACTGACTCTCACTGGGGTACGGTTTCCACACACACTGACTCTCACTGGGGTACGGTTTCCACACACACTGACTCTCACTGGGGTAGGGGTTCCACACACACTGACTCTCACTGCGGTTGAGGTTCCACACACACTGACTCTCACTGCGGTTGAGGTTCCACACACACTGACTCTCACTGGGGTAGGGGTTCCACACACACTGACTCTCACTGGGGTACGGATTCCACACACACTGACTCTCACTTGGGTACGGGTTCCACACACACTGACTCTCACTGGGATACAGGTTCCACACACACTGACTCTCACTGGGGTACAGGTTCCACACACACTGACTCCCACTTGGGTACGGGTTCCACACATACTGACTCTCACTGGGGTAGGGGTCCCACACACACTGACTCCCACTTGGGTATGGGTTCCACACACACTGACTCTCACTGGGGTACGGGTTCCACACACACTGACTCTCACTGGGATATGGTTTCCACACACACTGACTCTCACTGGGGTACAGGTTCCACACACACTGACTCTCACTGGGGTACGGTTTCCACACACACTGACTCTCACTGGGATACATGTTCCACATACACTGACTCTCACTTGGGTGCGGGTCCCACACACACTGACTCTCACTGGGGTACGGGTTCCACACGCACTGACTATCACTGGGGTACGGGTTCCACACACACTGTCTCTCACTGGGTTACGGGTTCCACACACACTGACTCTCACTGGCGTAAGGGTTCCACACACACTGAATCTCACTGGGGTACGGGTTCCACACGCACTGACTATCACTGGGGTACGGGTCCCACACACACTGACTCTCACTGGGGTACGGGTTCCACACGCACTGACTATCACTGGGGTACGGGTTCCACACACACTGTCTCTCACTGGGTTACGGGTTCCACACACACTGAAACTCACTGGGGTTTGGGTTCCACACACACTGACTCTCACTGGGGTACAGGTTCCACATACACTGACTCTCACGTGGGTGCGGGTCCCACACACACTGACTCTCACTGGGGTACGGGTTCCACACGCACTGACTCTCACTGGGGTACGGGTTCCACACTTACTGACTCTCACTGGGGTACGGCTTCCACACTTACTGACTCTCACTGGGGTACGGTTTCCACACACACTGACTCTCACTGGGGTACGGTTTCCACACACACTGACTCTCACTGGGGTACGGTTTCCACACACACTGATTCTCACTGGGGTAGGGGTTCCACACACACTGACTCTCACTGCGGTTGGGGTTCCACACACACTGACTCTCACTGGGATAGGGGTTCCACACACACTGACTCTCACTGGGTTACGGGTTCCACACACACTGACTCTCACTGGGGTAGGGGTTCCACACACACTGACTCTCACTGGGGTACGGATTACACACACACTGACTCTCACTGGGGTATGGGTTCCACACACACTGACTCTCACTGGGATACAGGTTCCACACACACTGACTCTCACTGGGGTACAGGTTCCACACACACTGACTCCCACTTGGGTACGGGTTCCACACATACTGACTCTCACTGGGGTAGGGGTCCCACACACACTGACTCCCACTTGGGTATGGGTTCCACACACACTGACTCTCACTGGGGTACGGGTTCCACACACACTGACTCTCACTGGGGTACGGGTTCCACACACACTGACTCTCACCAGGGTATGGGTTCCACACACACTGACTCTCACTGGGGTACGGGTTCCACACACACTGACTCTCACTGGCATACGGGTTCCACACACACTGACTCTCACTGGGATATGGTTTCCACACACACTGACTCTCACTGGGGTACAGGTTCCACACACACTGACTCTCACTGGGGTACGGTTTCCACACACACTGACTCTCACTGGGATACATGTTCCACATACACTGACTCTCACTTGGGTACGGGTCCCACGCACACTGACTCTCACTGGAGTACGGGTTCCACACGCACTGACTATCACTGGGATACAGGTTCCACACACTGACTCTCACTTGAGTACGGGTTCCACACACACTGACTCTCACTGGGGTACAGGTTCCACACACACTGACTCTCACTGGGGTACGGTTTCCACACACACTGACTCTCACTGGGATACATGTTCCACATACACTGACTCTCACTTGGGTACGGGTCCAACACACACTGACTCTCACTGGGGTATGGGTTGCACACGCACTGACTCTCACTGGGATACAGGTTCCACACACACTGACTCTCACTGGGGTACGGGTTCCACACACACTGACTCTCACTGGGGTACGGGTTCCACACACACTAACTCTCACTGGGGTACGGGTTCCACACACACTGACTCTCACTGGGGTACAGGTTCCACACACACTGACTCTCACTGGGGTACGGAATCAACACACACTGACTCTCACTGGCGTACGGGTTCCACAGACACTGACTCTCACTTGGGTACGGGTTCCACACACACTGACTCACACTGGGGTACGGGTTCCACACACACTGACTCTCACTGGGGTAAAGGTTCCACACACACTGACTCTCACTGGGGTAAGGATTCCACACACACTGACTCTCACTGGGGTAAGGGTTCCACACACACTGACTCTCACTGGGGTACGGGTTCCACACACACTGACTCTCACTGGGGTACGGGTTCCACACACACTGACTCTCACTGTGTTACGGGTTCCACATACACTGACTCTCACTGGGGTATGGGTTCCACACACACTGACTCTCACTGGGGTAAGGGTTCCACACACACTGACTCTCACTGGGGAAAGGGTTCCACACACACTGACTCTAACTGGGGTACAGGTTCCACACACACTGACTATCACTGGGGTACGGGTTCCACACACACTGTCTCTCACTGGGTTACGGGTTCCACACACACTGAATCTCACTGGGGTTTGGGTTCCACACACACTGACTCTCACTGGGGTACAGGTTCCACATACACTGACTCTCACTTGGATGCGGGTCCCACACACACTGACTCTCACTCGGGTACGGGTTCCACACGCACTGACTATCACTGGGGTACGGGTTCCACACACACTGTCTCTCACTGGGTTACGGGTTCCACACACACTGACTATCACTGGGGTACGGGTTCCACACACACTGACTCTCACTGGGGTACGGGTTCCACACGCACTGACTATCACTGGGGTACGGGTTCCACACACACTGTCTCTCACTGGGTTACGGGTTCCACACACACTGTATCTCACTGGGGTTTGGGTTCCACACACACTGACTCTCACTGGGGTACAGGTTCCACACACACTGACTCTCACTGGGGTTTGGGTTCCACACACACTGACTCTCACTGGGGTACAGGTTCTACACACACTGACTCTCACTGGGGTATGGGTTTCAACACACTGACTCTCACTGGGGTACGGGTTCCACACACACTGACTCTCACTGGGGTACAGGTTCCACACACACTGACTCTCACTGGGGTACGGGTTCCACACACACTGACTCTCACTGGGGTATGGGTTCCACACACACTGACTCTCACTGGGTTACGGGTTTCACACACACTGACTCTCACTGTCGTAAGGGTTCCACACACACTGACTCTCACTGGGGTAAGGGTTCCACACACACTGACTCTCACTGGGGTTTGGGTTCCACACACACTGACTCTCACTGGGGTACGGGTTCCACACACACTGACTCTCACTGGGGTATGGGTTCCACACACACTGACTCTCACTGGGTTACGGGTTTCACACACACTGACTCTCACTGTCGTAAGGGTTCCACACACACTGACTCTCACTGGGGTTTGGGTTCCACACACACTGACTCTCACTGGGGTTTGGGTTCCACACACACTGACTCTCACTGGGGTTTGGGTTCCACACACACTGACTCTCACTGGGGTTTGGGTTCCACACACATGGGGCGGGATTCTCTCACCCCGGGGCCGGGCCGGAGAATCACCCCGACCGGTGTGAATGCCGCTCCGCCACCGGGACACGATTCTCCGGAGTGTTTCCTGATGACATAATCTCAGTGGGCCAGATCGCGAATAATGTCGAGTCAAATACAGGAGGGAGATAGTGAGCCTAGTGGAGTGGTGCAACGACAGCAATCTATCCCTCAATGTCAGCAAAACTAAAGAGCTGGTCATTGAGTTCAGGAATCAAAGTATTGTGCACACACCTGTCACCATCAACGCGGCTGATGTGGAGATAATTGACAGCTTCAAATTCCTAGGTGTGCACAGCATTAAAATCTGACCTGGTCCACCGACGTCGACGCTGCCACCAAGAAAGCACAACAGCGCCTGTACTTCCTCAGGATACTAAGGAAATCCGGCATGGCCACATTTACTCTGACCAACTTTTACAGATGCACCATAGAAAGCATCCTGTCGGGCTGCATCACAGCCTGGTATGGCAACTGCTCGTCCCAGGACCGCAAGAACCTACAGAGAGTCGTGAACACAGCCCTGTCCATCACACAAACCTGCCTCCCATCCATTGACTGTAACTACAGCTCCCACTGCCTGGGGAAAGAGGGCAGAATAATTAAAGATCCCTCCCACCCAGCTTACTCACTCTTCCAACTTCTTCCATCGGGCAGGAGATACAAAAGTCTGAGAACACGCACGAACAGACTCAAAAACAGCTTCTTCCCCGCTGTTACCAAACTCCTAAATAATGCTCTTATGGACTGACCTGATTAATACTACACTCCTGTATGTTTCACCCGTTGCCGGTGTCTATGTATTTACATTGTGTACCTTGTGTTGCCCTGTGGTATTCTAGGTATTACGGTACCTGAGAGGCTGAAGTACCATTGGTAGAACCTGTATGCATGCTATTGGCTAGAGTGTATAATAGCTCCGCCCTGATAGGCGGGGTATAAGAACCCGTGCTGTCCCAGCAGCCCTCATTCTGTATCTGAGCTGCTGGGGGAAACATCGAGCTTATTAAACACTTCAGTTGGACTGCAACCTCATTTTAGTGGTCATTGATCGTGCATCAGGCCCTATTATGTATTTTCTTTTTATTTTGATGTTCTAAATGATCTGTTTCAGCATATCGCATAAAAATACTTTTCACTGTACCTCGGTACACGTGACAATAAACAAATCCAATCGAATCACTGGAGGACGGGTTCCACACACACTGACTCTCACTGGGATACGGTTTCCACACACACTGACTCTCACTGGGGTACGGTTTCCACACACACTGACTCTCACTGGGGTACGGGTTCCACACACACTGACTCTCACTGGGGTACGGGTTCCACACTTACTGACTCTCACTGGGGTACGGGTTCCACACTTACTGACTCTCACTGGGGTACGGCTTCCACACTTACTGACTCTCACTGGGGTACGGTTTCCACACACACTGACTCTCACTGGGGTACGGTTTCCACACACACTGACTCTCACTGGGGTACGGTTTCCACACACACTGACTCTCACTGGGGTACGGTTTCCACACACACTGACTCTCACTGGGGTACGGTTTCCACACACACTGACTCTCACTGGGGTAGGGGTTCCACACACACTGACTCTCACTGCGGTTGGGGTTCCACACACACTGACTCTCACTGGGATAGGGGTTCCACACACACTGACTCTCACTGGGTTACGGGTTCCACACACACTGACTCTCACTGGGGTAGGGGTTCCACACACACTGACTCTCACTGGGGTACGGATTACACACACACTGACTCTCACTGGGGTATGGGTTCCACACACACTGACTCTCACTGGGATTACAGGTTCCACACACACTGACTCTCACTGGGGTACAGGTTCCACACACACTGACTCCCACTTGGGTACGGGTTCCACACATACTGACTCTCACTGGGGTACGGGTCCCACACACACTGACTCCCACTTGGGTATGGGTTCCACACACACTGACTCTCACTGGGGTACGGGTTCCACACACACTGACTCTCACTGGGGTACGGGTTCCACACACACTGACTCTCACCAGGGTATGGGTTCCACACACACTGACTCTCACTGGGGTACGGGTTCCACACACACTGACTCTCACTGGGATACGGGTTCCACACACACTGACTCTCACTGGGATATGGTTTCCACACACACTGACTCTCACTGGGGTACAGGTTCCACACACACTGACTCTCACTGGGGTACGGTTTCCACACACACTGACTCTCACTGGGATACATGTTCCACATACACTGACTCTCACTTGGGTACGGGTCCCACGCACACTGACTCTCACTGGGGTACGGGTTCCACACGCACTGACTATCACTGGGATACAGGTTCCACACACTGACTCTCACTTGAGTACGGGTTCCACACACACTGACTCTCACTGGGGTACAGGTTCCACACACACTGACTCTCACTGGGGTACGGTTTCCACACACACTGACTCTCACTGGGATACATGTTCCACATACACTGACTCTCACTTGGGTACGGGTCCCACACACACTGACTCTCACTGGGGTATGGGTTCCACACGCACTGACTCTCACTGGGATACAGGTTCCACACACACTGACTCTCACTGGGGTACGGGTTCCACACACACTGACTCTCACTGGGGTACGGGTTCCACACACACTAACTCTCACTGGGGTACGGGTTCCACACACACTGACTCTCACTGGGGTACAGGTTCCACACACACTGACTCTCACTGGGGTACGGAATCAACACACACTGACTCTCACTGGCGTACGGGTTCCACAGACACTGACTCTCACTTGGGTACGGGTTCCACACACACTGACTCACACTGGGGTACGGGTTCCACACACACTGACTCTCACTGGGGTAAAGGTTCCACACACACTGACTCTCACTGGGGTAAGGATTCCACACACACTGACTCTCACTGGGGTAAGGGTTCCACACACACTGACTCTCACTGGGGTACGGGTTCCACACACACTGACTCTCACTGGGGTACGGGTTCCACACACACTGACTCTCACTGTGTTACGGGTTCCACATACACTGACTCTCACTGGGGTATGGGTTCCACACACACTGACTCTCACTGGGGTAAGGGTTCCACACACACTGACTCTCACTGGGGAAAGGGTTCCACACACACTGACTCTAACTGGGGTACAGGTTCCACACACACTGACTCTCACTGGGGTGCGGGTTCCACACACACTGTCTCTCACTGGGTTACGGGTTCCACACACACTGACTCTCACTGGCGTAAGGGTTCCACACACACTGACTCTCACTGGGGTACGGGTTCCACACACACTGACTCTCACTGGGGTACAGTTTCCACACCCTCTGACTCTCACTGGGATACAGATTCCACACACACTGACTCTCACTGGGGTACAGGTTCCACACACACTGACTCTCACTGGGGTACGGGTTCCACACACACTGACTCTCACTGGGGTATGGGTCCCACACACACTGACTCTCACTGGGGTACGGGTTCCACACACACTGACTCTCAGTGGGGTATGGGTTCCACACACACTGACTCTCAGTGGGGTATGGGTTCCACACACACTGACTCTTACTGGGTTAGGGTTCCACACACACTGACTCTCACTGGGGTAAAGGTTCCACACACAGTGACTCTCAGTGGGATATGGGTTCCACACACACTGACTCTCACTGGGGTAAGGGTTCCACACACACTGACTGTCACTGGGGTACGGGTTCCACACACACTGACTCTTACTTGGGTATGGGTTCCACACACACTGACTCTCACTGGGGTACAGGTTCCACACACACTGACTCTCACTGGGGTACGGGTTCCTCACACACTGACTCTCACTGGGGTACGGGTTCCACACACACTGACTCTCACTGGGGTAAGGGTTCCACACACACTGACTCTCACTGGGGTACGGGTTCCACACACACTGACTCTCACTTGTGTACGGGTTCCACACACACTGACTCTCACTGGGGTAGGGGTTCCACACACACTGACTCTCACTGGGGTACGGATTCCACACACACTCACTCTCACTGGGGTACGGGTTCCACACACACTGACTCTCACTGGGATACAGGTTCCACACACACTGACTCTCACTGGGGTACAGGTTCCACACACACTGACTCCCACTTGGGTACGGGTTCCACACACACTGACTCTCACTGGGGTAGGGGTCCCACACACACTGACTCCCACTTGGGTATGGGTTCCACACACACTGACTCTCACTGGGGTACGGGTTCCACACACACTGACTCTCACTGGGGTACGGGTTCCACACACACTGACTCTCACCAGGGTATGGGTTCCACTCACACTGACTCTCACTGGGGTACGGGTTCCACACACACTGACTCTCACTGAGGTACGGGTTCCACACACACTGACTCTCACTGGGTTACGGGTTCCACACACACTGACTCTCACTGGGGTACGGGTTCCACACACACTGTCTCTCACTGGGTTACGGGTTCCACACACACTGACTCTCACTGGCGTAAGGGTTCCACACACACTGAATCTCACTGGGGTAGGGTTCCACACACACTGACTCTCACTGGGGTTTGGGTTCCACACACACTGACTCTCACTGGGGTACGGATTCCACACACACTGACTCTCACTGGGGTACGGGTTCCACACACACTGACTCTCACTGGGATACAGGTTCCACACACACTGACTCTCACTGGGGTACAGGTTCCACACACACTGACTCCCACTTGGGTACGGGTTCCACACACACTGACTCTCACTGGGGTAGGGGCTCCACACACACTGACTCCCACTTGGGTATGGGTTCCACACACACTGACTCTCACTGGGGTACGGGTTCCACACACACTGACTCTCACTGGGGTACGGGTTCCACACACACTGACTCTCACCAGGGTATGGGTTCCACACACACTGACTCTCACTGGGGTACGAGTTCCACACACACTGACTCTCACTGAGGTACGGGTTCCACACACACTGACTCACACTGGGGTACGGGTTCCGCACACACTGACTCTCACTGGGGTCTGGGTTCCACACACACTGACTCTCACTGGGGTACGGGTTCCACACACACTGACTCTCACCAGGGTATGGGTTCCACACACACTGACTCTCACTGGGGTACGAGTTCCACACACACTGACTCTCACTGAGGTACGGGTTCCACACACACTGACTCTCACTGGGTTACGGGTTCCACACACACTGACTCTCACTGGGGTACGGGTTCCACACACACTGTCTCTCACTGGGTTACGGGTTTCACACACACTGACTCTCACTGTCGTAAGGGTTCCACACACACTGACTCTCACTGGGGTAAGGGTTCCACACACACTGACTCTCACTGGGGTTTGGGTTCCACACAAACTGACTCTCACTGGGGTCTGGGTTCCACACACACTGACTCTCACTGGGGTATGGGTTCCACACACACTGACTCTCACTGGGGTCTGGGTTCCACACACACTGACTCTCACTGGGGTACGGGTTCCACACACACTGACTCTCACTGGGGTACGGGTTCCACACACACTGACTCTCACTGAGGTACGGGTTCCACACACACTGACTCTCACTGGGTTACGGGTTCCACACACACTGACTCTCACTGGGGTACGGGTTCCACACACACTGTCTCTCACTGGGTTACGGGTTCCACACACACTGACTCTCACTGGCGTAAGGGTTCCACACACACTGAATCTCACTGGGGTAGGGTTCCACACACACTGACTCTCACTGGGGTTTGGGTTCCACACACACTGACTCTCACTGGGGTACGGATTCCACACACACTGACTCTCACTGGGGTACGGGTTCCACACACACTGACTCTCACTGGGATTCAGGTTCCACACACACTGACTCTCACTGGGGTACAGGTTCCACACACACTGACTCCCACTTGGGTACGGGTTCCACACACACTGACTCTCACTGGGGTAGGGGTCCCACACACACTGACTCCCACTTGGGTATGGGTTCCACACACACTGACTCTCACTGGGGTACGGGTTCCACACACACTGACTCTCACTGGGGTACGGGTTCCACACACACTGACTCTCACCAGGGTCTGGGTTCCACACACACTGACTCTCACTGGGGTACGAGTTCCACACACACTGACTCTCACTGAGGTACGGGTTCCACACACACTGACTCACACTGGGGTACGGGTTCCGCACACACTGACTCTCACTGGGGTCTGGGTTCCACACACACTGACTCTCACTGGGGTACGGGTTCCACACACACTGACTCTCACCAGGGTATGGGTTCCACACACACTGACTCTCACTGGGGTACGAGTTCCACACACACTGACTCTCACTGAGGTACGGGTTCCACACACACTGACTCTCACTGGGGTACGAGTTCCACACACACTGACTCTCACTGAGGTACGGGTTCCACACACACTGACTCACACTGGGGTACGGGTTCCGCACACACTGACTCTCACTGGGGTCTGGGTTCCACACACACTGACTCTCACTGGGGTACGGGTTCCACACACACTGACTCTCACCAGGGTATGGGTTCCACACACACTGACTCTCACTGGGGTACGAGTTCCACACACACTGACTCTCACTGAGGTACGGGTTCCACACACACTGACTCTCACTGGGTTACGGGTTCCACACACACTGACTCTCACTGGGGTACGGGTTCCACACACACTGTCTCTCACTGGGTTACGGGTTTCACACACACTGACTCTCACTGTCGTAAGGGTTCCACACACACTGACTCTCACTGGGGTAAGGGTTCCACACACACTGACTCTCACTGGGGTTTGGGTTCCACACACACTGACTCTCACTGGGGTCTGGGTTCCACACACACTGACTCTCACTGGGGTATGGGTTCCACACACACTGACTCTCACTGGGGTCTGGGTTCCACACACACTGACTCTCACTGGGGTACGTGTTCCACACACACTGACTCTCACTGGGGTACGGGTTCCACACACACTGACTCTCACTGAGGTACGGGTTCCACACACACTGACTCTCACTGGGTTACGGGTTCCACACACACTGACTCTCACTGGGGTACGGGTTCCACACACACTGTCTCTCACTGGGTTACGGGTTCCACACACACTGACTCTCACTGGCGTAAGGGTTCCACACACACTGAATCTCACTGGGGTAGGGTTCCACACACACTGACTCTCACTGGGGTTTGGGTTCCACACACACTGACTCTCACTGGGGTACGGATTCCACACACACTGACTCTCACTGGGGTACGGGTTCCACACACACTGACTCTCACTGGGATACAGGTTCCACACACACTGACTCTCACTGGGGTACAGGTTCCACACACACTGACTCCCACTTGGGTACGGGTTCCACACACACTGACTCTCACTGGGGTAGGGGTCCCACACACACTGACTCCCATTGGGTATGGGTTCCACACACACTGACTCTCACTGGGGTACGGGTTCCACACACACTGACTCTCACTGGGGTACGGGTTCCACACACACTGACTCTCACCAGGGTCTGGGTTCCACACACACTGACTCTCACTGGGGTACGAGTTCCACACACACTGACTCTCACTGACGTACGGGTTCCACACACACTGACTCACACTGGGGTACGGGTTCCGCACACACTGACTCTCACTGGGGTCTGGGTTCCACACACACTGACTCTCACTGGGGTACGGGTTCCACACACACTGACTCTCACCAGGGTATGGGTTCCACACACACTGACTCTCACTGGGGTACGAGTTCCACACACACTGACTCTCACTGAGGTACGGGTTCCACACACACTGACTCTCACTGGGTTACGGGTTCCACACACACTGACTCTCACTGGGGTACGGGTTCCACACACACTGTCTCTCACTGGGTTACGGGTTTCACACACACTGACTCTCACTGTCGTAAGGGTTCCACACACACTGACTCTCACTGGGGTAAGGGTTCCACACACACTGACTCTCACTGGGGTTTGGGTTCCACACACACTGACTCTCACTGGGGTCTGGGTTCCACACACACTGACTCTCACTGGGGTATGGGTTCCACACACACTGACTCTCACTGGGGTCTGGGTTCCACACACACTGACTCTCACTGGGGTACGGGTTCCACACACACTGACTCTCACCAGGGTATGGGTTCCACACACACTGACTCTCACTGGGGTACGAGTTCCACACACACTGACTCTCACTGAGGTACGGGTTCCACACACACTGACTCTCACTGTCGTAAGGGTTCCACACACACTGACTCTCACTGGGTTACGGGTTTCACACACACTGACTCTCACTGTCGTAAGGGTTCCACACACACTGACTCTCACTGGGGTAAGGGTTCCACACACACTGACTCTCACTGGGGTAAGGGTTCCACACACACTGACTCTCACTGGGGTTTGGGTTCCACACACACTGACTCTCACTGGGGTATGGGTTCCACACACACTGACTCTCACTGGGGTACAGGTTCCACACACACTGACTCTCACTGGGGTTTGGGTTCCACACACACTGACTCTCACTGGGGTTTGGGTTCCACACACATGGGGCGGGATTCTCTCACCCCGGGGCCGGGCCGGAGAATCACCGCGACCGGTGTGAATGCCGCTCCGACACCGGGACACGATTCTCCGGAGTGTTTCCTGATGACATAATCTCAGTGGGCCAGATCGCGAATAATGTCGAGTCAAAATACAGGAGGGAGATAGTGAGCCTAGTGGAGTGGTGCAACGACAGCAATCTATCCCTCAATGTCAGCAAAACTAAAGAGCTGGTCATTGAGTTCAGGAATCAAAGTATTGTGCACACACCTGTCACCATCAACGCGGCTGATGTGGAGATAATTGACAGCTTCAAATTCCTAGGTGTGCACAGCATTAAAATCTGACCTGGTCCACCGACGTCGACGCTGCCACCAAGAAAGCACAACAGCGCCTGTACTTCCTCAGGATACTAAGGAAATCCGGCATGGCCACATTTACTCTGACCAACTTTTACAGATGCACCATAGAAAGCATCCTGTCGGGCTGCATCACAGCCTGGTATGGCAACTGCTCGTCCCAGGACCGCAAGAACCTACAGAGAGTCGTGAACACAGCCCTGTCCATCACACAAACCTGCCTCCCATCCATTGACTGTAACTACAGCTCCCACTGCCTGGGGAAAGAGGGCAGAATAATTAAAGATCCCTCCCACCCGGCTTACTCACTCTTCCAACTTCTTCCATCGGGCAGGAGATACAGAAGTCTGAGAACACGCACGAACAGACTCAAAAACAGCTTCTTCCCCGCTGTTACCAGACTCCTAAATAATGCACTTATGGACTGACTTGATTAATACTACACTCCTGTATGTTTCACCCGTTGCCGGTGTCTATGTAGTTACATTGTGTACCTTGTGTTGCCCTGTGGTATTCTAGGTATTACGGTACCTGAGAGGCTGAAGTACCATTGGTAGAACCTGTATGCTTGCTATTGGCTAGAGTGTATAATAGCTCCGCCCTGATAGGCGGGGTATAAGAACCCGTGCTGTCCCAGCAGCCCTCATTCTGTATCTGAGCTGCTGGGGGAAACATCGAGCTTATTAAACACTTCAGTTGGACTGCAACCTCGTTTTAGTGGTCATTGATCGTGCATCATGCCCTATTATGTATTTTCTTTTTATTTTGATGTACTAAATGATCTGTTTCAGCATATCGCATAAAAATACTTTTCACTGTACCTCGGTACACGTGACAATAAACAAATCCAATCGAATCACTGGAGGACGGGTTCCACACTTACTGACTCTCACTGGGGTACGGTTTCCACACACACTGACTCTCAGTGGGGTACGGTTTCCACACACACTGACTCTCACTGGGGTACGGTTTCCACACACACTGACTCTCACTGGAGTACGGTTTCCACACACACTGACTCTCACTGGGGTACGGTTTCCACACACACTGGCTCTCACTGGGGTATGGGTGCCACACACACTGACTCTCACTGGGGTACGGGTTCCACACTTACTGACTCTCACTGGGGTACGGGTTCCACACTTACTGACTCTCACTGGGGTACGGCTTCCACACTTACTGACTCTCACTGGGGTACGGTTTCCACACACACTGACTCTCACTGGGGTACGGTTTCCACACACACTGACTCTCACTGGGGAAGGGGTTCCACACACACTGACTCTCACTGCGGTTGGGGTTCCACACACACTGTCTCTCACTGGGATAGGGGTTCCACACACACTGACTCTCACTGGGGTACGGGTTCCACACACACTGACTCTCACTGGGGTAGGGGTTCCACACACACTGACTCTCACTGGGGTACGGATTCCACACACACTGACTCTCACTGGGGTACGGGTTCCACACACACTGACTCTCACTGGGATACAGGTTCCACACACACTGACTCTCACTGGGGTACAGGTTCCACACACACTGACTCCCACTTGGGTACGGGTTCCACACATACTGACTCTCACTGGGGTAGGGGTCCCACACACACTGACTCCCACTTGGGTATGGGTTCCACACACACTGACTCTCACTGGGGTACGGGTTCCACACACACTGACTCTCACTGGGGTACGGGTTCCACACACACTGACTCTCACCAGGGTATGGGTTCCACACACACTGACTCTCACTGGGGTACGGGTTCCACACACACTGACTCTCACTGGGATACGGGTTCCACACACACTGACTCTCACTGGGATATGGTTTCCACACACACTGACTCTCACTGGGGTACTGGTTCCACACACACTGACTCTCACTGGGGTACGGTTTCCACACACACTGACTCTCACTGGGATACATGTTCCACATACACTGACTCTCACTTGGGTACGGGTCCCACACACACTGACTCTCACTGGGGTACGGGTTCCACACGCACTGACTATCACTGGGATACAGGTTCCACACTCACTGACTCTCACTTGAGTACGGGTTCCACACACACTGACTCTCACTGGGGTACAGGTTCCACACACACTGACTCTCACTGGGGTACGGTTTCCACACACACTGACTCTCACTGGGATACATGTTCCACATACACTGACTCTCACTTGGGTACGGGTCCCACACACACTGACTCTCACTGGGGTACGGGTTCCACACGCACTGACTATCACTGGGATACAGGTTCCACACTCACTGACTCTCACTTGACTACGGGTTCCACACACACTGACTCTCACTGGGGTACGGGTTCCACACACACTGACTCTCACTGGGATACAGGTTCCACACACACTGACTCTCACTTGGGTACGTGTGCCACTCATATTGATTTTCGCTGGAGTATGTGTTATGAGTTTGTGAGATTTGAATGTGTGCTCACAATCACTGACACTGAGGACAAAAATACTAGAAGCAAGTTAGAGTTTTATTTATCCTTATACAAGTCTGCAGAGTCGGGTGCCTCCTAGACAGGAGCACACCAAATAGCTTGTTTCGTCTGTTTTCTACACTTTGTTCATTTATCATTCTCCTGTCCTCTACTCCTGATTGGATCAGGTTTCACTGAGGTTCACATTCTTCCTTATACGCCTTCATCATACATTACATATCAGTATTCATGCTTCATCATACATTATATGTTTACGTTTACGTACTCTTTCTGTCCAGTGGGTGGTCCCCCTGGACATTTCACAGCCTCAGTGGCTTATTTATGTCTTTAAGACTGTCCACTCATCTATTTTGCTAAGCCTTCCCCAATCTATCTTGCTCAATATTCAGACCTATTGTTATCTCTTCTGTTAATGCTATACCTACTTCTTCATTATCCCCACCTCCTCATGTACATCTGTTTCCTTGTCCAAGCAGTACTTTTCCACAAGCCTGTGTTAGTCTTTTAGTCTGTTATTTATTTAATACATTTAATAATCCAAATATTCTCTTTCTCTCAATCTTGTACAATGATAATAAGTGAATCAGTGTACCACAGAATATCTAGTTATTTAACGTTGAACAAACTGTGGGTGAACTTAACATTGCTGATGAAACTGTGGATCTTTTCACTATGCTCCTGCCAGCTCCTCTAACTCTGAATAAGACTGACTCTGTCCGGTTCAAGAGTTCAGTTCCTCTTGCATGACACGTAGTGGTCGGAGGCTCTATACACTTGCTATATACGTATTGCATATCATTACATGCCCTTTCCTTGAGATTTTTAAAACATCCTGCACATCATTTCTCTTAAATTCTTTGAGGAGGTGACCAAGCATGTGGATGAAGGTAAAGCAGTGGATGTAGTGTACATGGATTTTAGTAAGGCATTTGATAAGGTTCCCCATGGTAGGCTTATGCAGAAAGAAAGGAGGCATGGGATAGTGGGAAATTTGGCCAGTTGGATAACGAATTGGCTAACCGATAGAAGTCAGAGAGTGGTGGTGGATGGCAAATATTCAGCCTGGATCCCAGTTACCAGTGGCGTACCGCAGCGATCAGTTCTGGGTCCTCTGCTGTTTGTGATTTTCATTAATGACTTGGATGAGGGAGTTGAAGGGTGGGTCAGTAAATTTGCAGACGATACGAAGATTGGTGGAGTTGTGGATAGTAAGGAGGGCTGTTGTCGGCTGCAAAGAGACATAGATAGGATGCAGAGCTGGGCTGAGAAGTGGCAGGTGGAGTTTAACCCTGAAAAGTGTGAGGTTGTCCATTTTGGAAGGACAAATATGAATGCGGAATACAGGGTTAACGGTAGAGTTCTTGGCAATGTGGAGGAGCAGAGAGATCTTGGGGTCTATGTTCATACATCTTTGAAAGTTGCCACTCAAGTGGATAGAGCTGTGAAGAAGGCCTATGGTGTGCTCGCGTTCATTAACAGAGGGATTGAATTTAAGAGCCGTGAGGTGATGATGCAGCTGTACAAAACTTTGGTAAGGCCACATTTGGAGTACTGTGTACAGTTCTGGTCGCCTCATTTTAGGAAGGATGTGGAAGCTTTGGAAAAGGTGCAAAGAATATTTACCAGGATGTTGCCTGGAATGGAGAGTAGGTCTTACGAGGAAAGGTTGAGGGTGCTAGGCCTTTTCTCATTAGAACGGAGAAGGATGAGGGGCGACTTGATAGAGGTTTATAAGATGATCAGGGGAATAGATAGAGTAGACAGTCAGAGACTTTTTCCCCGGGTGGAACAAACCATTACAAGGGGACATAAATTTAAGGTGAAAGGTGGAAGATATAAGAGGGATATCAGAGGTAGGTTCTTTACCCAGAGAGTAGTGGGGGCATGGAATGCACTGCCTGTGGAAGTAGTTGAGTCGGAAACATTAGGGACCTTCAAGCAGCTATTGGATAGGTACATGGATTACGGTAAAATGATATAGTGTAGATTTATTTGTTCTTAAGGGCAGCACGGTAGCATTGTGGATAGCACAATTGCTTCACAGCTCCAGGGTCCCAGGTTCGATTCCGGCTTGGGTCACTGTCTGTGCGGAGTCTGCACGTCCTCCCCGTGTCTGCGTGGGTTTCCTCCGGGTGCTCCGGTTTCCTCCCACAGTCCAAAGATGTGCAGGTTAGGTGAATTGACCAATGATAAATTGCCCTTAATGTCCAAAATTGCCCTTGGTGTTGGGTGGAGGTGTTGAGTTTGGGTAGGGTGCTCTTTCCAAGAGCCGGTGCAGACTCAAAGGGCCGAATGGCCTCCTTCTGCACTGTAAATTCAATGATAATCTCTGATTAATCGAGGACAAAGGTTCGGCACAACATCGTGGGCCGAAGGGCCTGTTCTGTGCTGTATTTTCTATGTTCTATGTTAAACAATATACATGGCATGAGTAACAATAGCGAGTTTAGCGAGTTGGTCACACTGTAGATAAAGAATACTGAGGGAGATAGGAAATTGGTGACCAAAACACAGAGCATGAGTAGGAAGGCAGTGTAGATGTCCCCTGTGGTCATCTCCCTGCAAAACAGATAACATTGTGGATACTGCTGAGGGAGATGCCTCACGAGGGGAAGGCAGCAGCAGCCTGGTTCATGGCACCGTAACTGGCTCTGCTGCACCGGATAGCAGGAAGAAGAATGGCAATGTTATAGTGATAAGGGACTCAATCATAAGGGGAATAGACAGGTAGTTCTGTAGACGCAATAGAGACTCCAGGATGGTATGTTGCCTCCCTGGTGCAAGGGTCAAGGATATCGTGGAGTAGGTACAGGACATTTTGCACGGGGGAGGGGGGGGGGGGGGGGGGGGGGGCGGTTGAAAAGCCAGCTGTCGTGGTGCATATAGGCACCAACGATATAGGTAAAAAATGGGGTGAGGTCCCACAAGCTGAATTCAGGAAGTTAGGAGTTAAACTAAAAAGTAGGACCTCAAAAGGTAGTAATCTCAGCATTGCTACCAGTGCCACGAGCTATTCAAAGTAGGAATGTCAGGATAGATAGGATGAATGCAAGATGGTGCAAAAGGGAGGTATTCAAATTCTTGGGGTATTGGAACCGGTTCTGGGGGTGGTGGGGCCAGTACAAATCGGGCGGTCTGCACCTGGGCAGGACTGGAACCAATGTCCTAGGTGGGGTGTTTGCTAGTGCTGTTGGGGAGGGTTTAAACTAATGTGGCAGGGGGATGGGAACCACTGCAGGAAGTCGGACGGAAGTAAAACGGGGGCAGTAAGGGAGAAAGTATAAGGCAGAGAAGCCATCGTCAAAAATCAAAAAGGGCCGCATCTCAGGGTACAGTGACTGAGGAGAGTTCAGTGAATAGGCCCAGTAATACTAAAAGGAACAAAACGAGAAGTGAAAACATAAATGGAAAGTGAAGCAGCAGGTTATAATATAAAGATATGGGTTCAACGATAAGGAACATTAGGAGAAAAGTTCAAAGGAAAAATAACTTAGGAGATGTTACTGATAGAGGTGTTGAGATTCAAAACGGAGGTATAAAAGTCAACATAATCTTTTAATGGCGCAAATCATCTTGAATGACTATGATTTAGTGGCCATTACTGAAACATGGTTAAAGGATGATCACAACTGGGAGTTAAATATCCAAGGGTTTCAAACTATTCACAAGGACAGAGTGGATGCTAAGGGAGGTGGTGTAGCTCTGCTATTTAAGGATGATATCTGGGCAGTAGTGAGGGATGACATAGGTGCTATGGAGGATAAGGTTGAATCCATTTGGGTGGAAATCAGGACTAGTAAGCTGAAAAAGTCACTGATAGGAGTAGTTTATAGGCCACCAAATAGTAACATTATGGTGGGGCAGGCAATAAACAAAGAAATAACTGATGCATATAGAAATGGTACAGCAGTTATCATGGGGGATTTTAATCTACATTTCGATTGGTTTAACCAGATTGGTCAAGGCAGCCTTGAGGAGTTTATACAACTTATCCGGGATAGTTTCCTAGAATAGTATGTAAAGGAACATACGAGGGAAAAAGCGTTCCAATATCTGGTCCTGTGTAATGAGATAGGACTGATTAATGATCTCATAGTTCAGGATCCTCTCGGAAGGAGCGATCACAATATGGTGGAATTTAAGATACAGATAGAGATGGTAAAATCAAACATTAGTGTTTTTAGATTAAACAAAGGAGATTACAATGGGTTGAGAGAAGAGCTAGCTAATGTAGACTGGGAGCAAAGACTTTATTGTGAAACAGTTGAGGAACAGTGAAGAACCTTCCAAGCAGTTTTTCACAGTGCTCAGCAAATGTTTGTACCAACAAAAAGGAAGGATGGTAGAAAGAGGGAAAATTGACCATGGATATCTAAGGAAACAAGGGAGAGTATCAAATTGAAGGAAAAAGCATACAAAGTGGCAAAGATTAGTGGGAGACTAAAGGATTGGGAAATCTTTAGGGGCCAACAGAAAGCTACTAAAAAAGCTATAAAGAAGAGTAAGATAGATTATGAGAGTAAACTTGCTCAGAATATAAAAATATAGTAAAAATATCTACAAATATATAAAACAAAAAAGAGTGGCTAAGGTAAATA
Source organism: Scyliorhinus torazame (assembly GCF_047496885.1). Classification (NCBI taxonomy): domain Eukaryota; kingdom Metazoa; phylum Chordata; class Chondrichthyes; order Carcharhiniformes; family Scyliorhinidae; genus Scyliorhinus; species Scyliorhinus torazame. The sequence continues at coordinate 76,857,080 of NC_092718.1, read as the reverse complement.
TTGGTCCTTTGGAGGATGAGAAGGGAGATTTAATAATGGGAAATGAGGAAATGGCTGAGGAACTGAACGGGTTTTTTCGATCGGTCTTCACAGTGGAAGACACAAATAGCATGCCAGTGACAGATGGAAATGAGGCTATGACAGGTGGGGACCTTGAGATGATTGTTATCACTAGGGAGATAGGGACGGGCAAGCTAATGGAGCTAAAGGTAAACAAGTCTCCTGGACCTGATGAAATGCATCCCAGGATACTAAAAGAGATGGCTAGGGAAATTGCAAATGCACTCGGGATAATTTACCAAAATTCACTAGACTCTGGGGTGGTCCCGGCAGATTTTAAATTAGCAAACGTGACACCACTGTTTAAAAAAGGAGGTAGGCAGAAAGCAGTTAATTATAGGCCAGTTAGCTTAACTTCGGTAGTAGAGAAGATGCTGGAATCTATCATCAAGGAAGAAATAGTGAGGCATCTGGATGGAAATTGCCCCACTGGACAGACGCAGCATGGGTTCATAAAGGACAGGTCATGCCTAACTAATTTAGTGGAATTTTTTGAGGACATTACCAACAGTAGACAACGGGGAACCAATGGATGTGGCACATCTGGATTTCCAGAAAGCTTTTGACAAGTGCCACACAAAAGATTGCTGCATAAGATAATGATGCATGTCGTTAAGGGTAATGTAGTAGCATGGATAGAGGATTGGTTAATTAATAGAAAGCCAAGAGTGGGGATTCATGGGTGTTTCTCTGGTTGTCAATCAGTAGCTAGCGGTGTCCCTCAGGGATCAGTGTTGGGCCTACCTCTTCCAGGAATGCATACCCTGAAAAAGTACTGCTACACACTGATGTTAGTTTCTCTGCAGTTTGGCCTTTCACACCTTTTGTTCACTCTGGGGACTGCCATTAGCACTCTCTCCCATTGCGTTCTGTGGCTATTAGCACCCTGTTTCCCTAGCTTTTTATGGTTATGACTCATCTTTCATTCTCACTCCACAGTATAAATATTTCCCACTTTCTCTGTCTTTAGTTTTGACAAAGGGTCATCCGGACTCGAAACATTAGCTCTTTTCTCTCCCTACAGACCCGCTGAGATTTTCCAGCATTTTCTTTTTGGTTTCAGATTCCAGCATCCGCAGTAATTTGCTTTTATCCAGGGGGATCTTATAGAAACATATAAAATTAAGAAGGGAACAGATAGGATAGATGAGCCTGGTTCTATGGCTCAGAAGGCAAGGGGGGAGAATAGAAAAGCAATAGTGATAGGAGACTCAATGGTTAGAACAAAGAACAAAGAAATGTACAGCACAGGATCAGGTCCTTCGGCCCTCCAAGCCTGTGCCAACCATGCTGCCCGACTAAACTAAAATCTTCTACGCTTCCTGGGTCCGTATCCCTCTATTCCCATCCTATTCATGTATTTGTCAAGATGCCCCTTAAATGTCACTATCGTCCCTGCTTCCACCACCTCCTGCGGCAGCGAGTTCCAGGCACCCACTGCTCTGTGTGTGTAAAACATTTGCCTCCTACATCTCCTCTAAACCTTGCCCCTTGCACCTTATACCTATGCCCCATAGTAATTGACCCCTCTACCCTGGGAAAAACCCTCTGACTATCCACTCTGTCTATGCCCCTCATAATTTTGTAGACCTCTATGAGGTCGCCCCTCAACCTCCGTCATTCCAGTGAGAACAAACCGAGTTTATTCAACCGCTTCTCACAGCTAATGCCCTCCATACCATGCAACATCCTGGTAAGTCTCTTCTGCACCCTCTCTAAAGCCTCCACATCCTTCTGGTAGTGTGGCGACCAGAATTGAACACTTAGGGGAACACCAGGTTAGGGGAACGGATAGGAGATTCTGTGGTCGTGAACAAGACTCCCAAAAGGTATGTTGCTTCCCAGGTGCCAGGGTCGGGGATGTCTCGGATCGAGTCTACAAGATTGTTAAAGGGGAGGGTGAGCAACCAGAAGTAGTGGTGTAACTAGACTCCAACGACATAGCTAAGGAAAGGGATGAGGATCTAAAACATGATTTTAGGGAGTTAGATTGGAAGCTAAAGAACAGGACAAACAGAGTACTAATCTCAGGATTGCTATCGGTGCCACATGCAAGTGAGGCAAGGAACAGAAAGCGAGTGCAACTGAACATGTGGCTACAGGGCTGGTGCAGGAGGGAAGGCTTCAGATATGTGGATCATTGGGGAACCTGCTGGGGCAGGTAGGACCTGTACATGAAGGACGGGTTGCACCTATACAGGAGGGTACCAATATCCTGGGTGGGAGGTTTGCTAGAGCTCTTCGGGAGGGTTTAAACTAGTTTGGCAGGGGGATGGGAACCAGAGCTACGGATCAGAGGGTAGGGTACAGTTGAACAGGCAGAAATAGTATGCAGCCAGTCTGTGAGGAAGGATAGACAGTTGATAGGGCAAAGTTTCACTCAGTGTAATGGGTTAAAGTCTGTCTGTATCAATGCAAGGAGTGTCAGGAATAAGGAAGATAAACTTAGAGCATGGATCAGTACTTGGAAGTACGATGTTGTGACCATTACGGAGACATAGATTTCACAGGGGCAGGAATGGTTGTTAGATGTTCCGGGGTTTAGATGTTTTAAGAAGAATAGGTAAAAGAGGAGGGGGAGTGGCACTGTTAATTAGGGAGTGCATAACAGCTGCAGAAAAGGAGGTAGTTAAGGAGAATTTGTCTACTGAGTCAGTATGAATGGAAGTCAGAAACAAGAAAGGTGCAGTCACTTTATTCGGGGTTTTCTACAGACCCCCCCCCCCCCCCCAACAGCAGCAGAGAGATGGCTGAACAGATTGGGTGGCAGATCTTGGAAAGGTGCAGAAGTAACAGAGTTGTTGTCATGGGTGATTTCAACTTTCCTAATGTTGACTGGAACCTCCTTAGTGCAAATAGTTTGGACAGAGCAGATTTTGTCAGGTGTGTACAGGAAGGATTCCTGACTCAATATGTAGATAGGCCAACTAGGGTGGAGGCCATATTGGATTTGGCTTGGCAACGAACCAGGTCAGGTGTTAGGTGTCTCGGTTGGAGAGCATTTCGGTGACAGTGACCACAACTCCTTGACTTTTACCATTGTCATGGAGAGAGATAGGAACAGACAGTATGGGAAGGTATTTAATTGGGGGAAGGGAAATTATACTGCTATTAGTCAGGAGTTGAGGAGTATAAATTGGGAACAGTTGTTCTCGGGGAAATGCACAACAGTAATGTGGTGGTTGTTGAAGGAGCACTTGCTGTGAGTGCTGGATAGTTTTGTCCCACTGAGACAGGGAAGGAATGGTAAGGTGAAGGAGCCTTGGATGACAAGAGAAGTGGAGCTTCTAGTCAAGAGGAAGAAGGAAGCTCACATGAGGTTGAGGAAGCAAGGATCTGGCACGGCTCTAGAGGGTTACAAAGTATTCAGGAAGGAACACACAAATGGACTGAGGAGAGCTAGAAAAGGGCATGAAAAAGCCCTAGTGGGAAGGATTAGGGAAAACCCCAAGGCGTTCTACACTTACGTGAGAAATAAGAAGATGATCAGAGTGAGAGTAGGGCCGGTCAGGGATCGTGGAAGGAACTTGTGCCTCGAGTCTGAGGAGGTAGGGGAAGCCCTAAATGAATATTTTGCTTCAGTATTTATTGGAGAGAGGGACCTTGTTGCTCATGATAACAGCGTGAACCAGGTTAACAGGCTCAAACAGGTTGATATTAAGAAAGAGGATGTGCTGGAAATTTTGAAAAACATCAGGAAAGATAATTCCCCTGGGCCTGACGGGATATACCCAAGGTTACTATGGGAAGTGAGGGAGGAGATTGCTGCGTCATTAGCGTTGATCTTTGCGTCCTCACTCTCCACTGGAGTAGTACCGGATGATTGGAGGGAGGCGAATGTTGTTCCCCAATTCAAGAATGGGAATAAGGGAATCTCTGGGAATTACAGACCAGTCAGTCTTACATCTGTGGTGAGCAAAATATTGGAAAGGATTCTGAGCGACAGGGTTTATGATTATTTGGAAAAACATAGTTTGATTAAAGATAGTCAGCATGGCTTTGTGAGGGGCAGGTCATGCCTCACAAGCCTCATTGAATTCTTTGAGGATGTGATGAGACACATTGATGAAGGTCGGGCAGTGGATGTAGTGTATATGGATTTCAGTAAGGCATTTGATAAGGTTCCCCATGGGAGGCTCATTCAGAAAGTTAGGGGGCATGGGATACAGGGAAATTTGGCCGTCTGGATACAGAATTGGCTGGCTGAAAGAAGACAGCGAGTGGTAGTATATGGAAAGTATTCCGCCTGGAGATCAGTGACCAGTGGTGTCCCACAGGGATCTGTTCTGGGACCTCTGCTTGGAAAAATTCCATACATATATATATGGCCTACCAACATTTAGCGTTGAGACGGATCATCGACCACTGGTTGCAATCATTAAAAAGAATCTCAATGAAATGTCTCCATGAATACAGCATCTCATGGTGAAGCTTCCGAGATATGACTCTGAGTTGATATACGTGCCTGGCAAACATATAGTGATAGCAGATGCGTTATCCAGAACTCGAACATCACACGATGGCAGCTTTATTGGAGAAGATGTACAGGCTCACATAGACGTGATCACTGATGCACTGCCAGTATCAGACGCAAAGTCGAAACAAATTGTCAAAGATACAGCAAAAGATGAGGTGTTGCAGATGGTAATACAAAACCTTAACAATGGTTGGCCTAAAGGTTCATGCAGAAAATCAGATCTGAGCTAAGTGTAGGAAATGGACAACAATTAAAGAAAGAATTCTGATTCTGCAGTCGCTACACAGCGATATGCTAAAACCAATTCATTGAATGATTCTCCAGTCGTCTGCATGAGCAATTGGAAAATTAACCTTTCATATATTTTATTTTTCTTAGGTGTACAATGCTCGGGCAGCACGGTGGCACAGTGGTTAGCCCTGCTGCCCCACGGCGCCGAGCTCCCAGGTTTGATCCCGGATCTGGGTCACTGTCCGTGTGGAGTTTGCACATTCTCCCCGTGTTTGCGTGGGTTTCGCCCCCGCAACCCAAAGATGAGCAGGCTAGGTGGATTGGCCATGCTAAATTGCCCCTTAATTGGAAAAAATGAATTGGGCACTCTAAATTTATTTTTTTAAAAGGTGTACAATGCTCAGCAAATTTTTTGATCACAGCATCAAATTTCTTATTGTCTTCCTCCTGCTCATACACAAATGTATTTTCTATTTCAATCTCCAGCGGACCTGCTACCATGAGCAGTAACGCAATATTTCTCTGGTCCGGCTGTGCCTGCAACCCAACAGCTGAGACATACAGTGTGAAGTGCTCTTAAATGCGCGTCAATATCCACCCACATTACCAGTCGGTTTTATGGAGCTTTCAGACTTTCCATTTGAAGAACTACGTTTTTCTGGTAGCAATGTATTTCTTTTTTTGACAACTGTGCCATTCAAATCACTCCTGGTACCATGTTATGGTTGTGTACTATGATGATGAATGAATCAGTGTACAACAGAACATCTAGTTCAAGACCAGTTAATTTGTGTTGAATAAACGATTGCCAACCAAACTGTGAATCTTTTAACCATGCTACTAACAGCTCCTGTAACTCTGACCAAGACAGGATCTGTCCGCTTCCAGTGTCCTGTTCCTCTTGCATGATAGCTAGTGGTCAGAGGCGATATACACTTGTTATATACACTTACTGCATATCATTATAGTATGGGATCCACACATACTGACTCTCACTGGAGTACGGGTTCCACACACACTGACTCTCACTAGGGTACGGGTTCCACACACACACTGACTGTCACTGGGGTATGGGTTCCACACACACTGACTCTCACTGGGGTACGGGTTCTACACACACTGACTCTCACTGGGGTACGGGTTCCACACACACACTGACTACCACTGGGGTATGGGTTCCACACACACTGACTCTCACTGGGGTACGGGTTCTACATACACTGACTCTCACTGGGGTACGGGTTCCACACACACACTGACTCTCACTGGGGTACGGGTTCCACACACACTGACTCTGACTGGGGTATGGGTTCCACACACACTGACTCTGACTGGAGTAGGGGTTCCACACACATTGACCCTCAATGGGGTATGGGTTCCATACACACTGACTCTGACTGGAGTACGGGTTCCACACACTGACTATCACTGGGGTACGGGTTCCACACACACTGACTCTCACTGTGATACAGGTTCCACACACACTGACTCTCACTGGGGTACGGGTTCCACACACTGACTATCACTGGGGTACGGGTTCCACACACACTGACTCTCACTGTGATAGAGGTTCCACACACACTAACTCTCACTGGGGTACGGGTTCCACACACTGACTCTCACTGGGGTACGGGTTCCATACACACTGACTCTCACTGGGGTATGTGTTCCACACACACTGACTCTCACTGGGGTACAGGTTCCACACACTGACTATCACTGGGGTATGGGTTCCACACGCACTGACTCTCACTGGGGTACGGGTTCCACACACTGACTATCACTGGGGTATGGGTTCCACACACACTGACTCTCACTGGGGTACGGGCTCCACACACACTGACTCTCACTGGGGTACGGGCTCCACACACACTGACTCTCACTGGGGTACGGGCTCCACACACACTGACTCTCACTGGGGTATGGGTTCCACACACACTGACTCTCACTGGGGTACGGGCTCCACACACACTGACTCTCACTGGGGTACGGGTTCCACACACACTGACTCTCACTGGGGTACAGGTTTCACACACACTGACTCTCACTGGGGTATGGGTTCCACACACACTGACTCTCACTGGGGTACGGGTTCCACTCACACTGACTCTCACTGGGGTACGGGTTCCACACACACACTGTCTCTCACTGGGGTACGGGTTCCACACACACTGACTCTCTCGGGGGTACGGGTTCCACACACACTGACTCTCACTGGGGTACGGGTTCCACACACACTGACTCTCACTGGGGTACGGGTTCCACACACACTGACTCTCACTGGGGTACGGGTTCCACACACACATGGTTGTGAAGTATATCAATGTGTTTCCTGCACCCATGGCAGCTCCTCACCGACTGCGTGGTTTGGTTGGAGCAGCAGTTGGATGCACTTAGGAGCATGCAGGCGACGGTAAGCGTCATAGATAGGAGTTATAGACCCGTGGTCGCACCTAAGGTGCTTGCAGACAGATGGATGACTGCTAGAAAGATCAAGCAGTCACTGCAGGAATGCCGTGTGGCTGTCCCCCTCTCTAACAGGTATACCGTTTTCGATACTGTTGGGGCGAGAGCCTATCAGGGGAAAGCAACAACAGCCAGAATAGTGGCATCACAACTGGCTCTGTTGCTCAGCAGGGGAGGGGAAATGCAGGAGAGCGATAGTTATAGGGGACTCTGTAATAAGGGCACAGATAGGCACTTCTGTGGACGGGAAAGAGACTCCAGGATGGAATGTTGCCTCCCTGGTGCCAGGGTCAAGGATGTCTCTGAACGAACACAGGGTATCCTGAAGGGAGAGGGTGAACAGCCAGAGGCCATTGTACACATGGGTGACATAGGCAAGCAGCATGATGAGGTCCTGCAGAAGGAGTTCAGGGAGTTAGGCAATAATCTAAAAAGCAGGACCTCTCGGGTGATAATCTCAGAATTACTCTCTATGCCACATGTCTGTGAGGCTAGAAATAGGAGGACAGTGCAGCTACATACGTGGCTAAACTGGTGGTGTAGGAGGGAGGGTTTCAGATTTCTGGACCACTGGGATCTCTTTCAGGTCAGGTGGGACCTGCACAAGAAGGATGAGTTGCATCTAAACTGGAGGGGCACCGATATCCTGGCTGGGAGGTTTGCTAGAGTCACTCGGGAGGATTTAAACTAGTATGGCAGGGAGGTGGGAACCAGAGCGCTAGTGCTGAAGGAGTAATTACTGAAGGGGAAATAGAGAACAAAAATAAGAGAACAAGATCACCCTGTCTGCTCAAACAAAGTGGTTTGAAGTGTATTTGTTTCAATGCCAGAAGTATAGCGGGTAAGGCAGATGAACACAGATTTGGGCAGCACGGTAGCATAGTGGTTAGCACAATTGCTTCACGGCTCCACGGTCCCAGGTTCGATACCAGGCTTAGGTCACTGTCTGTGCAGAGTCTGCACGTTCTCCCTGTGTCTGCGTGGGTTTCCTCCGGGTGCTCCGGTTTCCTCCCACAGTCCAAAGATGTGCAGGTTAGGTGGATTGGCCATGATAAATTGCCCTTCGTGTCCAAATAGGTTAGGTTGTGTTACAGGGATAAAGGGGATAGGGTGGAGGTGTGGGGCTTAAGTAGGGTGCTCTTTCCAGGGACAGTGCAGACTCGATGGGCCTCCTTCTGCACTGTAAATTCTATGCAATCTAAGAAACGTGGAGCACTTGTTAGTACTTTGAATTATGATGTTGTGACTGTCACAGAAACATGGTAAAGGAAGGGCAGGATTGGCAGCTGAACGTTGGAGGATATAGATGCTTCAGGAGTGATAGAGGGGGATGTAAAAGGGATGGGGGAGTAGCATTACTGGTTCAGGAGAATATTACAGCCGTACCGCGGGAGGACACCTCGGAGTGCTCATACAATGAGACAATCTGGGTAGAGCTCAGGAACAGGAAGGGGCAATCACAATGTTGGGCGTTTATTACAGGCCCCCCAACTGCCAGCAAGAGATAGAGGAGCAGATAGGTGGAGAGATTTTGGATAGGTGCAAAAGTAACAGGGTTGTTGCGGTTGGGGATTTTAATTTCTCCGATATTGACTGGGATTCACTTAGTGCTCGGGGCTTAGATGGGCAGAGTTTATAAGGTATACCCAGGAAGCCTTCTTGATGCAATATGTAAATAGTCCAACTAAGGAAGGGGCAGTACTGGATCTGGTATTGGGAATGAGCCTGGCCAGGTGGTTGAGGTTTCAGAAGGTGAATATTTTGGGAGTTGCTACCACAATTCCGTAAGTTTCAGGATACTTTTGGACAGGGATGAGGGTAACCCTCGTGTTAAGGTGCTAAACTAGGGAAAGACAAATTACAACAACATTAGACAAGAATTGAAGAATTTGGATGGGTGCAGTTGTTGGAGGGTAAATCAACATCGGACATGTGGGAGTCTTTCAGGCTACAGTTGATTAGGATTCAGGAAAGTCACATTCCTGAGCGAACGAAGGATAAGTATGGGAAGTTTAGGGAGAGTTGGATAACGAGGGATATCGTGAACCTCGTCAAAAAGAAAAAGGAGACTTTTGTATGGTCTAGAAGGGTGGGGACAGTGGAAACCCTTGAGCAGTATCAAGAGAGTAGGAAGGTACTGAAGCGGGAAATTAGGGCTAGGACGGGTCATGAAAAGTCCTTGGCAAGTAGCATTAAGGTGAATGCTACTTGCATATGTAAAAAGCAAGAGGGTGGCCAGGGAAAGGATTGGACCACTTAAGGACAGTGGGGGCAATCTATGTGTTGAGCCAGAGGAATTTGGCGAGGTACTAAATGAGCACTTTCATCAGTGTTCACCAAAGAAAGGGACTTTGTGGAAGGTGATTCTTGCGTAGGGTGTGTGGATAGTCTGGATTATGTTAACATCGAAAAGGAGGAGGTATTGGGTCTTTTAAAAGATATTAAGGAGGGAAGTCTCCTGGGCCGCATGGCATTTACCCCAGAATACTGAGGGAAGCAAGGGAGCAAATTGCTGGAGCCTTGACTGACATCTTTGTATCCTCATTGGCTACAGGTGAGATCCCAGAGGACTGGAGAATAGCTAGTGTGGTACCGCTGTTTAAGAAAGGTAGCAGGGATAATCCTGGAAACTAGAGGCCGGTGAGCCTCACATCAGTTGTAGGGAAATTATTGGAGAGAATTCTCAAGGACAGGGGGCGAAATTCTCCCGAAACGGCGCGATGTCCGCCGACTGGCTCCCAAAACGGCGCCAATCAGACGGGCATCACGCCGCCCCAAAGGTGCGGAATGCTCCGCATCTTTGGGGGCCGAGCCCCAACATTGAGGGGCTAGGCCGACGCCGAAGGAATTTCCGCCCCGCCAGCTGGCGGAAACGGCCTTTGGTGCCCCGCCAGTTGGCGCGGAAATGACATCTCGGGGCGGCGCATGCGCGGGAGCATCAGCGGCCGCTGACAGTTTCCCACGCATGCGCAGTGGAGGGAATCTCTTCCACCTCCGTCATGGTGGAGGCCGTGGCAGAGGCGGAAGGGAAAGAGTGCCGCCACGGCACAGGCCCGCCCGCGGATCGGTGGGCCCCGATCGTGGGCCAGGCCACCGTGGGGGCACCCCCCGGGGCCAGATCGCCCCGCGCCCCCCCCAGGACCCCGGAGCCCTCCCGCGCCGCCTTGTCCCGCCGGTAAGTAGGTGATTTAATTTACGCCAGCAGGACAGGCAATTTATCTGCGGGACTTCGGCCCATCCGGGCCGGAGAATCGAGCGGGGGGGCCCGCCAACCGGCGCGGCGCGATTCCCACCCCCGCCGAATCTCCGGTGCCGGAGACTTCGGCAACCGGCGGGGGCGGGATTCACGCCAGCCCCCGGCGATTCTCCGACCTGGCGGGGGGTCGGAGAATGTCGCCCAGGATGTATACCCATTTGGAAACAAATGGACTCATTAGCGATAGCGTGGTTTTGTGAAGGGGAGGTCATGCTTCACTAACTTGATCGAGTTTCTTGAGGAGGTGACAAAGGTGATTGATGAGGGGGAGGGCGGTGGATGTTGTTTACATGGACTTCAGTAAAGCCTTTGACAAGGTGCCTCATGGCAGACTGGTACAAAAGGCGAAGTCACACGGGATCAGAGGTGAGGTGGTAAAATGGATACAGAACTGGCTTGATCACAGAAGACAAAGGGTAGCAATCGAAGGGTGTTTTTTTGAATGTAAGGTTGTGACTAGTGGTGTTCCGCAGCGATCTGTGCTGGGGCCTCTGTTGTTTGTGGTGAACATAAACGATTTGGAGGAAAATGTAGCCGGTCTGATTAGTAAGTTCGCGGATGACACCAAGGTTGGTGGAGTGACAGAAAGTGTTGAGGATTGTCAGAAGATACAGCAGGACATAAATATTTGGAGACTTGGACAGAGAAATGGCAAATGGAGTTTAATCTGGACAAATCTGAAGTAATGCATTTTGGTAGGTCTAGCATAGAGGGGAAATATACCGTAAATGGTAAAATTCTTAGGAATATCGAAATTCAGAGAGATCTGGTCGTGCATGTCCACAGATCTTTGAAGGTGGCGACACAAGTGGACAGGGTAGTCAAGAAAGCATACGGAATGCTTACCTTCATTGGACAGGGCATGAGTATAAAAACTGGCAAATGATGTGCGAGCATGTTTTTTACGCAGAGGGTGGTGAGTGCCTGGAACGCGTTGCCAGGGGAGGCTGTGGAAGCAGATACATTAATGGCATTCAAAACGCATCTTGACAAACACGTGGACATGATGGGTATAGAGGGATACGGCACAAGGAAATGCTGAGAGTTTTGGTAAAGGTTGGTATCATGACTGGTACAGGCTTGGGAGGGCCGAAGAGACGGTTCCTGGGCTATATTGGTCTTTGTTCTAAATGTTATATTTACTGCCTGCAAATGTTTCCTGAGCCTGAGGCAAAGATGAATTTCTGAGTGATGATCAAGTGTATTGCAACACTCACAGCTCGCTATATAATCCTGACACACGGTTGTCGCTGTTCACACCCAGTTTCTCAATCGGAACTGGACTGTATTTATTGTCCAGAGTGGGAGATCGCACATACTCAGCATTCAGACATTCAGAGTAAGGATAGACTGTGGAATAATAGACTGTGTAAGTCTATAGTGTCACTGCTTATTCAAGCAGGGTAAGTATCACTTACTGTGTAATTGTACAGATGATGTGGAGATGCCGGCTTTGGACTGGAGTGGGCACAGTAAGAAGTCTTACAACAACAGGTTAAAGTCCAACAGGTTTGTTTTGAATCACTAGCTTTCGGAGCGCAGCTCCTTCCTCAAGTGAATGAAGAGATGGGTTCCAGAAACATATATATAGACAAAGTCAATGATGCAAGACGATACTTTGAATGTGAGCTTTTGCAGGTAATTAAGTCTTTACAGGTCCAGATGGAGAGACTGGGGAGAGAGATAATCACAGGTTAAAGAGGTGTGAATTGTCCAGTCACTGTTTATTCAGCACAAGGGTCATTCACTTTGTAACTATACAAAGTCACATTATTCAGCAGGGTGAGGATTACTGACTGTGTAACTGTACAGAGTCATTGTTTATTCAGGGTAAAGATCACTGACTGTGTAACTGTACAGTCACTGTTTATTCAGAGTAAGGATCACTCACTGTGTAACTGTACAGAATCACTGTTTATTCAGGGTAAGGGTCGTTAACTATGCAACTGTACAGAATCACTGTTTATTCAGGGTAAGGGTCGTTCACTATGCAACTGTACAGAGTCGGTGCTTAAAAGTTTCTGGTGGCATTTATAAGGAAGCTGAGACAAACGTTTTAAAATAAATTTAGTGTATCCAATTATGTTTTTCCAATTAAGGGGCAATTTAGTGTGGCCAATGCACCTGAGCTGCACATCTTTGTGTTGTGGGGGTGAAACACACGCAGCCACGAGGAGAATGTGCAAACTCCACACACACAGTGACCCGGGGATAGGATCGAACCCAGGTCCTCAGCACAGTGGGCAACAGTGCTAACCACTGCGCTACCATGCCGCCCATAAATGTGGGTCCTATATGCAGAGTCAGGAGAATTTGGATTAGGAATAGAGAAATAGCAGAGAATCTAAATGATTTCTTTGAGGCTGTTTTGACTAAGGAAGATAGAGGAAATATCCCAGGTGTAGAGATCGAAGGAACGAGGGAGAATGAGGATTTGATTCAAATTCATTTAAGTTAGAAGGTTGTATTGGAAAAATTGACGGGACTGAAAGTAGATAAATCCCCAGAAACCGATAATATGCATCTCAGAATGTTGAAAGAGGTTGCTATAGAGATGATGCATGCATTGGGGATCACCTTCCAAAATTCTATAGATTCGGGAATGGTTCCTGAATATTAGATGGTAGCAAATGTTACCCCACTATTTAAGAAGGGAGGAAGAGAGAATCCATAGAATCCCTGCAGTGCAGAGGAGGCCATTTGGTCCATTTGGTGCATTGACTAGGGGCACTCCTCCACCATATCCCCTAAACCTCAACTACCCTGCACGTCTTTGGAAATTAAGGGTCAATTTAAAATGGCCAACCCACCTGACCTGCACATTTTGGACTGTGGGAGGAAACTGAGGGTGGCACGGTGGTACAGTGGTTAGCACTGCTGTCTCACAGTGCCAGGGACCCGTGTTCAATTGCAGACTCGGGTGACTGTCTGTGTGGAGTTTGTACGTGCTTTCCGTGTCTGTGTGGGTTTCCTCCCAGTGCTCCAGTTTCTTCCCCCAGTCCAAAGCTGTGCAGGTTAGGTGGATTGGTGAAGGATTTCTACCATTCAGTTACCAGCAGCACTTTGCAATTACTGGAACTCAGTAGAAATTTAAGTTAAAACTTCTCAGGTGCCAATGGGAATTGTTTTATTTGTCTTCTATTGATTACAATTTGAAAGTCATTTAAAAGGCAATTCGTAGACAATTTGAAGCTTTCAAAGAATCACAGAGATTATTTTCTTGCTTAGGCAAACAGCTCGACAATTACTTTAAAAGTCAAAGTCTGAAAATGAAATATGAATACAGGGAGACAGTGAATTGGAAAAGAGAGAGAGAGAGCTAATCTTCAGCGTCAAACCAACAAAACCAAAACTAACAAACTACCCACAAAAACCTACCCTACCAATCTACCTAAACCTACCTAACCTACCTAAAAAATGGCGGAACGAAACTCTTCAGTTTTACTGTTTCATATCTGTCTTAAGTCATCTAATCACACCCCAATATAATCCTAATTGGTTTGGGTTAGACTCAAACACATCTGATTTGACGGCAAGCCGTCCATCTTCAATATGTAGCATTACTTCTAATTGTTGCATATCTGCATACTTGTGTATGTTAAAGAATGCGATATGGTGCTTTATCAAAGCCAGCAAAAACAGGTCGTATGCTGTCTTGGCTATTGCAAATGACTTGCAAAATGTAAATCAAAGTCTGTTTCAATCTAGCAAAATGGACCATGCTGCTTCTCTGAAATTGTTATGTTTTGAGAAAGTTGGAATCAAATATATTTGATTCGATGTTTTATAAACTGTCCATTTTAAAAATCCAGCAATAATCTAACATGTTTCAGCCTTATAAGTTATGGAATGTGGTCCAGGCTGTTATCACGAGTGGCCCGAAATCAGAACAATAGAGCCTTTACTCTTGCCACCTCGTTGCCATGGATTCAGCCCGTGTCCTTGGAAAAATGTATCAGGCTTCTCGGTTACTTTCAAACTATGTATTTAGAAAATGATTAAATGGATCTGCAGAATATGTTTTTAATCCTTAATTTAAAACTGGGGCTTAATATTTACGCTTAAACAGCTATCTTTTACCTATATTAGGTGCATTAGAAATACCTGGGCTTCTACAATTGGTCATGCTAAATTGCCCCTAAATGTCCAGGGATGTGCAGGTTAGGTTATGGGATGACAGAGATAGGGCGGAGTGGACACCTGCAAATGAGGAGAGTGTTCATTCGAAGGGTCGGTGCAGACTCGATGGGCTGAATGGCCTCTTTCTGCACTGGAGGGGTTTTCTGAAACTGGACTACCCGGAGGAAACCCACGCAGACATGGGGAGAAAGTGCAGACGCCACACAGTCACCTGAGGTTGGAATCGAACCCGGGGCACTGGCGCTGTGAGGCAGCAGTGCTAACCACTGTGCCACATTGTCACCCTTAAACAAGCCCAGTCTGTCCAACCTTCCCTCTTGAGACAGCCCACTCAATCCCGGTATTAATTAGTAAATTCTGGAGTATCATTGGATTTTCAGAAGGCTTCTGATAAAGTTAATCAGTGGAATGAAAGCACGTGGGACTGGAGGCAATATATTGTCAATAAATGTGAACGGAAAACAGAAAATACTGAATAATTTCAGAAGGGCTGACAGTATTGGCGGAAAGGGAAGGGAGCTAACATTTCGAGTTTGGATGACACTTTGTCAAAGATGGAGAGAACTGGAAATAGGGTGAGAGTTATACTGTTGTGTGTGGGGGTGAGGGGAGGGGAGGTTGCGTGGAGCGGTGGGGCTGGTTAGGGGGCCAGCGACATGTGGACATTGACAAAGAAGTGGTGGTCAGGAAGACAAAGGGAATGGAAGTGAGGGTGTTCAAGGCTGAGAAGAGAGCTGATAGTGGCACATTAAAAGATCAGAATGTGTTAATGGCAGAACAAAGTTAAGCGATGTGTCAAGGGCAACTGGGAACAGGGACCTGATGGCCCAAAGTGGGGTGGGGTGGGACGGGGTAGGACAGACAATGCTGAGGGAAAAACGGATCGATGGAAGGAATGAAACAAACTGATAGAAATAAAAAGATGGTGAATGTGGAGGAGAGAGACACAGACGGAAGTTGTTGAACGTCATCATGGATTGAGGATCGACGAACGGGCAGAAAATGGAGAGCAGTAATAAACAGATCATTCTCTCATTGGCAGAGGCTGGCTATTGGAGTACCAGATGGATCAGTACTTGGGCCCCAGCAGTTCACAATATACATTGATGATTTGGATGTGAGAACCAAATGTAATGTGATAGGGGAGAGTGTACATGGGGGTGTGGGAGGGGATTAAATGGGTGGGTAGAGTCAATGATAGGGGAGAGTGTACATGGGGATATGGGAGGGTGATTAATTGGGTGGGCAGAGTCAGTGATAGGGGAGAGTGTACATGGGGGTGTGGGAGGGGATTAAATGGGTGGGTAGAGTCAGTGATAGGGGAGTGTGTACATGGGGATGTGGGAGGGGATTAAATGGGTGGGTAGAGTCAGTGATAGGGGAGAGTGTACATGGGGATGTGGGAGGGGATTAAATGGGTGGGTAGAGTCAGTGATAGGGGAGAGTGTACATGGGGATGTGGGAGGGGATTAAATGGGTGGGTAGAGTCAGTGATAGGGGAGAGTGCACATGGGGATGTGGGAGGGGATTAAATGGGTGGGTAGAGTCAGTGATAGGGGAGAGTGTACATGGGGATGTGGGAGGGGATTAAATGGGTGGGTAGAGTCAATGATAGGGGAGAGTGTACATGGGGATGTGGGAGGGTGATTAAATGGGTGGGCAAAGTCAGTGATAGGGGAGAGTGTACATGGGGATGTGGGAGGGGATTAAATGGGTGGGTAGAGTCAGTGATAGGGGAGTGTGTACATGGGGATGTGGGATGGGATTAAATGGGTGGGTAGAGTCAGTGATAGGGGAGTGTGTACATGGGGATGTGGGAGGGGATTAAATGTGTGGGTAGAGTCAGTGATAGGGGTGTGTGTACATGGGGATGTGGGAGGGGATTAAATGTGTGGGTAGAGTCAGCGATAGGGGACAGTGTGTACATGGGGATGTGGGAGGGGATTAAATGTGTGGGTAGAGTCAGTGATAGGGGAGTGTGTACATGGGGATGTGGGAGGGGATTAAATGGGTGGGTAGAGTCAGCGATAGGGGAGTGTGTACATGGGGATGTGGGAGGGGATTAAATGGGAGGGTAGAGTCAGTGATAGCGGAGAGTGTACATGGGGATGTGGGAGGGGATTAAATGGGTGGGTAGAGTCAGTGATAGGGGAGAGTGTACATGGGGATGTGGGAGGGGATTAAATGGGTGGGTAGAGTCAGTGATAGCGGAGAGTGTACATGGGGATGTGGGAGGGTGTTTAAATGGGTGGGTAGAGTCAGTGATAGGGGAGAGTGTACATGGGGATGTGGGAGTGGATTAAATGTGTGGAGGGAGTCAGTGATAGGGGAGTGTGTACATGGGGATGTGGGAGGGGATTAAATGGATGGGTAGAGTCAGTGATAGGACAGTGTGTACATGTGGATGTGGGAGGAGATTAAATGGGTGGGTAGAGTCAGTGATAGGGGAGTGTGCATGGGGATGGGGGAGGAGATTAAATGGGTGGGTAGTGTCAGTGATAGGGGAGTGTGCATGTGGATGTGGGAGGGGATTAAATGGGTGGGTAGAGTCAGTGATAAAGGAATGTGTACATGGGGATGTGGGAGGAGATTAAATGGGTGGGTAGAGTCAGTGATAGCGGAGAGTGTACATGGGGATGTGGGAGGGGATTAAATGGGTGGGTAGAGTCAGTGATAGGGGAGTGTGTACATGGGGATGTGGGAGGGGATTAAATGGGTGGGTAGAGTCAGTGATAGGGGAGAGTGTACATGGGGATGTGGGAGGGGATTAAATGGGTGGGGGTAGTCAGTGATAGAGGAGTGTGCATGAGGCTGTGGGAGGGGATTAAATGGGTGGGTAGAGTCAGCGATAGGGGAGTGTGTACATGTGGATCTGGGAGGGGATTAAATGGGTGGGTAGAGTCAGTGATAGGGGTGTGTGTACATGGGGATGTGGGAGGGGATTAAATGGGTGGGTAGAGTCAATGATAGGGGAGAGTGTACATGAGGATGTGGGAGGGTGATTAAATGGGTGGGCAGAGTCAGTGATAGGGGAGAGTGTACATGGGGATGTGGGAGGGGATTAAATGGGTGGGTAGAGTCAGTGATAGGGGAGTGTGTACATGGGGATGTGGGATGGGATTAAATGGGTGGGTAGAGTCAGTGATAGGGGAGTGTGTACATGGGGATGTGGGAGGGGATTAAATGGGTGGGTAGAGTCAGTGATAGGGGAGAGTGTACATGGGGATGTGGGAGGGGATTAAATGGGTGGGTAGAGTCAGTGATAGGGGAGAGTGTACATGGGGATGTGGGAGGGGATTAAATGGGTGGGTAGAGTCAGTGATAGGGGAGAGTGCACATGGGGATGTGGGAGGGGATTAAATGGGTGGGTAGAGTCAGTGATAGGGGAGAGTGTACATGGGGATGTGGGAGGGGATTAAATGGGTGGGTAGAGTCAATGATAGGGGAGAGTGTACATGGGGATGTGGGAGGGTGATTAAATGGGTGGGCAAAGTCAGTGATAGGGGAGAGTGTACATGGGGATGTGGGAGGGGATTAAATGGGTGGGTAGAGTCAGTGATAGGGGAGTGTGTACATGGGGATGTGGGATGGGATTAAATGGGTGGGTAGAGTCAGTGATAGGGGAGTGTGTACATGGGGATGTGGGAGGGGATTAAATGTGTGGGTAGAGTCAGTGATAGGGGTGTGTGTACATGGGGATGTGGGAGGGGATTAAATGTGTGGGTAGAGTCAGCGATAGGGGACAGTGTGTACATGGGGATGTGGGAGGGGATTAAATGTGTGGGTAGA
Organism: Scyliorhinus torazame; assembly: GCF_047496885.1. Lineage (NCBI taxonomy): Eukaryota > Metazoa > Chordata > Chondrichthyes > Carcharhiniformes > Scyliorhinidae > Scyliorhinus > Scyliorhinus torazame. The sequence goes on along the minus strand of NC_092718.1, from coordinate 76,838,661 downwards.
GTCAGTGATAGGGGAGTGTGTACATGGGGATGTGGGAGGGGATTAAATGGGTGGGTAGAGTCAGCGATAGGGGAGTGTGTACATGGGGATGTGGGAGGGGATTAAATGGGAGGGTAGAGTCAGTGATAGCGGAGAGTGTACATGGGGATGTGGGAGGGGATTAAATGGGTGGGTAGAGTCAGTGATAGGGGAGAGTGTACATGGGGATGTGGGAGGGGATTAAATGGGTGGGTAGAGTCAGTGATAGCGGAGAGTGTACATGGGGATGTGGGAGGGTGTTTAAATGGGTGGGTAGAGTCAGTGATAGGGGAGAGTGTACATGGGGATGTGGGAGTGGATTAAATGTGTGGAGGGAGTCAGTGATAGGGGAGTGTGTACATGGGGATGTGGGAGGGGATTAAATGGATGGGTAGAGTCAGTGATAGGACAGTGTGTACATGTGGATGTGGGAGGAGATTAAATGGGTGGGTAGAGTCAGTGATAGGGGAGTGTGCATGGGGATGTGGGAGGAGATTAAATGGGTGGGTAGTGTCAGTGATAGGGGAGTGTGCATGTGGATGTGGGAGGGGATTAAATGGGTGGGTAGAGTCAGTGATAAAGGAATGTGTACATGGGGATGTGGGAGGAGATTAAATGGGTGGGTAGAGTCAGTGATAGCGGAGAGTGTACATGGGGATGTGGGAGGGGATTAAATGGGTGGGTAGAGTCAGTGATAGGGGAGTGTGTACATGGGGATGTGGGAGGGGATTAAATGGGTGGGTAGAGTCAGTGATAGGGGAGAGTGTACATGGGGATGTGGGAGGGGATTAAATGGGTGGGGGTAGTCAGTGATAGAGGAGTGTGCATGAGGCTGTGGGAGGGGATTAAATGGGTGGGTAGAGTCAGCGATAGGGGAGTGTGTACATGTGGATCTGGGAGGGGATTAAATGGGTGGGTAGAGTCAGTGATAGGGGTGTGTGTACATGGGGATGTGGGAGGGGATTAAATGGGTGGGTAGAGTCAATGATAGGGGAGAGTGTACATGAGGATGTGGGAGGGTGATTAAATGGGTGGGCAGAGTCAGTGATAGGGGAGAGTGTACATGGGGATGTGGGAGGGGATTAAATGGGTGGGTAGAGTCAGTGATAGGGGAGTGTGTACATGGGAATGTGGGATGGGATTAAATGGGTGGGTAGAGTCAGTGATAGGGGAGTGTGTACATGGGGATGTGGGAGGGGATTAAATGTGTGGGTAGAGTCAGTGATAGGGGAGTGTGTACATGGGGATGTGGGAGGGGATTAAATGTGTGGGTAGAGTCAGCGATAGGGGACAGTGTGTACATGGGGATGTGGGAGGGGATTAAATGTGTGGGTAGAGTCAGTGATAGGGGAGTGTGTACATGGGGATGTGGGAGGGGATTAAATGGGTGGGTAGAGTCAGCGATAGGGGAGTGTGTACATGGGGATGTGGGAGGGGATTAAATGGGTGGGTAGAGTCAGTGATAGCGGAAAGTGTACATGGGGATGTGGGAGGGGATTAAATGGGTGGGTAGAGTCAGTGATAGGGGAGAGTGTACATGGGGATGTGGGAGGGGATTAAATGGGTGGGTAGAGTCAGTGATAGGGGAGAGTGTACATGGGGATGTGGGAGGGGATTAAATGGGTGGGTAGAGTCAGTGATAGGGGAGAGTGCACATGGGGATGTGGGAGGGGATTAAATGGGTGGGTAGAGTCAGTGATAGGGGAGAGTGTACATGGGGATGTGGGAGGGGATTAAATGGGTGGGTAGAGTCAATGATAGGGGAGAGTGTACATGGGGATGTGGGAGGGTGATTAAATGGGTGGGCAAAGTCAGTGATAGGGGAGAGTGTACATGGGGATGTGGGAGGGGATTAAATGGGTGGGTAGAGTCAGTGATAGGGGAGTGTGTACATGGGGATGTGGGATGGGATTAAATGGGTGGGTAGAGTCAGTGATAGGGGAGTGTGTACATGGGGATGTGGGAGGGGATTAAATGTGTGGGTAGAGTCAGTGATAGGGGTGTGTGTACATGGGGATGTGGGAGGGGATTAAATGTGTGGGTAGAGTCAGCGATAGGGGACAGTGTGTACATGGGGATGTGGGAGGGGATTAAATGTGTGGGTAGAGTCAGTGATAGGGGAGTGTGTACATGGGGATGTGGGAGGGGATTAAATGGGTGGGTAGAGTCAGCGATAGGGGAGTGTGTACATGGGGATGTGGGAGGGGATTAAATGGGAGGGTAGAGTCAGTGATAGCGGAGAGTGTACATGGGGATGTGGGAGGGGATTAAATGGGTGGGTAGAGTCAGTGATAGGGGAGAGTGTACATGGGGATGTGGGAGGGGATTAAATGGGTGGGTAGAGTCAGTGATAGCGGAGAGTGTACATGGGGATGTGGGAGGGTGTTTAAATGGGTGGGTAGAGTCAGTGATAGGGGAGAGTGTACATGGGGATGTGGGAGTGGATTAAATGTGTGGAGGGAGTCAGTGATAGGGGAGTGTGTACATGGGGATGTGGGAGGGGATTAAATGGATGGGTAGAGTCAGTGATAGGACAGTGTGTACATGTGGATGTGGGAGGAGATTAAATGGGTGGGTAGAGTCAGTGATAGGGGAGTGTGCATGGGGATGTGGGAGGAGATTAAATGGGTGGGTAGTGTCAGTGATAGGGGAGTGTGCATGTGGATGTGGGAGGGGATTAAATGGGTGGGTAGAGTCAGTGATAAAGGAATGTGTACATGGGGATGTGGGAGGAGATTAAATGGGTGGGTAGAGTCAGTGATAGCGGAGAGTGTACATGGGGATGTGGGAGGGGATTAAATGGGTGGGTAGAGTCAGTGATAGGGGAGTGTGTACATGGGGATGTGGGAGGGGATTAAATGGGTGGGTAGAGTCAGTGATAGGGGAGAGTGTACATGGGGATGTGGGAGGGGATTAAATGGGTGGGGGTAGTCAGTGATAGAGGAGTGTGCATGAGGCTGTGGGAGGGGATTAAATGGGTGGGTAGAGTCAGCGATAGGGGAGTGTGTACATGTGGATCTGGGAGGGGATTAAATGGGTGGGTAGAGTCAGTGATAGGGGTGTGTGTACATGGGGATGTGGGAGGGGATTAAATGGGTGGGTAGAGTCAATGATAGGGGAGAGTGTACATGAGGATGTGGGAGGGTGATTAAATGGGTGGGCAGAGTCAGTGATAGGGGAGAGTGTACATGGGGATGTGGGAGGGGATTAAATGGGTGGGTAGAGTCAGTGATAGGGGAGTGTGTACATGGGAATGTGGGATGGGATTAAATGGGTGGGTAGAGTCAGTGATAGGGGAGTGTGTACATGGGGATGTGGGAGGGGATTAAATGTGTGGGTAGAGTCAGTGATAGGGGAGTGTGTACATGGGGATGTGGGAGGGGATTAAATGTGTGGGTAGAGTCAGCGATAGGGGACAGTGTGTACATGGGGATGTGGGAGGGGATTAAATGTGTGGGTAGAGTCAGTGATAGGGGAGTGTGTACATGGGGATGTGGGAGGGGATTAAATGGGTGGGTAGAGTCAGCGATAGGGGAGTGTGTACATGGGGATGTGGGAGGGGATTAAATGGGTGGGTAGAGTCAGTGATAGCGGAAAGTGTACATGGGGATGTGGGAGGGGATTAAATGGGTGGGTAGAGTCAGTGATAGGGGAGAGTGTACATGGGGATGTGGGAGGGGATTAAATGGGTGGGTAGAGTCAGTGATAGGGGAGAGTGTACATGGGGATGTGGGAGGGTGTTTAAATGGGTGGGTAGAGTCAGTGATAGGGGAGAGTGTACATGGGGATGTGGGAGTGGATTAAATGTGTGGAGGGAGTCAGTGATAGGGGAGTGTGTACATGGGGATGTGGGAGGGGATTAAATGGATGGGTAGAGTCAGTGATAGGACAGTCTGTACATGTGGATGTGGGAGGAGATTAAATGGGTGGGTAGAGTCAGTGATAGGGGAGTGTGCATGGGGATGTGGGAGGTGATTAAATGGGTGGGTAGAGTCAGTGATAGCGGAGAGTGTACATGGGGATGTGGGAGGGGATTAAATGGGTGGGTAGAGTCAGTGATAGGGGAGTGTGTACATGGGGATGTGGGAGGGGATTACATGGGTGGGTAGAGTCAGTGATAGGGGAGAGTGTACATGGGGATGTGGGAGGGGATTAAATGGGTGGGGGGAGTCAGTGATAGAGGAGTGTGCATGAGGCTGTGGGAGGGGATTAAATGGGTGGGTAGAGTCAGCGATAGGGGAGTGTGTACATGTGGATCTGGGAGGGGATTAAATGGGTGGGTAGAGTCAGTGATAGGGGTGTGTGTACATGGGGATGTGGGAGGGGATTAAATGGGTGGGTAGAGTCAATGATAGGGGAGAGTGTACATGGGGATGTGGGAGGGTGATTAAATGGGTGGGCAGAGTCAGTGATAGGGGAGAGTGTACATGGGGATGTGGGAGGGGATTAAATGGGTGGGTAGAGTCAGTGATAGGGGAATGTGTACATGGGGAAATGGGATGGGATTAAATGGGTGGGTAGAGTCAGTGATAGGGGAGTGTGTACATGGGGATGTGGGAGGGGATTAAATGTGTGGGTAGAGTCAGTGATAGGGGAGTGTGTACATGGGGATGTGGGAGGGGATTAAATGTGTGGGTAGAGTCAGTGATAGGGGAGTGTGTACATGGGGATGTGGGAGGGGATTAAATGTGTGGGTAGAGTCAGTGATAGGGGAGTGTGTACATGGGGATGTGGGAGGGGATTAAATGGGTGGGTAGAGTCAGCGATAGGGGAGTGTGTACATGGGGATGTGGGAGGGGATTGAATGGGTGGGTAGAGTCAGTGATAGGGGAGAGTGTACATGGGGATGTGGGAGGGGATTAAATGGGTGGGTAGAGCCAGTGATAGCGGAGAGTGTACATGGGGATGTGGGAGGGTGTTTAAATGGGTGGGTAGAGTCAGTGATAGGGGAGAGTGTACATGGGGATGTGGGAGTGGATAAAATGTGTGGAGGGAGTCAGTGATAGGGGAGTGTGTACATGGGGATGTGGGAGGGGATTAAATGGATGGGTAGAGTCAGTGATAGGACAGTGTGTACATGTGGATGTGGGAGGAGATTAAATGGGTGGGTAGAGTCAGTGATAGGGGAGTGTGCATGGGGATGTGGGAGGTGATTAAATGGGTGGGTAGAGTCAGTGATAGGGGAGAGTGTACATGGGGATGTGGGAGGGGATTAAATGGGTGGGTAGAGTCAGTGATAGGGGAGCGTGCATGGGGATGTGGGAGGGGATTAAATGGGTGGGTAGAGTCAGTGATAGCGGAGATGTGTACATGGGGATGTGGGAGGAGATTAAATGGGTGGGTAGAGTCAGTGATAGGGGAGCGTGCATGGGGATGTGGGAGGTGATTAAATGGGTGGGTAGAGTCAGTGATAGGGGAGAGTGTACATGGGGATGTGGGAGGGGATTAAATGGGTGGGTAGAGTCAGTGATAGGGGAGAGTGTACATGGGGATGTGGGAGGGAATTAAATGGGTGGGTAGAGTCAGTGATAGGGGAGTGTGTACATGGGGATGTGGGAGGAGATTAAATGGGTGGGTAGAGTCAGTGATAGCGGAGAGTGTACATGGGGATGTGGGAGGGGATTAAATGGGTGGGTAGAGTCAGTGATAGGGGAGAGTGTACATGGGGATGTGGGAGGGAACTAAATGGGTGGGGGGAGTCAGTGATAGAGGAGTGTGAATGAGGCTGTGGGAGGGGATTAAATGGGTGGGTAGAGTCAGCGATAGGGGAGTGTGTACATGTGGATCTGGGAGGGGATTAAACGGGTGGATAGTGTCAGTGATGGGGAGAGTGTACATGGGGATGTGGGAGGGGATTAAATGGGTGGGTAGAGTCAGTGATAGGGGAGAGTGTACATGGGGATGTGGGAGTGGATTAAATGGGTGGGTAGAGTCAGTGATAGCGGAGAGTGTACATGGGGATGTGGGAGGGTGTTTAAATGGGTGGGTAGAGTCAGTGATAGGGGAGAGTGTACATGGGGATGTGGGAGTGGATTAAATGTGTGGAGGGAGTCAGTGATAGGGGAGTGTGCATGGGGCTGTGGGAGGGGATTAAATGGATGGGTAGAGTCAGTGATAGGACAGTGTGTACATGGGGATGTGGGAGGAGATTAAATGGGTGGGTAGAGTCAGTGATAGCGGAGAGTGTACATGGGGATGTGGGAGGGGATTAAACGGGTGGATAGTGTCAGTGATGGGGAGAGTGTACATGGGGATGTGGGTGGGGATTAAATGGGTGGGGGGAGTCAGTGATAGGGAAGAGTGTACATGGGGATGTGGGAGTGGATTAAATGGGTGGGTACAGTCAGTGATGGGGAGAGTGTACATGAGGATGTGGGAGGTGTTTAAATGGGTGGGTAGAGTCAGCGATAAGGGAGAGTGTACATGGGGATGTGGGAGGGGATTAAATGGGTGGGTAGAGTCAGTGATAGGGGTGTGTGTACATGGGGATGTGGGAGGGGATTAAATGGGTGGGTAGAATCAGTGATAGCGGAGAGTGCACATGTGGATGTGGGAGCGGATTAAATGGGTGGGTAGAGTCAGTGATTGGGGAGTGTGTACATGGGGATGTGGGAGGGGATTAAATGGGTGGGTAGAGTCAGTGATAGGGGAGAGAGTACATGGGGATGTGGGAGGGCATTAAATGGGTGGGTAGAGTCAGTGATAGCGGAGAGTGTACATGGGGATGTGGGAGGGGATTAAATGGGTGGGTAGAGTCAGTGATGGGGAGAGTGTACATGGGGATGTGGGAGGGGATTAAATGGGTGGGTAGAGTCAGTTATAGGGGAGAGTGTACATGGGGATGTGGGAGGGGATTAATAGGGTGGGTAGAGTCAGTGATAGGGGAGAGTGTAAGGGGGGTGTGGGACGGGATTAAATGGGTGGGTAGAGTCAGTGATAGGGGAGAGTGTAAATGGGGATGTGGGATGGCATTAAATGAGTGGGTAGAGTCAGTGATAGGGGAGTGTGTACATGGGGATGTGGGTGGGGATTAAATGGGTGGGTAGATTCAGTGAAAGGGGAGAGTGTACATGGGGATGTGGGAGGGGATTAAATGGGTGGGTAGAGTCAGCGATAGGGGAGAGTGTACATGGTGATCTGGGAGGGGATCAATGGGTGGGTAGAGTCAGTGATAGGGGAGTGTGTACATGGGGATGTGGGAGGGGATTAAATGGGTGGGTACAGTCAGTGATAGGGGAGAGTGTACATGGGGATGTGGGAGGGGATTAAATGGGTGGATAGTGTCAGTGATAGGGGAGAGTGTACATGGGGATGTGGGAGGGGATTAAATGGGTGGGTAGAGTCAGTGATAGGGGAGAGTGTACATGGGGATGTGGGATGGGATTAAATGGTTGGGTAGAGTCAGTGCTAGAGGAGTGTGTACATGGGGATGTGGGAGGGGATTAAATGTGTGGAGGGAGTCAGTGATAGGGGAGTGTGCATGGGGCTGTGGGAGGGGATTAAATGGATGGGTAGAGTCAGTGATAGGACAGTGTGTACATGGGGATGTGGGAGGGGATTAGATGGGTGGGTAGAGTCATTGATAGGGGAGAGTGTACATGGGGATGTGGGAGGGGGTTAAATGGGTGGGGAGAGTCAGTGATCGGGGAGAGTGTACATGGGGATGTGGGAGGGGATTAAATGGGTGGGGGGAGTCAGTGATAGAGGAGAGTGTACATGGGGATGTGGGAGGGGATTAAATGGGTGGGTAGAGTCAGCGATAGGGGAGAGTGTACATGGGGATGTGGGAGGGGATTAAATGGGTGGGTAGAGTCAGTGATAGGACAGTGTGTACATGGGGATGTGGGAGGGGATTAAATGGGTGGATAGAGTCAGTGATAGGGGAGAGTGTACATGGGGATGTGGGAGGGCATTAAATGGGTGGGTAGAGTCAGTGATAGCGCAGAGTGTACATGGGGATGTGGGAGGGGATTAAATGGGTGGGTAGAGTCAGTGATGGGGAGAGTGTACATGGGGATGTGGGAGGGGATTAAATGGGTGGGTAGAGTCAGTTATAGGGGAGAGTGTACATGGGGATGTGGGAGGGGATTCAAAGGGTGGGTAGAGTCAGTGATAGGGGAGAGTGTAAGGGGGGTGTGGGACGGGATTAAATGGGTGGGTAGAGTCAGTGATAGGGGAGAGTGTACATGGGGATGTGGGAGGGTGTTTAAATGGGTGGGTAGAGTCAGTGATAGGGGAGAGTGTACATGGGGATGTGGGAGTGGATTAAATGTGTGGAGGGAGTCAGTGATAGGGGAGTGTGTACATGGGGATGTGGGAGGGGATTAAATGGATGGGTAGAGTCAGTGATAGGACAGTCTGTACATGTGGATGTGGGAGGAGATTAAATGGGTGGGTAGAGTCAGTGATAGGGGAGTGTGCATGGGGATGTGGGAGGTGATTAAATGGGTGGGTAGAGTCAGTGATAGCGGAGAGTGTACATGGGGATGTGGGAGGGGATTAAATGGGTGGGTAGAGTCAGTGATAGGGGAGTGTGTACATGGGGATGTGGGAGGGGATTAAATGGGTGGGTAGAGTCAGTGATAGGGGAGAGTGTACATGGGGATGTGGGAGGGGATTAAATGGGTGGGTGGAGTCAGTGATAGAGGAGTGTGCATGAGGCTGTGGGAGGGGATTAAATGGGTGGGTAGAGTCAGCGATAGGGGAGTGTGTACATGTGGATCTGGGAGGGGATTAAATGGGTGGGTAGAGTCAGTGATAGGGGTGTGTGTACATGGGGATGTGGGAGGGGATTAAATGGGTGGGTAGAGTCAATGATAGGGGAGAGTGTACATGGGGATGTGGGAGGGTGATTAAATGGGTGGGCAGAGTCAGTGATAGGGGAGAGTGTACATGGGGATGTGGGAGGGGATTAAATGGGTGGGTAGAGTCAGTGATAGGGGAATGAGTACAGGGGGAAATGGGATGGGATTAAATGGGTGGGTAGAGTCAGTGATAGGGGAGTGTGTACATGGGGATGTGGGAGGGGATTAAATGTGTGGGTAGAGTCAGTGATAGGGGAGTGTGTACATGGGGATGTGGGAGGGGATTAAATGTGTGGGTAGAGTCAGTGATAGGGGAGTGTGTACATGGGGATGTGGGAGGGGATTAAATGTGTGGGTAGAGTCAGTGATAGGGGAGTGTGTACATGGGGATGTGGGAGGGGATTAAATGGGTGGGTAGAGTCAGCGATAGGGGAGTGTGTACATGGGGATGTGGGAGGGGATTGAATGGGTGGGTAGAGTCAGTGATAGGGGAGAGTGTACATGGGGATGTGGGAGGGGATTAAATGGGTGGGTAGAGCCAGTGATAGCGGAGAGTGTACATGGGGATGTGGGAGGGTGTTTAAATGGGTGGGTAGAGTCAGTGATAGGGGAGAGTGTACATGGGGATGTGGGAGTGGATTAAATGTGTGGAGGGAGTCAGTGATAGGGGAGTGTGTACATGGGGATGTGGGAGGGGATTAAATGGATGGGTAGAGTCAGTGATAGGACAGTGTGTACATATGGATGTGGGAGGAGATTAAATGGGTGGGTAGAGTCAGTGATAGGGGAGTGTGCATGGGGATGTGGGAGGTGATTAAATGGGTGGGTAGAGTCAGTGATAGGGGAGAGTCTACATGGGGATGTGGGAGGGGATTAAATGGGTGGGTAGAGTCAGTGATAGGGGAGCGTGCATGGGGATGTGGGAGGTGATTAAATGGGTGGGTAGAGTCAGTGATAGGGGAGAGTGTACATGGGGATGTGGGAGGGGATTAAATGGGTGGGTAGAGTCAGTGATAGGGGAGAGTGTACATGGGGATGTGGGAGGGAATTAAATGGGTGGGTAGAGTCAGTGATAGGGGAGTGTGTACATGGGGATGTGGGAGGAGATTAAATGGGTGGGTAGTCAGTGATAGCGGAGAGTGTACATGGGGATGTGGGAGGGGATTAAATGGGTGGGTAGAGTCAGTGATAGGGGAAAGTGTACATGGGGATGTGGGAGGGAACTAAATGGGTGGGGGGAGTCAGTGATAGAGGAGTGTGAATGAGGCTGTGGGAGGGGATTAAATGGGTGGGTAGAGTCAGCGATAGGGGAGTGTGTACATGTGGATCTGGGAGGGGATTAAACGGGTGGATAGTGTCAGTGATGGGGAGAGTGTACATGGGGATGTGGGAGGGGATTAAATGGGTGGGTAGAGTCAGTGATAGGGGAGAGTGTACATGGGGATGTGGGAGGGAACTAAATGGGTGGGGGGAGTAAGTGATAGAGGAGTGTGAATGAGGCTGTGGGAGGGGATTAAATGGGTGGGTAGAGTCAGCGAGAGGGGAGTGTGTACATGTGGATCTGGGAGGGGATTAAACGGGTGGATAGTGTCAGTGATGGGGAGAGTGTACATGGGGATGTGGGAGGGGATTAAATGGGTGGGTAGAGTCAGTGATAGGGGAGAGTGTACATGGGGATGTGGGAGGGGATTAAATGGGTGGGTAGAGTCAGTGATAGAGGAGAGTGTACATGGGGATGTGGGAGGGTGTTTAAATGGGTGGGTAGAGTCAGTGATAGGGGAGAGTGTACATGGGGATGTGGGAGTGGATTAAATGTGTGGAGGGAGTCAGTGATAGGGGAGTGTGCATGGGGCTGTGGGAGGGGATTAAATGGATGGGTAGAGTCAGTGATAGGACAGTGTGTACATGGGGATGTGGGAGGAGATTAAATGGGTGGGTAGAGTCAGTGATAGCGGAGAGTGTACATGGGGATGTGGGAGGGGATTAAACGGGTGGATAGTGTCAGTGATGGGGAGAGTGTACATGGGGATGTGGGTGGGGATTAAATGGGTGGGGGGAGTTAGTGATAGGGAAGAGTGTACATGGGGATGTGGGAGTGGATTAAATGGGTGGGTACAGTCAGTGATGGGGAGAGTGTACATGAGGATGTGGGAGGTGTTTAAATGGGTGGGTAGAGTCAGCGATAAGGGAGAGTGTACATGGGGATGTGGGAGGGGATTAAATGGGTGGGTAGAGTCAGTGATAGGGGTGTGTGTACATGGGGATGTGGGAGGGGATTAAATGGGTGGGTAGAATCAGTGATAGCGGAGAGTGCACATGTGGATGTGGGAGCGGATTAAATGGGTGGGTAGAGTCAGTGATGGGGGAGTGTGTACATTGGGATGTGGGAGGGGATTAAATGGGTGGGTAGAGTCAGTGATAGGGGAGAGAGTACATGGGGATGTGGGAGGGCATTAAATGGGTGGGTAGAGTCAGTGATAGCGGAGAGTGTACATGGGGATGTGGGAGGGGATTAAATGGGTGGGTAGAGTCAGTGATGGGGAGAGTGTACATGGGGATGTGGGATGGGATTAAATGGGTGGGTAGAGTCAGTTATAGGGGAGAGTGTACATGGGGATGTGGGAGGGGATTAAAAGGGTGGGTAGAGTCAGTGATAGGGGAGAGTGTAAGGGGGGTGTGGGACGGGATTAAATGGGTGGGTAGAGTCAGTGATAGGGTAGAGTGTAAATGGGGATGTGGGATGGCATTAAATGGGTGGGTAGAGTCAGTGATAGGGGAGTGTGTACATGGGGATGTGGGTGGGGATTAAATGGGTGGGTAGAGTCAGTGATAGGGGAGAGTGTACATGGGGATGTGGGAGGGGATTAAATGGGTGGATAGTGTCAGTGATAGGGGAGAGTGTACATGGGGATGTGGGAGGGGATTAAATGGGTGGGTAGAGTCAGTGATAGGGGAGAGTGTACATGGGGATGTGGGATGGGATTAAATGGGTGGGTAGAGTCAGTGCTAGAGGAGTGTGTACATGGGGATGTGGGAGGGGATTAAATGTGTGGAGGGAGTCAGTGATAGGGGAGTGTGCATGGGGCTGTGGGAGGGGATTAAATGGATGGGTAGAGTCAGTGATAGGACAGTGTGTACATGGGGATGTGGGAGGGGATTAAATGGGTGGGTAGAGTCATTGATAGGGGAGAGTGTACATGGGGATGTGGGAGGGGGTTAAATGGGTGGGGAGAGTCAGTGATAGGGGAGAGTGTACATGGGGATGTGGGAGGGGATTAAATGGGTGGGGGGAGTCAGTGATAGAGGAGAGTGTACATGGGGATGTGGGAGGGGATTAAATGGGTGGGTAGAGTCAGCGATAGGGGAGAGTGTACATGGGGATGTGGGAGGGGATTAAATGGGTGGGTAGAGTCAGTGATAGGACAGTGTGTACATGGGGATGTGGGAGGGGATTAAATGGGTGGATAGAGTCAGTGATAGGGGAGAGTGTACATGGGGATGTGGGAGGGCATTAAATGGGTGGGTAGAGTCAGTGATAGCGGAGAGTGTACATGGGGATGTGGGAGGGGATTAAATGGGTGGGTAGAGTCAGTGATGGGGAGAGTGTACATGGGGATGTGGGAGGGGATTAAATGGGTGGGTAGAGTCAGTTATAGGGGAGAGTGTACATGGGGATGTGGGAGGGGATTCAAAGTGTGGGTAGAGTCAGTGATAGGGGAGAGTGTAAGGGGGGTGTGGGACGGGATTAAATGGGTGGGTAGAGTCAGTGATAGGGGAGAGTGCACATGGGGATGTGGGAGGGTGTTGAAATGGGTGGGTAGAGTCAGTGATAGGGGAGAGTGTACATGGGGATGTGGGAGTGGATTAAATGTGTGGAGGGAGTCAGTGATAGGGGAGTGTGTACATGGGGATGTGGGAGGGGATTAAATGGATGGGTAGAGTCAGTGATAGGACAGTCTGTACATGTGGATGTGGGAGGAGATTAAATGGGTGGGTAGAGTCAGTGATAGGGGAGTGTGCATGGGGATGTGGGAGGTGATTAAATGGGTGGGTAGAGTCAGTGATAGCGGAGAGTGTACATGGGGATGTGGGAGGGGATTAAATGGGTGGGTAGAGTCAGTGATTGGGGAGTGTGTACATGGGGATGTGGGAGGGGATTAAATGGGTGGGTAGAGTCAGTGATAGGGGAGAGTGTACATGGGGATGTGGGAGGGGATTAAATGGGTGGGGGGAGTCAGTGATAGAGGAGTGTGCATGAGGCTGTGGGAGGGGATTAAATGGGTGGGTAGAGTCAGCGATAGGGGAGTGTGTACATGTGGATCTGGGAGGGGATTAAATGGGTGGGTAGAGTCAGTGATAGGGGTGTGTGTACATGGGGATGTGGGAGGGGATTAAATGGGTGGGTAGAGTCAATGATAGGGGAGAGTGTACATGGGGATGTGGGAGGGTGATTAAATGGGTGGGCAGAGTCAGTGATAGCGGAGAGTGTACATGGGGATGTGGGAGGGGATTAAATGGGTGGGTAGAGTCAGTGATAGGGGAATGTGTACATGGGGAAATAAGATGGGATTAAATGGGTTGGTAGAGTCAGTGATAGGGGAGTGTGTACATGGGGATGTGGGAGGGGATTAAATGTGTGGGTAGAGTCAGTGATAGGGGAGTGTGTACATGGGGATGTGGGAGGGGATTAAATGTGTGGGTAGAGTCAGTGATAGGGGAGTGTGTACATGGGGATGTGGGAGGGGATTAAATGTGTGGGTAGAGTCAGTGATAGGGGAGTGTGTACATGGGGATGTGGGAGGGGATTAAATGGGTGGGTAGAGTCAGCGATAGGGGAGTGTGTACATGGGGATGTGGGAGGGGATTGAATGGGTGGGTAGAGTCAGTGATAGGGGAGAGTGTACATGGGGATGTGGGAGGGGATTAAATGGGTGGGTAGAGCCAGTGATAGCGGAGAGTGTACATGGGGATGTGGGAGGGTGTTTAAATGGGTGGGTAGAGTCAGTGATAGGGGAGAGTGTACATGGGGATGTGGGAGTGGATTAAATGTGTGGAGGGGGTCAGTGATAGGGGAGTGTGTACATGGGGATGTGGGAGGGGATTAATTGGATGGGTAGAGTCAGTGATAGGACAGTGTGTACATGTGGAGGTGGGACGAGATTAAATGGGTGGGTAGAGTCAGTGATAGGGGAGTGTGCATGGGAATGTGGGAGGTGATTAAATGGGTGGGTAGAGTCAGTGATAGGGGAGAGTCTACATGGGGATGTGGGAGGGGATTAAATGGGTGGGTAGAGTCAGTGATAGGGGAGCGTGCATGGGGATGTGGGAGGTGATTAAATGGGTGGGTAGAGTCAGTGATAGGGGAGAGTGTACATGGGGATGTGGGAGGGGATTAAATGGGTGGGTAGAGACAGTGATAGGGGAGAGTGTACATGGGGATGTGGGAGGGAATTAAATGGGTGGGTAGAGTCAGTGATAGGGGAGTGTGTACATGGGGATGTGGGAGGAGATTAAATGGGTGGGTAGTCAGTGATAGCGGAGAGTGTACATGGGGATGTGGGAGGGGATTAAATGGGTGGGTAGAGTCAGTGATAGGGGAGAGTGTACATGGGGATGTGGGAGGGAACTAAATGGGTGGGGGGAGTCAGTGATAGAGGAGTGTGAATGAGGCTGTGGGAGGGGATTAAATGGGTGGGTAGAGTCAGCGATAGGGGAGTGTGTACATGTGGATCTGGGAGGGGATTAAACGGGTGGATAGTGTCAGTGATGGGGAGAGTGTACATGGGGATGTGGGAGGGGATTAAATGGGTGGGTAGAGTCAGTGATAGGGGAGAGTGTACATGGGGATGTGGGAGGGGATTAAATGGGTGGGCAGAGTCAGTGATAGCGGAGAGTGTACATGGGGATGTGGGAGGGTGTTTAAATGGGTGGGTAGAGTCAGTGATAGGGGAGAGTGTACATGGGGATGTGGGAGTGGATTAAATGTGTGGAGGGAGTCAGTGATAGGGGAGTGTGCATGGGGCTGTGGGAGGGGATTAAATGGATGGGTAGAGTCAGTGATAGGACAGTGTGTACATGGGGATGTGGGAGGAGATTAAATGGGTGGGTAGAGTCAGTGATAGCGGAGAGTGTACATGGGGATGTGGGAGGGGATTAAACGGGTGGATAGTGTCAGTGATGGGGAGAGTGTACATGGGGATGTGGGAGGGGATTAAATGGGTGGGTAGAGTCAGTGATAGGGGAGAGTGTACATGGGGATGTGGGTGGGGATTAAATGGGTGGGGGGAGTCAGTGATAGGGAAGAGTGTACATGGGGATGTGGGAGTGGATTAAATGGGTGGGTACAGTCAGTGATGGGGAGAGTGTTCATGAGGATGTGGCAGGTGTTTAAATGGGTGGGTAGAGTCAGCGATAAGGGAGAGTGTACATGGGGATGTGAGAGGGGATTAAATGGGTGGGTAGAGTCAGTGATAGGGGTGTGTGTACATGGGGATGTGGGAGGGGATTAAATGGGTGGGTAGAATCAGTGATAGCGGAGAGTGCACATGTGGATGTGGGAGCGGATTAAATGGGTGGGTAGAGTCAGTGATGGGGGAGTGTGTACATGGGGATGTGGGAGGGGATTAAATGGGTGGGTAGAGTCAGTGATAGGGGAGAGAGTACATGGGGATGTGGGAGGGCATTAAATGGGTGGGTAGAGTCAGTGATAGCGGAGAGTGTACATGGGGATGTGGGAGGGGATTAAATGGGTGGGTAGAGTCAGTGATGGGGAGAGTGTACATGGGGATGTGGGAGGGGATTAAATGGGTGGGTAGAGTCAGTTATAGGGGAGAGTGTACATGGGGATGTGGGAGGGGATTAAAAGGGTGGGTAGAGTCAGTGATAGGGGAGAGTGTAAGGGGGGTGTGGGACGGGATTAAATGGGTGGGTAGAGTCAGTGATAGGGGAGAGTGTAAATGGGGATGTGGGATGGCATTAAATGGGTGGGTAGAGTCAGTGATAGGGGAGTGTGTACATGGGGATGTGGGTGGGGATTAAATGGGTGGGTAGAGTCAGTGATAGGGGAGAGTGTACATGGGGATGTGGGAGGGGATTAAATGGGTGGGTAGAGTCAGCGATAGGGGAGAGTGTACATGGTGATCTGGAAGGGGATTAAATGGGTGGGTAGAGTCAGTGATAGGGGAGTGTGTACATGGGGATGTGGGAGGGGATTAAATGGGTGGGTACAGTCAGTGATAGGGGAGAGTGTACATGGGGATGTGGGAGGGGATTAAATGGGTGGATAGTGTCAGTGATAGGGGAGAGTGTACATGGGGATGTGGGAGGGGATTAAATGGGTGGGTAGAGTCAGTGATAGGGGAGAGTGTACATGGGGATGTGGGATGGGATTAAATGGGTGGGTAGAGTCAGTGCTAGAGGAGTGTGTACATGGGGATGTGGGAGGGGATTAAATGTGTGGAGGGAGTCAGTGATAGGGGAGTGTGCATGGGGCTGTGGGAGGGGATTAAATGGATGGGTAGAGTCAGTGATAGGACAGTGTGTACATGGGGATGTGGGAGGGGATTAAATGGGTGGGTAGAGTCATTGATAGGGGAGAGTGTACATGGGGATGTGGGAGGGGGTTAAATGGGTGGGGAGAGTCAGTGATAGGGGAGAGTGTACATGGGGATGTGGGAGGGGATTAAATGGGTGGGGGGAGTCAGTGATAGAGGAGAGTGTACATGGGGATGTGGGAGGGGATTAAATGGGTGGGTAGAGTCAGCGATAGGGGAGAGTGTACATGGGGATGTGGGAGGGGATTAAATGGGTGGGTAGAGTCAGTGATAGGACAGTGTGTACATGGGGATGTGGGAGGGGATTAAATGGGTGGATAGAGTCAGTGATAGGGGAGAGTGTACATGGGGATGTGGGAGGGCATTAAATGGGTGGGTAGAGTCAGTGATAGCGGAGAGTGTACATGGGGATGTGGGAGGGGCTTAAATGGGTGGGTAGAGTCAGTGATGGGGAGAGTGTACATGGGGATGTGGGAGGGGATTAAATGGGTGGGTAGAGTCAGTTATAGGGGAGAGTGTACATGGGGATGTGGGAGGGGATTCAAAGGGTGGGTAGAGTCAGCGATAGGGGAGAGTGTAAGGGGGGTGTGGGACGGGATTAAATGGGTGGGTAGAGTCAGTGATAGGGGAGAGTGTACATGGGGATGTGGGAGGGCATTAAATGGGTGGGTAGAGTCAGTGATAGGGGAGTGTGTACATGGGGATGTGGGTGGGGATTAAATGGGTGGGTAGAGTCAGTGATAGGGGAGAGTGTACATGGGGATGTGGGAGGGGATTAAATGGGTGGGTAGAGTCAGCGATCGGGGAGAGTGTAGATGGGGATCTGGGAGGGGATTAAATGGGTGGGTAGAGTCAGTGATAGGGGAGTGTGTACATGGGGATGTGGGAGGGGATTAAATGGGTGGGTACAGTCAGTGATAGGGGAGAGTGTACATGGGGATGTGGGAGGGGATTAAATGGGTGGATAGTGTCAGTGATAGGGGGGAGTGTACATGGGGATGTGGGAGGGGATTAAATGGGTGGGTAGAGTCAGTGATAGGGGAGAGAGTACATGGGGATGTGGGATGGGATTAAATGGGTGGGTAGAGTCAGTGATAGAGGAGTGTGTACATGGGGATGTGGGAGGGGATTAAATGGGTGGGTAGAGTCAGCGATAACGGAGAGTGTACATGGGGATGTGGGAGTGGATTAAATGGGTGGATAGTGTCAGTGATAGGGGAGTGTGTACATGGGGATGTGGGAGGGGATTAAATGTGTGGAGGGAGTCTGTGATAGGGGAGTGTGCATGGGGCTGTGGGAGGGGATTAAATGGATGGGTAGAGTCAGTGATAGGACAGTGTGTACATGGGGATGTGGGAGGGGATTAAATGGGTGGGTAGAGTCATTGATAGGGGAGAGTGTACACGGGGATGTGGGAGGGGGTTAAATGGGTGGGGAGAGTCAGTGATAGGGGAGAGTGTACATGGGGATGTGGGAGGGGATTAAATGGGTGGGGGGAGTCAGTGATAGAGGAGAGTGTACATGGGGATGTGGGAGGGGATTAAATGGGTGGGTAGAGTAAGTGATAGGGGAGTGTGTACATGGGGATGTGGGAGGGGATTAAATGGATGGGTAGAGCCAGTGATAGGGGAGAGTGTACATGGGGATGTGGGAGGGGATTAAATGGGTGGGTAGAGTCAGTGATAGGACAGTGTGTACATGGGGATGTGGGAGGGGATTAAATCGGTGGGTAGAGTCAGTGATAGCGGAGAGTGTACATGAGGATGTCGGAGGTGTTTAAATGGGTGGGTAGAGTCAGTGATAGGGGAGTGTGTACATGGGGATGTGGGAGGGGATTAAATGGGTGGGTAGAGTCAGTGATAGGGGAGCGTGTACATGGGGATGTGGGAGGGGATTAAATGGGTGGGTAGAGTCAGTGATAGGGGAGAGTGTACATGGGGGTGTGGGAGGGGATTAAATGGTTGGGTTGAGTCAGCGATAGGGGAGAGTGTACATGGGGGTGTGGGAGGGGATTAAATGGTTGGGTAGAGTCAGCGATAGGGGAGTGTGTACATGGGGATGTGGGAGGGGATTAAATGGGTGGGTAGAGTCAGTGATAGGGGAGCGTGTACATGGGGGTGTGGGAGGGGATTAAATAAGTGGGTGGAGTCAGTGATAGGGGAGAGTGTACATGGGGGTGTGGGAGGGGATTAAATGGTTGGGTTGAGTCAGCGATAGGGGAGAGTGTCCATGGGGATGTGGGAGGGGATTAAATGGGTGGGTAGAGTCAGCGATAGGGGAGAGTGTACATGGGGATGTGGGAGGGGATTAAATGGGTGGGGGGAGTCAGTGATAGCGGAGAGTGTCCATGGGGATGTGGGAGGGGATTAAATGGGTGGGTAGAGTCAGCGATAGGGGAGAGTGTACATGGGGATGTGGGAGAGGATTAAATGGGTGGGTAGAGTCAGTGATAGCGTAGAGTGTACATGGGGATGTGGGAGGGGATTAAATGGGTGGGTAGTGTCAATGATAGGGGAGTGTGTCCATGGGGATGTGGGAGAGGATTAAATGGGTGGGTAGAGTCAGTGATAGCGTAGAGTGTACATGGGGATGTGGGAGGGGATTAAATGGGTGGGTAGAGTCAGTGATAGGGGAGAGTGTACATGGGGATGTGGGAGGGGATTAAATGGGTGGGGGGAGTCAGTGATAGAGGAGTGTGCATGGGGCTGTGGGAGGGGATTAAATGGGTGGGTAGAGTTAATGATGGGGAGAGTATACATGGGGATGTGGGAGGGGATTAAATGGATGGGTAGAGTCAGTGATAGGACAGTGTGTACATGGGGATGAGGGTGGGGATTAAATGGGTGGATAGAGTCAGTGATAGGGGAGAGTGTCCATGGGGATGTGGGAGGGGATTAAATGGGTGGATGGAGTCAGTGATAGGGGAGAGTGTACATGGGGATGTGGGAGGGGATTAAATGGGTGGGTAGAGTCAGTGATAGGGGAGTGTGTACATGGGGATGTGGGAGGGGGTTAAATGGGTGGGTGGAGTCAGCGATAGGGGAGTGTGTACATGTGGGTGTGGGAGGGGATTAAATAAGTGGGTGGAGTCAGTGATAGGGGAGAGTGTAAATGGGAATGTGGGAGGGGATTAAATGGGTGGGTAGAGTCAGTGATAGGGGAGAGTGTACATGGGGCTGTGGGAGGGGATTAAATGGATGGGTAGAGTCAGTGATAGGAGAGAGTGTACATGGGGAGGTGGGAGGGGATTAAATGGGTGGGTAGAGTCATTGATAGGGGAGAGTGTACATGGGGATGTGGGAGGGGGTTAAATGGGTGGGTAGAGTCAGTGATAGGGGAGAGTGTACATGAGGATGTGGGTGGGGATTAAATGGGTGGGTAGAGTCAGCGATAGGGGAGAGTGTACATGGGGATGTGGGAGGGGATTAAATGGGTGGGTAGAGTCAGTGATAGGGGAGAGTGTACATGGGGATGTGGGAGGGGATTAAATGGGTGGGTAGAGTCAGTGATAGGGGTGTGTGTACATGGGGATGTGGGAGGGGATTAAATGGGTGGGTAGAGTCAGTGATAGGGGAGTGTGTACATGGGGATGTGGGAGGGGATGAAATGGGTGGGTAGAGTCAGTGATAGGGGAGTGTGTACATGGGGATGTGGGAGGTGATGAAATGGGTGGATAGTGTCAGTGATAGGGGAGAGTGTACATGGGGATGTGGGAGGGGATTAAATGGGTGGGTAGAGTCAGTGATAGCGGAGAGTGTACATGGGGATGTGGGAGGGGATTAAATGGGTGGGTAGAGTCAGTGATAGAGGAGTGTGTACATGGTGATGTGGGAGGGGATTAAATGGGTGAGTAGAGTCAGTGATAGGGGAGAGTGTACATGGGGATGTGGGAGGGGATTAAATGGGTGGGTAGAGTCAGTGATAGGGGAGTGTCTACATGGGGATGTGGGAAGGGATTAAATGGGTGGATAGTGTCAGTGATAGGGGAGAGTGTACATGGGGATGTGGGAGGGGATTAAATGGGTGGGTAGAGTCAGTGATAGGGGAGAGTGTACATGGGGATGTGGGATGGGATTAAATGGGTGGGTAGAGTCAGTGATAGAGGAGTGTGTACATGGGGATGTGGGAGGGGATTAAATGTGTGGAGGGAGTCAGTGATAGGGGAGTGTGCATGGGGCTGTGGGAGGGGATTAAATGGATGTGTAGAGTCAGTGATAGGACAGTGTGTACATGGGGATGTGGGAGGGGATTAAATGGGTGGGTAGAGTCATTGATAGGGGAGAGTGTACATGGGGATGTGGGAGGGGGTTAAATAGGTGGGTAGAGTCAGTGATAGGGGAGAGTGTACATGAGGATGTGGGAGGGGATTAAATTGGTGGGTAGAGTCAGTGCTGGGGGAGAGTGTACATGGGGATGTGGTAGTGGATTAAATGGGTGGGTAGAGTCAGTGATAGCGGAGAGTGTACATGGGGATGTGGGAGTTGATTAAATGGGTTTGTAGAGTCAGTGATAGGGGAGAGTGTACATGAGGATGTGGGAGTGGATTAAATGTGTGGAGGGAGTCAGTGATAGGGGAGTGTGCATGGGGCTGTGGGAGGGGATTAAATGGATGGGTAGAGTCAGTGATAGGACAGTTTGTACATGGGGATGTGGGAGGAGATTAAATGGGTGGGTAGAGTCAGTGATAGCGGAGAGTGTACATGGGGATGTGGGAGGTGATTAAATGGGTGGGTAGAGTCAGTGATAGGGGAGAGTGTACATGGGGATGTGGGAGGGGATTAAATGGGTGGGGGGGAGTCAGTGATAGAGGAGTGTGCATGAGGCTGTGGGAGGGGATTAAATGGGTGGGTAGAGTCAGCGATAGGGGAGTGTGTACATGTGGATCTGGGATGGGATTAAACGGGTGGATAGTGTCAGTGATGGGGAGAGTGTACATGGGGATGTGGGAGTGGATTAAATGGGTGGGTACAGTCAGTGATAGGGGAGAGTGTACATGAGGATGTGGGAGGTGTTTAAATGGGTGGGTAGAGTCAGCGAAAAGGGAGAGTGTACATGGGGATGTGGGAGGGGATTAAATGGGTGGGTAGAGTCAGTGATGGGGAGAGTGTACATGGGGATGTGGGAGGGGATTAAATGGGTGGGTAGAGTCAGTTATAGGGGAGAGTGTACATGGGGATGTGGGAGGGGATTAAAAGGGTGGGTAGAGTCAGTGATAGGGGAGAGTGTACATGGGGATGTGGGAGGGGATTAAATGGGTGGATAGTGTCAGTGATAGGGGAGAGCGGACATGGGGATGTGGGAGGGGATTAAATGGGTGGGTACAGTCAGTCATAGGGGAGAGTGTACATGGGGATGTGGGAGGTGATTAAATGGGTGGATAGTGTCAGCGATAGGGGAGAGTGTACATGGGGATGTGGGAGGGGATTAAATGGGTGGGTAGAGTCAGCGATAGGGGAGAGTGTACATGGGGATGTGGGAGGGGATTAAATGGGTGGGTAGAGTCAGTGATAGGGGAGAGTGTACATGGGGATGTGGGAGGGGATTAAATGTGTGGGTAGAGTCAGCGATAGGGGAGAGTGTACATGGGGATGTGGGAGGGGATTAAATGGGTGGGTAGAGTCAGTGATAGGGGAGAGTGTACATGGGGATGTGGGAGGGGATTAAATGAGTGGGGGGAGTCAGTGATAGAGGAGAGTGTACATGGGGATGTGGGAGGGGATTAAATGGGTGGGTAGAGTAAGTGATAGGGGAGTGTGTACATGGGGATGTGGGAGGGGATTAATTGGGTGGGTAGAGCCAGTGATAGGGGAGTGGGTACTTGGGGATGCGGGAGGGGATTAAATGGGTGGGTAGAGTCAGTGATAGCGGAGAGTGTACATGGGGATGTGGGAGGGGATTAAATGGGTGGATATTGTCAGTGATAGAGGAGTGTGTACATGGGGATGTGGGTGGGGAGTAAATGGGTGGGTAGAGTCAGCAATAGGGGAGAGTGTACATGGGGATGTGGGAGGGGATTAAATGGGTGGGTAGAGTCAGTGATAGGACAGTGTGTCCATGGGGATGTGGGAGGGGATTAAATGGGTGGGTAGAGTCAGTGATAGGGGAGTGTGTACATGCGGATGTGGGAGGGGATTAAATGGGTGGGTAGAGTCAGTGAAAGGGGAGCGTGTACATGGGGGTGTGGGAGGGGATTAAATAAGTGGGTGGAGTCAGTGATAGAGGAGAGTGTACATGGGGATGTGGGAGGGGATTAAATGGGTGGGTAGAGTCAGTTATAGGGGAGAGTGTACATGGGGATGTGGGAGGGGATTAAAAGGGTGGGTAGAGTCAGTGATAGGGGAGAGTGTACATGGGGATGTGGGAGGGGATTAAATGGGTGGGTAGAGTCAGTGATCGGGGAGAGTGTACATGGGGATGTGGGAGGGCATTAAATGGGTGGGTAGAGTCAGTGATCGGGGAGAGTGTACATGGGGATGTGGGAGGGCATTAAATGGGTGGGTAGAGTCAGTGATCGGGGAGTGTGTACATGGGGATGTGGGAGGGGATTAAATGGGCGGGTAGAGTCAGTGATATGGGAGTGTGTGCATGGGGATGTGGGAGGGGATTAAATGGGTGGGTAGAGTCAGTGATAGGGGAGAGTGTACATGGGGATGTGGGAGGTGTTTAAATGGGTGGGTAGAGTCAGTGATAGGGGAGTGTGTACATGGGGATGTGGGAGGGGATTAAATGGGTGGGTACAGTCAGTGATAGGGGAGAGTGTACATGGGGATGTGGGAGGGGATTAAATGGGTGGATAGTGTCAGTGATAGGGGAGAGCGGACATGGGGATGTGGGAGGGGATTAAATGGGTGGGTACAGTCAGTCATAGGGGAGAGTGTACATGGGGATGTGGGAGGTGATTAAATGGGTGGATAGTGTCAGTGATAGGGGAGAGTGTACATGGGGATGTGGGAGGGGATTAAATGGGTGGGTAGAGTCAGTGATAGGGGAGAGTGTACATGGGGATGTGGGAGGGGATTAAATGGGTGGGTAGAGTCAGTGATAGGGGAGAGTGTACATGGGGATGTGGGAGGGGATTAAATGTGTGGAGGGAGTCAGTGATAGGGGAGTGTGCATGGGGCTGTGGGAGGGGATTAAATGGATGGGTAGAGTCAGTGATAGGACAGTGTGTACATGGGGATGTGGGAGGGGATTAAATGGGTGGGTAGAGTCATTGATAGGGGAGAGTGTACATGGGGATGTGGGAGGGGGTTAAATGGGTGGGTAGAGTCAGTGATAGGGGAGAGTGTACATGGGGATGTGGGAGGGGATTAAATGGGTGGGGGGAGTCAGTGATAGAGGAGAGTGTACATGGGGATGTGGGAGGGGATTAAATGGGTGGGTAGAGTAAGTGATAGGGGAGTGTGTACATGGGGATGTGGGAGGGGATTAAATGGGTGGGTAGAGCCATTGATAGAGGAGTGTGTACATGGGGATGTGGGTGGGGATTAAATGGGTGGGTAGAGTCAGCGATAGGGGAGAGTGTACATGGGGATGTGGGAGGGGATTAAATGGGTGGGTAGAGTCAGTGATAGGACAGTGTGTACATGGGGATGTGGGAGGGGATTAAATGGGTGGGTAGAGTCAGTGATAGGGGAGTGTGTACATGGGGATGTGGGAGGGGATTAAATGGGTGGGTAGAGTCAATGATAGGGGAGCGTGTACATGGGGGTGTGGGAGGGGATTAAATAAGTGGGTGGAGTCAGTGATAGGGGAGAGTGTACATGGGGATGTGGGAGGGGATTAAATGGGTGGGTAGAGTCAGTGATAGGGGAGTGTGTACATGGGGATGTGGGAGGGGATTAAATGGGTGGGTAGAGTCAGTGATAGGGGAGTGTGTACATGGGGATGTGGGTGGGGATTAAATAGGTGGGTACAGTCAGTGATAGGGGAGAGTGTACATGGGGATGTGGGAGGGGATTAAATGGGTGGATAGTGTCAGTGATAGGGGAGAGTGTACATGGGGATGTGGGAGGGGATTAAATGGGTGGGTAGAGTCAGCGATAGGGGAGTGTGTACATGGGGATGTGGGAGGGGATTAAATGGGTGGGTAGAGTCAGTGATAGGGGAGAGTGTACATGGGGATGTGGGAGGGGATTAAATGTGTGGGTAGAGTCAGCGATAGGGGAGAGTGTACATGGGGATGTGGGAGGGGATTAAATGGGTGGGTAGAGTCAGTGATAGGGGAGAGTGTACATGGGGATGTGGGAGGGGATTAAATGGGTGGGGGGAGTCAGTGATAGAGGAGAGTGCACATGGGGATGTGGGAGGGGATTAAATGGGTGGGTAGAGTCAGTGATAGGACAGTGTGTACATGGGGATGTGGGAGGGGATTAAATGGGTGGGTAGAGTCAGTGATAGGGGAGTGTGTACATGGGGATGTCGGAGGGGATTAATTGGGTGGGTAGAGTCAGTGATAGGGGAGCGTGTACATGGGGGTGTGGGAGGGGATTAAATAAGCGGGTGGAGTCAGTGATAGGGGAGAGTGTACATGGGGATGTGGGAGGGGATTAAATGGGTGGGTAGAGTCAGTGATAGGGGAGTGTGTACATGGGGATGTGGGAGGGGATTAAATGGGTGGGTAGAGTCAGTGATAGGGGAGTGTGTACATGGGGATGTGGGTGGGGATTAAATGGGTGGGTACAGTCAGTGATAGGGGAGAGTGTACATGGGGATGTGGGAGGGGATTAAATGGGTGGATAGTGTCAGTGATAGGGGAGAGTGTACATGGGGATGTGGGAGGGGATTAAATGTGTGGGTAGAGTCAGCGATAGGGGAGAGTGTACATGGGGATGTGGGAGGGGATTAAATGGGTGGGTAGAGTCAGTGATAGGGGAGAGTGTACATGGGGATGTGGGAGGGGATTAAATGGGTGGGGGGAGTCAGTGATAGAGGAGAGTGTACATGGGGATGTGGGAGGGGATTAAATGGGTGGGTAGAGTAAGTGATAGGGGAGTGTGTACATGGGGATGTGGGAGGGGATTAATTGGGTGGGTAGAGCCAGTGATAGGGGAGTGTGTACTTGGGGATGCGGGAGGGGATTAAATGGGTGGGTAGAGTCAGTGATAGCGGAGAGTGTACATGGGGATGTGGGAGGGGATTAAATGGGTGGATATTGTCAGTGATAGAGGAGTGTGTACATGGGGATGTGGGTGGGGATTAAATGGGTGGGTAGAGTCAGCGATAGGGGAGAGTGTACATGGGGATGTGGGAGGGGATTAAATGGGTGGGTAGAGTCAGTGATAGGACAGTGTGTACATGGGGATGTGGGAGGGGATTAAATGGGTGGGTAGAGTCAGTGATAGGGGAGTGTGTACATGGGGATGTGGGAGGGGATTAAATGGGTGGGTAGAGTCAGTGATAGGGGAGCGTGTACATGGGGGTGTGGGAGGGGATTAAATAAGTGGGTGGAGTCAGTGATAGGGGAGAGTGTACATGGGGATGTGGGAGGGGATTAAATGGGTGGGTAGAGTCAGTGATAGGGGAGAGTGTACATGGGGATGTGGGAGGGCATTAAATGGGTGGGTAGAGTCAGTGATAGGGGAGAGTGTACATGGGGATGTGGGAGGGGATTAAATGGGTGGGTAGAGTCAGTGATAGCGGAGAGTGTACATGGGGATGTGGGAGGGGATTAAATGGGTGGGTAGAGTCAGTGATGGGTGTCATGATTTTCAAACACACACATCATGATAGACACACCAACAGACAAATCAGAACACACAACACCACAACCAATGACAGAAAGATATAAAAGCACAGACACAACCCCTGGTAGTCAGGAAGAGCTGCAGGGGAGAACCAGGACAGAGCTATTGCCAAAGACACTCAGGGAGACAGCACGTGCAGAGTATCCAGAACGAACTGTATTATAAGAGTTATAATAAAATAGAGTTGTACCACATACAACTGTGTTGGCTCATCTGTGCACCAGAGCACCCAACACCACATGGTACAGGAGTGGATCGATACCTGCCGGCATACCTCAGTGTACAGAGACAATCAGCAGTGCCCAGGCATGATGTACGAGCTCCCGGTTCCGCAGGCGCTCCAGTGCGACGGCGACCTCCACGAAAACTGGCGGCGATTCCGGCAAATGTTCGAGTTGTTCCTGGCGGCAGCTCAACTCCAAGACCTGGATGATAAGGAAAAAATTGAATTTCTCCTCATCGTCGCCGGTGCAAGGGCAAGAGCAATGTTCAGAAGGTTCAGGTTCTTCAGGAGGCAGCAAAGGCACGATTACCAGGCAGTCATGGGCAAATTCGCCAAGTACTGTGAAGAATACGCAATCCAATGGGGACTTAAAGGTAAGAAAAGCTGCAGTACTCACCTCGTGGCTGGGATCCCGGAGCCCGAAATCCCGGGCCTGAGAAAAGGCTGGGTCGAGGTCGGCGGCCATCTTGCTAAAGGTATAACGCTAGCACAGTTGCGCGAGAAGTGCGCAGAACCGGAAGTTTCGTTTGCGCCTGCGCGAGATGCTGCGCATGCGCAGTTAAGAAAACGGCCATCGGTAAAGGAACAGCGATCTGAGCATGCGCAGTCGCTTCCTACGTGCTACATACCGAGCGTCAGGATGTCAGAGGCCCAAGACTGGATCAATTTAAAAAGGAAATGTCCCAAATCCAATTTAAAAGGGAAACGTCCCAAATCAAAAAAACAAAAATCTGTTAAAGCTGTAAAACAACCTTCCCTCACCTGGAATGACAGCACATTGCCGCAAATTGACCCAGGAGATGAATTTAACCTCCGAAGAACCCTCCGACAAGCAGTTACCTACGCACAAGCCGATGATTCCGACTTTGAATACTTCGATGACGATTTTTACAGTGTTTCCGGACCTCGCGAGCCCAATGATAGCTCCGTGGTCCTATATGACTATGACTCGGACGAACCTTTCGTGTTGCACATTGGCGGCCCCCATATTGAATCCGACGCAGATGCGGATTCATTTTTCGGATTTGAGGATCTTCAACCCAGCAGATATGACGTTCCAACTTATCAGTACCGGATGATGCTGCAGCCTGACATTACCAGACAGGGAGCGGTGCAAGCACACGGAGAGTGCCCTGCTGCCACACAGAGCGTGGTCCACGTCCCGCTCAACGTTCCCGACTCTATGAAAGAAGACATGCAAGACTCCAGAGTGCAGTCCTCGCAAGAACCAGAAGTGACTCCAGTGTCACAAGCTTCCACAGCAAGCTCGTGGACAGCCTCCACGATAGAAGCAACGCAAGACTCCAGAGCGCAGTCCTTGCACGAACAAGAAGTGACTCCAGTGTCACAAGTCTCCACAGAGAGCTCGTGGACAGCCTCCACGATAGAAGCAACGCAAGACTCCAGAGCGCAGTCCTTGCACGAACAAGAAGTGACTCCAGTGTCACAAGCCTCCACAGAGAGCTCGTGGACGGACTCCACGATGGAAGGAACGCAAGACTCCAGAGCGCAGTCCTTGCAGGAACAAGACCATGAGGGTCTAGCAACCTCTCCTGACCAACCAGCGGCAGACGATGCAAGTCTGCCATGCTCCCGTGAACAGCAAGAAGGCTATAACAGCCTACCATGCTCCACTACACAGCAGCATGACCATGACGGTCTCTCATGCTACAATAAAGGGCACAGCGCTGAAGACTGTTCAAGCCCAACTGAAGACACGCCAAAGGAATCGCCTCGTCCAAGCCCGAAGAAAAAAGGTTTATGCGCTGACCTTCAGGATCATTGTAGCCGAACAGAGATTAATAATGCAGCACGGCCACAGAAGGATGCTGAGGATTTGCTTACGAAATTAATTGTATGTTTAACTTGCAAGGAGCAGACTGAGAATTGCCAGTGTTTTAGTACGGATCGAAAAAATGGACAAGACATTGATCCTCAGGTAATGGAAATAACACAACCTGAATCATATCTACAGCAGGGACAAATGTCTCCCTTCAACACAATACCGCAAAATCCCAACTTCGGAGACCAGCAGTTAGTCAGTAATGACTCTTCAAACCTGGAGGGGAACATTAATTGCATTGAACCTATACACACTCCACTGATTATTGAGCAGAACATTGGAGCAAGAATCCTGAGGACACCGACATCGAGTAGCCAGATAACGAATTTAACACCCACAGCAGTTTCAAGTGAACCAAGTGTGCTTTCCACTAATGATGAAGATGCAGATAAGGTCGACCCGATTATCCATTGTACCACACTAACCCCAGTGCTTAAGCAGTTATGTATGGGGAGTATAATGTGGGCAATTGAGAACAGTAAAAGAGAGACTGTGACCATGCCAGTCCCAGCAAAATCAGACCCAGAGACCATGAAGGCATGTACATCAAACAAAGTTACATATGAGGTACCTGAGAAGAAAAGTGAAACGGAATGTTCTTTGGAAAATGGTACAATGTCGATAGAAACAGTGGATACTATATTCGAGACCATACATATGGGAGAATTTGGGGGTAATAAACAAGGTTCTGCAATGTCTGGGGGAAGATTTAAAGTTCCAAAGAAGAAAAGCCCAAATGAAGGACAATGGCAAGACAATGACAGTCCACCGACATGGTGTGCACCACCAGATGAAAACTCTGACAATTTACCCAACCCTAGTGAACAGCAAGCTGCAAATGACGATCTATCCACGGGATGTGAGACGAGTGACGACAGCATCCCACTTCCCATGCAAAAGGTGCAAGGTGACAGACCTCGCCTAGTGCGTACCGAGGCACTCAACGATCACGGTGGGACCACTGACGACTGCGGTGGCGGCGCACCGCTTCCACCCTCGATGGCTCGAGCCTCTCCACTGGTTGGTGCATTCCTGCATGTTCCGACTCCAGAAGTGCAGCTTCAGGGAATCTCGGCTGCCTCCAGTGAACCTGTTGGGACTCCGGACGGGGGGCATCGACGGAAGGCAGACCGGACTCCAGATGGGGAGCAGCCAAGCGCCGACTCTGATCTGCGCATGCCAGACCTTGTTCCGGACGGGCGGTGTCGCGGCCTCGGTGATGGCACGCTCAGGGTGACGGCAGATGCCACGGCGACAGGGAATGGATCGCGTGGCAGTCCCACTGGGTCGGCAGTGGCAACCAGCACCGGCGGTCCAAGATGGACACACCAACTCGCGCCATCGGCAGACGTTGATGCGAGCAACAATTCTCTATCCAAGGCGACATGCTTCGACGTTTCTCTGCGGAGTCGCCCTTCCGGCACAGCAGGTGGCCGGAACCAGCGTACACGGTCTTGGCCAACTTCCACATCTGGCACAGTCATCGCCTTGCATGATATTAGTGATGGTGCTACTTCGATGGCAACGACCCATCGGCTACAAGATGCCGTCCACCACAAACATAAAAAGAAAACAGACTCCACCTTGTTCCTGGCATGCAGGGCGGATGGATTGGTGCGTAGGCGCAATCAGCGGGCTCTGTGCCGCCTTCCACGCTCGCAACTGCACCGTACGCACACGCCGGATCCTCCACTGGTTCCCAAGGATGACTTTGTGGAGATGCCACGGATCATGCCCCTTCCATCGCCACCAGAACCAAACCACAGCCAGGGCACCACTAACAAAGATGTTGAATGTTATATTTGCAAGAATGAAAAAAACCAAGCACTGCATGAAGTACAACAAATGGTAAAGTAGAGACTTCGGCAACAGCATCACCTCCAACAGTCCAAGGTGAACCAGTGTGACCCCAAATCTCCACAGCTGAACCGGCTTGAGGACCAGCCCATTCTTGAGGCGGTCACCCATTAGACTGGACTTATAACGCTGTTAATACGTTCAAAAAGTCAAACACTTCTGTATTATAACCTGTTGTTGTTTATTGTTCCAGATATCGTCTGACCGGACCAATGTTCAAGTTTTTTTTTCTCTCGCATCCAAGTTTTGTTATGGTACAACCTTGTTAGTGTGACGCACCCGACATCGCCCCATGTAAATAGTTACGTCATAAACACACGCTGTACACAACACAAACGCACACTCTTAGATGCACTCACGACACAATTATATTTATAACCACGTAGGCACTTGTCTTTGTAAAAAAGGGGGATGTCATGATATTCAAACACACACATCATGATAGACACACCAACAGACAAATCAGAACACACAACACCACAACCAATGACAGAAAGATATAAAAGCACAGACACAACCCCTGGTAGTCAGGAAGAGCTGCAGGGGAGAACCAGGACAGAGCTATTGCCAAAGACACTCAGGGAGACAGCACGTGCAGAGTATCCAGAACGAACTGTATTATAAGAGTTATAATAAAATAGAGTTGTACCACATACAACTGTGTTGGCTCATCTGTGCACCAGAGCACCCAACACCACAATGGGGAGAGTGTCCATGGGGATGTGGGAGGGGATTAAATGGGTGGGTAGAGTCAGTGATAGGGGAGAGTGTACATGGGGATGTGGGAGGGGATTAAAAGGGTGGGTAGAGTCAGTGATAGGGGAGAGTGTAAGGGGGGTGTGGGACGGGATTAAATGGGTGGGTAGAGTCAGTGATAGGGGAGAGTGTACATGGGGATGTGGGAGGGCATTAAATGGGTGGGTAGAGTCAGTGATAGGGGAGTGTGTACATGGGGATGTGGGAGGGGATTAAATGGGTGGGTAGAGTCAGTGATAGGGGAGAGTGTACATGGGGATGTGGGAGGGGATTAAATGGGTGGGTAGAGTCAGTGATAGGGGAGAGTGTACATGGGGATGTGGGAGGGGATTAAATGTGTGGAGGGAGTCAGTGATAGGGGAGTGTGCATGGGGCTGTGGGAGGGGATTAAATGGATGGGTAGAGTCAGTGATAGGACAGTGTGTACATGGGGATGTGGGAGGGGATTAAATGGGTGGGTAGAGTCATTGATAGGGGAGAGTGTACATGGGGATGTGGGAGGGGGTTAAATGGGTGGGTAGAGTCAGTGATAGGGGAGAGTGTACATGGGGATGTGGGAGGGGATTAAATGGGTGGGGGGAGTCAGTGATAGAGGAGAGTGTACATGGGGATGTGGGAGGGGATTAAATGGGTGGGTAGAGTAAGTGATAGGGGAGTGTGTACATGGGGATGTGGGAGGGGATTAAATGGGTGGGTAGAGCCAGTGATAGGGGAGTGTGTACTTGGGGATGCGGGAGGGGATTAAATGGGTGGGTAGAGTCAGTGATAGCGGAGAGTGTACATGGGGATGTGGGAGGGGATTAAATGGGTGGATAGTGTCAGTGATAGAGGAGTGTGTACATGGGGATGTGGGTGGGGATTAAATGGGTGGGTAGAGTCAGTGATAGGGGAGAGTGTACATGGGGATGTGGGAGGGCATTAAATGGGTGGGTAGAGTCAGTGATAGGGGAGTGTGTACATGGGGATGTGGGAGGGGATTAAATGGGTGGGTAGAGTCAGTGATAGGGGAGAGTGTACATGGGGATGTGGGAGGGGATTAAATGGGTGGGTAGAGTCAGTGATAGGGGAGAGGTTACATGGGGATGTGGGAGGGCATTAAATGGGTGGGTAGAGTCAGTGATAGGGGAGTGTGTACATGGGGATGTGGGAGGGGATTAAATGGGTGGGTAGAGTCAGTGATAGGGGAGAGTGTACATGGGGATGTGGGAGGGGATTAAATGGGTGGGTAGAGTCAGTGATAGGGGAGAGTGTACATGGGGATGTGGGAGGGGATTAAATGTGTGGAGGGAGTCAGTGATAGGGGAGTGTGCATGGGGCTGTGGGAGGGGATTAAATGGATGGGTAGAGTCAGTGAGAGGGGAGAGTGAACGGGGGGGGTGTGTGGGAGGGGATTAAATGGGTGGGTAGAGCCAGTGATAGGGGAGTGTGTACTTGGGGATGCGGGAGGGGATTAAATGGGTGGGTAGAGTCAGTGATAGCGGAGAGTGTACATGGGGATGTGGGAGGGGATTAAATGGGTGGATAGTGTCAGTGATAGAGGAGTGTGTACATGGGGATGTGGGTGGGGATTAAATGGGTGGGTAGAGTCAGCGATAGGGGAGAGTGTACATGGGGATGTGGGAGGGGATTAAATGGGTGGGTAGAGTCAGTGATAGGACAGTGTGTACATGGGGATGTGGGAGGGGATTAAATGGGTGGGTAGAGTCAGTGATAGGGGAGTGTGTACATGGGGATGTGGGAGGGGATTAAATGGGTGGGTAGAGTCAGTGATAGGGGAGCGTGTACATGGGGGTGTGGGAGGGGATTAAATAAGTGGGTGGAGTCAGTGATAGGGGAGAGTGTACATGGGGATGTGGGAGGGGATTAAATGGGTGGGTAGAGTCAGTGATAGGGGAGTGTGTGCATGGGGATGTGGGAGGGGATTAAATGGGTGGGTAGAGTCAGTGATAGGGGAGTGTGTACATGGGGATGTGGGTGGGGATTAAATGGGTGGGTACAGTCAGTGATAGGGGAGAGTGTACATGGGGATGTGGGAGGGGATTAAATGGGTGGATAGTGTCAGCGATAGGGGAGAGTGTACATGGGGATGTGGGAGGGGATTAAATGGGTGGGTAGAGTCAGCGATAGGGGAGAGTGTACATGGGGATGTGGGAGGGGATTAAATGGGTGGGTAGAGTCAGTGATAGGGGAGAGTGTACATGGGGATGTGGGAGGGGATTAAATGTGTGGGTAGAGTCAGCGATAGGGGAGAGTGTACATGGGGATGTGGGAGGGGATTAAATGGGTGGGTAGAGTCAGTGATAGGGGAGAGTGTACATGGGGATGTGGGAGGGGATTAAATGAGTGGGGGGAGTCAGTGATAGAGGAGAGTGTACATGGGGATGTGGGAGGGGATTAAATGGGTGGGTAGAGTAAGTGATAGGGGAGTGTGTACATGGGGATGTGGGAGGGGATTAATTGGGTGGGTAGAGCCAGTGATAGGGGAGTGTGTACTTGGGGATGCGGGAGGGGATTAAATGGGTGGGTAGAGTCAGTGATAGCGGAGAGTGTACATGGGGATGTGGGAGGGGATTAAATGGGTGGATATTGTCAGTGATAGAGGAGTGTGTACATGGGGATGTGGGTGGGGAGTAAATGGGTGGGTAGAGTCAGCAATAGGGGAGAGTGTACATGGGGATGTGGGAGGGGATTAAATGGGTGGGTAGAGTCAGTGATAGGACAGTGTGTACATGGGGATGTGGGAGGGGATTAAATGGGTGGGTAGAGTCAGTGATAGGGGAGTGTGTACATGCGGATGTGGGAGGGGATTAAATGGGTGGGTAGAGTCAGTGAAAGGGGAGCGTGTACATGGGGGTGTGGGAGGGGATTAAATAAGTGGGTGGAGTCAGTGATAGAGGAGAGTGTACATGGGGATGTGGGAGGGGATTAAATGGGTGGGTAGAGTCAGTGATAGGGGAGTGTGTACATGGGGATGTGGGAGGGGATTAAATGGGTGGGTAGAGTCAGTGATAGGACAGTGTGTACATGGGGATGTGGGAGGGGATTAAATGGGTGGGTAGAGTCAGTGATAGGGGAGTGTGTACATGCGGATGTGGGAGGGGATTAAATGGGTGGGTAGAGTCAGTGAAAGGGGAGCGTGTACATGGGGGTGTGGGAGGGGATTAAATAAGTGGGTGGAGTCAGTGATAGAGGAGAGTGTACATGGGGATGTGGGAGGGGATTAAATGGGTGGGTAGAGTCAGTGATAGGGGAGAGTGTACATGGGGATGTGGGAGGGCATTAAATGGGTGGGTAGAGTCAGTGATAGGGGAGAGTGTACATGGGGATGTGGGAGGGGATTAAATGGGTGGGTAGAGTCAGTGATAGCGGAGAGTGTACATGGGGATATGGGAGGGGATTAAATGGGTGGGTAGAGTCAGTGATGGGGAGAGTGTACATGGGGATGTGGGAGGGGATTAAATGGGTGGGTAGAGTCAGTGATAGGGGAGAGTGTACATGGGGATGTGGGAGGGGATTAAAAGGGTGGGTAGAGTCAGTGATAGGGGAGAGTGTAAGGGGGGTGTGGGACGGGATTAAATGGGTGGGTAGAGTCAGTGATAGGGGAGAGTGTGCATGGGGATGTGGGAGGGGATTAAATGGGTGGGTAGAGTCAGTGATAGGGGAGAGTGTGCATGGGGATGTGGGAGGGGATTAAATGGGTGGGTAGAGTCAATGATAGGGGAGAGTGTACATGGGGATGTGGGAGGTGTTTAAATGGGTGGGTAGAGTCAGTGGTAGGGGAGTGTGTACATGGGGATGTGGGAGGGGATTAAATGGGTGGGTACAGTCAGTGATAGGGGAGAGTGTACATGGGGATGTGGGAGGGGATTAAATGGGTGGATAGTGTCAGTGATAGGGGAGAGTGTACATGGGGATGTGGGAGGGGATTAAATGGGTGGGGGGAGTCAGTGATAGAGGAGAGTGTACATGGGGATGTGGGAGGGGATTAAATGGGTGGGTAGAGTAAGTGATAGGGGAGTGTGTACATGGGGATGTGGGAGGGGATTAAATGGGTGGGTAGAGCCAGTGATAGGGGAGTGTGTACTTGGGGATGCGGGAGGGGATTAAATGGGTGGGTAGAGTCAGTGATAGCGGAGAGTGTACATCGGGATGTGGGAGGGGATTAAATGGGTGAATAGTGTCAGTGATAGAGGAGTGTGTACATGGGGATGTGGGTGGGGATTAAATGGGTGGGTAGAGTCAGCGATAGGGGAGAGTGTACATGGGGATGTGGGAGGGGATTAAATGGGTGGGTAGAGTCAGTGATAGGGGAGAATGTGCATGAGGATGTGGGAGGGGATT
Organism: Scyliorhinus torazame; assembly: GCF_047496885.1. Lineage (NCBI taxonomy): Eukaryota > Metazoa > Chordata > Chondrichthyes > Carcharhiniformes > Scyliorhinidae > Scyliorhinus > Scyliorhinus torazame. Next base: position 76,803,520 of record NC_092718.1, on the reverse strand, counting down.
AAATGGGTGGGTAGAGTCAGTGATAGGGGAGTGTGTGCATGGGGATGTGGGAGGGGATTAAATGGGTGGGTAGAGTCAGTGATAGGGGAGTGTGTACATGGGGATGTGGGTGGGGATTAAATGGGTGGGTACAGTCAGTGATAGGGGAGAGTGTACATGGGGATGTGGGAGGGGATTAAATGGGTGGATAGTGTCAGCGATAGGGGAGAGTGTACATGGGGATGTGGGAGGGGATTAAATGGGTGGGTAGAGTCAGCGATAGGGGAGAGTGTACATGGGGATGTGGGAGGGGATTAAATGGGTGGGTAGAGTCAGTGATAGGGGAGAGTGTACATGGGGATGTGGGAGGGGATTAAATGTGTGGGTAGAGTCAGCGATAGGGGAGAGTGTACATGGGGATGTGGGAGGGGATTAAATGGGTGGGTAGAGTCAGTGATAGGGGAGAGTGTACATGGGGATGTGGGAGGGGATTAAATGAGTGGGGGGAGTCAGTGATAGAGGAGAGTGTACATGGGGATGTGGGAGGGGATTAAATGGGTGGGTAGAGTAAGTGATAGGGGAGTGTGTACATGGGGATGTGGGAGGGGATTAATTGGGTGGGTAGAGCCAGTGATAGGGGAGTGTGTACTTGGGGATGCGGGAGGGGATTAAATGGGTGGGTAGAGTCAGTGATAGCGGAGAGTGTACATGGGGATGTGGGAGGGGATTAAATGGGTGGATATTGTCAGTGATAGAGGAGTGTGTACATGGGGATGTGGGTGGGGAGTAAATGGGTGGGTAGAGTCAGCAATAGGGGAGAGTGTACATGGGGATGTGGGAGGGGATTAAATGGGTGGGTAGAGTCAGTGATAGGACAGTGTGTACATGGGGATGTGGGAGGGGATTAAATGGGTGGGTAGAGTCAGTGATAGGGGAGTGTGTACATGCGGATGTGGGAGGGGATAAAATGGGTGGGTAGAGTCAGTGAAAGGGGAGCGTGTACATGGGGGTGTGGGAGGGGATTAAATAAGTGGGTGGAGTCAGTGATAGAGGAGAGTGTACATGGGGATGTGGGAGGGGATTAAATGGGTGGGTAGAGTCAGTGATAGGGGAGTGTGTACATGGGGATGTGGGAGGGGATTAAATGGGTGGGTAGAGTCAGTGATAGGGGAGAGTGTACATGGGGATGTGGGAGGGCATTAAATGGGTGGGTAGAGTCAGTGATAGGGGAGAGTGTACATGGGGATGTGGGAGGGGATTAAATGGGTGGGTAGAGTCAGTGATAGCGGAGAGTGTACATGGGGATGTGGGAGGGGATTAAATGGGTGGGTAGAGTCAGTGATAGGGGAGTGTGTACATGCGGATGTGGGAGGGGATTAAATGGGTGGGTAGAGTCAGTGAAAGGGGAGCGTGTACATGGGGGTGTGGGAGGGGATTAAATAAGTGGGTGGAGTCAGTGATAGAGGAGAGTGTACATGGGGATGTGGGAGGGGATTAAATGGGTGGGTAGAGTCAGTGATGGGGAGAGTGTACATGGGGATGTGGGAGGGGATTAAATGGGTGGGTAGAGTCAGTGATAGGGGAGAGTGTACATGGGGATGTGGGAGGGGATTAAAAGGGTGGGTAGAGTCAGTGATAGGGGAGAGTGTAAGGGGGGTGTGGGACGGGATTAAATGGGTGGGTAGAGTCAGTGATAGGGGAGAGTGTACATGGGGATGTGGGAGGGCATTAAATGGGTGGGTAGAGTCAGTGATAGGGGAGTGTGTACATGGGGATGTGGGAGGGGATTAAATGGGTGGGTAGAGTCAGTGATAGGGGAGTGTGTACATGGGGATGTGGGAGGGTGATTAAATGGGTGGGTAGAATCAGTGATAGGGGAGAGTGTACATGGGGATGTGGGGGGGGGATTAAATGGGTGGGTAGAGTCAGTGGTAGGGGAGAGTGTACATGGGGATGTGGGAGGGGATTAAATGGGTGGGTAGAGTCAGTGATAGGGGAGAGTGTGCATGGGGATGTGGGAGGGGATTAAATGGGTGGGTAGAGTCAGTGGTAGGGGAGAGTGTACATGGGGATGTGGGAGGTGTTTAAATGGGTGGGTAGAGTCAGTGGTAGGGGAGTGTGTACATGGGGATGTGGGAGGGGATTAAATGGGTGGGTACAGTCAGTGATAGGGGAGAGTGTACATGGGGATGTGGGAGGGGATTAAATGGGTGGATAGTGTCAGTGATAGGGGAGAGTGTACATGGGGATGTGGGAGGGGATTAAATGGGTGGGGGGAGTCAGTGATAGAGGAGAGTGTACATGGGGATGTGGGAGGGGATTAAATGGGTGGGTAGAGTAAGTGATAGGGGAGTGTGTACATGGGGATGTGGGAGGGGATTAAATGGGTGGGTAGAGCCAGTGATAGGGGAGTGTGTACTTGGGGATGCGGGAGGGGATTAAATGGGTGGGTAGAGTCAGTGATAGCGGAGAGTGTACATCGGGATGTGGGAGGGGATTAAATGGGTGAATAGTGTCAGTGATAGAGGAGTGTGTACATGGGGATGTGGGTGGGGATTAAATGGGTGGGTAGAGTCAGCGATAGGGGAGAGTGTACATGGGGATGTGGGAGGGGATTAAATGGGTGGGTAGAGTCAGTGATAGGGGAGAATGTGCATGAGGATGTGGGAGGGGATTAAATGGGTGGGTAGAGTCAGTGATAGGGGAGAGTGTGCATGGGGATGTGGGAGGGGATTAAATGGGTGGGTAGAGTCAATGATAGGGGAGAGTGTACATGGGGATGTGGGAGGTGTTTAAATGGGTGGGTAGAGTCAGTGATAGGGGAGTGTGTACATGGGGATGTGGGAGGGGATTAAATGGGTGGGTACAGTCAGTGATAGGGGAGAGTGTACATGGGGATGTGGGAGGGGATTAAATGGGTGGATAGTGTCAGTGATAGGGGAGAGTGTACATGGGGAAGTGGGAGGGGATTAAATGGGTGGGTACAGTCAGTGATAGGGGAGAGTGTACATGGGGATGTGGGAGGGGATTAAATGGGTGGATAGTGTCAGTGATAGGGGAGAGTGTACATGGGGATGTGGGAGGGGATTAAATGGGTGGGTAGAGTCAGTGATAGGGGAGAGTGTACATGGGGATGTGGGAGGGGATTAAATGGGTGGGTAGAGTCAGTGATAGGGGAGTGTGCATGGGGCTGTGGGAGGGGATTAAATGGATGGGTAGAGTCAGTGATAGGACAGTGTGTACATGGGGATGTGGGAGGGGATTAAATGGGTGGGTAGAGTCGTTGATAGGGGAGAGTGTACATGGGGATGTGGGAGGGGGTTAAATGGGTGGGTAGAGTCAGTGATAGGGGAGAGTGTACATGGGGATGTGGGAGGGGATTAAATGGGTGGGGGGAGTCAGTGATAGAGGAGAGTGTACATGGGGATGTGGGAGGGGATTAAATGGGTGGGTAGAGTAAGTGATAGGGGAGTGTGTACATGGGGATGTGGGAGGGGATTAAATGGGTGGGTAGAGCCAGTGATAGGGGAGTGTGTACTTGGGGATGCGGGAGGGGATTAAATGGGTGGGTAGAGTCAGTGATAGCGGAGAGTGTACATGGGGATGTGGGTGGGGATTAAATGGGTGGGTAGAGTCAGCGATAGGGGAGAGTGTACATGGGGATGTGGGAGGGGATTAAATGGGTGGGTAGAGTCAGTGATAGGACAGTGTGTACATGGGGATGTGGGAGGGGATTAAATGGGTGGGTAGAGTCAGTGATAGGGGAGTGTGTACATGGGGATGTGGGAGGGGATTAAATGGGTGGGTAGAGTCAGTGATAGGGGAGCGTGTACATGGAGGTGTGGGAGGGGATTAAATAAGTTGGTGGAGTCAGTGATAGGGGAGAGTGTACATGGGGATGTTGGAGGGGATTAAATGGGTGGGTAGAGTCAGTGATAGGGGAGTGTGTACATGGGGATGTGGGAGGGGATTAAATGGGTGGGTAGAGTCAGTGATAGGGGAGTGTGTACATGGGGATGTGGGTGGGGATTAAATGGGTGGGTAGAGTCAGTGATAGGGGAGAGTGTACATGGGGATGTGGGAGGGGATTAAATGGGTGGGTAGAGTCAGTGATAGGGGAGAGTGTACATGGGGATGTGGGAGGGTGATTAAATGGGTGGGTAGAGTCAGTGATAGGGGAGTGTGTACATGGGGAGGTGGGGGGGGGATTAAATGGGTGGGTAGAGTCAGTGGTAGGGGAGTGTGTACATGGGGATGTGGGAGGGGATTAAATGGGTGGGTAGAGTCAGTGATAGGGGAGAGTGTGCATGGGGATGTGGGTGGGGATTAAATGTGTGGGTAGAGTCAGCGATAGGGGAGAGTGTACATGGGGATGTGGGAGGGGATTAAATGGGTGGGTAGAGTCAATGATAGGGGAGAGTGTACATGGGGATTTGGGAGGTGTTTAAATGGGTGGGTAGAGTCAGTGATAGGGGAGTGTGTACATGGGGGTGTGGGAGGGGATTAAATAAGTGGGTGGAGTCAGTGATAGAGGAGAGTGTACATGGGGATGTGGGAGGGGATTAAATGGGTGGGTAGAGTCAGTGATAGGGGAGTGTGTACATGGGGATGTGGGAGGGGATTAAATGGGTGGGTAGAGTCAGTGATAGGGGAGAGTGTACATGGGGATGTGGGAGGGCATTAAATGGGTGGGTAGAGTCAGTGATAGGGGAGAGTGTACATGGGGATGTGGGAGGGGATTAAATGGGTGGGTAGAGTCAGTGATAGCGGAGAGTGTACATGGGGATGTGGGAGGGGATTAAATGGGTGGGTAGAGTCAGTGATGGGGAGAGTGTACATGGGGATGTGGGAGGGGATTAAATGGGTGGGTAGAGTCAGTGATAGGGGAGAGTGTACATGGGGATGTGGGAGGGGATTAAAAGGGTGGGTAGAGTCAGTGATAGGGGAGAGTGTAAGGGGGGTGTGGGACGGGATTAAATGGGTGGGTAGAGTCAGTGATAGGGGAGAGTGTACATGGGGATGTGGGAGGGCATTAAATGGGTGGGTAGAGTCAGTGATAGGGGAGTGTGTACATGGGGATGTGGGAGGGGATTAAATGGGTGGGTAGAGTCAGTGATAGGGGAGTGTGTACATGGGGATGTGGGAGGGTGATTAAATGGGTGGGTAGAATCAGTGATAGGGGAGAGTGTACATGGGGATGTGGGGGGGGGATTAAATGGGTGGGTAGAGTCAGTGGTAGGGGAGAGTGTACATGGGGATGTGGGAGGGGATTAAATGGGTGGGTAGAGTCAGTGATAGGGGAGAGTGTGCATGGGGATGTGGGAGGGGATTAAATGGGTGGGTAGAGTCAGTGGTAGGGGAGAGTACATGGGGATGTGGGAGGGGATTAAATGGGTGGGTAGAGTCAGTGATAGGGGAGAGTGTGCATGGGGATGTGGGAGGGGATTAAATGGGTGGGTAGAGTCAGTGATAGGGGAGAGTGTGCATGGGGATGTGGGAGGGGATTAAATGGGTGGGTAGAGTCAATGATAGGGGAGAGTGTACATGGGGATGTGGGAGGTGTTTAAATGGGTGGGTAGAGTCAGTGGTAGGGGAGTGTGTACATGGGGATGTGGGAGGGGATTAAATGGGTGGGTACAGTCAGTGATAGGGGAGAGTGTACATGGGGATGTGGGAGGGGATTAAATGGGTGGATAGTGTCAGTGATAGGGGAGAGTGTACATGGGGATGTGGGAGGGGATTAAATGGGTGGGGGGAGTCAGTGATAGAGGAGAGTGTACATGGGGATGTGGGAGGGGATTAAATGGGTGGGTAGAGTAAGTGATAGGGTAGTGTGTACATGGGGATGTGGGAGGGGATTAAATGGGTGGGTAGAGCCAGTGATAGGGGAGTGTGTACTTGGGGATGCGGGAGGGGATTAAATGGGTGGGTAGAGTCAGTGATAGCGGAGAGTGTACATCGGGATGTGGGAGGGGATTAAATGGGTGAATAGTGTCAGTGATAGAGGAGTGTGTACATGGGGATGTGGGTGGGGATTAAATGGGTGGGTAGAGTCAGCGATAGGGGAGAGTGTACATGGGGATGTGGGAGGGGATTAAATGGGTGGGTAGAGTCAGTGATAGGGGAGAATGTGCATGAGGATGTGGGAGGGGATTAAATGGGTGGGTAGAGTCAGTGATAGGGGAGAGTGTGCATGGGGATGTGGGAGGGGATTAAATGGGTGGGTAGAGTCAATGATAGGGGAGAGTGTACATGGGGATGTGGGAGGTGTTTAAATGGGTGGGTAGAGTCAGTGATAGGGGAGTGTGTACATGGGGATGTGGGAGGGGATTAAATGGGTGGGTACAGTCAGTGATAGGGGAGAGTGTACATGGGGATGTGGGAGGGGATTAAATGGGTGGATAGTGTCAGTGATAGGGGAGAGTGTACATGGGGAAGTGGGAGGGGATTAAATGGGTGGGTACAGTCAGTGATAGGGGAGAGTGTACATGGGGATGTGGGAGGGGATTAAATGGGTGGATAGTGTCAGTGATAGGGGAGAGTGTACATGGGGATGTGGGAGGGGATTAAATGGGTGGGTAGAGTCAGTGATAGGGGAGAGTGTACATGGGGATGTGGGAGGGGATTAAATGGGTGGGTAGAGTCAGTGATAGGGGAGTGTGCATGGGGCTGTGGGAGGGGATTAAATGGATGGGTAGAGTCAGTGATAGGACAGTGTGTACATGGGGATGTGGGAGGGGATTAAATGGGTGGGTAGAGTCGTTGATAGGGGAGAGTGTACATGGGGATGTGGGAGGGGGTTAAATGGGTGGGTAGAGTCAGTGATAGGGGAGAGTGTACATGGGGATGTGGGAGGGGATTAAATGGGTGGGGGGAGTCAGTGATAGAGGAGAGTGTACATGGGGATTTGGGAGGGGATTAAATGGGTGGGTAGAGTAAGTGATAGGGGAGTGTGTACATGGGGATGTGGGAGGGGATTAAATGGGTGGGTAGAGCCAGTGATAGGGGAGTGTGTACTTGGGGATGCGGGAGGGGATTAAATGGGTGGGTAGAGTCAGTGATAGCGGAGAGTGTACATGGGGATGTGGGAGGGGATTAAATGGGTGGATAGTGTCAGTGATAGAGGAGTGTGTACATGGGGATGTGGGTGGGGATTAAATGGGTGGGTAGAGTCAGCGATAGGGGAGAGTGTACATGGGGATGTGGGAGGGGATTAAATGGGTGGGTAGAGTCAGTGATAGGACAGTGTGTACATGGGGATGTGGGAGGGGATTAAATGGGTGGGTAGAGTCAGTGATAGGGGAGTGTGTACATGGGGATGTGGGAGGGGATTAAATGGGTGGGTAGAGTCAGTGATAGGGGAGCGTGTACATGGAGGTGTGGGAGGGGATTAAATAAGTTGGTGGAGTCAGTGATAGGGGAGAGTGTACATGGGGATGTTGGAGGGGATTAAATGGGTGGGTAGAGTCAGTGATAGGGGAGTGTGTACATGGGGATGTGGGAGGGGATTAAATGGGTGGGTAGAGTCAGTGATAGGGGAGTGTGTACATGGGGATGTGGGTGGGGATTAAATGGGTGGGTAGAGTCAGTGATAGGGGAGAGTGTACATGGGGATGTGGGAGGGGATTAAATGGGTGGGTAGAGTCAGTGATAGCGGAGAGTGTACATGGGGATGTGGGAGGGTGATTAAATGGGTGGGTAGAGTCAGTGATAGGGGAGTGTGTACATGGGGATGTGGGGGGGGGATTAAATGGGTGGGTAGAGTCAGTGGTAGGGGAGTGTGTACATGGGGATGTGGGAGGGGATTAAATGGGTGGGTAGAGTCAGTGATAGGGGAGAGTGTGCATGGGGATGTGGGTGGGGATTAAATGTGTGGGTAGAGTCAGCGATAGGGGAGAGTGTACATGGGGATGTGGGAGGGGATTAAATGGGTGGGTAGAGTCAATGATAGGGGAGAGTGTACATGGGGATTTGGGAGGTGTTTAAATGGGTGGGTAGAGTCAGTGATAGGGGAGTGTGTACATGGGGATGTGGGGGGGGATTAAATGGGTGGGTACAGTCAGTGATAGGGGAGAGTGTACATGGGGATGTGGGAGGGGATTAAATGGGTGGGTTGTGTCAGTGATAGGGGAGAGTGTACATGGGGATGTGGGAGGGGATTAAATGGGTGGGTAGAGTCAGCGATAGGGGAGTGTGTACATGGGGATGTGGGAGGGGATTAAATGGGTGGGTAGAGTCAGTGATAGGGGAGAGTGTACCTGGGGATGTGGGAGGGGATTAAATGTGTGGGTAGAGTCAGCGATAGGGGAGAGTGTACATGGGGATGTGGGAGGGGATTAAATGGGTGGGTAGAGTCAGTGATAGGGGAGAGTGTACATGGGGATGTGGGAGGGGATTAAATGTGTGGAGGGAGTCAGTGATAGGGGAGTGTGCATGGGGCTGTGGGAGGGGATTAAATGGATGGGTAGAGTCAGTGATAGGACAGTGTGTACATGGGGATGTGGGAGGGGATTAAATGGGTGGGTAGAGTCATTGATAGGGGAGAGTGTACATGGGGATGTGGGAGGGGGTTAAATGGGTGGGTAGAGTCAGTGATAGGGGAGACTGTACATGGGGATGTGGGAGGGGATTAAATGGGTGGGGGGAGTCAGTGATAGAGGAGAGTGTACATGGGGATGTGGGAGGGGATTAAATGGGTGGGTAGAGTAAGTGATAGGGGAGTGTGTACATGGGGATGTGGGAGGGGATTAAATGGGTGGGTAGAGCCAGTGATAGGGGAGTGTGTACTTGGGGATGCGGGAGGGGATTAAATGGGTGGGTAGAGTCAGTGATAGCGGAGAGTGTACATGGGGATGTGGGAGGGGATTAAATGGGTGGATAGTGTCAGTGATAGAGGAGTGTGTACATGGGGATGTGGGTGGGGATTAAATGGGTGGGTAGAGTCAGTGATAGGGGAGTGTGTACATGGGGATGTGGGAGGGGATTAAATGGGTGGGTAGAGTCAGTGATAGTGGAGAATGTACATGGTGGTGTGGGAGGGGATTAAATAAGTGGGTGGAGTCAGCGATAGGGGAGTGTGTACATGGGGGTGTGGGAGGGGATTAAATGGTTGGGTTGAGTCAGCGATAGGGGAGAGTGTACATTGGGGTGTGGGAGGGGATTAAATGGTTGGGTAGAGTCAGCGATAGGGGAGAGTGTCCATGGGGATGTGGGAGGGGATTAAATGGGTGGGTAGAGTCAGCGATAGGGGAGAGTGTACATGGGGATGTGGGAGGGGATTAAATGGGTGGGTAGAGTCAATGATAGGGGAGTGTGTCCATGGGGATGTGGGAGAGGATTAAATGGGTGGGTAGAGTCAGTGATAGCGTAGAGTGTACATGGGGATGTGGGAGGGGATTAAATGGGTAGGGGGAATCAATGATGGGGAGAGTGTACATGGGGATGTGGGAGGGGATTAAATGGGTGGGGGGAGTCAGTGATAGAGGAGTGTGCATGGGGTTGTGGGAGGGGATTAAATGGGTGGGTAGAGTTAATGATGGGGAGAGTGTACATGGGGATGTGGGAGGGGATTAAATGGATGGGTAGAGTCAGTGATAGGGGAGTGTGTACATGGGGATGTGGGAGGGGATTAAATGGGTGGGTAGAGTCAGTGATAGGGGAGCGTGTACATGGAGGTGTGGGAGGGGATTAAATAAGTTGGTGGAGTCAGTGATAGGGGAGAGTGTACATGGGGATGTTGGAGGGGATTAAATGGGTGGGTAGAGTCAGTGATAGGGGAGTGTGTACATGGGGATGTGGGAGGGGATTAAATGGGTGGGTAGAGTCAGTGATAGGGGAGTGTGTACATGGGGATGTGGGTGGGGATTAAATGGGTGGGTAGAGTCAGTGATAGGGGAGAGTGTACATGGGGATGTGGGAGGGGATTAAATGGGTGGGTAGAGTCAGTGATAGGGGAGAGTGTACATGGGGATGTGGGAGGGTGATTAAATGGGTGGGTAGAGTCAGTGATAGGGGAGTGTGTACATGGGGATATGGGGGGGGGATTAAATGGGTGGGTAGAGTCAGTGGTAGGGGAGTGTGTACATGGGGATGTGGGAGGGGATTAAATGGGTGGGTAGAGTCAGTGATAGGGGAGAGTGTGCATGGGGATGTGGGTGGGGATTAAATGTGTGGGTAGAGTCAGCGATAGGGGAGAGTGTACATGGGGATGTGGGAGGGGATTAAATGGGTGGGTAGAGTCAATGATAGGGGAGAGTGTACATGGGGATTTGGGAGGTGTTTAAATGGGTGGGTAGAGTCAGTGATAGGGGAGTGTGTACATGGGGATGTGGGGGGGGATTAAATGGGTGGGTACAGTCAGTGATAGGGGAGAGTGTACATGGGGATGTGGGAGGGGATTAAATGGGTGGGTTGTGTCAGTGATAGGGGAGAGTGTACATGGGGATGTGGGAGGGGATTAAATGGGTGGGTAGAGTCAGCGATAGGGGAGTGTGTACATGGGGATGTGGGAGGGGATTAAATGGGTGGGTAGAGTCAGTGATAGGGGAGAGTGTACCTGGGGATGTGGGAGGGGATTAAATGTGTGGGTAGAGTCAGCGATAGGGGAGAGTGTACATGGGGATGTGGGAGGGGATTAAATGGGTGGGTAGAGTCAGTGATAGGGGAGAGTGTACATGGGGATGTGGGAGGGGATTAAATGTGTGGAGGGAGTCAGTGATAGGGGAGTGTGCATGGGGCTGTGGGAGGGGATTAAATGGATGGGTAGAGTCAGTGATAGGACAGTGTGTACATGGGGATGTGGGAGGGGATTAAATGGGTGGGTAGAGTCATTGATAGGGGAGAGTGTACATGGGGATGTGGGAGGGGGTTAAATGGGTGGGTAGAGTCAGTGATAGGGGAGACTGTACATGGGGATGTGGGAGGGGATTAAATGGGTGGGGGGAGTCAGTGATAGAGGAGAGTGTACATGGGGATGTGGGAGGGGATTAAATGGGTGGGTAGAGTAAGTGATAGGGGAGTGTGTACATGGGGATGTGGGAGGGGATTAAATGGGTGGGTAGAGCCAGTGATAGGGGAGTGTGTACTTGGGGATGCGGGAGGGGATTAAATGGGTGGGTAGAGTCAGTGATAGCGGAGAGTGTACATGGGGATGTGGGAGGGGATTAAATGGGTGGATAGTGTCAGTGATAGAGGAGTGTGTACATGGGGATGTGGGTGGGGATTAAATGGGTGGGTAGAGTCAGTGATAGGGGAGTGTGTACATGGGGATGTGGGAGGGGATTAAATGGGTGGGTAGAGTCAGTGATAGTGGAGAATGTACATGGTGGTGTGGGAGGGGATTAAATAAGTGGGTGGAGTCAGCGATAGGGGAGTGTGTACATGGGGGTGTGGGAGGGGATTAAATGGTTGGGTTGAGTCAGCGATAGGGGAGAGTGTACATTGGGGTGTGGGAGGGGATTAAATGGTTGGGTAGAGTCAGCGATAGGGGAGAGTGTACATGGGGATGTGGGAGGGGATTAAATGGGTGGGTAGAGTCAGTGATAGCGGAGAGTGTCCATGGGGATGTGGGAGGGGATTAAATGGGTGGGTAGAGTCAGCGATAGGGGAGAGTGTACATGGGGATGTGGGAGGGGATTAAATGGGTGGGTAGAGTCAATGATAGGGGAGTGTGTCCATGGGGATGTGGGAGAGGATTAAATGGGTGGGTAGAGTCAGTGATAGCGTAGAGTGTACATGGGGATGTGGGAGGGGATTAAATGGGTAGGGGGAATCAATGATGGGGAGAGTGTACATGGGGATGTGGGAGGGGATTAAATGGGTGGGGGGAGTCAGTGATAGAGGAGTGTGCATGGGGTTGTGGGAGGGGATTAAATGGGTGGGTAGAGTTAATGATGGGGAGAGTGTACATGGGGATGTGGGAGGGGATTAAATGGATGGGTAGAGTCAGTGATAGGACAGTGTGTACATGGGGATGAGGGTGGGGATTAAATGGGTGGGTCGAGTCAGTGATAGGGGAGAGTGTACATGGGGATGTGGGAGGGGATTAATTGGGTGGGTAGAACCAGTGATAGGGGACAGTGTACATGGGGATGTGGGAGGGGATTAAATGGGTGGGTAGAGTCAGTGATAGGGGAGTGTGTACATGGGGATGTGGGAGGGGATTAAATGGGTGGGGGGAGTCAGTGATAGAGGAGTGTGCATGGTGCTGTGGGAGGGGGTTAAATGGGTGGGTGGAGTCAGCGATAGGGGAGTGTGTACATGGGGATGTGGGAGGGGATTAAATGGGTGGGTGGAGTCAGCGATAGGGGAGAGTGTACATGGGGATGTGGGAGGGGATTAAATGGGTGGGTAGAGTCAGTGATAGGGGAGTGTGTACATGGGGGTCTTGGATTGGTTTAAATGGGTGGGTAGAGTCAATGATGGGGAGAGTGTACATGGGGATGTGGGAGGGGATTAAATGGGTGGGTAGAGTCAGTGATAGGGGAGTGTGTACATGGGGATGTGGGAGGGGATTAAATGGGTGGGTAGAGTCAGTGATAGGGGAGTGTGTACATGGGGGTCTTGGATTGGTTTAAATGGGTGGGTAGAGTCAATGATGGGGAGAGTGTACATGGGGATGTGGGAGGGGATTAAATGGGTGGGTAGAGTCAGTGATAGGGGAGAGTGTACATGGGGGTCTGGGATGGGTTTAAATGGGTGGGTAGAGTCAGTGATAGGGGAGAGTGTACGTGGGGATGTGGGAGGGGATTAAATGGGTGGATAGAGTCAGTGATAGAGGAGTGTGTACTTGGGGGTGTGGGATGTGATGAAATGGGTGTGTAGTCAGTGATAAGGGGTGAGGGTCTATGGGGATCTGGGATGTGATTAAATGGGTGGGTATGGTCAGTGAGAGAGGCAGAATGTAGTAGGGGATGTGAGTTGTTGTGAGTCGATGGGTTGAGTCCCGGATTGGCCATGATAAATGGCCCCTAAATGTTCAAACGATTACATGGGGTACTGTGTTACGGAGCTAAGGTGGTGGTGAGGCCTAGGTAAGGTGCTGTTTCAGAAAGGGTGGTGGTGAGGCCTAGTAAGGTGCTGCTTCAGAGGGTCAGTCCAGACTCAATGGGCCAAATGGCCTCCTTCTGTAGAAATTCTATAAATTCTGTGATTCATTCACATTCTCTCAAGGTTTTCATTATGTTTTACAGGCTGGATCTTCGGAATGAAGATGAAGATTTTGTCATTTGGAATTGTGATACTCCTCTTAACCAACCACATTCTCAGTTTCCAACCCAACAGAAGCAAAGGCAGCATCACGCACAGGGACATCACCCGTAATGGAGCTCTCCAGATCACATATAGAATATTCCAGCAAATTCCCAACTTCGAGGGCAAGGTCCTTACTCCCAACTCCATTCCGGTGAGAACCATTAGCTTCCCACAAAAGCCCCCTCCAACAGAATAGAGTCTCCATCTTGTGTCCGAGTATTTTTCCCCAATGTAACTCACTTAGGAAAACTCTAAAGCATAACAAGATCACAGGGTGGAGTACAATTCAATAATGTAGATGAAGCTTTACTCTGTATCTAACCCGGTGCTGTACCTGTCCTGGGAGGGTTTGATGGGGACAGTGTAGAGGGAGCTTTACTCTGTATCTAACCCTGTGCTGTACCTGTCCTGGGAGGGTTTAATGGGGACAGTGTAGAAGGAGCTTTACTCTGTATCTAACCCTGTGCTGTACCTGTCCAAGGAGTGTTTGATGGGGACAGTGTAGAGGGAGCTTTACTCTGTATCTAACCTCATGCTGGACCTGTCCATGGACTGTTTGATGGGGACAATGTAGAGGGAGCATTACTCTGTATCTAACCCCATGTTGTACCTGTCCTGGGAGTTTTTAATTGGGACAGTGTAGAGGGAGCTTTACTCTGTATCTAACCCCGTGCTGTACCTGTCCTGGGAGTATTTGATGGGGACAATGTAGAGGCAGCTTTACTCTGTATCTAACCCTGTGCTGTACCTGTCCTGGGAGTGTTTGATGGGGACAGTGTAGAGGGATCTTTACTCTGTATCTTACCCCGTGCTGTACCTGTCCTGGGAGTGTTTGATGGGGACAGTGTAGAGGGATCTTTACTCTGTATCTTACCCCGTGCTGTACCTGTCCTGGGAGTGTTTGATGGGGACAGTGTAGAGGGATCTTTACTCTGTATCTTACCCCGTGCTGTACCTGTCCTGGGAGTGTTTGATGGGGACATTGCAGAGGGAGCTTTACTCTGTATCTAACCCTGTGCTGTACCTGTCCTGGGAGTGTTTGATGGGGACAGTGTAGAGGGATCTTTACTCTGTATCTTACCCCGTGCTGTACCTGTCCTGGGAGTGTTTGATGTGAAATATTTTGTTGACATAACTCAAACCTTTTCCCTTACAGGAATCGAAGCTAACTGCTGAGAGACTGTTCGAGTTGTATTACGGAGAGATGGTTTCAGCCTCAAAGTTCAGCAAGGCAATTGATGAGATCGCCAATGCCAATGCTTTTGTCGACTTTCAATATTTCTTCTCCGCTCTTCGCCACTTTGATTCCGAGACGCTGTTGGAGGGCAAGAGAAAGATCCTGGAACTGCTGACCAGTGTTGTGCAGAACATTCAGCAGGAGAATTTCCAATCAGCTCGGAAAAACGCGGGCCGCCTCCTCCACACCCTGCAGGTAGGCTGGCGCGTCACAACGTATGATTAATTCCGCATGATCGGCGCTACCAAATCTCTGCTGGATTTTTTTCTTTGCCTCTGCTCGGGCTGGTTGGGCGGGGAGGGGTCGGGGGGTGGGGAGAATGCTGTCTTACGATTGCAGACGAGGTCCCAACATGGCTAGGAGACTGGACCGAAACCTCAATATTTTATTGTAACTTTGTAAGACTGTGAGGAAAGTGTTATGGGCCAGGGTTTTAGAGAACCCCAAAGTGTATCATAGAGTTCACCTGATCCACAACCTTTACTAGATTGTGGTATGGGGAGCACACGGCCCACTGTACAAGTGTGGTACAGCAGAAATGGAAAAGTATTTATTCAAAGCAAAACAATGTTTATTCTATGAACTCAGTTAACCTTTTTAAAACATACAGTGAACATCGTAGCAACCATCAATTCAAATACAACCCCCAAAGAATACAACACTAAGTAAACCTTAAGCTTTCCTTTTAACATCCATAAGCCATAGAAACCTTTTAACAGAAGCACATCAGGTTCAAATTCACTCCTGAGAACAGTTATCACTCTGCATTCACCAAACGATCAAGAGATAGTCTTTACATGGCCGAGAGAACAACATTACACCTTCTCTGGCTGACTGCAGCTCCAACACTAAAACAAAACCAAAAAACAGAGACACATCCAAACTTTTCCACAAGTGAAACTAAAAGCTGACAGACAGCCCAGCTCCACACACACTCTGACATCACTGCAGTAATAAATACCCATTTCTTAAAGGTACACTCACTTGACACCTGCCCCCAAGAAAAAAACATAAACCATCAACTTCAAGATGGTTTCATTTTTCACCTTTTCACTATCCTTTAAGGAATGCACACAGCAAATATACTTTTTCGTTTCAAAAAACAACACACGCAAACAGGTATAATAATATAGTCCAATTTATTGTTCTTCTTCCTCCAACTGGAATCCCTCTCGATTGACAGTCTCTTTGAACAAGAAGGTCTCTGCTCAATCCATCCATTTCTCTACGCTTCAGCATATCTCTATAAGTCAGATACTTTAGTTAAATCTGATCACAGAGTTCCTTGCAATTCTCCAACACAGGAGCATTGGTTATCACAGCTTTCAGGCAGTCAGATGCCTGATGAAACTCTGCAGTCCACTGAAATTTTCGAAGTTTCTTCAGCAAGTCCATCAGTGGAAACACCACGCTACAAAGATTTTGCACAAATGTTCGACCAAATCCACTCATGCCAAGAAATCGCATTAGTTCCCATTGTGTCAAGGGTATTGGTATCTCCCCAATAACTTTTGGTTTCACATCCTGTGGGATCATTCGACCCTGTCCGATTGTATGGCCAAGGAAAGTGACTTGGGCTTTTCCAAATTCACTTTTGGCTAGGTTTACCACAAAACCTGCCTCCTGAAATTGATCGAATAACTCTATCAGATGTTTTAAATGTTCTTTCCATGTCTGGCTGAAAATTACCAGATTGTCGACGAAAACAGCACAATTGGGTAATCCTAAAACAACTTTGTTAGTTAACCGTTGAAATGTGGCTGGGGCGTTTTTCATGCCAGATGGCATAACTTTGAATTGGTTATGGATATGCCATCTTGAGTCACAAAAGCTGAAATCTCCTTCGCCCTTTCGGATAAAGGTACCTGCTAGTAATATTTGAGTAAATCCAATTTGGAAATAAAAGCTGATTGTCCCACTTTCTCAATGCAATCTTCCAAACGTGGGATAGGATAAGAGTCCGTTCTTGTAACTGCAATAATCTTTTTACAGTCCACACACAACCGTTGAGTACCTTCTGGTTTAGGTGCCATCACTGTGGGTGAGCTCCATTGGCTGAAACCCACTTCAATTATGCCATTTTTAACCATACTTCAATCTCTTTGTTAACCGGTGCTAATTTTAAAGGGTTAAGTCTATATCGATGTTGTTTAATTGGAACAGCATTTCCCACATCTACATCATGTATAGCCATTTTAGTACTTCCCAATTTATCTCCACAAACTTGCCCATGTGATATCAATAACTCTTTCAGGTCAGTCCATTTTTTCTCTGGAAGGTAACTCAACAATTTATCCCAATTTTTAGGAACATCCTCATTTTCCAATTTAATTTGAGGTATGTCAAATTCACAGTCATCTGGATTTGGTTTGTCACTTTGAGTTAGAATCATTAAAACCGCCTCCTTTCGCTCTCCATACCTTTCAAAGTACCTTTGTTGCTAATTTAATGAATGGAATACTATCCCACAAGAGTCGCCAATAAAGTTGCCAATCGGTACCAATAATGTTTGCCAATTAATAATGATGCTCTTTAGAGTCACCAGGCATCAAATGATACCACCACAAGGCTTTACCGGATATCGATCAAAGGACCACACAACCAGTTCATCAGTTCAAGTTCAAAGATGGTTTATTTACACACAAGGATTACTTCGACATGCAACAAACAAAACTACAAGTTAAACTATACCTGACAACTACAATAACCTATACTTAACCTCAGGGCAACCGACTCCATGCAGATGGACAAGGCCTTTGTCTGGATCTTGCGTGGCTGGGTGGAAGAAGTGGCTCTGTTTCTGCTGGGCTCATCCGTCTGGTAGCGATCGTTGGTCTTGAACTTGTCTGTCTGGTCGTTATGCTGCACTTTGGTTGACATAGGCCGGATCCAAGAGAGATCAAGCACATGGCTGTGTCTCTTCTTATCCCTCTGGTATTTCATGCTCTTTGGGGTGGTCCTTAACTTGGACCCAATAATTCGACAGGCTTCGATCACTGCCTTCGGTTTTGGCCAATAAAGGGGCAGGTGCCTTGATGGCTGGGCGTGTCCTTAGCGGTCATTGACCATGGCTGTTTGGGTTGCCTGAGTAAAGGGAGTGGCGCCGATTAATCTGTATCGGTTACCCGAGTACAGTTCTTTTGTTCTGGGGAAATCAGCCATTAGAATGCAAACGAGCGGGGTTTCGATCACGCCTTGCTATCTGGGTTGCAAATACACACACGGGCTCTGAGTCTGTCTGAGTCCTGGGTTGGCCATAATTCCCATGGTCCTTTGCAGGTGGCCATCTGAGATGGCTACACCTTTTAAGCATATTCACATCAGACACTCGGTGAGTCTTCCTTCTATCTGGAGTTTTTACCACATAATTCACTTAATTTCCTTTCAATCTGATAAGGTCCACAAAACCTTGCTTTTAAAGGTTCACCTACCACTGATAACAATACTAAAACTTTATCTCCACTGGCAAAGCTACAAAATCTGGATTTCTTGTCCGCTACCCATTTCATCACATGTTGTGCATCTTTTAAATGCTGTCTAACCAATTTACCTGCCCTATTTAATCGTTCCCTAAAATTTGACATGTAATCCAATAATGTAAGTTCTGACTTCTCACTCACCAATTTTTCCTTAATCAATTTAAGTGGTCCTCTTACCTCATGACCAAAAATTAGTTCAAAAGGACTGAATTTAGTTGACTCATTAGGTGCATCCCTAATTGCAAACAGTACGAATGGAATTCCTTTATCCCAATCCTCTGGATAATCGTGACAATAAGCTCTCAACATTGTCTTTAATGTCTGATGCCACCTTTCTAACGCTTCCTGCAATTCTGGATGGTACGCAGTTGATTTAAATTGTTTTATTCCTAAGATATCCATAACTTCTTTGAATAATGCTCTGGGTTATGGGGATAGGGTGGAGGTGTTGACCTTGGGTAGGGTGCTCTTTCCAAGAGCCGGTGCAGACTCGATGGGCCGAATGGCCTCCTTCTGCATTGTAAATTCTATGAAACTTTGAGGTAAAATTTGATCCTTGATCCGATTGTATTTCTGTGGGTAGTCCATATCTAGTAAAGAATTTAAGTAACTCCTCCACAATCTTTTTAGCTGTAATATTACACACTGGAATGGCCTCTGGAAACCAAGTAGACACATCCATTATTGTCAAAAGATATTGATTCCCACTTTTCTTTTTCGAAAACGGTCCTTCGCAATCAATTAGTTCCCTTGTAAAAGGTTCCTCAAATGTTGGAATGGGTATTAATGGCGCTGGTTTTATCACTGCTTGAGGTTTCCCTATCACTTGACATGTGTGACATGATCGACAACATTTCACTACATCTGTATGTAGTCCAGGCCAATAAAAATGTTTTTGTATTTTAGCTCGAGTTTTCCTTACTCCCAAATGACCTCCCACTGGTACCTCATGTGCAACTCGCAACACCCCCTTTCTATACCCTACCAGCAATACTGCTTGATGAACTTCTGCCCACTTTTCATCCGCCTGCATATGTAAAGGTCTCCATTTTCTCTTCAAGACATCACTTTTACGGTAATGACACTCTGGTATACACTTAGTTTCCTCTTCCGTGTATGCTTTCTGATACATCCGTTTTATTTCTGTATCTTTCTGTTGTAACTCCGCCAATTTTCCTGAACTAAAAATATCCGCCTCATCCTCCACCTGTTCTTATTCTTTTTCAACCATCTGATCAAAAATTGTTTCTGATAATTGAACTTCAACTTCATCTTCACTCTTTTATTTCTCCTCTTGTCTTAACCTGTGACTTTGCGGACCTTGTTCCTACACAATCCGGAAAAATCCCAGGATATTCGTCCTTCAACACTTCAGTTGTCTGATTTTCTACTGGCTTATCAACCACAGTAGGCATCACTCCCACCTGTGATCCAGCTATATCATTACCCAAGATAATCTGTATTCCTGGACAAGATAGTTTTTCTATTACTCCTTCTACCACTTCACCACTCTTCACTGGATTTTCCAACCTTACTTATATAATGGAACACTCCTCTTCTCACCCTGTATTCCACATATTACCAGCTTTTCTGGCAACATTATTCCCAAACTACATAACTCTTCATCTTTTAGCATTAAGAAGTCTTTCAACACCAGGTTAAAGTACAACAGGTTTGTTTCAAACACTAGCTTTCGGAGCACTGCTCCTTCCTCAGGTGAATCACCTGAGGAAGGAGCAGTGCTCCGAAAGCTCGAGTTTGAAACAAACCTGTTGGACTTTAACCTGGTGTTGTAAGATTTCTTACTGTGCTCACCCCAGTCCAACACCGGCATCTCCACATCATGGCTTACCATTAAGGATTGACTAGCTCCCGTATCTCTTAAAATTGTGACTTCTTTACCTGCTCCTCCTATTACACATGAGTAAACTTTACCCACACAAGTAAATTCTTTAAAGAGATCTGGCACCTTCTTATTAATCACCTCTTGATCAAGCTGTTGCACCTCCTTTACTTCAATTGGGCTTTCCTTTACCACTTTAACAAACCCCACTATCTTATCCTGTTTTACCGCATCAGCCTTCCCAGTGCTTTTCTTCCACCACCAACACTGTGACTTTACATGGCCTAGTTTATTACAGTGAAAACATCTGAAACTTTTCATTTCTTTTCCACTCTCCTGGATTTCTTTTTTAATCTGAGATACACTCTCCTTATTTTCTCCAATCAGATCGCCTTTGCCTCGACCACTTGAACATTTCTCATGTCCCCAGTTTCTATCCCTCCCAGACTGAAACTTATGTCGGAGACCAACCTTTGATTTATGAACTAATTCATAATCATCTGCCATTTCTGCTGCTGATCTCGCAGTTTTAACCCTCTGCTCTTCCACATGAGTTCTCACTACATCAGGAATTGAATTTTTAAACTCCTCCAAAAGTATTATTTCTCTGAGGGCTTCATACATTTGGTCTATTTTCAAATAACTTATCCACCTATCAAAATTACTCGGTTTGATCCTTTCAAACTTCATGTAAGTTTGACCAGGCTCTTTCCTTAAATTTCTAAACCTTTGTCTGTAAGCTTCAGGCACTAGCTCATATGCACCTAGGATGGATTTTTTCACCTCCTCAAGATACCTCCTCCAGTCGTGATGCTGACATCTCACTAGGCCTACCTACCAGCTTTGTTTGAATTAGTAATACCCTCATGTCCTGTGGCCATTTAATTTGTTTAGCTACTTTCTCAAATGAAATGAAAAAGGCTTCTCATCAAACCTTGGCAATGCTTGGGCATGTTTAAATAGATTCCCACCAAGCCTTTGACGCTTTTTCTCACTATCCCCCTTGAGCCCCCAATTTGTTATGGGCCAGGGTTTAGAGAACCCCAAAGTGTATCATGGAGTTCACCTGACCCACAACTTTTACTAGATTGTGGTATGGGGAGCACATGGCCCACTCTACAGGTGTGGCACAGCAGACATCTAACAGTATTGTTTAAAGCAAAACAATGTTTATTCTATGAACTCAGTTCACCTTTTTAAAACATACAGTGAACATCTTAGCAACCATCAATTCAAATACAATCCCCAAAGAATACAACACTAAGTAATCCTTAAACTTTCCTTTTAACATCCATGTGACATAAAAACATTTTAACAGAAGCACATCAGGTTTAAATTCACTACTGAGAACAGTTGTCACTCTGAGTTCACCAAATGATCAAGAGACAGTCTTTACATGGCAGAGAAAACAACATTACACCTTCTTTGGCTGGCTAAAACTAAACGGAAAAACACAGACACCCCAAGCTTTTCTCAAAGTGAAACTAAAAGCTGACAGACAGCTGAGCTCCACCCACACTCTGACATCACTGCAGTAATAAACATCCATTTCTTAAAGGTACTCTCAGATGACAAAAGGATACCTCGTACCGGGAGTGAGTTCACAAAGAATTAGGGATATGGTTTATTAAAACAAACTTTATTACGAACACAGTATTAAAATACCTTTAACATCACACCAGAAAAGAGTAACTTTTTTGCCCAAGACCTACTTTTACCAACCGGCCATGCTTCGGGTGCCCAATCAGCCGATGTTTGTGGCCCACGCCAGCCGACCTTCGTGACCTACGCCTGCCAACTTTTGTGACCCACCATTTTCACTTACCTTTAATGTGACGATCTCACTTGCTTTGTCATTCAATTTTACATTTCCGACAATGACTTCAGCTGGTGATTTAAGATCTCACTGCCTCCGCTGAAAAAAATAAAGAGGTTTGTCCTCGTACTCGCCATGTTTAGTCTTCAAACGTCTTCAAAGTTTTGACGGTTTTAAATTTCCATTTGCCAGTGCCTTCCTGCATATAACACACATGAACTCTTAATCCTGCCTTGCAGTGGAAGAATTAATCACCAAACAACAAATACTCACCTTCATGCTGCTTTGTTATCATTTTCAACTTCTTCTCCATGGGTTGTTTAACAGATCCCAGAAGTGAATCTCTCTCACGCCCAGAACATGTGACATTAGCTTATGCGGCACGTAACCTGTACAGGTCACTGCTTCTGGTGCGAAGTCTCTGTCATTTGCAGAAAAACTGTCCCTGGACAGCACAGTGACGTCAGGACGAGGCTTTCCACAACGCTGTGCTCCGGGCCTGCGTACTGCTTGATCCAGGAGGCATGCACGCGATGGCCAGAAATCTTAAATGTGCGTCGTGGCCACCATTTCTAGAAGCCGGTCGCAGCCGTTGGCCGTTCCTCCCACGATCAGGAGCGCCGTGGGCCTCCCAAATCCTGCCCGCGCCCCACCCGCAGGTCGTGACCCTTTGTTTGAAAACCCCTGCCTCAAACAATGCTACTAAATACAGTAGCACAATAACCCTTAACTGCTATCTTTATTCCCACTCAAACAACAAAATGATCTCAGCTCTCAATCCACTTTCAAATACAGTTAGCATTCAGGAATACCTGCTCCATAGAGATGTCTGGATATTGCACTTTGAGAAAGAGAGTACTTTTGACACTGCTTTAAAGGAAAGACCTGAACCCTGTGAGAGCCATGCAGAAACTCTGGCTGTACTCCTTCAGAAGCTGCTTCTCTGCTGCTTTCAGCTCCCCTTACAGCCACACAATTCGAAACTGCTCAGAAAGAAGCTGTAAATCTGTATACAGACATAGCTATAACTGAACTGTGGTGGCACAAGCCTTGTTGCTATAGGTGAGTAGGGTGGCGAACGTCTGCTGCAATTGCTCTACCGTTGCCGATGAGGTCATGGACTTCACTTTGTGTTTCTCCAACCACTTGAAGTGAGGGTCAATGATAATCAAGAACATGGAGCCCATAAATGGGCCGACAAAGTCGATGTGTCGTCCCACCCAGGGATGACCTGACCATTCCCAAGGATGCACGAGGGCCTCATACAGAAAGTGTTGCTGTGTATGACACTGGTCACGTTGTTTGACAAGATCCTCTATGTCAACATCTATCCTGGGCCATTGCATCTAACTGTGTGCGAGCATCTCCATATCGCACACTCAGATGAGACTCCGAAAGGTAGCCGGATGTATTAGTACAAGACTTTGAGAGCATTTATGGTGACAAATTTCCTGGAGGTTTCATCTGACTCTAACATGGTACGCATGACTCATATTAAGTTTGGTGTAAGTCAAACCTGCTAATTTCGTGTCTAAATCTTTAATTCTTGGCATTGAGTAAACTGTTCCAGTTTGGTTGCCTGATTCAGAGTTAGTTTGTAGTCCCCGCACACTCTGATGGTTCCATCTGGCTTCATTACTGGCACGATTGGAGCCGCCCACTCCAAAAACCGTTGACGAAACCCAATTCTTCTCGTCGCTTGAGTTCAGACTCAACCCTCTTGTTTGAGGTGCAGGGGACAGATCGCACTCTGGGAATGGCCACATAAATTTTTGCTTTAAGGCCCTAGTTCTTGCCATTTTGGGAAATCTCCTGATCGACGTCATGCAGACCTGCTTCATTAATTTGAAAGATTTCCAACCAATTTAATTGCGTTTGGTGGAGCCAATCCCAGTCCATCAAAATTGGCCTTGCACACCCCACAACCCCTATCCCCCCCCCACCACCCTCCACTGCTATTAGGGGCAGCTGAGTTGATTGGTCCCAGTTGCTTACGGGCTATGTGGTCATTCCTTGGATTCGAGCAAGACTGGCCGACGTGTTCTTAACTCCAGAGGCTAGACGACACCTTGCAGATAACAATACGTTTGCTCTCCTGCAACTGTAGCGGAGACCCTTGTGCCCACCCCCATGCTAAATGGCTGACCATTTACTATCACCGCAGCCATAATTAGGGGCGTCTTGCCCACTTTGATATTGTTTAAACTCCATACCTCAGCTTCACCTTCAAGGTTATTCTCAACACTGTTTGCTGGTGTTGGAGTTTTTTTTATGGCCCCCTGTGGACCCTGCCCAGTCTTTCATTTCCTCCTAATGTGCCCCCTTCTGCTGCAGGCATAACATGTAGTTCCCTGAATTTTCATCTCTCCAGGAGGTGATCTCCCCCAACACTGGTAGCATTCTTCACAAACCCTGGTCTGTGAATCAAATTCCCGATATCCCTGCACTCTCTTTTGCTCTGAACCTCTTTGCTCCATGGTTTCTGCGCCACCACTCTTTCACCGCAACTGCCGGTGGCTTCATGCCAAACCTGGTGCACCTCGCCTGCGTGCACTCTCTGCAACTCCATTCCACCTCACCCCCAACCCCTGCCACCTCGACCCCCACCCTGCTTTTGCCACCTTCCATAGCGTGGGAAACCTCTAATACCTTCTCTAAGATAACCCCTGCCTCTGCTAGCAATTTATTTTTGCATGGCCGTGTCATTAACGCCACAAACCAACCTCTCTCCCAACATGTCGTTGAGTGCAGAACCAAACTCATGTGTTCGGCCGTTTGTTTTGGTGGGCCACGAGTGCTGCAATCTCCCCTCCTACCCCAACACTCCCCACCCCGCAGGGTCCCTTGTCGTCAAATTGAATTCACAACGCTGCATTATTATCGAAGGCTTTGGGTGGTGACGAGCATTGACTAACTGCACCAGCTCCTCAAATGTTTTAGAGTGGGGGGGCAGCTGGAGACGTCAGATCCCTAATTAGTTTATAAGTGGGAGACCCACATGCCATTTGTATAATTACCCACTGCATTTCCCCCCCCTCCATCCACCCCCCGATTTCATTTGCCTTGAAAAAGTAACAGAGTTGTTCTCTGCATAGCGCCCATTGCTCCTTATGGGGATTGGATGCTAGTAGTTTACCAAAAAGGGAGATTGTTCACTCACGGACTGTGGAGTAAGTTTGTTTCGCTGGAGAATTTTTCACACGAGGTCTGGTCTCCCGATTTTCATAACAGCGGGAAGGCATTCTGGTTGATCCTCATCACCAATGTAATATCCTGACAGATGGACAACCACAAGGCAGATTAACAAATGAACAATTTATTGAAGTAAGAAACTATATACAAAGAGTGAGATAAAAGCCACCATGTTCAGAAACTCCGAACTCCCAACTAGCTGGGAACCTAACCTCCGCCCCCAGGGTACGCGTGCTCTGATCCCATGGGTCAATTGGGTCACATGACCCTCCGGAGTCTCAGCTCCCCCTCTTAAAAGGCCATGCTACCACAGGGGGGTGAGGGTGGGGTGAATGGGTGTTTTGGAGGGGGGCTTTAAACATGCCCCCCTTTCTGCTGGAAGGTCAGGTAGGGAGTTCCACCCAGGCAGCCTTTGAGGGCATTGCATCGACAGAAAAACACCTAAAATCT
Organism: Scyliorhinus torazame; assembly: GCF_047496885.1. NCBI lineage: Eukaryota > Metazoa > Chordata > Chondrichthyes > Carcharhiniformes > Scyliorhinidae > Scyliorhinus > Scyliorhinus torazame. The sequence goes on along the minus strand of NC_092718.1, from coordinate 76,778,273 downwards.
TTGGCCCTTGTCTGCCCAGTAATTACAGTCACCTGGGGCGAAATTCTCCGGAAACGGCGCGATGTCCGCCGACTGGCGCCCAAAACGGCGCAAATCAGTCGGGCATCGCGCCGCCCCAAAGGTGCGGAATGCATCTTTGTGGACCGAGCCCCAACCTTAAGGGGCTAGGCTCGTGCCGGACAAATTTCCGCACCGCCAGCTGGCGGAAAAGGCCTTTGGTGCCCCGCCAGTTGGCGCGGAAATGACATCTCCGGGCGGCGCATGCGCGGGAGCGTCAGCGGCCGCTGACGGCATTCCCGCGCATGCGCAGTGGAGAGAGTCTCTTCCGCCTCCGCCATGGTGGAGACCGTGGTGAAGGCGGAAGGGAAAGAGTGCCCCCACGGCACAGGCCCGCCCGCGGATCGGTGGGCCCCGATCGCGGGCCCGGCCACCATGGGGGCACCCCCGGGGCCAGATCGCCCCGTGGCCCCCCCAGGACCCTGGAGCCCGCCCGCGCCGCCTTGTCCCGCCGGTAAGGTACTTGGTTTAATCTACGCCGGCGGGACAGGCATTTTAGCGGTGGGAGTTCGGCCCATCCGGGCCGGAGAATCGCGGGGGGGTGGCCCGCCAACCGGCGCGCCGCGATTCCCGCCCCCACCGAATATCCGGTGGTGGAGAATTCGGCAACCGGCGGGGGCGGGATTCACGCCAGCCCCCGGCGATTCTCCGACCCGGCGGGGGTCGGAGAATCTCGCCCCATGTTTGTAAATTTAAACACAATCAAGTTTATTAATAACTATAATTAAATATGCAGCAAATACAATAAATTAACTACTATCTAATTCAAACAACCCCCCAAAAAAATCATAAAAGTCTAAAATTAACAGCAGACCTTTCAGGAGTGGAATTAGGAAACATTTCAACACACACACACACACACACAGCGGGAAAGTTGCCGTTCTCTTCCTCAAACTGCAAGCGATCGATTGTTAATTTTAATCTGAGATTGGGAGATTTTGTGCTCCAAAGTTATTCAGGGATATGGGATATAGGTGGGGAGAATCAGCTTCCCCCTTCCTCTCTCCAGCTCTCCACTTCCATTTTCTCTCCCCTTCCTTTCTCTCTATCTCTCTCTTTCCCCATCCTCTATCTTTCCCTTCCTTTCTTTTCCTCTCTTTCTCCCATTCTTCTATCTCTCTCTCTCCCATTCCTATCTCTCTCCCTCTTGCATTCCTCTCTCTCTCTCATTCTCTCACTCTCCAATTCCTCTATCTCTCTCACTCCCATTGCTCTATCTTTCCCCTTCCTTTCTTTTTCTCTCTTTCTCCCATTCTTCTAATTCTCTCTCCCATTCCTATCTCTCTCCCATTCCTATCTCTCTCTCTCTCTTTCTATCCCATTCCTCTCTCTCTTTCTCATTCTCTCACTTTCCAATTCCACTATCTCTCTCTTTCCCCATCCTCTATCTTTCCCCTTTCTTTTTCTCTCTTACTCCCAGTCTTCTATTTCTCTCTCTCCCATTCCTAACTCTCTCTCTCCCATTCCTATCTGTCTCTCTCTTTCTCCCATTCCTCTCTCTCTCTCTCTCGCTCTCCAATTCCTCTATCTCTCACTCCCATCCTTCTACCATCATTCTCTGATTCTCCCCCATTTCCTATCTCCCTCCCCTTTCCTTTCTCTCTCTTTCCCTTTCCTTTCTTTTTCTCTCTCTCTAATTCCACTATCTCCCACTCTCTCACTCTGCCCTCCCTATCACTCTCTCTTTCTACCATCACTCTCTGTTTCTCTCTCCCCATTCCTCTATCTCTCTCTCCCCTTCCTTCCTTTCTCTTTCTCGGTCACCCATCCATTCCTCCCTTTCTCTCTCTCCCCTTCTCTCTCTCCCTATCACTCTACCCCATTCCTCTCTTGCTTTCTCCCTTCCCTCTTTCTCCCTTCCCTCTCTCTCACTCTCTCTCCCTCCTTTCCTCTCTCTCACTCAGTCTCTCACTCTCTCTCCCCTTCCCTCTCTCTCAAATACTCTCTCTCTCTTACTCTCTCTCCCCCCTTCCCTCTCTCTCACTCTGTCTCTCATTCTCTCTCACATATACTCCCTGACTTACTCTCATTTTCTCTCACACTGTCCCACTCTCTCTCTCCCCCTCTCTCTCAAACACATGCTCTCTCTCTCTCTAACTCCCTCTCTCTTCTTCCTTCCCTCTGGGCCTCCTCACTCCTTGAACGGAGACGGATGAACTCCCCTCTTTGTCATGATGCTTCACTCTTGCCGGGAGCCAGGGACAAAGTTCCGCCATGTTCCTAACTCCATCTTGATTTCCCAGGATTTTTACAGCCACAGTAACTGGATTGAATTGGGCTTCATGGAACCAAACAGCAACATTATCGTTCCGGACCGGGACATCGGAACGAGGGCAGGTAGGAACCCAAACTCAATCTCACTGGAGAAATGTCACTGGGACAGGAGGAGGCCCATTCAGCCCCTTCACACCTGTTACACAGGAACAGGAGGAGGCCCATTCAGCCCCGTCAAGCCTGTTACACAGGAACAGGAGGAGGCCCATTCAGCCCCGTCGAGCCTGTTACACAGGAACAGGAGGAGGCCTATTTAGCCATCCTTGAGCCTGTTACACAGGAACAGGAGGGCCATTCAGCCCCCTCGAGCCTGTTACACAGGAACAGGAGGAGGCCCATTCAGCCCTCTGGAGCCTGTTACACAGGAACAGGAGGAGGCCCATTCAGCTCCCTCGGGCCTATTACACAGGAATAGGAGGAGGCCCATTAGCCCTCTGGAGCCTGTTACACAGGAACAGGAGGAGGCCCATTTAGCCATCCTTGAGCCTGTTACACAGGAACAGGAGGGCCATTCAGCCCCGTCGAGCCTGTTACACAGGAACAGGAGGGCCATTCAGCCCCATCGGGCCTGTTACACAGGAACAGGAGGAGGCCCATTCACTCCCCTGGAGCCTGTTACACAGGAACAGAAGGAGGCCCATTCAGCCCCGTCGAGCCTGTTACACAGGAACAGGAGGAGGCCCATTCAGCCCCGTTGAGCCTGTTACACAGGAACAGGAGGAGGCTCCTCACTCCCACCAGAGGAAATAATTTCTCTCTCTCGACCCGATTGAATCCTTTAAACATCTTAAACCGCTTGATCAGATCAGCCCCTTCATCTTCCAGACTGGATGGAACACAAGCTCCGTCTATGCGACCACCCCTCAGAATTTAACCCTTGCAGGCCCGGTAACATTCTGGTGAATCTGAGGTGCCCCACGCCGAGGGAACAATCTCCTGCCTGCGGTTTGGGACCCAGAACTGAACCCAGTGACTCCAGGTAGGACTGGGGAAGGAGTTGGGGCGGCAGATCTGAGCAGAGATTTATAAACCCGAATGGATATGAGAATAGTAGGTGTCAGATTGAAGCAGGTTATGTGGACACGGATGTCTTTGACAAAATGTAACCCCGTGTGTCTTACAGCAAAGAATGAGCGGACATGCAGCGACTGTGGGAGTGATGGTTGTCGCAATAACATTCTTGACAATATTAAATCCAGGAAGATCCTCACCACCGGATATTTCAGTCTTTCATCCATCAACAAACCAAGTGGTGAGTGTGGGCGAGGAGGCAATTAGACAAATGGAAACTTCAAACATGTAATTGTAAAGAAATTCCCTCATCATCATAAATCATAGAATTTACAGTGCAGAAGGAGGCCATTCGGCCCATCGAGTCTGCACCGGCTCTTGGAAAGAGCACCCTCCCCAAGGTCAACACCTCCACCCTATCCCCATAACCCAGTAACCCCACCCAACACTAAGGCAATTTTGGACACTAAGGGCAATTTATCGTGGCCAATCCACCTAACCTACACATCTTTGGACTGTGGGAGGAAACCGGAGCACCCGGAGGAAACCCACGCACACACTGGGAGGATGTGCAGACTCCGCACAGACAGTGACCCAAATCGGAATCGAACCTGGGACCCTGGAGCTGTGAAGCAATTGTGATATCCACAATGCTACCGTGCTGCCGTCTGATACAAATAATCGGTTACAGATAATGAGCTCAGGATCTGGCTACCTTCAGTGTGAGACTCGCGGGCGAGGCAAGTGTTTTCTGCCCATCCGAATTCCCCCATGGAAGGTTGTGGTGAGCAGTCTTCTTGAACCGCCGCAGTCCGTGTGGTGGACATTCACCCACTGTGCTGTCAGTAAGGGAGCTCCAGCTCTTTGAAACAGCGACAGTGAAGGAACGGCCGACATATGTCCAAGTCAGGATGTTGAGAAGGAACTCCCTCAGTACTGACCCTCTGACAGTGCAGCACTCCCTCAGTACTGACCCTCTGACAGTGCAGCACTCCCTCAGTACTGACCCTCTGACAGTGCAGCACTCCCTCAGTACTGACCCTCTGACAGTGCAGCACTCCCTCAGTACTGACCCTCTGACAGTGCAGCACTCCCTCAGTACTGACCCTCTGACAGTGCAGCACTCCCTCAGTACTGACCCTCTGACAGTGCAGCACTCCCTCAGTACTGACCCTCTGACAGTGCAGCACTCCCTCAGTACTGACCCTCTGACAGTGCAGCACTCCCTCAGTACTGACCCTCTGACAGTGCAGCACTCCCTCAGTACTGACCATCTGACAGTGCAGCACTCCCTCAGTACTGACCCTCTGACAGTGCAGCACTCCCTCAGTACTGACCCTCTGACAGTGCAGCACTCCCTCAGTACTGACCCTCTGACAGTGCAGCACTCCCTCAGTACTGACCCTCTGACAGTGCAGCACTCCCTCAGTACTGACCCTCTGACAGTGCAGCACTCCCTCCGTACTGACCCTCTGACAATGCAGCACTCCCTCGATACTGACCCTCTGACAGTGCAGCACTCCCTCAGTACTGACCCTCTGACAGTGCAGCACTCCTTCAGTACTGACCCTCTGACAGTGCAGCACTCCCTCCGTACTGACCCTCTCACAGTGCAGCACTCCCCCTGTAATGACCCTCAGTGCAGCACTCCCTCAGTACTGACCCTCTGACAGTGCAGCACTCTCTTAGTACTGGCCCTCTGACAGTGCAGCACTCCCTCAGTACTGACCCTCTGACAGTGCAGCACTCCCTCCATACTGACCCTCTCACAGTGCAGCACTCCCTCAGTACTGACCCTCTGACAGTGCAACACTCCCCCTGTAATGACCCTCAGTGCAGCACTCCCTCAGTACTGACCCTCTGACAGTGCAGCACTCCCTCAGTACTGACCATCTGACATTGCAGCACTCCCTCAGTACTGACCCTCTGACAGTGCAGCACTCCCTCAGTACTGACCCTCTGACAGTGCAGCACTCCCTCAGTACTGACCCTCTGACAGTGCAGCATTCCCTCAGTACTGACCCTCTGACAGTGCAACACTCCCTCAGTACTGACCCTCTGACAGTGCAGCACTCCCTTAGTACTGACCCTCTGACATTGCAGCACTCCCTCAGTACTGACCCGCTAACAGTGCAGCACTCCCTCAGTACTGACCCTCTGACAGTGCAGCACTCCCCCAGTACTGACCCTCTGACATTGCAGCACTCCCTCAGTACTGACCCGCTAACAGTGCAGCACTCCCTCAGTACTGACCCTCTGACAGTGCAGCACTCCCTCAGTACTGACCCTCTGACATTGCAGCACTCCCTCAGTACTGACCCGCTAACAGTGCAGCACTCCCTCAGTACTGACCCCCTGACAGTGCAGCACTCCCTCAGTACTGACCGTCTGATAGTGCAGCACTTCCTCAGTACTGACCCTCTGACATTGCAGCACTCCCTCAGTACTGACCATCTGACATTGCAGCACTCCCTCAGTACTGACCCTCTGACAGTGCAGCACTCCCTCAGTGCTGACCCTCTGACAGTGCAGCACTCCCTCAGTACTGACCCGCTAACAGTGCAGCACTCCCTCAGTACTGACCCCCTAACAGTGTTCCCTCAGTACTGACCCTCTGACTGTGCAGAACTCACTCAGTACTTTTTTTCAATATAAATGTTTTTTATTGGGTTTTTGAACAAAGTATATTTACCTTTCTGTACACAGGATAAGAAACACACATATATATATCAGTGGGCAGCACGGTAGCATTGTGGATAGCACAATTGCTTTACAGCTCCAGGGTCCCAGGTTCGATTCTGGCTTGGGTCACTGTCTGTGCGGAGTCTGCACATCCTCCACGTGTGTGCGTGGGTTTCCTCCGTGTGCTCCGGTTTCCTCCCACAGTCCAAAGATGTGCAGGTTAGGTGGATTGGCCGTGATAAATTGACCTTAGTGTCCAAAATTGCCCTTAGTGTGGGGTGGGGTTACTGGGTTATGGGGATAGGGTGGAGGTGTTGACCTTGGGTAGGGTGATCTTTCCAAGAGCCGGTGCAGACTCGATGGGCCGAATGGCCTCCTTCTGCACTGTAAATTCTATGAATACTATGATAATCTATGATATATATACACATATATAGAAGAGAAGGGCACACCCAAACATACCAAAGAAAAGAAAATTGTACATAGTTTTTTAAAAATACAATAAAAAATAAAATAGGACAACTGGTAGGGTATTGTGCACCAGCACAACAGCAGCAAATCTGTACAACTGGCAAAATTATTTGCAACACATAAGTAGGTGACTGTATGCGGGAGGGAGGGAGGAGGGGGTGGAGACTGGGAGGTAAATATACATTCGGGTGCCGCAGAGACAATTACAGTGGGCAATACTCGAATGGGTTTGCTGTTGTTGTCGCTTCTCCTGGACGGATCTCACTACCGTCTGGCGCTCACCGCCGCATCTGCTGTTCCTCCCGTCTTTCCTCTTCATTCTCCTCGTTCCCTACTCCGGGAGATGCCATTTACGTTATTGTATCCCCTGCCTTCCTTCCGACCCTCTGACAGTGCAGCACTCCCTCAGAACTGACACTGTGACAGTGCAGCACTTCTTCAGTACTGACCCTCTGACAGTGCAGCACTCCCTCAGAACTGACCCTCTCACAGAGCAGCATTCCCTCAGTACTGACCCTCTGACAGTGCAGCACTCCCTCAGTACTGACCCTCTGACAGTGCAGCATTCCCTCAGTACTGACCCTCTGACAGTGCAGCACTCCCTCAGTACTGACCCTCTGACAGTGCAGCACTCCCTCAGTACTGACCCTCTGACAGTGCAGCACTCCCTCAGTACTGACCCTCTCACAGTGCAGCACTCCCTCAGAACTGACACTCTGACAGTGCAGCACTCCCTCAGTACTGACCCTCTGACAGCGCAGCAGTCCCTCAGTATTGACCCTCTGGCAGTGCAGGAGTCCTGCAGTAGTGATCCTGACAGTGCAGCACTCCCTCAATACTGACCCTCTGAGAGTGCAGCACTCCCTCAGTACTGACCCTCTGACAGTGCAGCACTCCCTCAGTACTGACCCTCTCACAATGCAGCACTCCCTCAGTACTGACACTCTGATAGTGCAGAACACCCTCAGTACTGACACTCTCAAAGTGCAGCACTCCCTCAGTACTGACCCTCTCACAGTGCAGCACTCCCTCAGTACTGACCCTCTGACAGTGCAGCACTCCCTCAGTACTGACCCTCTCACAGTGCAGCACTCCCTCAGTACTGACCCTTTGACAGTGCAGCACTCCCTCAGTACTGACCACCTGACAGTGCAGCATTCCCTCCGTACTGACACTCTGGCAGTGCAGCACTCCCTCAGCACTGACCCTCTGACAGTGAATCCCTCGCTCAGTACTGACACTCTCACAGTGCAGCACTCCCTCAGTACTGACCTCTGACAGTGCAGCACACCCTTAATACAGACCCTCTGACAATGCAGCACTCTCTCCGTACTGACCCTCTGACAGTGCAGCACACCCTTAGTTCAGACCCTCTGACAGTGCAGCACACCCTCAGTACTTACCCTCTGAAAGTGCAGCACTCCCTCGGTACTGACCCTCTGAAAGTGCAGCCCTCCCTCAGTACTGACCATCTGACATGCAGCACTCCCTCAGTACTGACCCTCTCACAGTGCAGCACTCCCTCAGTTATGTCCCTCTCACAGTGCAGCACTCCCTCAGTACTGACCCTCTCACAGTGCAGCACTCACTCAGTACTGACCCTCTTGCAGTGCAGCACTCCCTCAGTACTGACCCTCTGACAGTGCAGCACTCCCTCAATACTGACCCTCTCACAGTGCAGCACTCCCTCAGTACTGATCCTCTGGCAGTGCAGCACTCCCTCAGTACTAACCCTCTGATAGGACAGCAGTCCTGCAGTAGTGACCCTGACAGTGCAGCACTCACTCAGTACTGACCCTCTTACAGTGCAGCCCTCCCTCAGTACTGACCCTCTTACAATGCAGCACTCCCTCAGTACTGACCCTCTGGCAGTGCAGCTTTCCCTCAGTACCGACCCTCTGACAGTGCAGCAGTCCTGTTATGTGATCCTAACAGTGCAGCACTCCCTCAGTACAGACCCACTCAAAGTGCAGCACTCCCTCAGTACTGACCCTCTGAAAGTGCAGCCCTCCCTCAGTACTGACCATCTGACATGCAGCACTCCCTCGGTACTGACTCTCTCACAGTGCAGCACTCCCTCAATACTGACCCTCTGACAGTGCAGCACTCCCTCAGTACTAACCCTCTGACAGTGCAGCTCTCCCTCAGTACTGACCCTCTCACAGTGCAGCACTCCCTCAGTACTGTCCCTCTCACAGTGCAGCACTCCCTCAGTACTGATCCTCTCGCTGTACAGCACTCCCTCAGTACTGACCCTCTGACAGTGCAGAGCTGCCTCCGTACTGGCTGTCCAACAGGGCAGCACTCCCTCAGTACTGAGGCTCTGACAGTGCAGCACTCCCTCAGTACTGACCCTCTGACAGTGCAGCACTCCCTCAGTACTGACCCCCTAACAGTGCAGCACTCCCTCAGTGCTGACTCTCTTACAGAGCAGCAGTCCGTCAGTCTTGACCCTCTGATAGTACAGCAGTCCTGCAGTAGTGATCCTGACAGTGCACCCTCCCTCAGTACTGACCCTCTGACAGTGCAGCACTGCCTCAGTACTGACCCTCTCACAGTGCAGCTTTCCCTCCATCCTGACCCTCTGGCTGTGCAGCAGTCCTGCAGTTGTGATCCTGACAGTGCAGCACTCCCTCAGTACTGACCCACTCAAAGTGCAGCCTTCCCTCAGCACTGACCCTCTGACATGAAGCACTCCCTCAGTACATAACCTCTCACAGTGCAGCACTCCCTCAGTACTGACCCTCTGACAGTGCAGCACTCCCTCAGTACTGACCCTCTGACAGTGCAGCACTCCCTCAGTACTGACCCTCTCCCAGTGCAGCAATCCCTCAGTACTGTCCCTCTCACAGTGCAGCACTCACTCAGTACTGATCCTCTCACAGTGCAGCACACACTCAGTACTGACCCTCCGGCAGTGCAGCACTCCCTCAGTACTGACCGTCTCACAGTGCCGCACTCCCTCAGTACTGATCCTCTCACAGTGCAGCACACTCTCAGTACTGACACTCCGGCAGTGCAGCACTCCCTCAGTACTGACCCTCTCACAGTGCAGCACTCCCTCAGTACTGACCCTCTGACAGTGCAGCACTACCTCAGTACTGACCTCTGACAGTGCAGCACACCCTTTGTACAGACCCTCTGACAGTGCAGCACTCCCTCAGTACTGACCCTCTCACAGTGCAGCACTCCCTCAGTACCGACCCTCTGACAGTGCAGCACTCCCTCAGTACTGACCTCTGACAGTGCAGCACACCCTTTGTACAGACCCTCTGACTGTGCAGCACTCCCTCAGTACTGACCGTCTCACAGTGCCGCACTCCCTCAGTACTTATCCTCTCACAGTGCAGCACACTCTCAGTACTGACACTCCGGCAGTGCAGCACTCCCTCAGTACTGACCCTCTTACAGTGCAGCCCTCCCTCAGTACTGACACTCTTACAGTGCAGCACTCCCTCAGTACTGACCCTCTGGCAGTGCAGCACTCCCTCAGTACTGACCCTCTCCGAGTGCAGCATTCCCTCCGTACTGACCCACTGGCAGAGCAGCAGTCCTGCAGTCGCGATCCTGACCCTGCAGCACGCCCTCAGTTCTGACCCTCTCAAAGGGCAGCACTCCCTCGGTACTGACACTCTCACATTGCAGCACTCCCTCAATACTGACCATCTGACAGTGCAGCACTCCCTCAGTACTGACCCTCTGACAGTGCAGCACTCCCTCAGTACTGACCCTCTGACAGTGAAGCACTCCATCAGTTCTGACCCTCTCACAGTGCAGCACTCCCTCAGTACTGACCCTCTCACAGTGCAGCACTCCCTCAGTACTGACCCTCTCAAGGTGCAGCACTGCCTCGGTACTGACCATCTGAAAGTGCAGCACTCCCTCAGTACTGACCCTCTGACAGTGCAGCACTCCCTCAGTACTGACTCTCTGACAGTGCAGCACTCCCTCAGTACTGACCATCTGACATGCAGCACTCCTCGTTACTGACTCCCTCACAGTGCAGCACTCCCTCAATACTGACCCTCTGGCAGTGCAGCAGTCCTGCAGTTGTGATCCTGACAGTGCAGCATTCCCTCGGCACTGACCCTCTGACATGAAGCACTCCCTCAGTACAAACCGTCTCACAGTGCAGCACTCCCTCAGTACTGGCCCTCTGACAATGCAGCACTCCCTCAGTACTGACCCTCTCACAGTGCAGCGCTCCCTCAGTACTGACCCTCTCACAGTGCAGCACTCACTCAGTACTGACCCTCTCACAGTGCAGCACTCCCTCAGTACTGACACTCTGACAGAGCAGCACTCCCTCAGTACTGACCCTCTGACAGTGCAGCACTCCCTCAGTACTGACCCTCTCACAGTGAAGCAATCCCTCAGTACTGTCCCTCTCACAGTGCAGCACTCCCTCAGTACTGATCCTCTCACAGTGCAGCACACCCTCAGTACTGACCCTCCGCCAGTGCAGCAGTCCCTCAGTACTGTCCCTCTCACAGTGCAGCACTCCCTCAGTACTGACCCTCTCACAGTGCAGCACTCCCTCAGTACTGACCCTCTAATAGTGTAGCACTCCCTCAGCACTGACCCTCTGACAGTGCAGCACACCCTTAGTACAGACCATCTGACAATGTAGCACTCTCTCCGTACTGACCCTCTGACAGTGCAGCACTCCCACAGTACTGACCTCTGACAGTGCAGCACACCCTTTGTACAGACCCTCTGACAATGCAGCGCTCCCTCCGTACTGACCCTCCGACAGGGCAGCACTCCCTCAGTACTGATCCTCTGACAGTGCAGCACTCCCTCAGTGCTGACTCTCTGACAGTGCAGCCGTCCCTCAGTACTGACCCTCTGACAGTGCAGCACTCCCTCAGTACTGACCCTCTTACAGTGCAGCACTCCCTCAGTACTGACCCTCTAACAGTGCAGCCCTCCCTCAGTACTGACCCTCTGACAGTGCAGCACTCCCTCAGTACTGACCCTCTTACAGTGCAGCCCTCCCTCAGTACTGACACTCTTACAGTGCAGCACTCCCTCAGTAATGACCCTCTGGCAGTGCAGCACTCCCTCAGTACTGACCCTCTGACAGTGCAGCACTCCCTCAGTACTGACACTCTGACAGTGCAGCACTCCTTCAGTATTGACCCTCTGACAGTGCAGCATTCCCTCAGTACTGACCCTCTCAGAGTGCAGCATTCCCTCCGTACTGACCCTCTCACAGTGCAGCAGTCCTGCAGTAGCGATCCTGACAGTGCAGCACTCCCTCAGTCCTGACTCTCTGACAGTGCAGCACTCCCTCAGTACTGACTCTCTCACTGTGCAGCACTCCCTCAGTACTGACCATCTGACAGTGCAGCACTCCCTCAGTACTGACCCTCTGACAGTGCAGCACTCCCTCAGTACTGACCCTCTCACAGTGCAGCACTCCCTCAGTACTGACACTCTGACAGAGCAGCACTCCCTCAGTATTGACCCTCTGACAGTGCAGCACTCCCTCAGTACTGACTCTCTGAGAGTGCAGCATTCCCTCCGTACGGACCCTCTCACAGTGCAGCAATCCCTCAGTACTGTCCCTCTCACAGTGCAGCACTCCCTCAGTACTGATCCTCTCACAGTGCAGCACACCCTCAGTACTGACCCTCCAGCAGTGCAGCACTCCCTCAGTACTGACCATCTCACAGTGCCACACTCCCTCAGTACTGATCCTCTCACAGTGCAGCACTCCCTCAGTACTGACCTCTGACAGGCAGCACACCCTTTGTACAGACCCTCTCACAGTGCTGCGCTCACTCCGTACTGACCCTCCGCCAGGGCAGCACTCCCTCAGTACTGATCCTCTGACAGTGCAGCACTCCCTCAGTACTGACCCTCTAACAGTTCAGCCCTCCCTCAGTACTGACCCTCTTACAGTGCAGCACTCCCTCAGTACTGACCCTCTTACAGTGCAGGCCTCCCTCAGTACAGACACTCTTACAGTGCAGCACTCCCTCAGTACTGAACCTCTGGCAGTGCAGCACTCCCTCCGTACTGACCCTCTCAGAGTGCAGCATTCCCTCCGTACCGACCCTCTGGCAGTGCAGCAGTCCTGCAGTAGCGATCCTGACAGTGCAGCACGGCCTCACTCCTGACCCTCTCAAAGTGCAACACTCCCTCGGTACTGACACTCTCACATTGCAGCACTCACTCAATACTGACCATCTGACAGTGCAGCACTCCCTAAGTACTGACCCTCTGACAGTGCAGCACTCCCTCAGTACTGACCCTGTCACAGTGCAGCACTCCCTCAGTACTGACCCTCTCACAGTGCAGCACTCCCTCAGTACTGACCCTCTCAAGGTGCAGCACTCCCTCGGTACTGACCCTCTGAAAGTGCAGCCCTCCCTCAGTACTGACCATCTGACATGCAGCACTCCTCGGTACTGACTCTCTCACAGTGCAGCACTCCCTCATTACTGACCATCTGACAGTGCAGCACTCCCTCAGTACTGACCCTCTGACAGTGCAGCACTCCCTCAGTACTGACCCTCTCACAGTGCAGCACTCCCTCAGTACTGACCCACTCACAGTGCAGCACTCCCTCAGTACTGACCCTCTCACAATGCAGCATTCCCTCAGTACTGACACTCTGACAGTGCTGCACTCCCTCAGTACTGACACTCTGAAAGTGCAGCTCTCCCTCAGTACTGACCCTCTGAAGGTGCAGCACTCCCTCAGTACTGACCCTCTCACAGTGCAGCACTCCCTCAGTACTGACCCTCTCACAGTGCAGCACTCCTTCAGTACTGACCCTCTCACAGTGCAGCACTCCCTCAGTACTGACCCTCCAGCAGTGCAGCACTCCCTCAGTACTGACCCTCTCAAAGTGCAGCATTCCCTCGGCACTGACCCTCTGACATGCAGCACTCCCTCAGTACATACCCTCTCACAGTGCAGCACTCCCTCAGTACTGACCCTCTGACAATGCAGCACTCCCTCAGTACTGACCCTCTCACAGTGCAGCACTCCCTCAGTACTGACCCTCTCACAGTGCAGCACTACCTCAGTACTGACCCTCTCACAGTGCAGCACTCCCTCAGTACTGACACTCTGACAGAGCAGCACTCCCTCAGTACTGACCCTCCGGCAGTGCAGCACTCCCTCAGTACTGACCCTCTCACAGTGCCGCACTCCCTCAGTACTGATCCTCTCACAGTGCAGAACACCCTCAGTACTGACACTCCGGCAGTGCAGCACTCCCTCAGTACTGACCTCTGACAGTGCAGCACACCCTCAGTACAGACACTCTGACAATGCAGCACTCCCTCAGTACTGACCCTCTCACAGTGCAGCACTCCCTCGGTACTGACCCTCTCACAGTGCAGCACTCCCTCAGTACCGACCTCTGACAGTGCAGCATTCCCTCAGTACTGACACTCTGACAGTGCAGCACTCCCTCAGTACTGACCCTCTCACAGTGCAGCACTCCCTCGGTACTGACCCTCTCACAGTGCAGCACTCCTTCAGTACAGACCCTCTCACAGTGCAGCACTCCCTCAGTACTGACCCTCCAGCAGTGCAGCAATCCTTCAGCACTGACCCTCTCACAGTGCAGCACTCCCCCTCTCACAGTGCAGCACTCCCTCAGTCCTGACCCTCTCACAGTGCAGCACTCCCTCAGTACTGACACTCTGACAGAGCAGCACTCCCTCAGTACTGCCCCTCTGACAGTGCAGCACTCCCTCAGTACTGACCCTCTCACAGTGCAGCAATCCCTCAGTACTGTCCCTCTCACAGTGCAGCACTCCCTCAGTACTGATCCTCTCACAGTGCAGCACACCCTCAGTACTGACCCTCCGGCAGTGCAGCACTCCCTCAGTACTGACCCTCTCACAGTGCCGCACTCCCTTAGTACTGATCCTCTCACAGTGCAGCACTCCCTCAGTACTGACCCTCTGACAGTGCCGCACTCCCTCAGTACTGATACTCTCACAGTGCAGCACACCCTCAGTACTGACACTCCGGCAGTGCAGCACTCCCTCAGTACTGACCCTCTCACAGTGCAGCACTGCCTCAGTACTGACCTCTGACAGTGCAGCACACCCTTAGTACAGGCCCTCTGACAATGTAGCACTCCCTCAGTACTGAGCTCTGACAGTGCAGCACACCCTTTGTACAGACCCTCTGACAGTGCAGCGCTCCCTCCGTACTGACCCTCCGACAGGGCAGTACTCCCTCAGTACTGGTAATCTGACAGTGCAGCACTCCCTCAGTGCTGACTCTCTGACAGTGCAGCAGTCCCTCAGTACTGACCCTCTCACAGTGCAGCACTCCCTCAGTACTGACGCTCTGAAAGTGCAGCACTCCCTCGGTACTGACCCTCGTGCAGTGCAGCCCTCCCTCAGTACTGACCCTCTTACAGTGCAGCACTCCCTCAGTACTGACCCTCTTACAGTGCAGCACTCCCTCAGTACTGACCCTCTAACAGTGCAGCCCTCCCTCAGTACTGACCCTCTGACAGTGCAGCACTCCCTCAGTACTGACCCTCTTACAGTGCAGCCCTCCCTCAGTACTGACACTCTTACAGTGCAGCACTCCCTCAGTAATGACCCTCTGGCAGTGCAGCACTCCCTCAGTACTGACCCTCTCAGGGTGCAGCATTCCCTCCGTACTGACCCTCTTGCAATGCAGCAGGCCTGCAGTAGCGATCGTGACACTGCAGCACTCCCTCAGTCCTGACCCTCTGACAGTGCAACACTCCCTCAGTACTGACCCTCTGACAGTGCAGCACTCCCTCAGTACTGACCCTCTCACAGTGCAGCACTCCCTCAGTACTGACCCACTCAAGGTGCAGCAGTCCCTCGGTACTGACCCTCTGAAAGTGCAGCAATCCCTCAGTACTGACCATCTGACATGCAGCACTCCTCGGTACTGACTCTCTCACAGTGCAGCACTCCCTCAATACTGACCATCTGACAGTGCAGCACTCCCTCAGTACTGACCCTCTGACAGTGCAGAACTCCCTCAGTACTGACCCTCACACAGTGCAGCACTCCCTCAGTACTGACCCTCTCACTGTGCAGCACTCCCTCAGTACTGACCCACTCACAGTGCAGCACTCCCTCAGTACTGACCCTCTCACAATGCAGCATTCCCTCACTACTGACACTCTGACAGTGCAGCACTCCCTCAGTCCTGACCCTCTGAAGGTGCATCACTCCCTCAGTACTGACCCTCTCACAGTGCAGCACTCCCTCAGTACTGACCCTCTCACAGTGCAGCACTCCTTCAGTACTGATCCTCTCACAGTGCAGCACTCCCTCAGTACTGACCCTAGAGCAGTGCAGCATTCCCTCAGTACTGACCCTCTCAAAGTGCAGCATTCCCTCGGCACTGACCCTCTGACATGCAGCACTCCCTCTGTACATACCCTCTCACAGTGCAGCACTCCCTCAGTACTGACCCTCTGACAGTGCAGCACTCCCTCAGTACTGACCCTCTCACAGTGCAGCACTCCCTCAGTAATGACCCTCTGACAATGCAGCACTCTCTCAGTCCAGACCTCTGACAGTGCAGCGCTCCATCCGTACTGACCATCCGACAGGGCAGCACACCCTCAGTACTGACCCTCTGACAGTGCAGCACTCCCTCAGTGCTGACTCTCTGACAGAGCAGCACTCCCTCAGTACTGACCCTCTGACAGTGCAGCACTCCCTCAGTACTGACCCTCTCACAGTGCAGCAATCCCTCAGCACTGTCCCTCTCACAGTGCAGCACTCCCTCAGTACTGATCCTCTCACAGTGCAGCACACCCTCAGTACTGACCCTCCGGCAGTGCAGCACTCCCTCAGTACTGACCCTCTCACAGTGCCGCACTACCTCAGTACTGATCCTCTCACAGTGCAGCACACCCTCAGTACTGACACTCCGGCAGTGCAGCACTCCCTCAGTACTGACCCTCTGACAGTGCAGCACTCCCTCAGTACTGACCCTCTGACAGTGAAGCACTCCCTCAGTACTGATCCTCTCACAGTGCAGCACACCCTCAGTACTGACCCTCCGGCAGTGCAGCACTCCCTCAGTACTGACCCTCTCACCGTGCCGCACTCCCTCAGTACTGATCCTCTCACAGTGCAGCACTCCCTCAGTACTGACCTCTGACAGTGCAGCACACCCTTAGTACTGACCCTCTGACAATGTAGCACTCTCTCCGTACTGACCCTCTGGCAGTGCAGCACACCCTCAGTACTGACCTCTGACAGTGCAGCACACCCTTTGTACAGACCCTCTGACAGTGCAGCGCTCCCTCCGTACTGACCCTCCGACAGGGCAGCATTCCCTCAGTACTGATCCTCTGACAGTGCAGCACTCCCTCAGTGCTGACGCTCTGAAAGTGCAGCACTCCCTCGGTACTGACCCTCTTACAGTGCACCCTCCCTAAGTACTGACCCTCTTACAGTGCAGCACTCCCTCAGTACTGACCCTCTTACAGTGCAGTACTCCCTCAGTACTGACCCTCTAACAGTGCAGCCCTCCCTCAGTACTGACCCTCTGACAGTGCAGCACTCCCTCAGTACTGACCCTCTTACAGTGCAGCCCTCCCTCAGTACTGACACTCTTACAGTGCAGCACTCCCTCAGTAATGACCCTCTGGCAGTGCAGCACTCCCTCAGTACTGACCCTCTCAGAGTACAGCATTCCCTCCGTACTGACCCTCTTGCAATGCAGCAGTCCTGCAGTAGCGATCGTGACAGTGCAGCACTCCCTCAGTCCTGACCCTCTGACAGTGCAGCACTCCCTCAGTACTGACCCTCTCACAGTGCTGCACTCCCTCAGTACTGACTCTCTCACAGTGCAGCACTCCCTCAGTACTGACCCTCTCAAGGTGCAGCACTCCCTCGGTACTGACCCTCTGAAAGTGCAGCCATCCCTCAGCACTGACCATCTGACATGCAGCACTCCTCGGTACTGACCCTCTCACAGTGCAGCACTCCTTCAGTACTGACCCTCTCACAGTGCAGCCCTCCCTCAGTAATGGCCCTCTGACAGTGCAGTACTGCCTCAGTCCTGACCCTCTGACAGTGCAGTACACCTTCAGTATTTACCCTCTGACAGTGCAGCACTCCCTCAGTACTGACCATCTCACAGTGCAGCACTCCCCCAGTATTAACCCTCTGACAGTGCAGAACTCCCTGCAAACTGACCCTCTGACAATGCTGCACACCATCCGAACTGACCCTCTGACAATGCAGCACTCTCTCAGTCCAGACCTCTGACAGTGCAGCGCTCCATCCGTACTGACCATCCGACAGGGCAGCACACCCTCAGTACTGACCCTCTGACAGTGCAGCACTCCCTCAGTGCGTACTCTCTGACAGTGCAGCACTCCCTCACTACTGACCCTCTGACAGTGCAGCACTCCCTCAGTACTGACCCTCTCACAGTGCCGTACTCCAGTCAGTATTGACTCTCTGACAGAGCAGCGCATCCTCATTACTAACACTTTGTTTCTAATGTGATTGCTGTTGTAGGTAAATGCAGTCATGGAGGTAATTTCGATTTCGGCAGATTCCGCCCTGCCAAGGGTGGAATTAACAAGGACAAATTTGATTCTGAGCACGGCTTTCTTCACAAAAAAGCTGCAAATGTGGCCACTGAGGCAACGAAGCAGCTATTCCAGCGAATCAGAGACGCTGTCGGAGACAAACTCTTCCTCAGGTGAGAGCCTGCTGTCTGAAGCTGGAGACCTGGCGAGAAAAACATTGAAGTCCCCAAATTACTTCATTAACGGAGCTGTGTCCAGGGAGAGTCACTGTATCTAACCCCGTGCTGTACCTGTCCTGGGAGAGTTTGATGGAGACAGTGTAGAGGGAGCTTTACTCTGTATCTAACCCTGTGCTGTACCTGTCCTGGGAGAATTTGATGGAGACAGTGTAGTGGGAGCTTTACTCTGTATCTAACCCCGTGCTGTACCTGTCCTGGGAGTGTTTGATGGGGACAGTCTAGAGGGAGCTCTACTCTTTATCTAATCCCCTGCTGTACCTGTCCTGGGAGTGTTTGATGGGGACAGTGTAGAGGGAGCTTTACTCTGTATCTCACCCCGTGCTGTAATTGTCCTGGGAGTGTTTGATGGGGACAGTGCAGAGGGAGCTTTACTCTGTATCTAACCTCGCGCTGTACCTGTCCTGGGAGTGTTTGATGGGGACAGTGTAGAGGGAGCTTTACTCTGTATCTAACCCCGTGCTGTACCTGTCCTGGGAGTGTTTGATGGGACAGTGTAGAGGGAGCTTTACTCTGTATGTAATCCTGTGCTGTACCTGTCCTGGGAGTGTTTGATGGGACAGTGTAGAGGGAGCTTTACCCTGTATCTAACCCCGTGCTGTACCTGTCCTGGGAGTGTTTGGTGGGGATAGTGTAGAGGGAGCTTTACTCTGTACCTAACCCCGTGCTTTAGCTGTCCTGGCAGTGTTTGATGGGGACAGTGTAGAGGGAGCTTTACTCTGTATCCAACCCCGTGCTGTACCTATCCTGGGAGTGTTTGATGGGCACAGTGTAGAGGGAGCTTTACTATGTATCTAACACCGTGCTGTACATGTCCTGGGAGTGTTTGATGGGGACAGTGTAGAGGGAGCTTCACTCTGTCTAACCCCGTGCTGTACCTGTCCTGGGAGTGTTTGATGGGGGCAGTGTATAGGGAGCTTTACTCTGTACCTAACCCCGTGCTTTAGCTGTCCTGGCAGTGTTTGATGGGGACAGTGTAGAGGGAGCTTTACTCTGTATCCAACCCCGTGCTGTACCTATCCTGGGAGTGTTTGATGGGCACAGTGTAGAGGGAGCTTTACTATGTATCTAACACCGTGCTGTACCTGTCCTGGGAGTGTTTGATGGGGACAGTGGAGAGGGAGCTTCACTCTGTCTAACCCCGTGCTGTACCTGTCCTGGGAGTGTTTGATGGGGGCAGTGTATAGGGAGCTTTACTCTGTATCTAACCTCGCGCTGTACCTGTCCTGGGAGTGTTTGATGGGGACAGTGTAGAGGAAGCTTTACTCTGTATCTAACCCCATGCTGTACCTGTCCTGGGAGTGTTTGATGGGGACAGTGTAGAGGGAGCTTTACTCTGTATGTAACCCTGTGCTGTACCTGTCCTGGGAGAGTTTGATGGGGACAGTGTAGAGGGAGCTTTACTCTGTATCTAACACCGTGCTGTACCTGTCCTGGGAGTGTTTGATGGGGACAGTGTAGAGGGAGCTTCACTCTGTCTAACCCCGTGCTGTACCTGTCCTGGGAGTGTATGATGGGGACAGTGTAGAGGGAGCTTCACTCTGTCTAACCCCGTGCTGTACCTGTCCTGGGAGTGTTTGATGGGGACAGTGTATAGGGAGCTTTACTCTGTATCTAACCCCGTGCTGCACCTGTCCTGGGAGGGTTTGATGGGGACAGTGTAGAGGGAGCTTTACTCTGTATCTAACCCCGTGCTGTACCTGTCCTGGGAGTGTTTGATGGGGACAGTGTAGAGGGAGCTTTACTGCATTAGGACTTTTACTTCGGAGATTCTTTTGTTTTCAGAGGTTGGGTATCGTCTGCAGCTAATGATCCATTCGATTGATGAGATCTGGTCCTGTGAATCCTGCAGGTTTTTGAATATCGACAGTCCTTCGGCCCTTACCTTTGTCATCGACACCACCGGAAGTATGAGAAACGATATCCTTGCCGTCAAAGAAAGAACCTTTTCCATCATCGAAAACACTCTCGGAACCACTCAGCAACCTTCCTTCTATGTCTTGGTGCCATTCAACGATCCAGGTAACAGGCTACCACAGAGCAACACCGAGTAACACGACCGTAACAGGGTAACATTGAATAACACAGACTGTAATAGTATAACACTGAGTAACACAGACTGTAACATTGTAACACAGATTAACACTGACTGTAACAGAGTAACACCGAGTAACACTGAGTCACAGACTGTAACATTATAACACAGATTAACACTGACTGTAACAGAGTAACACCGAGTAACACTGAGTCACAGACTGTAACAATGTAACACAGATTAACACTGACTGTAACAGAGTAACACCGAGTAACACTGAGTCACAGACTGTAACATTATAACACAGATTAACACTGACTGTAACAGAGTAACACCGAGTAACACTGAGTCACAGACTGTAACAATGTAACACAGATTAACACTGACTGTAACAGAGTAACACCGAGTAACACTGAGTCACAGACTGTAACATTGTAACACAGATTAACACTGACTGTAACAGAGTAACACCGAGTAACACTGAGTCACAGACTATAACATTGTAACACAGATTAACACTGACTGTAACAGAGTAACACCGAGTAACACTGAGTCACAGACTGTAACATTATAACACAGATTAACACTGACTGTAACAGAGTAACACCGAGTAACACTGAGTCACAGACTGTAACAATGTAACACAGGTTAACAATGACTATAACTGAGTAACACAGACTGTAACATTGTAACACAGATTAACACTGACTGTAACAGAGTAACACCGAGTAACGCTGAGTCACAGACTATAACATTGTAACACAGACTAACAATGACTATTACTGAGTAACACCGAGTAACACAGACTGTAACATTGCAACACAGATTAACACTGACTGTAACAGAGTAACACCGAGTAACGCTGAGTCACAGACTGTAACATTGTAACACAGATTAATAATGACTATAACTGAGTAACACCGAGTAACACAGACTGTAACATTAGCACAGGGCTAAATCGCTGGCTTTGAAAGCAGACCAAGACAGGCCAGCAGCACGGTTCGATTCCCGTATCAGCCTCCCCGAACAGGCGCCGGAATGTGGCGACTAGGGGCGTTTCACAGTATCTTCATTTGAAGCCTACTTGTGACAATAAGCGATTTTCATTTCATTTCATTTTCATTTAATTTCATTTCATTGTAACACAGATTAACACTGACTGTAACAGAGTAACACCGAGTAACGCTGAGTCACAGACTATAACATTGTAACACAGATTAACAATGACTATAACGGAGTAACACCGAGTAACACAGACTGTAACATTGTAACACAGATTAACAATGACTATAACAGAGTAACACCGAGTGACGCTGAGTCACAGACTATAACATTGTAACACAGACTAACAATGACTATAACGGAGTAACACCGAGTGACGCTGAGTCACAGACTGTAACATTGTAACACAGATTAACAATAACTATAACTGAGTAACACTGAGTAACACAGACTGTGACATTGTAACACACATTAACACTGACTGTAACAGAGTAACATGAGTAACGCTGAGTCACAGACTGTAACATTGTAACACAGATTAACACTGACTGTAACAGAGTAACACCGAGTAACGCTGAGTCACAGACTATAACATTGTAACACAGATTAACAATGACTATAACGGAGTAACACCGAGTAACACAGACTGTAACATTGTAACACCGATTAACACTGACTGTAACAGAGTAACACCGAGTAATGCTGAGTCACAGACTATAACATTGTAACACAGATTAACAATGACTATAACGGAGTAACACTGAGTCACAGACTATAACATTGTAACACAGATTAACACTGACTGTAACAGAGTAACACCGAGTAACGCTGAGTCACAGACTATAACATTGTAACACAGATTAACAATGACTGTAACGGAGTAACACCGAGTAACACAGACTGTAACATTGTAACACCGATTAACACTGACTGTAACAGAGTAACACCGAGTAATGCTGAGTCACAGACTATAACATTGTAACACAGATTAACAATGACTATAACGGAGTAACACTGAGTCACAGACTATAACATTGTAACACAGATTAACACTGACTGTAACAGAGTAACACCGAGTAACGATGAGTCACAGACTATAACATTGTAACACAGATTAATAATGACTATAATGGAGTAACACTGAGTCACAGACTATAACATTGTAACACAGATTAACACTGACTGTACCAGAGTAACACGAGTAACGCTGTGTCACAGACTGTAACATTGTAACACAGATTAACACTGACTGTACCAGAGTAACACGAGTAACGCTGTGTCACAGACTGTAACATTGTAACACAGATTAACACTGACTGTAACAGAGTAACATGAGTAACGCTGAGTCACAGACTGTAACATTGTAACACAGATTAACACTGACTGTAACAGAGTAACACCGAGTAACGCTGAGCCACAGACTATAACATTGTAACACAGACTAACAATGACTATAACGGAGTAACACCGCGTAACATAGACTGTAACAGAGTAACACCTGTGGTGTTGGGTGTTCTGACACACAGATGAGCCAACACAGTTGCATATGGTACAACGCTTCTTTATTTAAACTTACTATTTACAGTTTGGTCTTTGCACTCTGCACGTGGGGGGCTCCCTGCTTGTGGTGTTTTAACAGCTCTTTCTTCTTCCCTTCTCCCCAGACCTACTGACCACCAGGTGTCGTGCTCGTGCTTTTTATGTGGTTGGTGTTCTTGTCTGTGATTGGTTGTGGTGTTGTGTACTCTGATTTGCCTGTTAGTGTGTCCATCATGATGTGTGTGTTTGAATATCATGACATCCCCCCTTTTTACAAAGATATGTGCCTACGTGGTAATAAATATGATCGTGACGTGAATGCATCTAAGAGTGTGTGTGTGTGTGTGTCGTGTGCAGCATGTGCATATGACGGAACTATGTACATGGGGCGATGTCGGGTGCGTCACATGAATCAAGTTGTACCATAACATAACATAAATGCGAACGAGAG
Organism: Scyliorhinus torazame; assembly: GCF_047496885.1. Lineage (NCBI taxonomy): Eukaryota > Metazoa > Chordata > Chondrichthyes > Carcharhiniformes > Scyliorhinidae > Scyliorhinus > Scyliorhinus torazame. The sequence goes on along the minus strand of NC_092718.1, from coordinate 76,754,997 downwards.
AAGAAAAAAAAACTTGAACAGTTGTCCAGTCAGACGACATCTGGAACGATAAACAGCAACAGGTTATCATGTAAAATTGTGCAACTTGTTAAACATATGAACTGTATTATAAGTCCAGTCTAATGGGCTTGCGACGAATTCGGGTTGACCGCCTCAAGGGTGGATCAAGAACCACCGGCTGCTGTGCAGGCCTGGCCATGGGTGGCGATGGAAAGGGCGTGATGTGCGGCAGCTCCACAAAGTCATCCTCGGAAGCCTGTTGAGGATCTGGCGTGCTGTGTGGCTGTGAGCGTGGAAGTCGGCGAAGGGCGTGCCGATTGCGGCGACGCACGGAACCATCCGGCATGCGAACCAGGAACGAGCGGGGAGCCAATTGTCGGAGGACTTCGGCCGGTGCTGACCAGCCACCATACGGTTGATGGACGCGTACTTTGTCTCCGGAGGACAGGGGGGGCAGGTCCGTCGCTCGTGTGTCGTACCGACCTTTCTGGCGATCACGCTGCAGTTGCATGTTCCGAAGAACCGCCTCATGGTCTGTTGTCGGTGCCAGGACGGAAGGTACCGTCGTCCTGAGGGAGCGACCCATTAGTAGCTGCGCTGGCGAGAGGCCCGTGGATAACGGGGCCGATCGATAGGCCAGCAAGGCAAGGTTAAAGTCCGATCCGGCATCAGCCGCCTTGCACAGGAGCCGCTTGGCGATGTGGACACCCTTTTCAGCCTTCCCGTTCGATTGTGGATGCAGAGGGCTGGATGTCACATGAGTGAAACCATATGCTGCGGCAAAGGACGACCATTCACGGCTGGCAAAACAAGGTCCATTGTCTGACATGACAGTCCTTGGAATGCCATGGCGAGCAAACGTTTCCTTGCAGGCCCCAATGACTGCGGACGACGTCAGATCATGGAGAGGCATGACTTCCGGGTAGTTTGAGAAGTAGTCTATAATAACAATGTAATCTCTGCCGAGCGCGTGAAATAGGTCAACACCCACCTTCGCCCAGGGGGACGTCACCATCTCGTGTGGTAGAAGTGTTTCCGGAGGTTGCGCCGGCTGAAACCTCTGACAGGTTGTGCAGTTGAGCACCATGTTGGCTATGTCTTCATTAATACCCGGCCAATATACCGCCTCCCGGGCCCTTCGTCTGCATTTTTCGACGCCCAAGTGGCCTTCGTGTAGTTGATGAAGAATCATCTGGCGCACGCTGTGCGGAATAACGATCCTGTGCGATTTCATAAGGACCCCGTCTATATTGGTGAGATCATCTCGCACATTATAAAACTGGGGGCACTGCCCTTTTAGCCACCCTTCCGTCATGTGGCGCATCACTCGCTGCAGAAGGGGGTCAGTCGCCGTCTCTGCGCGTATGTGGGCCAGACTAGGATCATCAGCTGGCAGATTTGCTGCTGTCAGAGTTACGTGTGCCTCAATTTGACGCACGAACCCCTCCGCATCTGGTGGTGTGCTCACTGCTCGGGAAAGAGTGTCCGCCACGATGAGTTCCTTCCCCGGAGTGTAGATCAGTTCAAAATCGTACCTCCTGAGTTTAAGTAAGATGCGCTGGAGGCGAGGAGTCATGTCGTTCAGGTCTTTGTTAATGATGTTGACCAGGGGGCGGTGGTCAGTTTCGACCGTGAATCGTGGCAGGCCATACACATAGTCGTGGAACTTGTCCAGTCCAGTTAACAAGCCCAGGCATTCTTTTTCGATTTGCGCGTAGCGCTGTTCGGTAGGGGTCATGGCTCGTGAGGCATACGCAACCGGGGCCCATGATGACGTGCTGTCTTCTTGCAGGAGTACCGCTCCAATACCAGATTGGCTGGCGTCTGTTGAGATCTTTGTAGGGCGAGTCGTGTCAAAGAACGCCAGCACTGGTGCCGTGACCAGTTTGTGCTTGAGCTCCTCCCATTCCCGCTGATGCGATTGGTGCCAGTTGAATTCCGTCGATTTTTTTACGAGATGGCGCATATTTGTTGTATGAGAAGCCAGGTTGGGAATGAACTTCCCAAGGAAGTTGACCATGCCCAGGAATCTTAAGACAGCCTTCTTGTCAGCCGGTCGTGGCATGGCTGTGATGGCGCTAACCTTGTCTGCATCGGGACGGACCCCGGACCTTGAGATGTGGTCCCCGAGGAATTTCAGCTCCGTCTGGCCGAAGGCACACTTCGCACGGTTGAGACGCAGGCCATTTTGTCGTATGCGGGTAAAGACACGTCGTAGACGATGCATGTGTTCCTGCGGAGTGGTGGACCAAATGATGATATCGTCCACATATACACGTACCCCTTCGATGCCTTCCATCATCTGCTCCATAATGCGGTGGAATACTTCAGATGCCGAAATGATGCCGAATGGCATCCGGTTGTAGCAGAATCTGCCAAAAGGGGTGTTGAATGTGCATAGTCTTCGGCTGGCCGGGTCCAGTTGGATCTGCCAGAATCCTTTGGACGCATCCAATTTAGTGAATATCTTGGCTCGCGCCATCTCGCTGGTGAGGTCTTCTCGTTTCGGGATGGGATAGTGTTCCCGCATGATGTTGTTATTCAGATCTTTTGGATCTATACATATACGGAGCTCGCCAGAGGGCTTCTTTACACAGACCATGGAGCTGACCCATGGCGTGGGCTCCGTGACCTTGGATAGGACCCCTTGGTCCTGAAGAATCTGCAGTTGTGCCTTGAGGCGGTCTTTGAGAGGCGCAGGAACCCTGCGAGGTGCGTGAACGACAGGGATGGCGTCCGGTCTGAGTCGAATCTTGTACGTGTGTGGCAATGTCCCCATGCCTTCAAAAACCTCCTGGTTGTGAGCGAGGAGGGAATGGAGATTTGCGTGGAACTCAGCATCCGGGAAGTCGGATATCTCATCTGGAGAGAGAGACATAATGCGCTGTACCAGGTGAAGGACCTTACACGCCTGTGCGCCCAGTAACGAGTCCTTTGATGAGCCAACAACTTCGAAGGGGAGTGTGGCCGTGTACCTCTTGTGAGTCACCTGTAGCTGGCAAGATCCTATGGACGGGATGACGTTCCCGTCAACCATCTTAAGCCGGGATGGTGTGATGGGTGGTTTGACCTTCATGGCCTGGACTGCAGAGTAAGCAATCAGGTTGGCGGATGCGCCGGTGTCCAGACGGAAGGCGACGCGCGATCGGTTGACCGTCAGGGTGGCACACCACTCATCGGCTGGATTGATGGCATTGACCTTGTTGACATCAATGACGGAAACTCGGAAGGCATCCTGGTCATCTGCATCACTTAACTGGAAGTCTTGATGCGTGGGCTGGACGGTCCTGACTCGTCTGTGAGGTTGTCGAGGATGCGCCGGATCCATGGGTTGAGCCGCACGACAGCGGGCTGCGTAGTGGCCCATCGTGGCACATCTGTGGCACTGTCGGTTTTTTGCAGGACATTGCCCTTTTAAGTGTAGACCTCCACAATTGCTGCACGTCATGACGTCACGGCGTTCGTTGCGCCACTGCGTATGCGCAGTGCGATCTTGCGGTGGGCGCGCCTGCACAGTGCGTCCCTCGTTGTGGCCGTTATTTTTGGCGTGCACCTGCGCGGGAGACCGCGAAAAGCGCGGGAAGCGGCCGCTGTCGTCCGAGCCGTGGGTCGGGAAGTAATCGACGGCCTGGATGCGTTCGACGTCGTGGGCAGCCTGGCTTGCCGATTCAACGGCTGGGGACCCCCTCAGTGCCAACTCGGACGCCTGAAATCGGGCAAAACGGCAGGTAGCATTTTCATGGAGGACACAGGCTTCCACAGCAGACGCTAAGGTGAGGCTTTTCATTTTAAGAAGCTGCTGGCGTAGGCCACTAGAGGCAACACCAAAAACAATCTGGTCCCTGATCATGGACTCTGTAGTGGTGCCGTAACCGCAGGACTGCGCTAGAATCCGGAGGTGCGTCAAAAAGGGTTGAAAAAGCTCCTCCTTACCTTGCAGGCGTTGCTGAAAGATGTATCTTTCAAAACTTTCATTTACTTCAACTTGAAAGTGCTGGTCCAGTTTGAGGATGACCGTGTCATATTTGGCCTGGTTTTCGCCTTCTTCGAACACCAGTGAGTTAAAGACATCGGTTGCGTGCGGGCCTGCGTAGAAGAGGAGCATTGCAATCTTCGAGTCATCCGAGACATTCTGTTTTTCGGTGGCACGGATGTACAGGTCAAATCGCTGCCTGTAGAGCTTCCAGTTGGTGCCTAGGTTCCCCGTGACTTGCATCGGCTGCGGTTTGCCGGTGTGGTCCATGTCCAGAATGGCAGGTTAGTAGGCAGGTATCGATCCACTCCTGTACCATGTGGTGTTGGGTGTTCTGACACACAGATGAGCCAACACAGTTGCATATGGTACAACGCTTCTTTATTTAAACTTACTATTTACAGTTTGGTCTTTGCACTCTGCACGTGGGGGGCTCCCTGCTTGTGGTGTTTTAACAGCTCTTTCTTCTTCCCTTCTCCCCAGACCTACTGACCACCAGGTGTCGTGCTCGTGCTTTTTATGTGGTTGGTGTTCTTGTCTGTGATTGGTTGTGGTGTTGTGTACTCTGATTTGCCTGTTAGTGTGTCCATCATGATGTGTGTGTTTGAATATCATGACAACACCGAGTAACACTGAGTCACAGACTGTAACAATGTAACACAGATTAACACTGACTGTAACAGAGTAACACCGAGTAACACTGAGTCACAGACTGTAACATTGTAACACAGATTAACACTGACTGTAACAGAGTAACACCGAGTAACACTGAGTCACAGACTATAACATTGTAACACAGATTAACACTGACTGTAACAGAGTAACACCGAGTAACACTGAGTCACAGACTGTAACATTATAACACAGATTAACACTGACTGTAACAGAGTAACACCGAGTAACACTGAGTCACAGACTGTAACAATGTAACACAGGTTAACAATGACTATAACTGAGTAACACAGACTGTAACATTGTAACACAGATTAACACTGACTGTAACAGAGTAACACCGAGTAACGCTGAGTCACAGACTATAACATTGTAACACAGACTAACAATGACTATTACTGAGTAACACCGAGTAACACAGACTGTAACATTGCAACACAGATTAACACTGACTGTAACAGAGTAACACCGAGTAACGCTGAGTCACAGACTGTAACATTGTAACACAGATTAATAATGACTATAACTGAGTAACACCGAGTAACACAGACTGTAACATTAGCACAGGGCTAAATCGCTGGCTTTGAAAGCAGACCAAGGCAGGCCAGCAGCACGGTTCGATTCCCGTATCAGCCTCCCCGAACAGGCGCCGGAATGTGGCGACGAGGGGCGTTTCACAGTATCTTCATTTGAAGCCTACTTGTGACAATAAGCGATTTTCATTTCATTTCATTTTCATTTAATTTCATTTCATTGTAACACAGATTAACAATGACTATAACGGAGTAACACTGAGTCACAGACTATAACATTGTAACACAGATTAACACTGACTGTAACAGAGTAACACCGAGTAACGCTGAGTCACAGACTATAACACCGAGTAACACAGACTGTAACATTGTAACACAGATTAACACTGACTGTAACAGAGTAACACCGAGTAACGCTGAGTCACAGACTGTAACATTGTAACACAGATTAACAATAACTATAACTGAGTAACACTGAGTAACACAGACTGTGACATTGTAACACACATTAACACTGACTGTAACAGAGTAACATGAGTAACGCTGAGTCACAGACTGTAACATTGTAACACAGATTAACACTGACTGTAACAGAGTAACACCGAGTAACGCTGAGTCACAGACTATAACATTGTAACACAGATTAACAATGACTATAACGGAGTAACACCGAGTAACACAGACTGTAACATTGTAACACCGATTAACACTGACTGTAACAGAGTAACACCGAGTAATGCTGAGTCACAGACTATAACATTGTAACACAGATTAACAATGACTATAACGGAGTAACACCGAGTAACACAGACTGTAACATTGTAACACCGATTAACACTGACTGTAACAGAGTAACACCGAGTAATGCTGAGTCACAGACTATAACATTGTAACACAGATTAACAATGACTATAACGGAGTAACACTGAGTCACAGACTATAACATTGTAACACAGATTAACACTGACTGTAACAGAGTAACACCGAGTAACGCTGAGTCACAGACTATAACATTGTAACACAGATTAACAATGACTATAACGGAGTAACACCGAGTAACACAGACTGTAACATTGTAACACAGATTAACACTGACTGTAACAGAGTAACACCGAGTAACGCTGAGTCACAGACTGTAACATTGTAACACAGATTAACAATAACTATAACTGAGTAACACTGAGTAACACAGACTGTGACATTGTAACACACATTAACACTGACTGTAACAGAGTAACATGAGTAACGCTGAGTCACAGACTGTAACACTGTAACACAGATTAACACTGACTGTAACAGAGTAACACCGAGTAACGCTGAGTCACAGACTATAACATTGTAACACAGATTAACAATGACTGTAACGGAGTAACACCGAGTAACACAGACTGTAACATTGTAACACCGATTAACACTGACTGTAACAGAGTAACACCGAGTAATGCTGAGTCACAGACTATAACATTGTAACACAGATTAACAATGACTATAACGGAGTAACACTGAGTCACAGACTATAACATTGTAACACAGATTAACACTGACTGTAACAGAGTAACACCGAGTAACGCTGAGTCACAGACTATAACATTGTAACACAGATTAATAATGACTATAACGGAGTAACACTGAGTCACAGACTATAACATTGTAACACAGATTAACACTGACTGTACCAGAGTAACACGAGTAACGCTGTGTCACAGACTGTAACATTGTAACACAGATTAACACTGACTGTACCAGAGTAACACGAGTAACGCTGTGTCACAGACTGTAACATTGTAACACAGATTAACACTGACTGTAACAGAGTAACATGAGTAACGCTGAGTCACAGACTGTAACATTGTAACACAGATTAACACTGACTGTAACAGAGTAACACCGAGTAACACTGAGCCACAGACTATAACATTGTAACACAGATTAACAATGACTGTAACGGAGTAACACCGAGTAACACAGACTGTAACATTGTAACACCGATTAACACTGACTGTAACAGAGTAACACCGAGTAATGCTGAGTCACAGACTATAACATTGTAACACAGATTAACAATGACTATAACGGAGTAACACTGAGTCACAGACTATAACATTGTAACACAGATTAACACTGACTGTAACAGAGTAACACCGAGTAACGCTGAGTCACAGACTATAACATTGTAACACAGGTTATTAATGACTATAACGGAGTAACACTGAGTCACAGACTATAACATTGTAACACAGATTAACACTGACTGTACCAGAGTAACACGAGTAACGCTGTGTCACAGACTGTAACATTGTAACACAGATTAACACTGACTGTAACAGAGTAACATGAGTAACGCTGAGTCACAGACTGTAACATTGTAACACAGATTAACACTGACTGTAACAGAGTAACACCGAGTAACGCTGAGCCACAGACTATAACATTGTAACACAGACTAACAATGACTATAACGGAGTAACACCGCGTAACATAGACTGTAACATTGTAACACCGATTAACACTGACTGTAACGGAGTAACACTGAGTCACAGACTATAACATTGTAACACAGATTAACACTGACTGTAACAGAGTAACACCGAGTAACACTGAGTCACAGACTATAACATTGTAACACAGATTAACAATGACTATAACGGAGTAACACTGAGTCACAGACTATAACATTGTAACACAGATTAACACTGACTGTAACAGAGTAACACCGAGTAACACTGAGTCACAGACTATAACATTGTAACACAGATTAACAATGACTATAACGGAGTAACACTGAGTCACAGACTATAACATTGTAACACAGATTAACACTGACTGTAACAGTGTAACACGAGTAACGCTGTGTCACAGACTGTAACATTGTAACACAGATTAACAATGACTATAACTGAGTAACACAGACTGTAACATTGTAACACAGATTAACACTGACTGTAACAGAGTAACCCGAGTAACGCTGTGTCACAGACTGTAACATTGTAACACAGATTAACACTGACTATAACGGAGTAACACCGAGTAACGCTGAGCCACAGACTAAAATTGAAACACAGATTAACAATGACTATAACTGAGTAATGCCGAGTAACACAGACTGTAACATTGTAACACAGATTAACAATGACTATAACGGAGTAACACCGAGTAACACAGACTGTAACAGTATATACACAGAGTAACACAGACTACAACAGTGTAACACCGAGTAAAATTGAGTAACACAGATTGTAACATTGTAACAGATTAAACAGGGTAACTCTGACTGTGACAGAGCCACACTGAGTAACACAGACTGCAACAGTGTAACGCACAGGAAGACACTGTGAAGCAGGGAAATGTTGTTCACTGCAGAGCAACCCAGCATTATAGAGAAAAATGGAGTACCAGATAGCAATGCACAATTTCATAGAATTTACAGTGCAGAAGGAGGCTATTTGGCCCATCGAGTCTGCACTGGCCATTGGAAAGAGCACACTACTTAAGCCCATGCCTCCACCCTATCCCCGTAATCCAGTAACCCATCTAACTTTTTGGACACTAAAGGGCAATTTATTATGTACAGTCCACCTAACCTGCACACCTTTGGACTGTGGGAGGAAACCCACACATACACGGGGAAAACGTGCAGACTCCACACAGTCACCCGAGGCCAGAATTAAACACGGGTCCCTGGAGCTGTGAGGTAGCAGTGCTAACCACTGTGCTACCGTGATGCCCAAACAGGAAAACTATAGTAACACGGAGAGTGGGTGAAGCTCTGCCCATCCAGTGATGCAGGTCAACACAGAGAGAGAGAGACGAAAACAGAGTAAAGCCAAGTGACAAAGGACAGCGGTCAATGTTATGATGCTAGCGTAGACCCTGAGGGGTTTGGAAAGGTCCTGTTCAGGGCTAATAATGTGTTGTTTAAAACCAGCACAGTTTGAGACTCCAGGCATCTTCCTGAAGGAATAAAGACACAAGAATCTATGGGTTTGAATAAACTAAACTAAACTTTACCAGACAAGATATAAATAGGTGCAATATCTACCTTGTACTCTTACATTCAGAATTAACTTGACATAAAATTGAATGATCACACAAGGTGATGTCAAACACCCATGCCACATATTAACTGGAAAACACAAGCAGAATGGAAAACACACAGCACTGTAATCAATCTGTATGTTTGATTATCACCAGTGATGCTCGATTGTCATACAAAACCCATCTGGTTCACTAATCTCCTTTTGGGAGAGAGATCTGCCCTCCTTACCCGGTCATGCCTACATGTAACTCCAGAGCCTTAGCAATGAGTTTGATTCCAAACTGGGCCTTCCAAAATGAAGCAGCAGAGGCAATTAGGGATGGGAAACAATGCTGGACTTCCCCAACAATGCCCACGTGGAAAGAATTTTCTTTTTACATCTAGCTGAAAGCCTGTCTTCCCTCGTGAGGGACTCCAAACTGCTCACGTTTGAAGATCAAGTGTCTGAATTCCCTCAGTGCTCCTCCCATACGGACAACCTCAACGACTGCACAGCTCCCAGGGTTTCAATCTCCTGAGAATGTATTGCCCAATATTTCTGAGTCTGTGCACTCCACCCACCACTTACTGGCAGAAATGGTTCCCAGGACTTCATTTGGGGCTGAACCCTTTTTAACGTGGAATCGGTCACCTTCTGCCACTTTCTTAGCTGCCCAGGGCTTCCTCTGAGCAATAATGGACCAAGCTATCAAACTCATGGGAGAGTGCAGGACCAGAGAGCCCGTTTGCAGAATAAAGGGATTCTCATATAAAACAGATTTGAGGAAGAATTTCTTCTCTCAAAGAGTGGAGTTGCACTCATCCAGGCAAATGGAGAATATTCCATCAGACTCCTGACTTGTGCCTTGTAGATGGTGGACTGGATTTGGGGAGTCAGGAGGTGAGTTACATGCCGCAGGATTCCCAGCCTCTGACCTGCTCTGGTTGTTACTGTATTAATATGGCTGGGTCCAGTTCAGTTTCTGGTCATTGAGAACCCTCCAGGATGTTGAAAGCGGGGGATTCAGCGATGGTAATGCCATTGAATGTCAAGGGCCGATGGTTGGATTTTCTTGTTGGAGATGGTCATTGCCTGGCACCCTTGTGTGGCGCGAATGTTACTTGCCTCTTGTCAGCCCGATCCTGGATATTGTCTATGTTTTGCTGCATTTGGACATGGACTGCTTCATGATCTGAGGCGTCGCGAATGGTGCAGTCATCTGCGAACATCCCCACTTCTGACCTTATGATAGAAGGGAGGTCATTGATGAAACAGCTTAAGGTGGTTGGGCCCAGGACACTACCCTGTGGAACTCCTATCACAATGTCCCGGGATTGAAATGATTGGCTTCCAACCACCACCACCATCTTACATTGTGCCAGGTATGACTCCAACAAATGGAGAGTTTCTCCCCTGACTCCCATTGACACCAGTTTAGCTAGGGCTCCTTGATACCATACTCGGTCAAATGCTGCCTTGATGTCAAGGGCAGTCTCCCTCACCTCACCTTTGGCATCCAGCTATTTTGTCCATGTTTGAACCATGGCTGTAATGAGGTCAGGAGCTGAGTGACCCTGGCAGAATCCAAACTGAGTGTCTGCGAGCAGGTTATAATAATAATAATAATCACTTCTTGTCACAAGTAGGCTTCAATGACGTTACTGTGAAAAGTCCCAAGTCGCCACATTCCGGCGCCTGTTCGGGGAGGCTGGTACGGGAATTGAATCGTGCTGCTGATATTGCTCTGCATTACAAGCCAGCTGCTAGGCCACTGTGCTAAACCAGCCCCTTATTGCTGACTAAGTACCACTTGACAGCACTGTTAATGCCTCCTTCCATCACTTTGCTGATGATGGAGAGTAGACGGATAGGGCTGTAATTGGTTGGGTTGGGTTTCTCCTGGTACTTGTATACAGGACACACCTGGGCAATTTTCCACATTGCCGGGTAGATGTAAGAGTTATGGCTATACTGGAACAGCTTGGCTAGGGGCAGACATCTGTGATGCTGATCTATCCACATAACTCGGGGACGTTTTGGGGTTGAATTTAGAATATTGTTTGTGTATGCCACTGTGAAAATGAACACACATTGTGACAGATTCTGATATTCTGTTTTACAGATTTTGGTCCAGTGATTAAAACCACAAACCCTGACATTTTCAAACAGTCCATTGCAGCATTGAGAGCAGTCGGGGGGGGAGATTTTCCAGAGATGAGTCTCCATGGATTACAAGTCAGTCCTCGGGAAAGGAGTGTGGTATCTGGGGAGTCTCTCCAGATCCACCCTTTCTCCCTCACTCCTGCATTCGGGGAGATCACTCTAACGCTCTCTCTCTCACTCCTGTATTGAGGGAGGTCTCTGTAACCCGCTCTCTCTCTCACACTCCTGTATCTGGGGAGGTCTCTCTAACCCTCTCTCTATCTCACTCCTGTATCGAGGGAGGTCTCTGTAACGCACTCTCTCTCTCACACTCCTGTATCTGGGGAGGTCTCTCAAACCCTCACTCTCTCTCACACTCCTTTTTTTGTGGCGGTCTCTCTAATCCTCTCTCTCTCACACTCCTGTACCTGAGGAGGTCTCTCTAACCCTTCCTGTCTCACACTCCTGTATCTGGGGAGGTCTCTCTAACCCTCTCTCACTCACATTCCTGTATCTGGGGAGGTCTCTCTAACCCTCTCACTCTCTCACTCCTGTATCTGGGGAGGTCTCTCTAACCCATTCTCTCTCACACTCCTGTATCTGGGGATGTCTCTCTAACCCTCTCTCTCTCTCACATTCCTGTATCTGGTGAGGTCTCTCTAACCCTTCCTGTCTCACACTCCTGTATCTGGGGAGGTCTCTCTAACCCTCTCTCACTCACATTCCTGTATCTGGGGAGGTCTCTCTAACCCTCTCTCTCTCTCTCTCACTCCTGTCTCTGGGGAGGTCTCTCTAACCCTCTCTCTCTCTCACACTCCTGTATCTGGGGAGGTCTCTCTCACCCTCTCTCTCTCACTCCTTTATCTGGGGAGGTCTCTCTCACCCTCTCTCTCTCTCACTCCAGTATCTGGGGAGGTCTCTCTAACAGCCTCTTTCTCACGCTCCTATATCTGGGGATGTCTCTCTAACCCTCTCTCTCACACTCCTGTAACTGGGGAGGTCTTTCTAACCCCCTATCTGTCTCACACTCCTGTATCTGGGGAGGTCACTCTAACCCTCTCTCCCTCTCGCACTCCTGTATCTGGGGAGGTCTCTCTAACCCTCTCTCTCTCACACACTCCTGTATCTGAGGAGGTCTCTCTAACCCTCTTTCTCACACTCCCGTATCTAGGGAGGTCTCTCTAACCCTCTTTCTCACACTCCTGTATCTGGGGAGGTATCTCTAACCCTCTCTCCCTCTCACATTCCTGTATCTGGGGAGGTCTCTCTTACCCCTCTCTCTCACTCTCCTATATCTGGGGAGGTCTCTCTAACCCTCTCTCTTTCACATTCCTGTCTCTGGGGAGGTCACTCTAACCCTCTCTCACTCTCACACTCCTGTATCTGAGGAGGTCTCTCTAACCCTCTCTCTCACACTCCTGTAACTGGGGATGTCTTTCTAACCCCCTCTCTGTCTCAGACTCCTTTATATGGGAATGGCTCTATAACCCTCTCTCCCTCTCACACTCCTGTAACTGGGGAGGTCTTTCTAACCCCCTCTCTGTCTCAGACTCCTTTATATGGGAATGGCTCTATAACCCTCTCTCCCTCTCACACTCCTGTATCTGGGGAGGTCTCTTTAAACCTCTCTCCCCCTAGCACTCCTGTATCTGGGGAGGTCTCGCTAAACCTCTCTCCCTCTCACTCCTTTATCTGGGGAGGTCTCTCTAAACCTCTCTCCCCCTCACACTCCTGTATCTGGGGAGGTCTCTCTAACCCTCTCTCTCTCACACTCCTGTATCTGGGGAGGTCTCTCTAAACCTCTCTCCCCCTCACACTCCTGTATCTGGGGAGGTCTCTCTAAACCTCTCTCCCTCTCACACTCCTTTATCTGGGGAGGTTTCTCTAAATCTCTCTCCCTCTCACACTCCTGTATCTGGGGAGGTCTCTCTAACTCTCTGTCTCACACTCCTGTATCTGGGGAGGTCTCTCTAACTCTCTCTCTCACACTCCTGTATCTGGGGAGGTCTCTCTAACTCTCTCTCTCACACGCCTATATCTGGGTAGGTCTCTCTAACTCTCTCTCTCTCACACTCCTGTATCTGGGGAGGTCTCTCTAACTCTCTCTCTCTCACATTCCTGTCTCTGGGGAGGTCTCTCTAACCCTCTCTCACTCTCACACTCCTGTATCTGAGTAGGTCTCTCTAACCCTCTCTCTCACACTCCTGTAACTGGGGAGGTCTTTCTAACCCCCTCTCTGTCTCAGACTCCTTTATATGGGAATGGCTCTAAAACCCTCTCTCCCCCTCACACTCCTGTATCTGGGGAGGTCTCTCTAACCCTCTCTCTCTCACACTCCTGTATCTGGGGAGGTCTCTCTAAACCTCTCTCCCCCTCACACTCCTGTATCTGGGGAGGTCTCTCTAAACCTCTCTCCCTCTCACACTCCTTTATCTGGGGAGGTTTCTCTAAACCTCTCTCCCTCTCACACTCCTGTATCTGGGGAGGTCTCTCTAACTCTCTCTCTCACACTCCTGTATCTGGGGAGGTCTCTCTAACTCTCTCTCTCACACTCCTGTATCTGGGGAGGTCTCTCTAACTCTCTCTCTCACACTCCTGTATCTGGGGAGGTCTCTCTAACTCTCTCTCTCTCACACTCCTGTATCTGGGGAGGTCTCTCTAACCCCTCTCGCTCACACTCCTATATCTGGGGAGGTCTCTCTAACCCTCTCTCTCTCTCACACTCCTGTATCTGGGGAGGTCTCTCTAACCCTCTCTCTCTCTCTCACACTCCTGTATCTGGGGAGGTCTCTCTAACCTTCTCTCTCTCACACTCCTGTATCTGGGGAGGTCTGTCTAACTCTCTCTCTCACACTCCTGTATCTGGGGAGGTCTCTCTAACCCTCTCTCTCTCACACTCCTGTATCTGGGGAGGTCTCTCTAACCCTCTCTCTCTCACATTCCTGTATCTGAGGAGGTCTCTCTAACCCTTCCTGTCTCAGACTCCTGTATCTGGGAGGTCTGTCTAACTCTCTCTCTCACACTCCTGTATCTGGGGAGGTCTCTCTAACTCTCTCTCTCACACTCCTGTATCTGGGGAGGTCTCTCTAACTCTCTCTCTCTCACACTCCTGTATCTGGGGAGGTCTCTCTAACCCTCGCTCTCACACGCCTGTATCTGGGGAGGTCTCTCTAACTCTCTCTCTCACACTCCTGTATCTGGGGAGGTCTCTCTAACTCTCTCTCTCACACTCCTGTATCTGGGGAGGTCTCTCTAACTCTCTCTCTCTCACACTCCTGTATCTGGGGAGGTCTCTCTAACCCTCTCTCTCACACTCCTGTATCTGGGGATGTCTCTCTAACTCTCTTTCTCACACTCCTGTATCTGGGGCGATCTCTCTGGCACTGTGCATCTGCGGATATGACTCTCCAAATGCTAACGACGCTATTCTCTGACTGATGAACAATCTTTCTTCCTTGTATTCCAGCTTGCGCTCACAAACTCAGCTCCAAATTCCCAAATCTACGTCTTCACAGATGCGCCAGCCAAGGACATTGAGCTGCGCAATACAATCCTGGCACTGATTCAGCAGACACGTTCTCAGGTAAGCACTGAGAGAGACATTTAACATGTGCAACACTATTTACGGACGCCCAAAATGGTGTGGATCAGGAGGAATTAATTCCACTCAACCATAAATCATATAAACCAACTCAATTACCCATTTATATCCAAACAAAGCACTTAGACCTAGTGTGTGTGGAACACGTCAGTGAGAGTCAGTTTGTGTGAAACCCGTACCCCAGTGACAGTCAGTGTGTGTGAAACCTGTACCCCAGTGAGAGTCAGTGTGTGTGAAACCCGTACCCCAGTGTGAGTCAGTGTGTGTGGAACCCGTACGCCACTGAGAGTGAGTGTGTGTGGAACCCATACCTCAGTGAGAGTCAGTGTGTGTGGAACCCGTACCCCAGTGAGAGTCTGTGTGTGTGGAACCCATACCTCAGTGAGAGACAGTGTGTGTGGAACACATACCCCAGTGAGAGTCAGTGTGTGTGGAACCCGTACGCCACTGAGAGTGAGTGTGTGTGGAACCCATACCTCAGTGAGATTCAGTGTGTGTGGAACCTGTACCCCAGTGAGAGTCAGTGTGTGTGGAACCTGTAAACCAGTGAGAGTTAGTGTGTGTGGAACCCGTACCCCAGTGAGAGTCAATGTGTGTGGAACCCGTACCCCAGTGGGATTCAGTGTGTGTGGAACCCATACCTCAGTGAGAGTCAGTGTGTGTGGAACCTGTACCCCAGTGAGAGTCAGTGTGTGTGGAACCCGTACCCCACTGAGAGTGAGTGTCTGTGGAACCCGTACCCCAGTAGAGAGTCTGTGTGTGTGGAACCCATCCCTCAGTGAGAGTCAGTGTGTGTGGAACCTGTACCCCAGTGAGAGTCAGTGTGTGTGGAACCCGTACCCCAGTGAGAGTCAGTGTGTGTGGAACCTGTACCCCAGTGAGAGTCAGTGTGTGTGGAACCCTTACCCCAGTGAGAGTCAGTGTGTGTGGAACCCGTACCCCACTGAGAGTGAGTGTGTGTGGAACCCGTACCCCAGTGAGAGTCAGAGTGTGTGGAACCCGTACCCCAGAGAGAGTCAGTGTGTGTGCAACCCGTACCCCAGTGAGAGTCAGTGTGTGTGGAACCCGTACCCCAGTGAGAGTCAGTGTGTGTGGAACCGATACCCCAGTGAGAGTCACTGTGTGTGGAATCTGTACCCCAGTGAGAGTCAATGTGTGTGGAACCCGCACCCCAGTGAGAGTCAGTGTGTGTGGAAACCGTACCCCTGTGAGATTCAGTGTGTGTGGAACCCGTACCCCAGTGAGAGTCACTGTGTGTGGAACCCGTACCCGAGTGAGAGTCAGTGTGTGTGGAACCCGTACACCAGTGAGAGTCAGTGTGTGTGGAACCAATACCCCAAAGAGAGTCAATGTGTGTTGCACCCATACCCCAGTGAGAGTCAGTGTGTGTAGACCCCGTACACCAGTGAGAGTCAATGTGTGTGGAACCCGTCCCCAGTGAGAGTCAGTGAGAGTGGAACCCATTCCCCAGTGGGAGTCAGTGTGTGGAACCCGTACCCCATTGAGAGTTGTGTGTGTGGAACCCATACCCCAGTGAGAGTCAGTGTGTGTGGAACCCGTACACCAGTGAGTCAGTATGTGTGGAACCCGTCCCCATTGAGAGTCAGTGAGAGTGGAACCCATTCCCCAGTGAGAGTCAGTGTGTGTGGAACCCGTACCCCATTGAGAGTCCGTGTGTGTGGAACCCATACCCCAGTGAGAGTCAGTGTATGTGGAACCCATACCCCATTGAGAGTCAGTGTGTGTGGAACCCATACCCCAGTGAGAGTCATTGTGTGTGGAACCCGTACCCCAGTGAGAGTCAATGTGTGTGGAACCCGTATCCCAGTGAGAGTCAATGAGAGTGGAACCCATACCCCAGTGAGAGTCAGTGTGTGTGGAACCCGTACCCCACTGAGAGTGAGTGTGTGTGGAACCCGTACCCCAGTGAGAGTCAGTGTGTGTGGAACCCGTACCCCAGTGAGAGTTAGTGTGTGTGGAACCTGTACCCCAGTGAGAGTTAGTGTGTCTGGCACCCAGACCCCAGTGAGAGTCAGTGTGTGTGGAAACCGTACCCCAGTGAGAGTCAGTGTGTGTGCAACACGTACCCCAATGAGAGTCAGTGTGTGTGGAACCTGTACCCCAGTGAGACTCAGTGTGTCTGGCATCCATACGCCAGTGAGAGTCAGTGTGTGTGGAAACCGTACCCCAGTGAGAGTCAGTGTGTGTGGAACCCGTACCCCAGTGAGAGTCAGTGTGTGTGGAACCCGTACCCCAGTGAGAGTCAGTGTGTGTGGAACCAGTACCCCATTGAGAGTCCGTGTGTGTGGAACCCATACCCCAGTGAGAGTCAGTTTGTGTAGAACCCGTACACTAGTGAGAGTCAGTGTGTGTGGAACCCGTACCCCATTGAGAGTCCGTGTGTGTGGAACCCATACCCCAGTGAAAGTCAGTGTGTGTAGAACCCGTACACCAGTGAGAGTCAATGTGTGTGGAACCCGTACCCCAGTGAGAGACAGTGTGTGTGGAACCCGTACGTCAGTGAGAGTGAGTGTGTGTGGAACCCATACCCCAGTGAAGGCCAGTGTGTGTGGAACCCGTACCCCAGTGAGAGTCAGTGTGTGTGGAATCCGTATCCCAGTGAGAGTCAGTTGTGTGGAACCCGTACCCCAGTGAGAGTCAGTTTGTGTGGAACCCTTACCCCAGTGAGAGTCAGTGTATGTGGAACCCGTAACCAAGTGAGAGTCAGTGTGCGTCGAACCCGTACCCCAGTGAGAGACAGTTTGCGTGAAACCCGTACCCCCGTGTGAGTCACTGTGTGTGGAACCTGTACCCCAGTGAGAGTCAGTGTGTGTGGAACCCGCACCCCAGTGAGAGTCAGTGTGTGTGGAAACCGTACCCCTGTGAGAGTCAGTGTGTGTGGAACCCGTACCCCAGTGAGATTCACTGTGTGTGGAACCCGTACCCGAGTGAGAGTCAGTGTGTGTGGAACCCGTACACCAGTGAGAGTCAGTGTGTGTGGAACCAATACCCCAAAGAGAGTCAATGTGTGTTGCAGTCATACTCCAGTGAGAGTCAGTGTGCGTAGACCCCGTACACCAGTGAGAGTCAGTGTGTGTGGAACCCGTCCCCAGTGAGAGTCAGTGAGAGTGAAACCCATTCCCCAGTGGGAGTCAGTGTGTGTGGAACCCGTACCCCATTGAGCGTTGTGTGTGTGGAACCCATACCCCAGTGAGAGTCAGTGTGTGAGGAACCCGTACACCAGTGAGACTCAGTATGTGTGGAACCCGTCCCCAGTGAGAGTCAGTGAGAGTGGAACCCATTCCCCAGTGAGAGTCAGTGTGTGTGGAACCCGTACCCCATTGAGAGTCCGTCTGTGTGGAACCCATACCCCAGTGAGAGTCAGTGTATGTGGAACCCGTACCCCAGTGAGAGTCAATGTGTGTGGAACCCGTATCCCAGTGAGAGTCAATGAGAGTGGAACCCATACCACAGTGACAGTCAGTGTGTGTGGAACCCGTACCCCACTGAGAGTGAGTGTGTGTGGAACCCGTACCCCAGTGAGAGTCAGTGTGTGTGGAACCCGTACCCCAGTGAGAGTTAGTGTGTGTGGAACCTGTACCCCAGTGAGAGTTAGTGTGTCTGGCACCCAGACCCCAGTGAGAGTCAGTGTGTGTGGAAACCGTACCCCAGTGAGAGTCAGTGTGTGTGCAACCCGTACAACAATGAGAGTCAGTGTGTGTGGAACCTGTACCCCAGTGAGAGTCAGTGTGTCTGGCATCCATACCCCAGTGAGAGTCAGTGTGTGTGGAAACCGTACCCCAGTGAGAGTCAGTGTGTGTGGAACCCGTACCCCAGTGAGAGTCAGTGTGTGTGGAACCCGTACCCCAGTGAGAGTCAGTGTGTGTGGAACCAGTACCCCATTGAGAGTCCGTGTGTGTGGAACCCATACCCCAGTGAGAGTCAGTGTGTGTAGAACCCGTACACAAGTGAGAGTCAGTGTGTGTGGAACCCGTACCCCATTGAGAGTCCGTGTGTGTGGAACCCATACCCCAGTGAAAGTCAGTGTGTGTAGAACCCGTACACCAGTGAGAGTCAATGTGTGTGGAACCCGTACCCCAGTGAGAGTCAGTGTGTGTGGAACCCGTACGTCAGTGAGAGTGAGTGTGTGTGGAACCCATACCCCAGTGAGGGCCAGTGTGCGTGGAACCCGTACTGCAGTGAGAGTCAGTGTGTGTGGAATCCGTATCCCAGTGAGAGTCAGTTGTGTGGAACCCGTACCCCAGTGAGAGTCAGTTTGTGTGGAACCCTTACCCCAGTGAGAGTCAGTGTATGTGGAACCCGTAACCCAGTGAGAGTCAGTGTGCGTCGAACCCGTACCCCACTGAGAGACAGTTTGCGTGAAACCCGTACCCCCGTGTGAGTCACTGTGTGTGGAACCTGTATCCCAGTGAGAGTCAGTGTGTGCGGAACCTGTACCCCAGTGAGAGTCAGTGTGTGTGGAACCCGTACCCCAGTGAGAGTCAGTGTGTGTGGAACCCATACCCCAGTGAGAGTCAGTGTGTGTGGAACCCGTACACCAGTGAGAGTCAGTGTGTGTGGAACCCGTCCCCAGTGAGAGTCAGTGAGAGTGGAACCCATTCCCCAGTGAGAGTCAGTGTGTGTGGAACCCGTACCCCAGTGAGAGTCAATGTGTGTGGAACCCATACCACAGTGACAGTCAGTGTGTGTGGAACCCGTACCCCACTGAGAGTGAGTGTGTGTGGAACCCGTACCCCAGTGAGAGTCAGTGTGTGTGGAACCCGTACCCCAGTGAGAGTTAGTGTGTGTGGAACCTGTACCCCAGTGAGAGTCAGTGTGTGTGGAACCCGTACCCCAGTGAGAGTCAGTGTGTGTGGAACCCGTACCCCAGTGAGAGTCAGTGTGTGGGGAACCCTTACCCCAGTGAGAGTCAGTGTGTGTGGAACCCGTATCCCAGTGAGAGTCAATGAGAGTGGAACCCATACCACAGTGACAGTCAGTGTGTGTGGAATCCGTACCCCACTGAGAGTGAGTGTGTGTGGAACCCGTACCCCAGTGAGAGTCAGTGTGTGTGGAACCCGTACCCCAGTGAGAGTTAGTGTGTGTGGAACCTGTACCCCAGTGAGAGTTAGTGTGTCTGGCACCCAGACCCCAGTGAGAGTCAGTGTGTGTGGAAACGGTACCCCAGTGAGAGTCAGTGTGTGTGCAACCCGTACACCAATGAGAGTCAGTGTTTGTGGAACCTGTACCCCAGTGAGAGTCAGTGTGTCTGGCATCCATACCCCAGTGAGAGTCAGTGTGTGTGGAAACCGTACCCCAGTGAGAGTCAGTGTGTGTGGAACCCGTACCCCAGTGAGAGTCAGTGTGTGTGGAACCAGTACCCCATTGAGAGTCCGTGTGTGTGGAACCCATACCCCAGTGAGAGTCAGTGTGTGTAGAACCCGTACACTAGTGAGAGTCAGTGTGTGTGGAACCCGTACCCCATTGAGAGTCCGTGTGTGTGGAACCCATACCCCAGTGAAAGTCAGTGTGTGTAGAACCCGTACACCAGTGAGAGTCAATGTGTGTGGAACCCGTACCCCAGTGAGAGTCAGTGTGTGTGGAACCCGTACGTCAGTGAGAGTGAGTGTGTGTGGAACCCATACCCCAGTGAGGGCCAGTGTGTGTGGAACCCGTACCCCAGTGAGAGTCAGTGTGTGTGGAATCCGTATCCCAGTGAGAGTCAGTTGTGTGGAACCCGTACCCCAGTGAGAGTCAGTTTGTGTGGAACCCTTACCCCAGTGAGAGTCAGTGTATGTGTAACCCGTAACCCAGTGAGAGTCAGTGTGCGTCGAACCCGTACCCCACTGAGAGACAGTTTGCGTGAAACCCGTACCCCCGTGTGAGTCACTGTGTGTGGAACCTGTACCCCAGTGAGAGTCATTGTGTGTGGAACCCGTATCCCAGTGAGAGTCAATGAGAGTGGAACCCATACCCCAGTGAGACTCAGTGTGTGTGGAACCCGTACCCCACTGAGAGTGAGTGTGTGTGGAACCCGTACCCCAGTGAGAGTCAGTGTGTGTGGAACCCGTACCCCATTGAGAATCAGTGTGTGTGGAACCTGTACCCCAGTGAGAGTCAGTGTGTCTGGCATCTATACCCCAGTGAGAGTCAGTGTGTGTGGAAACCGTACCCCAGTGAGAGTCAGTGTGTGTGGAACCCGTACCCCAGTGAGAGTCAGTGTGTGTGGAACCCGTACCCCAGTGAGAGTCAGTGTGTGCGGAACCCGTACCCCATTGAGAGTCCGTGTGTGTGGAACCCATACCCCAGTGAGAGTCAGTGTGTGTAGAACCCATACACTAGTGAGAGTCAGTGTGTGTGGAACCCGTACCCCATTGAGAGTCCGTGTGTGTGGAACCCATACCCCAGTGAAAGTCAGTGTGTGTAGAACCCGTACACCAGTGAGAGTCAGTGTGTGTGGAACCCGTACGTCAGTGAGAGTGAGTGTGTGTGGAACCCATACCCCAGTGAGGGCCAGTGTGTGTGGAATCCGTATCCCAGTGAGAGTCAGTTGTGTGGAACCCGTACCCCAGTGAGAGTCAGTTTGTGTGGAACCCTTACCCCAGTGAGAGTCAGTGTATGTGGAACCCAGTGAGAGTCAGTGTGCGTCGAACCTGTACCCCAGTGAGAGACAGTTTGCGTGAAACCCGTACCCCCGTGTGAGTCACTGTGTGTGGAACCTGTACCCCAGTGAGAGTCATTGTGTGTGGAACCTGTACCCCAGTGAGAGTCAGTGTGTGTGGAACCCGTACCCCAGTGAGAGTCAGTGTGTGTGGAACCTGTACCCCAGTGAGAGTCAGTGTGTGTGGAACCCGTTCCCCAGTGAGAGTCAGTGTGTGTGGAACCCATACCCCAGTGAGAGTCAGTGTGTGTGGAACCCGTACACCAGTGAGAGTCAGTGTGTGTGGAACCCGTCCCCAGTGAGAGTCAGTAAGAGTGGAACCCATTCCCCAGTGAGAGTCAGTGTGTGTGGAACCCGTACCCCATTGAGAGTCCGTGTGTGTGGAACCCATACCCCAGTGAGAGTCAGTGTGTGTGGAATCCATACCCCAGTGAGAGTCATTGTGTGTGGAACCCGTACCCCAGTGAGAGTCAATGTGTGTGGAACCCGTATCCCAGTGAGAGTCAATGAGAGTGGAACCCATACCCCAGTGAGAGTCAGTGTGTGTGGAACCCGTACCCCACTGAGAGTGAGTGTGTGTGGAACCCGTAGCCCAGTGAGAGTCAGTGTGTGTGGAACCCGTACCCCATTGAGAGTCAGTGTGTGTGGAACCTGTACCCCAGTGAGAGTCAGTGTGTGTGGAACCTGTACCCCAGTGAGGGTCAGTGTGTGTGGAATCCGTATCCCAGTGAGAGTCAGTTGTGTGGAACCCGTACCCCAGTGAGAGTCAGTTTGTGTGGAACCCTTACCCCAGTGAGAGTCAGTGTATGTGGAACCCGTAACCCAGTGAGAGTCAGTGTGCGTCGAACCCGTACCCCAGTGAGAGACAGTTTGCGTGAAACCCGTACCCCCGTGTGAGTCACTGTGTGTGGAACCTCTACCCCAGTGAGAGTCAGTGTGTGTGGAACCTGTACCCCAGTGAGAGTCAGTGTGTGTGGAACCCGTACCCCAGTGAGAGTCAGTGTGTGTGGAACCCGTTCCCCAGTGAGAGTCAGTGTGTGTGGAACCCATTTCCCAGTGAGAGTCAGTGTGTGTGGAACATGTACCTCAGTGAGAGTCAGTGTGTGTGGAACCCATACCCTTGGGAGAGTCAGTGTGTGTGGAACCCATACCCCAGTGAGAGTCAGTGTGTGTGGAACCCATACTCCAGTGATAATCAGTGTGTGTGGAACCCATACCCCAGTGAGAGTCAGTGTGTGTGGGACCCGTACCCCAGTGAGAGTCAGTGTGTGTGGAACCCATACCCCAGTGAGAGTCAGTGGGTGTGGACCCTGTATCCCAGTGAGATTCAGTGTGTGTGGAACCCGTCCCCAGTGAGAGTCAGTGAGAGTGGAACCCATTCCCCAGTGAGAGTCAGTATGTGTGGAACTCGTACCCCATTGAGAGTCCGTGTATGTGGAAGCCATACCCCAGTGAGAGTCAGTGTGTGTGGAACCCGTACCCCAGTGAGAGTCATTGTGTGTGGAACCCGTACCCCAGTGAGAGTCAATGTGTGTGGAACCCATACCCCAGTGAGAGTCAGTGTGTGTGGACCCTGTATCCCAGTGAGAGTCAGTGTGTGTGGAACCCGTACCCCATTGAGAGTCCGTGTATGTGGAAGCCATACCCCAGTGAGAGTCATTGTGTGTGGAACCTGTACCCCATTGAGAGTCAGTGTCTGTGGAACCCATACCCCAGTGAGAGTCATTGTGTGTGGAACCCGTACCCCAGTGAGAGTCAATGTGTGTGGAACCCGTACCCCTGTGAGAGTCAGTGAGAGTGGAACCTGTACCCCAGTGAGAGTCAGTGTGTGTGGAACCCGTACCCCAGTGAGAGTCAATGTGTGTGGAACCCGTACCCCAGTGAGAGTCAGTGTGTGTGGAACCCCTACCCCAGTGAGAGTCAGTGAGAGCGGAACATTCCCCAGTGACATTCAGTGTGTGTGGAACCCATACTCCAGTGAGAGTCAGTGTGTGTGGAACCCGTACCCCAGTGAGAGTCAGCGTGTGGAACCCATACCTCATTGAGAGTCAGTGTGTGTGGAACCCGTACCTCAGTGAGAGTCAGTGTGTGTGGAACCCGTACCCCAGTGAGAGTCAGCGTGTGGAACCCATACCTCATTGAGAGTCAGTGTGTGTGGAACCCGTACCTCAGTGAGAGTTAGTGTGTGTTGAACCCGTACCCCAGAGACAGTCAGTGTGTGTGGAACCCCTACCACAGTGAGAGTCAGTGTGTGGAACCCGTACCCCAGCGAGAGTCAGTGTGTGTGGAACCAATACCCCAGTGAGAATCAATGTGTCTGGAACCCGTACCCCAGTGAGAGTCAATGTGTCTGGAACCCGTACCCCAGTGTGAGTCAGTGTGTGTGGAACCCGTACCCCAGTGTGAGTCAGTGTGTGTGGAACCCGTACCCCAGTGAGAGTCAGTGTGTGTGGAACCCGTACCCCAGTGAGAGTCAGTGTGTGTGGTACGGGAATCCCAGTGAGAGTCAGTCTGTGTGGAACCTGTACCCCAGTGAGAGTCAGTGCGTGTGGAACCCGTACCCCAGTGAGAGTCAATGTGTGTGGAACCCGTACCCCTGTGAGAGTCAGTGAGAGTGGAACCTGTACCCCACTGAGAGTCAGTGTTTGTGGAACCCGTACCCCAGTGAGAGTCAATGTGTGTGGAACCCGTACCCCAGTGAGAGTCAGTGTGTGTGGAACCCCTACCCCAGTGAGAGTCAGTGAGAGCGGAACATTCCCCAGTGACATTCAGTGTGTGTGGAACCCATACTCCAGTGAGAGTCAGTGTGTGTGGAACCCGTACCCCAGTGAGAGTCAGCTTTGGAACCCATACCTCATTGAGAGTCAGTGTGTGTGGAACCCGTACCTCAGTGAGAGTCAGTGTGTGTGGAACCCGTACCCCAGTGAGAGTCAGCGTGTGGAACCCATACCTCATTGAGAGTCAGTGTGTGTGGAACCCGTACCTCAGTGAGAGTTAGTGTGTGTTGAACCCGTACCCCAGAGACAGTCAGTGTGTGTGGAACCCCTACCACAGTGAGAGTCAGTGTGTGGAACCCGTACCCCAGCGAGAGTCAGTGTGTGTGGAACCAATACCCCAGTGAGAATCAATGTGTCTGGAACCCGTGCCCCAGTGAGAGTCAATGTGTCTGGAACCCGTACCCCAGTGTGAGTCAGTGTGTGTGGAACCCGTACCCCAGTGTGAGTCAGTGTGTGTGGAACCCGTACCCCAGTGAGAGTCAGTGTGTGTGGAACCCGTACCCCAGTGAGAGTCAGTGTGTGTGGTACGGGAATCCCAGTGAGAGTCAGTGTGTGTGGAACCTGTACCCCAGTGAGAGTCAGTGCGTGTGGAACCCGTACCCCAGTGAGAGTCACTGTGTGTGAGAAAAATTCTTTGTCTCTTGGTCCTCAATATCTTCCTCGTGCTTTTCAGGTGTACTTTTTTCTGACCAATGTTTTCGCGAGACGGAGAAGGAGTCTAAGTAGGCGTGTCAAACGAGAGGCTGAGACTGGTCTCGCACTCTATCGCCGTCTCGCCGCGGCCTCTGGGGGTGATGCGGTGGTGATAACCAGGAGCCAACTCTTCGAACTGACTTCAATCATTGATGATTCCACAAGTGGAGCCCTTGTAAGTTCCCCAAATTGAAAAGACAGCAGTCCCGTCAACGGTGGGTATCATGTATCCCAACGGACAATGTTGGGATCCAGGGAGGGACCAGTACATAAAGAAAGCGAGGTTAGACATCCCACTCATCTCCTCGGAGGATGAAGCCAAAGGGTTATCAGTTTTAAACAGAGAAAATAATCTTTGTTCAAAATTTGAAATGTAGAACAACTTCTAATATCAGTCTGACACTCTGCATTCAGAATTAACCTGTGGTAAATATGAATCAACAGACATGCTATGGTCAAGTGCAGCACACTAGACATTAAATAGCAGATGTTACAAAGACATATGCCAGAGGTTTCTTGCCAACCCACCCTGACCTCAGTGACCAGCATTTGTCACAGAATCTCATTGACCGACCGTCCCCCTCACAAGGGTGTTCAACTTTTCACTTTTAATGACCTAACCTCTGTGTATCCTGAAAAGCCTCCCCCATCCCGACTGGCCCAAAGATTTGCCTCTTCCATATCGTCCAATCTCCTCTCCTGAGACTGCAGATGATACTAAGATTGGTGGAGTTGCAGATAGCGAGGAGGACTGTCAGAGAATACAGCAAAATATAAATAGATTGGAGAGTTGGGCAGAGAAATGGCAGATGGAGTTCAATCCAGGCAAATGCGAGGTGATGCATTTTGGAAGATCTCGTTCAAGAGCGGGCTATACGGTCAATGGAAGAGTCCTGGGGAAAATTGATGTACAGAGAGATCTGGGAGTTCAGGTCCATTGTACCCTGAAGGTGGCAACGCAGGTTGATAGAGTGGTCAAGAAGGCATACAGCATGCTTGCCTTCATCGGATGGAGTATTGAGTACAAGAGTCGGCAGGTCATGTTACAGTTGTATAGGACTTTGGTTAGGCCACATTTGGAATACTGCGTGCAGTCCTGGTCACCACATTACCAGAAAAATGTGGATGCTTTAGAGAGGGTGCAGAGGAGGTTCACCAGGATGTTGCCTGGTATGGAGGGTGCTAGCTATGAAGAAAGGTTGAGTAGATTAGGATTGTTTTCGTTGGAAAGGTTGAGGGGGAACCTGATTGAGGTCTACAAAATTATGAGAGATATGGACAGGGTGGATAGCAACAAGCTTTTTCCAAGAGTGGGGGTGTCAATTACAAGGGGTCATGATTTCAAGGTGAGAGGGGGAAAGTTTAAGGGAGATGTGCGTGGAACGTTTTTTATGCAGAGGGTGGTGGGTGCCTGGAACGCTTTGCCAGCGGAGGTGGTAGAGGCGGGCACAATAGCATCATTGTGGACTCAGCTCCACTTTCCGGCCCGAACACCATAACCCTTAATCCCTTTATTCTTCCAAAAACTATCTATCTTTATCTTAAAAACATTCCCATTGACTGTCTGCCCCGCTTGTTGTTGCCGGTGAGGGTGGAGTATTTGGCACCCAGCCAAATCTCACATTAACGGCATCGGGACGGAGAATCCCGCCCAGAGCCAATCCCGTTGGTTTTAGCAAATTATGCAAGCTGTCTTCATCAAAAGGCAATAAATACCTTCTCTTCGGCTGTATTTCCTATCAGACCACAAGGTGCTGAAGTAGGTCACTAGGCCATTCAATGAGATCATGACTGTTCTGATAGGATAATCCTCAACTCCCACTTTCCCGCCTGATGCACAATCAATGACCACTAAAGTGAGGTTGTAGTCCAACTGAAGGCTGTAATAAGCTAGATGTTTCACCCAGCAGCTCAGGTACAGAATGAAGGCTGCTGGGGCGGCACGGGTTCTTATACCCCGCCTAGCAGGTCGGAGCTACCATACATCCTAACCAATAGAAAGCGTACAGTTTCCACCAGTGGTTCTCCAGCCTATCAGGTACCGTAATACCTATAATACCACATTCACCCCCTGTTAAAAGAGAGTCCGGCGGGGGTGGTGGCCTGATACTACAAACATGCCAACATGGTAGAATTAGTTATGGAGGTACCGTAATACCTCCGTACAGTGTTTAGTAACTATTTACAATTCTGATAGCTGTGTACATTTGATGGTTTACATTTACAGTTTACAGTTTACAATTTAAAATGGAGCAATCAGTTTACAGGTTACCATCTACAATTTAAAATGAAGCAATCAGTCAATCGGGGGCCCTGGTCGTCCTCTGTGATCGCCTGAGCCTCGGTGGTGACTCCGGTGGAGGCTTGGGCGTCTGAGACTCCGGGAGCGTGGCTTCGATCTCCATGGCAGCTTCGGCACCCCTAGACGGCGCTGGTGGGGAAAGCGGTTGACCTGGGAAGGTAGCGCCTGCGGGGAGCGTCGGTGGGTGGGGGGGGGGGGGCCTAGACGGGGCCGGCGGAAGGACTGATCCTCCTGTAATGTGCCTCGGTGGAGGGGATGGTGGGACTGGTGGCTGGGATGTGCGTGGGGTTCCGGCGGGCTCCATGTCTCGTAGGGAGACCGTATCTTGTGGGCCATCGGGGTACGCCAAATAGGCGTACTGGGGGTTAGCATGGAGCAGATGGACCCTCTCGACCAACGGGTCCGACTTGTGCGCCCGCACGTGTTTTCGGAGCAGGATGGGTCCGGGAGCTGCCAGCCAGGTCGGGAGCGAGGTCCCAGAGGAGGACTTCCTGGGGAAGACAAGGAGACGTTCGTGAGGTGTCTGGTTGGTGGTCGTACAAAGCAGTGACCGGATGGAGTGGAGGGCATCCGGGAGGACTTCCTGCCAGCGGGAGACTGGGAGGTTCCTGGACCGTAGGGCCAGTAGGACGGCCTTCAAGACCGTTCCATTCTCCCTCTCTACCTGTCCGTTACCCCGGGGGTTGTAACTGGTCGTACTGCTCGAGGCGATGCCCTTGCTGAGCAGGAATTGACGCAGTTTGTTGCTCATAAAGGAGGACCCCCTATCACTGTGTATGTAAGCGCAGATTTGGCAGTCCCTGGTGGCTGTCCTGACCTCCTCGATGGAGTAGGGCAGATTACGGGTCTTGATAAAGTGGAAGAAGTGAGTGACCCCCCGGGTGGCAGAGGTCCTCGTGGAGGGCTCGGAGGCGGTCCACTTGTGCGGTGGCACATGTGCCGCGGGACAGGGCATCAGGAGGCTCGTTTAGCTTCCCGGGACGATATAAGATCTCGTAGTTGAAGGTGGAGAGTTCGATCCTCCACCGCAAGATCTTGTCGTTTTTTTATCTTGCCCCGCTGTGCATTATCGAACATGAAAGCAACCGACCGTTGGTCCGTGAGGAGAGTGAATCTCCTGCTGGCCAGGTAATGCCTCCAATGTCTCACAGCTTCTACTATGGCCTGGGCCTCCTTTTCGACTGAGGAGTGGCAGATTTCAGAAGCGTGGAGGGTACGGGAAAAGAAGGCCACAGTCCTGCCCGCTTGGTTGAGGGTGGCCGCCAGAGCTACGTTGGACGCATCGCTCTCGACCTGGAAGGGGAGGGACTCGTCGATGGCATGCATTGTGGCCTTTGCAATGTCTGCTTTGATGCGGTGAAGGCCTGGCGGGCCTATATCGACAGGGGAAAAGCTGTGGATTGGATCAGCTGGGGACCCACTGGGCGTAGTAACTGAAAAACCCCAGGCAACGCTTCAGGGCCTTGGGGCAGTGAGGGAGGGGGAACTCCATAAGGGGGCGCATGCGTTCAGGGTCGGGACCTATAACTCCATTTCGCACTACGTAGCCGAGGATGGCTAGGCGGTCGGGCTAAACACGCATTTATCCTTGTTGTATGTAAGGGTAAGGATTTTAGCGGTCTGGAGGAATTTTCGGAGGTTGGTGTCGTGGTCCTGCTGGTCATGGCCGCAGATGGTGACATTATCACGATACGGGAATGTTGCCCGCAAACCGTGCTGGTCAACCATTCGGTCCATCTCGCGCTGGAAGACCGAGACCCCGTTGGTGACACCGAAGGGAACCCTTAAGAAGTGGTAGAGCCGCCCATCTGCCTCGAAGGCAGTGTATTTGCGGTCAATAGTGCGGATGGGGAGCTGGTGGTTGGTGGACTTGAGATCCACCATGGAGAAGACCTTGTAATACGCGATCCTGTTTACCAGGTCGGATATGCAGGGGAGAGGGTACGCGTCCAGCTGCGTAAACCTGTTGATAGTCTGACTGTAGTCGATGACCATCCTATGTTTCTCCCTGGTCTTTACCACCACTACTTGAGCTCTCTAGGGGCTGTTACTGGCTTCAATGACCCCTTCCCTCAGTAGCCTTTGGACCTCTGACCTAATAAAGATCCGGTCCTGGGCACTGTACCGTCTGCGCCTGGTGGCAACGGGTTTGCAATCCGGGGTGAGGTTCGCAAACAGGGAAGGCGGGTCCATCTTAAGGGCCGCGAGGCCGCAGACAGTAAGGGGGGGTATAGGGCCGGCGAATTTGAAGGTTAGACTTTGGAGGTTACACTGGAAGTCTAAACCCAGGAGTGTAGCCGCGCAGAGGTGGGGAAGGACGTAGAGACGGAAATTTTTGAACTCCCTTCCCTGGACTGTGAGGTTTGCTGCACAAAACCCCATTATCTCCACTGAGTGTGAACCGGAGGCCAGAGAGATTTTGTGATTAACGGGGTGGTTGAGGAGAGAACAGCACCTTACCGTGTCGGGGTGTATGAAGCTCTCCGTGCTCCCAGAGCCGATTAGGCAGGATGTCTCGTGCCCGTTGATGAATACGGTTGTTGTAACAGTTGAGAGTGTTCGAGGCCGGGACTGATCCAGGGTCACCGAGGCTAATCGCAGCAGTTGAGAGTTCTCTTCGGGCAGTGCGTGGTCAGCCGAGCTGGGGTCCTGGGGGTTCATCCAAGATGGCGGCTCCCATTAGTCACACATGGCTGGGGGTGCACAAAATGGTGGCGCCCATCCCTCCAACGTGGCGTCCGCGGTAAAAGATGGCGGCGCCCGGGGTCCGCACGTGGCCCTGGAATAGGAAGATTGCGGCGACCGCTGGCCGCACGGGGACCGTGGAGAAGTTTGTGGTTGCGGTCCGCATTCACCGCCGCAGACCGCGGCAACCGCACGGGCCTGACATACCCCCACGAAGTGGCCCTTTTTGCCGCATCCCTTGCAGGTGGATGCGCGGGTGGGCAGCGCTGGCGGGAGTGCTTGGCCTGCCCGCAAAAGTAGCAGTGGGGCCCCCCGGGGTTGCCTGGCCGCCTTGCAGCGCAGGCCCGTGGGAGGATGGGGGAAGTCTCGGGGGTCGGCCGCGGAGGGGTTCCACGCTGCCCGGGGGCTGCCGCGCGGTCGGGAACGTAAGCGTGGACGTTCCTGGAGACCACGTTCAGGGAGCCTGCAAGGGCCTGTGCCTCCCTGAGACTCAGAGTGTCTTTTTCTAACAGTCGCTGACGGATTTGTGAGGATAGCATACCTGCCACGAAAGCGTCCCGGACTAAGAGTTCAGTGTGTTCGCTCGCCCAAACTTGCACGCAGCTGCAGCTTCTCCCCAACACCAGGAGTGCACGGTAGAATTCTTCCAACAATTCCCCAGGGGTTTGTCGCCTTGTTGCAAGCAGGTGCCGGGCGTAGACCTGGTTTACCGTACGAATATAGTGTCCTTTTAGCAGCTCTATTGCTGCATCGAAGTATTCCGCTTCCTTGATGAGGGTGTAAACCTCCGGGCTCACCCTTGAGTGCAGGACTTGCAGTTTCTGCTCTCCTGTGGGTGTGTTTTTGGCCGTCCCGAAATACCCTTTAAAGCACTCCAGCCAGTGCTTGAAGATTGCCGCTGTGTTCGCCGCGTGGGGGCTAAGTTGCAGACACTCCGGCTTGATTCGGAGCTCCATCCTTTCTTCTTAAAAAACTAGCTTATTAAATTGATGCACGATCAATGGCCACTAAAGCGAGGTTGTAGTCCAACTGAAGGCTTTAATAAGCTAGATGTTTCCCCCAGCAGCTCAGGTACAGAATGAAGGCTGCTGGGGCGGCACGGGTTCTTATACCCCGCCTAGCAGGGCGGAGCTACCAAACATCCTAACCAATAGAAAGCATACAGTTTCCACCAATGGTGCTCCAGCCTATCAGGTACCGTAATACCTAAAATACCACACCGCCTTATCCCTATAACCCTCGATTCCCTCACTGGTTAAAATTATGTCCATCTCAACATTATATCCTGCATGAGACCTCCGGGTTCAGACCAATTAGCCTCCCAGTGAGTCTCATTCAGTATGAGCTTCCCCACGAAGGGGCGTGGGCCCCGTCAGCGGAGCCATGGACACAATGCATAAAAGCTCAGCCCGAGTGAGAGCTGGGCAGTCCTGACTGGGACCTGTGTACAATGTGTAAATGGTTTCTGGTTCAGCAAATATCCAGTTTCCTTGTGCCCCTCATGTGGGCTCCTCTGTGGACACAACACTCAGCCTTGAACATACTTCACGAGCCAGCCTCTACAGGTCTTTGCGGTAAGGAATTCCACAGATTCACTACCCTCCAAGAGGAGAATTTCTCCTCATCGCTGTTTTAAATGGGCGACCCCTTACTCTGGGAATATGCCCCTGGTCCCAGACTCTTGCACATGAGGAAACATCCTCTCAGCTCCACCCTGTCAAGCCCCCTGAGAATCCTATACATCTGAAGAAGGTCACCTCTCATTCTCCTAAATCCCAATGAGTACAGGTCGAGTTAGTCTAAGTGTCAAACGTAACTATCTGCCGATTTCTAATTGGTTCCTGACACCCACTAGTGCCTCCTGGTGTTTGAATAAAAAGGCCTAGTGAAAGAAATGAGACAACTTAAATAAGGCCTTATTCCTTACCCAATTTAATATAGCTTGTCAAGGCTGCAAACATTCTGCGACCTCCACCTTATCATTCCAGACTGGTGGGGAACCCACCATTTTACAAGTCTCTTCATTTATGACTAGTATATTTCAGCTCAAGTACAATAATGCGTAAAAAGAAAACAAAAATACCAACTTTGTATTACATGATATATTACTCGGTTTACTCATAGATCTATTGATTTGCTGTTTGTACTTTCACTTTTTCACAATTAAAGCTCATTCTTTGAATGATCTGGCTGGTTTCCAATAATACAGTAACTGATTTAGCTTTGAACATGTCCTCCAGATTAAATGATTTATCATCACAGGACCAGTTCAAAATGGCGTTTTAATGTTTCATTACAATGAAGGTAGATTAAGAAGAATCTGAAAATGGTTGGGTTGCACTAAATCTATTGAATTTGAGACTACCAACTCTCCCAGAACAAAACAACATCTGCCTGGACTTCACTTCTTTCGCAAGTGGTGCAGACACCATGGGCTGGATTTTCCGATTTGGAGACTATGTCCCCCACGCCGGCGTGGGAACGGTGGCCTTTTACGCCAGGAAACCTGGCGCAAAATGGCCACCGATTCCCCTGGGGGCTAGCAGGGAGGCGGTGTAGAGCCCCCGGCTCGGGTTGCTGACATGCCCCGGAGAATTGCCGGGACCATGGCCGCGTACGGGCACTGCGGCGGCCAGCAGCAGCCGCGGCCAGCAGCAGCCGCGCCGTGCTTTATGGCGGATACCGCTCGTGGACCCAGCCCATGAAATAGTGCTCCTCTTCAGCCGGCTCGCCTGCACCGGACTGCCCCATCACGGTGCTCCCATCCCCGAATAATGTCCCCCTATCGCGGATCGGCCCTCCCCCGACTGTGGCGGCACTGGCCTGAGTCCGCTTCCACGACGCCGAGTTCCCGACGGGTGGGACCACACAAGACCCTCGCTGTCGGGAACTCGGCTGATCGGGGGCGGGGCATCAGGGGGTGGGCCTCAGGCAATGGCTGGAGGCCGTGGATGTGTGGCACAGCGTACTCCTGAGTACGCCGCTTTTCAGGGGGCGGAGCATCGTGAAAGCAGCGCCGCCCCGATTTCGGCGTCATTGGCGATTCTCCGCCCCATCGCCGAACGCAATTTCAGCGTCGGGAATCAGAGATTCCAGCCCCATGTTTCCAATTCTCCAGCCGTGTATCTGCTGTTTCATAGCTCGATCTCTTTCTGATTCCATTAAACAAATAGGAGTAACCTTCTGAATTGCCATTTTCTTCCAGGTGATCTGACAATCTCTGACTTTAATCTGTATCTCGACTGGGCAAATCAAATAGGCAGTCATATCATGGGGGATGAATTCCTGGAATGCGTATGAGATTTTTCTGTATATCGACGGACCAATTAGGGAACGTGCTATCCTGGGTTAGATATTATGCAATGAGAAGGGGTTAATTAGCAAACTAATTGTGCGGGATCCTTTAGGGAAGAATGACCACAACATGATATAATTCCTCATGGAAAGTGACCCCCATTCTGAAATGAGGGTCCTAAATCTAATCAAAGGGAACTAGGAAGCTATGAGGTATGAGTTGGCTAAGGTAGATTGGGGCATTTAATTAAAATGTATGATGGTGGATAGTCAATGGCTAATATTTAAGGATTAAATATATACATTGCAACAGTTGTACATTCCTGTCTGGTGCAAAGAGGCTCCAGGAAAAGTGGGCAAACCATGGCTTCAAAGGAAATTAAGGATAGTATTCAATCCAAAGAGGAGTCAGATAAAGTTGCCAGAGGATTGCGAGCAGTTTTAAATTCAGCAAAGGCAGAAGAAAAGATTGATTAAGAGGGGAAAACAGGGTATGAGAATAAACGTGCAAGGAACATAAAAGTGGACTGAAAATTTTGAATAAGTGTACACAAAGTAAAAGATAACTGAAGAGAAATGTAGGTCCCTTACAGTCCAAAACAGGACAACTTATAATAGAGAATGAGGAAATGGCAGAGCAATTGAACAACTACTCCAGTTATACCAACAGAGATTAAGACACAAATAGCTTCCCAGAAAAGATAAGAAATCACAGGTCTAACGGGAAGGGGAAATTGATGGAAATTAGTATTCCTAACAAAATAGTGCTGGAGAAATTAATGGGACTGAAAGCTGATAACCCGTAACCCAGTGAGAGTCAGTGTGTGTGGAACCCGCAGCCCAGTGAGAGTCAGTGTGTGTGGAACCCGTACACCAGTGAGAGTCAGTGTGTGTGTAACCCGTACCCCAGTGAGAGTCAGTGTGTGTGGATCCCGTACCCCAGTGAGAGTCAGTGTGTGTGGAAACCCGGACCCCAGTGAGTGTCAGTGTGAGTGGGACCCGTACCCAAGTGAAAGTCAAAATGTGTAGAACCCTTACCCCTGTGACAGTCAGTGTGTGTGGCACCCATACCCCAGTGAGAGTCAGTGTGTGTGGAACCCGTATCCCAGTGAAAGTCAGTGTGTGTGGAACCTGTACCCCAGTGAGAGTCAGTGTGTGTGGAACCCGTACCCCAGTGAGAGTCAGTGTGTGTGGAACCCGTACCCCAGTGAGAGTCAGTGTGTGTGGAACCTGTACCCCAGTGAGAGTCAGTGTGTGTGGAACCTGTACCCCAGTGAGAGTCAGTGTGTGTGGAACCCGTAATCCATTGAGAGTCAGTGTGTGTGGAACCTGTACCCCAGTGAGAGTCAGTGTGGTGGAAACCGTATCCCAGTAGGAATCAGTGTGTGTGGAGCCCGTACCCCAGTGAGAGTCAGTGTGTGTGGAACACGTACCTCAGTGAGAGTCAGTGTGTGTGGAACCCGTACCCCAGTGAGAGTCAGTGTGCATGGAACCCGTACCCCAGTGAGAGTCAGTGTGTGTGGAACACGTACCCCATAGAGAGTCAGTGTGTGTGGAACCCGTACCCCAGTGAGAGTCAGTGTGTGTGGAACCCGTACCCCAGTGAGAGTCAGTGTGTGTGGAACCCGTACCCCAGTGAGAGTCAGTGTGCGTGGAACCCGTACCTCAGTGAGAGTCAGTGTGTGTGGAACCTGTACCACAGTGAGAGTCAGTGTGTGTGGACCTGTACCCCAGTGAGAGTCAGTGTGTGTGGAACCCGTACCCCAGAGAGAGTCAGTGTGTGTGGAATGCATACCCCAGTGAGATTCAGTGTGTGTGGAACTCGTACACCAGTGAGAGTCAGTGTGTGTGGAACCCGTACCCCAGTGAGAGACAGTGTGTGTGGAACTCGTACCCCAGTGAGAGTCAGTGTGTGTGGAATCCATACCCCAGTGAGAGTCAGTGTGTGTGGAACCCATACCCCAGTGAGAGTCAGTGTGTGTGGAACACGTACCCCAGTGAGAGTCAGTGTGTGTTGAATCCATACCCCAGTGAGAGCCAGTGTGTGTTGAATCCATACCCCAGTGAGAGTCAGTGTGTGTGGACCCGTACCCCAGTGAGAGTCAGTTTGTGTGTAACACGTACCCCAGTGAGAGTCAGTGTGTGTGGAACCTGTACCCCAGTGAGAGTCAGTGTGTGTGGAACCTGTACCCCAGTGAGAGCCAGTGTGTGTTGAATCCATACCCCAGTGAGAGCCAGTGTGTGTTGAATCCATACCCCAGTGAGAG
This sequence comes from Scyliorhinus torazame, assembly GCF_047496885.1. Lineage (NCBI taxonomy): Eukaryota > Metazoa > Chordata > Chondrichthyes > Carcharhiniformes > Scyliorhinidae > Scyliorhinus > Scyliorhinus torazame. Next base: position 76,719,381 of record NC_092718.1, on the reverse strand, counting down.
TCAGTGTGTGTGGACCCGTACCCCAGTGAGAGTCAGTTTGTGTGGAACACGTACCCCAGTGAGAGTCAGTGTGTGTGGAACTCGTACCCCAGTGAGAGTCAGTGTGTGTGGAATCCATACCCCAGTGAGAGTCAGTGTGTGTAGAACCCCTACCCTAGTGAGAGTCAGTGTGTGTGGAACCCGTACCCCAGTGAGAGTCAGTGTGTGTGGAAGCCGTACCCCAGTGACAGTCAGTGTGTGTGGAACCCATACCCCAGTGAGAGTCAGTGTGTGTGGAACACGTACCCCAGTGAGAGTCAGTTTGTGTGGAACACGTACCCCAGTGAGAGTCTGTGTGTGTGGAACCCGTACCCCAGTGAGAGTCAGTGTGTGTGGAACCCGTACCTCAGTGAGAGTCAATGTGTGTGGAACCCGTACCCTAGTGAGAGTCAGTGTGTGCGGAACCCGTACCCTAGTGAGAGTCAGTGTGTGTGGAACCCGTACCCCAGTGAGAGTCAGTGTGTGTGGAACCCGTACCCCAGTGAGAGTCAGTGTGTGAGGAACCCGTACACCAGTGAGAGTCAGTGTGTGTGTAACCCGTACCCCAGTGAGAGTCAGTGTGTGTGGATCCCGTACCCCAGTGAGAGTCAGTGTGTGTGGAAACCCGTACCCCAGTGAGTGTCAGTGTGAGTGGGACCCGTACCCAAGTGAAAGTCAAAATGTGTAGAACCCTTACCCCTGTGACAGTCAGTGTGTGTGGCACCCATACCCCAGTGAGAGTCAGTGTGTGTGGAACCCGTATCCCAGTGAAAGTCAGTGTGTGTGGAACCTGTACCCCAGTGAGAGTCAGTGTGTGTGGAACCCGTACCCCAGTGAGAGTCAGTGTGTGTGGAACCCGTACCCCAGTGAGAGTCAGTGTGTGTGGAACCTGTACCCCAGTGAGAGTCAGTGTGTGTGGAACCTGTACCCCAGTGAGAGTCAGTGTGTGTGGAACCCGTAATCCAGTGAGAGTCAGTGTGTGTGGAACCTGTACCCCAGTGAGAGTCAGTGTGGTGGAAACCGTATCCCAGTAGGAATCAGTGTGTGTGGAGCCCGTACCCCAGTGAGAGTCAGTGTGTGTGGAACACGTACCTCAGTGAGAGTCAGTGTGTGTGGAACCCGTACCCCAGTGAGAGTCAGTGTGCATGGAACCCGTACCCCAGTGAGAGTCAGTGTGTGTGGAACACGTACCCCATAGAGAGTCAGTGTGTGTGGAACCCGTACCCCAGTGAGAGTCAGTGTGTGTGGAACCCGTACCCCAGTGAGAGCCAGTGTGTGTTGAATCCATACCCCAGTGAGAGCCAGTGTGTGTTGAATCCATACCCCAGTGAGAGTCAGTGTGTGTGGACCCGTACCCCAGTGAGAGTCAGTTTGTGTGGAACACGTACCCCAGTGAGAGTCAGTGTGTGTGGAACTCGTACCCCAGTGAGAGTCAGTGTGTGTGGAATCCATACCCCAGTGAGAGTCAGTGTGTGTAGAACCCCTACCCTAGTGAGAGTCAGTGTGTGTGGAACCCGTACCCCAGTGAGAGTCAGTGTGTGTGGAACCCGTACCCCAGTGACAGTCAGTGTGTGTGGAACCCATACCCCAGTGAGGGTCAGTGTGTGTGGAACACGTACCCCAGTGAGAGTCAGTTTGTGTGGAACACGTACCCCAGTGAGAGTCTGTGTGTGTGGAACCCGTACCCCAGTGAGAGTCAGTGTGTGTGGAACCCGTACCTCAGTGAGAGTCAATGTGTGTGGAACCCGTACCCTAGTGAGAGTCAGTGTGTGTGGAACCCGTACCCCAGTGAGAGTCAGTGTGTGCGGAACCCGTACCCTAGTGAGAGTCAGTGTGTGCGGAACCCGTACCCTAGTGAGAGTCAGTGTGTGTGGAACCCGTACCCCAGTGAGAGTCAGTGTGTGTGGAACCCGTACCCCAGTGAGAGTCAGTGTGGGAGGAACCCGTACACCAGTGAGAGTCAGTGTGTGTGGAATCCATACCCCAGTGAGAGTCAGTGTGTGTAGAACCCCTACCCTAGTGAGAGTCAGTGTGTGTGGAACCCGTACCCCAGTGAGAGTCAGTGTGTGTGGAACCCGTACCCCAGTGACAGTCAGTGTGTGTGGAACCCATACCCCAGTGAGAGTCAGTGTGTGTGGAACACGTACCCCAGTGAGAGTCAGTTTGTGTGGAACACGTACCCCAGTGAGAGTCTGTGTGTGTGGAACCCGTACCCCAGTGAGAGTCAGTGTGTGTGGAACCCGTACCTCAGTGAGAGTCAATGTGTGTGGAACCCGTACCCTAGTGAGAGTCAGTGTGTGCGGAACCCGTACCCTAGTGAGAGTCAGTGTGTGTGGAACCCGTACCCCAGTGAGAGTCAGTGTGTGTGGAACCCGTACCCCAGTGAGAGTCAGTGTGTGAGGAACCCGTACACCAGTGAGAGTCAGTGTGTGTGTAACCCGTACCCCAGTGAGAGTCAGTGTGTGTGGATCCCGTACCCCAGTGAGAGTCAGTGTGTGTGGAAACCCGTACCCCAGTGAGTGTCAGTGTGAGTGGGACCCGTACCCAAGTGAAAGTCAAAATGTGTAGAACCCTTACCCCTGTGACAGTCAGTGTGTGTGGCACCCATACCCCAGTGAGAGTCAGTGTGTGTGGAACCCGTATCCCAGTGAAAGTCAGTGTGTGTGGAACCTGTACCCCAGTGAGAGTCAGTGTGTGTGGAACCCGTACCCCAGTGAGAGTCAGTGTGTGTGGAACCCGTACCCCAGTGAGAGTCAGTGTGTGTGGAACCTGTACCCCAGTGAGAGTCAGTGTGTGTGGAACCTGTACCCCAGTGAGAGTCAGTGTGTGTGGAACCCGTAATCCAGTGAGAGTCAGTGTGTGTGGAACCTGTACCCCAGTGAGAGTCAGTGTGGTGGAAACCGTATCCCAGTAGGAATCAGTGTGTGTGGAGCCCGTACCCCAGTGAGAGTCAGTGTGTGTGGAACACGTACCTCAGTGAGAGTCAGTGTGTGTGGAACCCGTACCCCAGTGAGAGTCAGTGTGCATGGAACCCGTACCCCAGTGAGAGTCAGTGTGTGTGGAACACGTACCCCATAGAGAGTCAGTGTGTGTGGAACCCGTACCCCAGTGAGAGTCAGTGTGTGTGGAACCCGTACCCCAGTGAGAGCCAGTGTGTGTTGAATCCATACCCCAGTGAGAGCCAGTGTGTGTTGAATCCATACCCCAGTGAGAGTCAGTGTGTGTGGACCCGTACACCAGTGAGAGTCAGTTTGTGTGGAACACGTACCCCAGTGAGAGTCAGTGTGTGTGGAACTCGTACCCCAGTGAGAGTCAGTGTGTGTGGAATCCATACCCCAGTGAGAGTCAGTGTGTGTAGAACCCCTACCCTAGTGAGAGTCAGTGTGTGTGGAACCCGTACCCCAGTGAGAGTCAGTGTGTGTGGAACCCGTACCCCAGTGACAGTCAGTGTGTGTGGAACCCATACCCCAGTGAGGGTCAGTGTGTGTGGAACACGTACCCCAGTGAGAGTCAGTTTGTGTGGAACACGTACCCCAGTGAGAGTCTGTGTGTGTGGAACCCGTACCCCAGTGAGAGTCAGTGTGTGTGGAACCCGTACCTCAGTGAGAGTCAATGTGTGTGGAACCCGTACCCTAGTGAGAGTCAGTGTGTGTGGAACCCGTACCCCAGTGAGAGTCAGTGTGTGCGGAACCCGTACCCTAGTGAGAGTCAGTGTGTGGGGAACCCGTACCCTAGTGAGAGTCAGTGTGTGCGGAACCCGTACCCTAGTGAGAGTCAGTGTGTGTGGAACCCGTACCCCAGTGAGAGTCAGTGTGTGAGGAACCCGTACACCAGTGAGAGTCAGTGTGTGTGTAACCCGTACCCCAGTGAGAGTCAGTGTGTGTGGATCCCGTACCCCAGTGAGAGTCAGTGTGTGTGGAAACCCGTACCCCAGTGAGTGTCAGTGTGAGTGGGACCCGTACCCAAGTGAAAGTCAAAATGTGTAGAACCCTTACCCCTGTGACAGTCAGTGTGTGTGGCACCCATACCCCAGTGAGAGTCAGTGTGTGTGGAACCCGTATCCCAGTGAAAGTCAGTGTGTGTGGAACCTGTACCCCAGTGAGAGTCAGTGTGTGTGGAACCCGTACCCCAGTGAGAGTCAGTGTGTGTGGAACCCGTACCCCAGTGAGAGTCAGTGTGTGTGGAACCTGTACCCCAGTGAGAGTCAGTGTGTGTGGAACCTGTACCCCAGTGAGAGTCAGTGTGTGTGGAACCCGTAATCCAGTGAGAGTCAGTGTGTGTGGAACCTGTACCCCAGTGAGAGTCAGTGTGGTGGAAACCGTATCCCAGTAGGAATCAGTGTGTGTGGAGCCCGTACCCCAGTGAGAGTCAGTGTGTGTGGAACACGTACCTCAGTGAGAGTCAGTGTGTGTGGAACCCGTACCCCAGTGAGAGTCAGTGTGCATGGAACCCTTACCCCAGTGAGAGTCAGTGTGTGTGGAACACGTACCCCATAGAGAGTCAGTGTGTGTGGAACCCGTACCCCAGTGAGAGTCAGTGTGTGTGGAACCCGTACCCCAGTGAGAGTCAGTGTGTGTGGAACCCGTACCCCAGTGAGAGTCAGTGTGCGTGGAACCCGTACCTCAGTGAGAGTCAGTGTGTGTGGAACCTGTACCACAGTGAGAGTCAGTGTGTGTGGACCTGTACCCCAGTGAGAGTCAGTGTGTGTGGAACCCGTACCCCAGAGAGAGTCAGTGTGTGTGGAATGCATACCCCAGTGAGATTCAGTGTGTGTGGAACTCGTACACCAGTGAGAGTCAGTGTGTGTGGAACCCGTACCCCAGTGAGAGACAGTGTGTGTGGAACTCGTACCCCAGTGAGAGTCAGTGTGTGTGGAATCCATACCCCAGTGAGAGTCAGTGTGTGTGGAACCCATACCCCATTGAGAGTCAGTGTGTGTGGAACCTGTACCCCAGTGAGAGCCAGTGTGTGTTGAATCCATACCCCAGTGAGAGCCAGTGTGTGTTGAATCCATACCCCAGTGAGAGTCAGTGTGTGTGGACCCGTACCCCAGTGAGAGTAAGTGTGTGTGGAACCCGTACCCCAGTGAGAGTCAGTTTGTGTGGAACACGTACCCCAGTGAGAGTCAGTGTGTGTGGAACCTGTACCCCAGTGAGAGTCAGTGTGTGTGGAACCTGTACCCCAGTGAGAGCCAGTGTGTGTTGAATCCATACCCCAGTGAGAGCCAGTGTGTGTTGAATCCATACCCCAGTGAGAGTCAGTGTGTGTGGACCCGTACCCCAGTGAGAGTCAGTTTGTGTGGAACACGTACCCCAGTGAGAGTCAGTGTGTGTGGAACTCGTACCCCAGTGAGAGTCAGTGTGTGTGGAATCCATACCCCAGTGAGAGTCAGTGTGTGTAGAACCCCTACCCTAGTGAGAGTCAGTGTGTGTGGAACCCGTACCCCAGTGAGAGTCAGTGTGTGTGGAACCCGTACCCCAGTGACAGTCAGTGTGTGTGGAACCCATACCCCAGTGAGAGTCAGTGTGTGTGGAACACGTACCCCAGTGAGAGTCAGTTTGTGTGGAACACGTACCCCAGTGAGAGTCTGTGTGTGTGGAACCCGTACCCCAGTGAGAGTCAGTGTGTGTGGAACCCGTACCTCAGTGAGAGTCAATGTGTGTGGAACCCGTACCCTAGTGAGAGTCAGTGTGTGTGGAACCCGTACCCCAGTGAGAGTCAGTGTGTGCGGAACCCGTACCCTAGTGAGAGTCAGTGTGTGGGGAACCCGTACCCTAGTGAGAGTCAGTGTGTGCGGAACCCGTACCCTAGTGAGAGTCAGTGTGTGTGGAACCCGTACCCCAGTGAGAGTCAGTGTGTGTGGAACCCGTACCCCAGTGAGAGTCAGTGTGTGAGGAACCCGTACACCAGTGAGAGTCAGCGTGTGTGGCATCCATACCCCAGTGAGAGTCAGTGTATGTGGAACCCATACCCCAGTGAGAGACAGTGTGTGTGGAACCCGTACCCCAGTGAGAGTCAGTGTGTGTGGAACCCGTACCCCAGTGAGAGTCAGTGTGTGTGGAACCCGTACACCAGTGAGAGTCAGTGTGTTTGGAACCCGTACACCAGTGAGAGTCCGTGTGTGTGGAACCCGTACCCCAGTGAGAGTCAGTGTGTGTGGAACCCGTACCCCAGTGAGAGTCAGTGTGTGTGGAACCCATACCCCAGTGAGAGTCAGTGTGTGTGGCATCCATACCCCAGTGAGAGTCAGTGTGTGTGGAACCCGTACCCCAGTGAGAGTCAGTGTGTGTGGCATCCATACCCCAGTGAGAGTCAGTGTGTGTGGAACCCATACCCCAGTGAGAGTCAGTGTGTGTGGAACCTGTACCCCAGTGAGAGTCAGTGTGTGTGGAACACGTACCCCAGTGAGAGTCAGTGTGTGTGGAACCCATACCCCAGTGAGAGTCAGTGTGTGTGGAACCTGTACCCCAGTGAGAGTCAGTGTGTGTGGAATCCATACCCCAGTGAGAGTCAGTGTGTGTGTAACCCATACCTCAGTGAGCGTCAGTGTGTGTGGAACCTGTAGCCCAGTGAGAGTCAGTGTGTGTGGAATCCATACCCCAGTGAGAGTCAGTGTGTGTGGAACCCATACCCCAGTGAGAGTCAGTGTGTGAGGAAACTGTACCCCAGTGAGAGTCAGTGTATGTGGAATCCATACCCCAGAGAGAGTCAGTGTGTGAGGAAACTGTACCCCAGTGAGAGTCAGTGTGTGTGGAACCTGTACCCCAGTGAGAGTCAGTGTGTGTGGAACCCGTACCCCAGTGAGAGTCAGTGTGTGTGGAACCTGTACCCCAGTGAGAGTCAGTGTGTGTGGAATCCATACCCCAGTGAGTGTCAGTGTATGTGGAACCCATACCCCAGTGAGAGTCAGTGTGTTTGAACCCGTACCCCAGTGAGAGTCAGTGTGTGTGGAACCCGTACCACAGTGAGAGTCAGTGTGTGGAACCTGTACCCCAGTGAGAGACAGTGTGTGTGGAACCCGTACCCCAGTGAGAGTCAGTGTGTGTGGAACCCGTACCCCAGTGAGAGTCAGTGTGTGTGGAACCTGTACCCCAGTGAGAGTCAGTGTGTGTGGAACCCGTACCCCAGACCGTGTCCGTGTGCGTGGAACCTATCATGGGGCCGGTTTAGCTCAGTCAGCTAGACAGCTGCTTTGTGATGCAGAACCTAGCCAGCAGCACGAGCTCAATCGCCGTACTGGCTGAGGCTATTTCTGAAGGCCCACTTTCTCAACAATGCCCCTCGCCTAAGGTGTCGAGATCCTCAGGTTAAACCACCACCAGGGGGAAAGCAACCTGTGGTCACCTGGGACTGTGGCAACTTTACCTATTTACTTGCAACCCATATCCCAGTGAGAGTCAGTGTTTCTGGGACCTCAACAACCCCTTTTTCTGTTTGACAGGTAATCCTGTTGCTGATGACAAGCAGCCTCCCGCGAGTGGAAAATCCCATCACCTTTTCCATCGACACTGCCCTCCAAAACGTTACCATCTACATACGGGGAAACCCCAGCGACGTCAAACTCATCAATCCCAATGGTAAGAATTATTTTCTACATCTATCCCAGCTATGCATCACCGTAGTGGCTGGAATGAAGAGCATCTGTGATTAATGAAGAAAGTGCTATGTGTTGTTGCAGGCAATGGCCTTGTTCTCTAAGTTTACTAAGAGCTGGCTCTGAATCTTCTCAACCACAGAAAGGTGTTGATGCTCCCATTTTGGAAACTGTTGTGCTGCATACTGTCCTTTGACTTCTAATGGAAAAGAAAATTGGTCCGTCGGAGAGTTAATCAGCATTTCTACATCAACAAAAGATTAAGGTGTTTTGCCGTGCCATTGGAAAATGTCGAAGATTGGAAGTTGATGGCAATGCGCTCTGTTTTCTCAAAGGACAGTGGCCCTGTGGATAGTGTAACAGGAAATGTGTTAACAAGTACAATGTTTATTTCCATAGCTGAATTACAGGTTGCCGAAAAAGAACTAACAATGTTTTTTTCATGGTCTCATTTGTAACAGGAAAATCTTGAACATGCGAAAGCTCAGTGCGTATTTCTTTCAGAGACTAAGGAGAAGTTTGATTATATCCTTAAAAATGCTTTGTCGTGAAAGACATCCCAAGAGTTAATGAAGATATTATGATTATCTTCCAGGTCAAAATGAAACGATCGGGAAGGGATCTGGAAATTTCTCCACAACTAAAATATTTGGGGATCTAAAAGTGATCCGACTGCAATCACCAATTGATACTGGAGACTGGAAGCTGCAACTCAGATCCAACACGGAGTATTCAGTGAGAATCACTGGTTAGTAAAGAGGAAATATAGACCCCAAACCGCAACAACCCAACCCAAAGTATCCCAATATATAAACACATCAAACCCCAATGCACCGATATAAAAACACCCCGAACACCTACACCCCGAACACCAGCACCCCGAACACCAGCACCCCGAGCACCAGCAGCCCGAGCACCAGCAGCCCGAACATCAGCACCCCGAGCACCAGCAGCCCGAGCACCAGCAGCCCGAGCAGCAGCAGCCCAAGCACCAGCACCCCGAACACCAGCACCCCGAGCACCAGCAGCCCAAGCACCAGCACCCCGAACACCAGCACCCCGAGCACCAGCAGCCCGAGCACCAGCACCCTAAACACCACCACCCCGAACGCCAACACCCCGAACACCACCACCCCGAACACCACCACCCCGAACACCAGCACCCCGAACATCAGCACCCCGAACACCAGCACCCCGAACACCAGCACCACGAACACCAACACCCCGAACACCAGCACCCCGAACACCAGCACCCCAAACACCAGCACCCCAAACACCAGCACCCCGAAAACCAGCACCCCGAACACCAGCACCCCGAACACCAGCACCCCGAACACCAGCACCCTGAACACCAGCACCCCGAAAACCAGCACCCCGAAAACCAGCACCCCGAAAACCAGAACCCCGAACACCAGCACCTCGAACACCAACACCACGAAAACCAGCACCCCGATATATAAACACACCGAGCACCAACACCCCGATATATAAACACCCCGAACACCAACACCCCGATATATAAACACCCCGAACACCAACACCCCGATATATAAACACCCCGAACACCAACACCCCGATATATAAACACACCGAACACCAACACCCCGATATATAAACACCCCGAACACCAACACCCCGATATATAAACACACCGAACACCGACACCCCGATACATAAACACCCGAACACCAACACCCCGATATATAAACACCCCGAACACCAACACCCCGATATATAAACACCCGAACACCAACACCCCGATATATAAACACCCCGAACACCAACACCCCGATATATAAACACACCGAACACCAACACCCCGATATATAAACACCCCGAACACCAACACCCCGATATATAAACACACCGAACACCAACACCCCGATATATAAACACCCCGAACACCAACACCCCGATATATAAACACACCGAACACCAACACCCCGATATATAAACACCCGAACACCAACACCCCGATATATAAACACCCCGAACACCAACACCCCGATATATAAACACACCGAACACCAACACCCCGATATATAAACACCCCGAACACCAACACCCCGATATATAAACACACCGAACACCAGCACCCCGATATATAAACACCCGAACACCAACACCCCGATATATAAACACCCCGAACACCAACACCCCGATATATAAACACACCGAACACCAACACCCCGATATATAAACACCCCGAACACCAACACCCCGATATATAAACACCCCGAACACCAACACCCCGATATATAAACACCCCGAGCACCAACACCCCGATATATAAACACCCCGAACACCAACACCCCGATATATAAACACCCCAAACACCAACACCCCGATATATAAACACACCGAACACCAACACCCCGATATATAAACACCCCGAACACCAACACCCCGATATATAAACACCCCGAACACCAACACCCCGATATATAATCACCCCGAACACCAACACCCCGATATATAAACACACCGAACACCAGCACCCCGATATATAAACACCCCGAACACCAACACCCCGATATATAAACACCCCGAACACCAACACCCCGATATATAAACACCCCGAGCACCAACACCCCGATATATAAACACCCCAAACACCAAAACCCCGATACATAAACATCCCGAACACCAACACCCCGATATCTTAACATCCCGAACACCAACACCTCGATCCATAAACACCCGAACACCAACACCCAGATATATAAACACCCCGAACACCAACACCCCGATATAGAAACACCCAGAACACCAACACCCCGATATATAAACACCCCGATATATAAACACCCCGAACACCAACTCCCCGATATATAAACATCACGAACACCAACACCCCGATATATAAACACCCCGAACACCAACACCCTGATATATAAACACCCCGAACACCAACACCCCGATATATAAACACACCGAACACAAACCCCCTGATATATAAACACCCCGAACATCAACACCCCGATATATAAACACACCAAACACAAACACCCCGATATATAAACACCCCGAACACCAACACCCCGATATATAAACACCCCGAACACCAACACCCCGATATATAAACACCCCGAACACCAACACCCTGATATATAAACACCCCGAACACCAACACCCAGATATATAAACATCCCGAACACCAACACCCCGATATATAAACATCCCGAACACCAACACCTCGATACATAAACACCCCGAACACCAACACTTCGATACATAAACACACCGAACACCAACACCCCAATATATAAACACCCCAAACACCGACACCCCGATATATAAACATCCCGAACACCAACACCCCGATATATAAACACCCCGAACACCAACACCCCGATATATAAACACCCCGAACACCAACACCCAGATATATAAACACCCCGAACACCAACACCCTGATATATAAACACCCCGAACACCAATCCCCCGATACATAAACACCCCGAACACCAACGCCCCGATACATAAACACCCCGAACACCAACACCCCGATATATAAACACCCAGAACACCAACACCCCGATATATAAACACCCCGAACACCAACACCCCGATATATAAACACCCCGAACACCAACACCCAGATATATAAACACCCCGAACACCAACACCCCGATATATAAACACACCGAACACCAACACCCCGATATATAAACACCCCGAACACCAACACCCCGATATATAAACACCCCGAACACAAACACCCCGATATATAAACATCCGGAACACCAACACCCCGATATATAAACACCCCGAACACCAACACCCCGATATATAAACATCCCGAACACCAACAGCCGATATATAAACACACCGAACACCAACACCCCGATATATAAACACCCTAAACACCAACACCCCGATATATAAACACCCCGAACACCAACACCCCGATATATAAACACCCCGAACACCAACACCCCGATATAATCATCCCGAACACCAACACCTCGATACATAAACACCCCGAACACCAACACGCCGATACATAAACACCCCGAACACCAACACCCCGATGCATAAACACCCCGATCACCAACACCCAGATATATAAACACCCCGAACACCAACACCCCAATATATAAACACTCCGAACACCAACACCCCGATATATAAACACCCCGAACATCAACACCCCGATACATAAAAACCCCGAACACCAACACCCCGATATATAAACACCCCGAACACCAACACCCCGATATATAAACACCCCGAACATCAACACCCCGATACATAAACACCCCGAACACCAACACCCCGATACATAAACACCCCGAACACCAACACCCCGATATATAAACACCCCGAACACCAACACCCCGATATATAAACACACCGAACACCAACACCCCGATATATAAACACCCCGAACACCATCACCCCGATATATAAACACCCCGAACACCAACACCCCGATATATAAACACCCAGAACACCAGCACGCCGATATATAAACACACCGAACACCAACACCCCGATATATAAACATCCGGAACACCAACACCCCGATATATAAACACCCCGAACACCAACACCCCGATATATAAACATCCCGAACACCAACAGCCCGATATATAAACACACCGAACACCAACACCCCGATATATAAACACACCGAACACCAACACCCCGATATATAAACACCCCGAACACCAACACCACGATATATAAACACCCCGAACACCAACACCCCGATATATAAACATCCGGAACACCAACACCCCGATATATAAACACCCCGAACACCAACACCCCGATATATAAACATCCCGAACACCAACAGCCGATATATAAACACACCGAACACCAACACCCCGATATATAAACACCCCGAACACCAACACCCCGATATATAAACATCCCGAACACCAACACCTCGATACATAAACACCCCGAACACCAACACGCCGATACATAAACACCCCGAACACCAACACCCCGATGCATAAACACCCCGATCACCAACACCCAGATATATAAACACCCCGAACACCAACACCCCAATATATAAACACCCCGAATACCAACACCCCGATGCATAAACACCCCGAACACCAGCACCCCGATATATAAACACCCCGAACACCAACACCCCGATATATAAACACCCCGAACATCAACACCCCGATACATAAACACCCCGAACACCAACACCCCGATATATAAACACCCAGAACACCAACACCCCGATATATAAACACCCCGAACACCAACACCCCGATATATAAACACCCCGAACACCAACACCCAGATATATAAACACCCCGAACACCAACACCCCGATATATAAACACACCGAACACCAACACCCCGATATATAAACACCCCGAACACCAACACCCCGATATATAAACACCCCGAACACCAACACCCCGATATATAAACATCCGGAACACCAACACCCCGATATATAAACACCCCGAACACCAACACCCCGATATATAAACATCCCGAACACCAACAGCCGATATATAAACACACCGAACACCAACACCCCGATATATAAACACCCTAAACACCAACACCCCGATATATAAACACCCCGAACACCAACACCCCGATATATAAACACCCCGAACACCAACACCCCGAGATATAAACATCCCGAACACCAACACGTCGATACATAAACACCCCGAACACCAACACGCCGATACATAAACACCCCGAACACCAACACCCCGATGCATAAACACCCCGATCACCAACACCCAGATATATAAACACCCCGAACACCAACACCCCAATATATAAACACTCCGAACACCAACACCCCGATATATAAACACCCCGAACATCAACACCCCGATAAATAAAAACCCCGAACACCAACACCCCGATATATAAACACCCCGAACACCAACACCCCGATATATAAACATCCCGAACATCAACACCCCGATACATAAACACCCCGAACACCAACACCCCGATACATAAACACCCCGAACACCAACACCCCGATATATAAACACCCCGAACACCAACACCCCGATATATAAACACACCGAACACCAACACCCCGATATATAAACACCCCGAACACCATCACCCCAATATATAAACACCCTGAACACCAACACCCCGATATATAAACACCCAGAACACCAGCACCCCGATATATAAACACACCGAACACCAACACCCCGATATATAAACATCCGGAACACCAAAACCCCGATATATAAACACCCCGAACACCAACACCCCGATATATAAACATCCCGAACACCAACAGCCCAATAAAGAAACACACCGAACACCAACACCCCGATATATAAACACACCGAACACCAACACCCCGATATATAAACACCCCGAACACCAACACCCCGATATATAAACACCCCGAACACCAACACCCCGATATATAAACATCCGGAACACCAACACCCCGATATTTAAACACCACGAACACCAACACCCCGATATATAAACATCCCGAACACCAACAGCCGATATATAAACACACCGAACACCAACACCCCGATATATAAACACCCCAAACACCAACACCCCGATATATAAACACCCGGAACACCAACACCCCGATACATAAACACCCCGAACACCAACACCCCGATATATAAACATCCCGAACACCAACACCTCGATACATAAACACCCCGAACACCAACACGCCGATACATAAACACCCCGAACACCAACACCCCGATGCATAAACACCCCGATCACCAACACCCAGATATATAAACACCCCGAACACCAACACCCCAATATATAAACACCCCGAACACCAACACCCCGATGCATAAACACCCCGAGCACCAGCAGCCCGATATATAAATACCCCGAACACCAACACCCCGATATATAAACACCCCGAACATCAACACCCCGATACATAAACACCCCGAACACCAACACCCTGATGCATAAACACCCCGATCACCAACACCCAGATATATAAACACCCCGAACACCAACACCCCGATATATAAACACCCCGAACACCAACACCTCGATACATAAACACCCCGAACACCAACACCCCGATATATAAACACCCCGAACACCAACACCCCGATATATAAAAACACCGAACACCAACACGCCGATATATAAAACCCCGAACACCAACACCCCGATATATAAACGCCCCGAACATCAACACACCGATATATAAACACCCCGAACACCAACACCCAGATAAAAAACACCCCGAACACCAACACCCAGATATATAAACACACCGAACACCAACACCCCGACATATAAACACCCCAAACACCAACACCCCGATATATAAACACCCCGAACACCAACACCCCGATATATAAACACCTCGAACACCAACACCCCGATATATAAACACCCCGAACACCAACACCCCGATATATAAACACCCCGAACACCAACACCCCGATACATAAACACCCCGAACACCAACACCCCGATATATAAACACCCCGAACACCAACACCCCGATATATAAACATCCCAAACACCAACACCCCGATATATAAACACCCCGAACACCAACACCCCGATATATAAACACCCCGAACACCAACACCCCGATACATAAACACCCCGAACACCAACACCCCGATATATAAACACCCCGAACACCAACACCCCGATATATAAACATCCCGAACACCAACACCTCGATACATAAACACCCCGAACACCAACACCCCGATATATAAACACCCCGAACACCAACACCCCGATATATAAACACCCCGAACACCAACACCCCGATATATAAACATCCCGAACACCAACACCCCGATATATAAACACCCCGAACACCAACACCCCGATATATAAACATCCGGAACACCAACACCCCGATATATAAACATCCTAACACCAACAGCCGATATATAAACACCCCGAACACCAACACCCCGATATATAAACATCCTAACACCAACAGCCGATATATAAACACACCGAACACCAACACCCCGATATATAAACACCACGAACACCAACACCCCGATATATAAACATCCTAACACCAACAGCCGATATATAAACACACCGAACACCAACACCCCGATATATAAACACCCCGAACACCAACACCCCGATATATAAACACACCGAACACCGACACCCCGATATATAAACACCCCGAACACCAACACCCCGATATATAAACATCCCGAACACCAACACCCCGATATATAAACACCCCGAACACCAACACCCCGATATATAAACACCCCGAACACCAACACCCCGATATATAAAAAACACACTGAACACCAACACCCCGATATATAAACACCCCGAACACCAACACCCCGATATATAAACACCACGAACACCAACACCCCGATATATAAACACCCCGAACACCAACACCCCGATATATAAACACCACGAACACCAACACCCCGATATATAAACACCTCGAACACCAACACCCCGATATATAAACATCCCGAACACCAACACCCCGATATATAAACACCCCGAACACCAACATCCCGATATATAAACACCCCGAACACCAACACCCCGATATATAAACACCACGAACACCAACACCCCGATATATAAACACCCCGAACACCAACACCCCGATATATAAACACCACGAACACCAACACCCCGATATATAAACATCCCGAACACCAACACCCCGATATATAAACACCACGAACACCAACACCCCGATATATAAACACCCCGAACACCAACACCCCGATATATAAACACCACGAACACCAACACCCCGATATATAAACATCGCGAACACCAACACCCCGATATATAAACATCCCGAACACCAACACCCCGATATATAAACATCCCGAACACCAACACCCCGATATATAAACATCCTAACACCAACAGCCGATATATAAACACATCGAACACCAACACCCCGATATATAAACACCACGAACACCAACACCCCGATATATAAACATCCCGAACACCAACACCCCGATATATAAACATCCCGAACACCAACACCCCGATATATAAACATCCTAACACCAACAGCCGATATATAAACACACCGAACACCGACTCCCCGATATATAAACACCCCGAACACCAACACCCCGATATATAAACTTCCCGAACACCAACACCCCGATATATAAACACCCCGAACACCAACACCCCGATATATAAACACCCCGAACACCAACCCCCCGATATATAAACACACCGAACACCAACACCCCGATATATAAACACCCCGAACACCAACACCCCGATATATAAACACCCCGAACACCAACACGCCGATATATAAAACCCTGAACACCAACACCCCGATATATAAACGCCCCGAACATCAACACACCGATATATAAACACCCCGAACACCAACACCCCGATATAAAACATCCGGAACACCAACTCCCCGATATATAAACACCTCGAACACCAACACCCCGATATATAAACATCCCGAACACCAACAGCCGATATATAAACACACCGAACACCAACACCCCGATATATAAACACCCCAAACACCAACACCCCGATATATAAACACCCCGAACACCAACACCCCGATATATAAACACCCCGAACACCAACACCCCGATTTTTAAACATCCCGAACACCAACACCTCGATGTATAAACACCCCGAACACCAACACCCCGATGCATAAACACCCCGAACACCAACACCCCGATATATAAACACCCCGAACACCAACACCCAGATATATAAACACCCCGAACACCAACACCCCGATATATAAACACCAACACCCCAATATATAAACACCCCGAACACCAACACCCAGATATATAAACACCCCGAACACCAACACCCAGATATATAAAAACTCCGAACACCAACACCCCGATATATAAACACTCCGAACACCAACACCCCGATATATAAACACACCGAACACCAACACGCCGATATATAAAACCCCGAACACCAACACCCCGATATATAAACGCCCCGAACATCAACACACCGATATAGAAACACCCGAACACCAACACCCAGATAGAAAACACCCCGAACACCAACACCCAGATATATAAACACCCCGAACACCAACACCCCGATATATAAACACCCCGAACACCAACACCCCGATATATAAACACCCCGAACACCAACACCCCGATATATAAACACCCCGAACACCAACACCCCGATATATAAACAACCCGAACACCAACACCCCGATACATAAACACCCCGAACACCAACACCCCGATATATAAACATCCCGAACACCAACACCTCGATACATAAACACCCCGAACACCAACACCCCAATATATAACCACCCCGAACACCAACACCCCGATGCATAAACACCCCGATCACCAACACCCCGATATATAAACACCCCGAACACCAACATCCCGATATATAAACACCCCGAACACCAACACCCCGATATATAAACATCCCGAACACCAACACCTCGATACCTAAACACCCCGAACACCAACACCCCGATATATAAACACCCCGAACACCAACACCCCGATACATAAACACCCCGAACACCAACACCCCGATATATAAACACCCCGAACACCAACACCCCGATACATAAACACCCCGAACACCAACATCCAGATATATAAAAACTCCGAACACCAACACCCCGATATATAAACACCCCGAACACCAACACCCCGATATATAAACACCCCGAACACCAACACGCCGATATATAAAACCCCGAACACCAACACCCCGATATATAAACGCCCCGAACATCAACACCCCGATATATAAACACCCGAACACCAACACCCAGATAAAAAACACCCCGAACACCAACACCCCGATATATAAACAACCCGAACACCAACAGCCGATATATAAACACACCGAACACCAACACCCCGATATATAAACACCCCGAACATTAACACCCCGATATATAAACACCCGAACACCAACACCCAGATAGAAAACACCCCGAACACCAACACCCAGATATATAAACACCCCGAACACCAACACCCCGATATATAAACACCCCGAACACCAACACCCCGATATATAAACACCCCGAACACCAACACCCCGATATATAAACACCCCGAACACCAACACCCCGATATATAAACATCCGGAACACCAACACCCCGATATATAAACATCCTAACACCAACAGCCGATATATAAACACCCCGAACACCAACACCCCGATATATAAACATCCTAACACCAACAGCCGATATATAAACACACCGAACACCAACACCCCGATATATAAACACCACGAACACCAACACCCCGATATATAAACATCCTAACACCAACAGCCGATATATAAACACACCGAACACCAACACCCCGATATATAAACACCCCGAACACCAACACCCCGATATATAAACACACCGAACACCGACACCCCGATATATAAACACCCCGAACACCAACACCCCGATATATAAACATCCCGAACACCAACACCCCGATATATAAACACCCCGAACACCAACACCCCGATTTTTAAACACCCCGAACACCAACACCCCGATATATAAACACCACGAACACCAACACCCCGATATATAAACACCCCGAACACCAACACCCCAAGATATAAACACCACGAACACCAACACCCCGATATATAAACATCCCGAACACCAACACCCCGATATATAAACACCCCGAACACCAACACCCCGATATATAAACACCCCGAACACCAACACGCCGATATATAAAACTCCGAACACCAACACCCCGATATATAAACGCCCCGAACATCAACACCCCGATATATAAACACCCGAACACCAACACCCAGATAAAAAACACCCCGAACACCAACACCCAGATATATAAACACCCCGAACACCAACACCCCGATATATAAACACCCCGAACACCAACACCCCGATATATAAACAACCCGAACACCAACAGCCGATATATAAACACACCGAACACCAACACCCCGATATATAAACACCCCGAACATTAACACCCCGATATATAAACACCCGAACACCAACACCCAGATAGAAAACACCCCGAACACCAACACCCAGATATATAAACACCCCGAACACCAACACCCCGATATATAAACACCCCGAACACCAACACCCCGATATATAAACACCCCGAACACCAACACCCCGATATATAAACACCCCGAACACCAACACCCCGATATATAAACATCCGGAACACCAACACCCCGATATATAAACATCCTAACACCAACAGCCGATATATAAACACCCCGAACACCAACACCCCGATATATAAACATCCTAACACCAACAGCCGATATATAAACACACCGAACACCAACACCCCGATATATAAACACCACGAACACCAACACCCCGATATATAAACATCCTAACACCAACAGCCGATATATAAACACACCGAACACCAACACCCCGATATATAAACACCCCGAACACCAACACCCCGATATATAAACACACCGAACACCGACACCCCGATATATAAACACCCCGAACACCAACACCCCGATATATAAACATCCCGAACACCAACACCCCGATATATAAACACCCCGAACACCAACACCCCGATATATAAACACCCCGAACACCAACACCCCGATATATAAACACCACGAACACCAACACCCCGATATATAAACACCCCGAACACCAACACCCCAAGATATAAACACCACGAACACCAACACCCCGATATATAAACATCCCGAACACCAACACCCCGATATATAAACACCCCGAACACCAACACCCCGATATATAAACACCCCGAACACCAACACCCCGATATATAAACACCACGAACACCAACACCCCGATATATAAACACCCCGAACACCAACACCCCGATATATAAACACCACGAACACCAACACCCCGATATATAAACATCCCGAACACCAACACCCCGATATATAAACACCACGAACACCAACACCCCGATATATAAACAACCCGAACACCAACACCCCGATATATAAACACCACGAACACCAACACCCCGATATATAAACATCGCGAACACCAACACCCCGATATATAAACATCCCGAACACCAACACCCCGATATATAAACATCCCGAACACCAACACCCCGATATATAAACATCCTAACACCAACAGCCGATATATAAACACACCGAACACCAACACCCCGATATATAAACACCACGAACACCAACACCCCGATATATAAACATCCCGAACACCAACACCCCGATATATAAACATCCCGAACACCAACACCCCGATATATAAACATCCTAACACCAACAGCCGATATATAAACACACCGAACACCGACTCCCCGATATATAAACACCCCGAACACCAACACCCCGATATATAAACATCCCGAACACCAACACCCCGATATATAAACACCCCGAACACCAACACCCCGATATATAAACACCCCGAACACCAACCCCCCGATATATAAACACACCGAACACCAACACCCCGATATATAAACACCCCGAACACCAACACCCCGATATATAAACACCCCGAACACCAACATGCCGATATATAAAACCCTGAACACCAACACCCCGATATATAAACGCCCCGAACATCAACACACCGATATATAAACACCCCGAACACCAACACCCCGATATATAAACACCCCGAACACCAACATGCCGATATATAAAACCCTGAACACCAACACCCCGATATATAAACGCCCTGAACACCAACACCCCGATATATAAACGCCCCGAACATCAACACACCGATATATAAACACCCCGAACACCAACACCCCGATATAAAACATCCGGAACACCAACTCCCCGATATATAAACACCTCGAACACCAACACCCCGATATATAAACATCCCGAACACCAACAGCCGATATATAAACACACCGAACACCAACACCCCGATATATAAACACCCCAAACACCAACACCCCGATATATAAACACCCCGAACACCAACACCCCGATATATAAACACCCCGAACACCAACACCCCGATTTTTAAACATCCCGATCACCAACACCTCGATGTATAAACACCCCGAACACCAACACCCCGATGCATAAACACCCCGAACACCAACACCCCGATATATAAACACCCCGAACACCAACACCCAGATATATAAACACCCCGAACACCAACACCCCGATATATAAACACCAACACCCCAATATATAAACACCCCGAACACCAACACCCAGATATATAAACACCCCGAACACCAACACCCAGATATATAAAAACTCCGAACACCAACACCCCGATATATAAACACTCCGAACACCAACACCCCGATATATAAACACACCGAACACCAACACGCCGATATATAAAACCCCGAACACCAACACCCCGATATATAAACGCCCCGAACATCAACACACCGATATAGAAACACCCGAACACCAACACCCAGATAGAAAACACCCCGAACACCAACACCAAGATATATAAACACCCCGAACACCAACACCCCGATATATAAACACCCCGAAAACCAACACCCCGATATATAAACACCCCGAACACCAACACCCCGATATATAAACACCCCGAACACCAACACCCCGATATATAAACACCCCGAACACCAACACCCCGATATATAAACAACCCGAACACCAACACCCCGATACATAAACACCCCGAACACCAACACCCCGATATATAAACACACCGAACACCAACACCCCGATATATAAACATCCGGAACACAAACACCCAGATATATAAACACCCCGAACACCGACACCCCGATATATAAACATCCTAACACCAACAGCCGATATATAAACACACCGAACACCAACACCCCGATATATAAACACCACGAACACCAACACCCCGATATATAAACATCCTAACACCAACAGCCGATATATAAACACACCGAACACCAACACCCCGATATATAAACACCCCGAACACCAACACCCCGATATATAAACACACCGAACACCGACACCCCGATATATAAACACCCCGAACACCAACACCCCGATATATAAACATCCCGAACACCAACACCCCGATATATAAACACCCCGAACACCAACACCCCGATATATATACACCCCGAACACCAACACCCCGATATATAAACACCACGAACACCAACACCCCGATATATAAACACCCCGAACACCAACACCCCGATATATAAACACCACGAACATCAACACCCCGATATATAAACATCCCGAACACCAACACCCCGATATATAAACACCCCGAACACCAACACCCCGATATATAAACACCCCGAACACCAACACCCCGATATATAAACACCACGAACACCAACACCCCGATATATAAACACCCCGAACACCAACACCCCGATATATAAACACCACGAACACCAACACCCCGATATATAAACGTCCCGAACACCAACACCCCGATATATAAACACCACGAACACCAACACCCCGATATATAAACACCCCGAACACCAACACCCCGATATATAAACACCACGAACACCAACACCCCGATATATAAACATCCCGAACACCAACACCCCGATATATAAACATCCCGAACACCAACACCCCGATATATAAACACCCCGAACACCAACACCCCGATATATAAACACCCCGAACACCAACAGCCGATATATAAACACACCGAACACCAACACCCCGATATATAAACACCCCGAACACCAACACCCCGATATATAAACACCCCGAACACCAACACCCCGATATATAAACACCCCGAACACCAACATCCCGATATATAAACACCCCGAACACCAACAGCCGATATATAAACACACCGAACACCAACACCCCGATATATAAACACCCCGAACACCAACACCCCGATATATAAACATCCCGAACACCAACACCCCGATATATAAACATCCTAACACCAACAGCCGATATATAAACACACCAAACACCAACACCCCGATATATAAACACCACGAACACCAACACCCCGATATATAAACATCCTAACACCAACAGCCGATATATAAACACACCGAACACCAACACCCCGATATATAAACACCCCGAACACCAACACCCCGATATATAAACACACCGAACACCGACACCCCGATATATAAACACCCCGAACACCAACACCCCGATATATAAACATCCCGAACACCAACACCCCGATATATAAACACCCCGAACACCAACACCCCGATATATAAACACCCCGAACACCAACAGCCCGATATATAAACACCCCGAACACCAGCACCCCGATATATAAACACCCCGAACACCAACACCCCGATATATAAACACCCCGAACACCAACACCCCGATATATAAACACCCCGAACTCCAACACCCCGATATATAAACACCCCGAACTCCAACACCCCGATATATAAACACACCGAACACCAACACCTCGATACATAAACACCCCGAACACCAACACCCCGATATATAAACACCCCGAAAACCAACACCCCGATATATAAACACCCCGAACACCAACACGCCGATATATAAAACCCCGAACACCAACACCCCGATATATAAACGCCCCGAACGTCAACACACCGATATATAAACACCCCGAACACCAACACCCCGAACACCAACCCCCCGATATATAAACACTCCGAACACCAACACCCCGATATATAAACATCCCGAACACCAACAGCCGATATATAAACACACCGAACACCAACACCCCGATATATAAACACCCCAAACACCAACACCCCGATATATAAACACCCCGAACACCAACACCCCGTTATATAAACACCCCGAACACCAACACCCCGATTTTTAAACATCCCGAACACCAACACCTCGATGTATAAACACCCCGAACACCAACACCCCGATGCATAAACACCCCGAACACCAACACCCAGATATATAAACACCCCGAACACCCACACCCCGATATATAAACACCAACACCCCGATATATAAACACCCCGAACACCAACACCCAGATATATAAACACCCCGAACACCAACACCCAGATATATAAAAACTCCGAACACCAACACCCCGATATATAAACACCCCGAAAACCAACACCCCGATACATAAACACCCCGAACACCAACACCCCGATATATAAACACCCCGAACACCAACACCCCGATATATAAACACCCCGAACACCAACACCCCGATATATAAACACCCCGAACACCAACACCCCGATATATAAACAACCCGAACACCAACACCCCGATATATAAACGCCCCGAACATCAACACACCGATATATAAACACCCGAACACCAACACCCAGATAGAAAACACCCCGAACACCAACACCCAGATATATAAACACCCCGAACACCAACACCCCGATATATAAACACCCCGAACACCAACCCCCGATATATAAACACACCGAACACCAACACCCCGATACATAAACACCCCGAACACCAACACCCCGAAAACCAGCACCCTGATATATAAACACCCCGAACACCAACACCCCGATATATAAACACCCCGAACACCAACACCCCGATATATAAACACCCCGAACACCAACACCCCAATATATAAACACCCCGAACACCAGCACCCCGATATATAAACACACCGAACACCAACACCCCGATATATAAACAGCCCGAACACCAACCCCCCGATATATAAACACACCGAACACCAACACCCCGATATATAAACACCCCGAACACCAGCACCATGATATATAAACACACCGAACACAAACACCCCGATATATAAACACCCCGAACACCATCACCCCGATATATAAACACCCCGAACAGCAGCACCCCAATATATAAACGCCCCGAACATCAACAGCCCGATATATAAAAACCCCGAACACCAAAACCCCGAACACCAACACCCAGATATATAAACGCCCCGAACACCAACACCCCGATATATAAACACCCCGAACACCAACACCCCGATATAAAAACACACCGAACACCAACACCCCGATATATAAACATCCCGAACACCAACACCCCGATATATAAACACCCCGAACACCGACACCCCGATATATAAACACACCGAGCACCAACACCCCGATATATAAACACCCGACCACCAACACCCCGATATATAAACACCCCGGACAACAACACCCCGATATATAAACACCCCGAACACCAACACCCAGATATATAAACACCCCGAACACCTACACCCCGATATATAAACACACCGAACACCAACCCCACTATCTATAAACACCCCGAACACCAACACCCCGATATATAAACACCCCGAACACCAACACCCCGATACATAAACACCCCGAACACCAACACCCCGATATATAAACACACCGAATACCGACACACCGATATATAAACACCCCGAACACCAACACCCCGATACATAAGCACCCCGAACACCAACACCCCAATATATAAACACACCGAACACCAACACCCCGATATATAAACACCCCGAACACCAACACCCCGATATATAAAAACCCCGAACACCAACACCCCGATACATAAACACCCCGAACACCAACACCCCGATATAGAAACACCCCGAACACCAACACCCCGATATATATACACCCCGAACACCAACACCCTAATATATAAACACCCCGAACACCAACACCCGATACATAAACACCCCGAACACCAACACTCCGATATATAAACACACCGAACACCAACACCCCGATATATAAACAACCCGAACACCAACACCCCGATATATAAACACCCCGAACACCAACACCCCAATATATAAACACCTCGAACACCAACACCCGATACATAAACACCCCGAACACCAACACCCCGATATATAAACACCCCGAATACCAACACGCCAATATATAAACACCTCGAACACCAACACCCGATACATAAACACCCCGAACACCAACACCCCGATATATAAACACCCCGAACACCAACACCCCGATATATAAACACACCGAACACCAACACCCCTATATATAAACATCCCGAAAACCAACACCCCAATACATAAACACCCTGAAAACCAACACCCCGATATATAAACACCCCGAACATCAACACCCCGATATATAAACACTCCGAACACCAACACCCCGATATATAAACATCCCGAACACCAACACCCTGATATATAAACACCCCGAACACCAACACCCCGAAATATAAACACCCCGAACACCAACACCCCGATACATAAACACCCCGAACACCAACACCCCGATACATAAACACCCCGAACACCAACACCCCGATGCATAATCACCCCGAACACCAACACCCCAATATATAAACACCCCGAACACCAACACCCCGATGCATAAACACCCCGAACACCAACACCCCGATATATAAACACCCCGAACACCAACACCCCGACGCATAAACACCCCGAACACCAACTCCCTGATATATAAACACACCGAACACCAACCCCCCGATACATAAACACCCCGAACACCAACACCCCGATATATAAACACCCCGAACACCAACACCCCGAACACCAGCACACTGATATATAAACACCCCGAACACCAACACCCCGATATATAAACACCCCGAACACCAACACCCCGATATATAAACACCCCGAACACCAACCCCCGATATATAAACACACCGAACACCAACACCCCGATACATAAACACCCCGAACACCAACACCCCGAACACCAGCACCCTGATATATAAACACCCCGAACACCAACACCCCGATATATAAACACCCCGAACACCAACACCCCGATATATAAACACCCCGAACACCAACACCCCAATATATAAACACCCCGAACACCAGCACCCCGATATATAAACACACCGAACACCAACACCCCGATATATAAACACCCCGAACACCAACCCCCCGATATATAAACACACCGAACACCAACACCCCGATATATAAACACCCCGAACACCAGCACCATGATATATAAACACACGGAACACAAACACCCCGATATATAAACACCCCGAACACCATCACCCCGATATATAAACACCCCGAACAGCAGCACCCCAATATATAAACGCCCCGAACATCAACAGCCCGATATATAAAAACCCCGAACACCAAAACCCCGAACACCAACACCCAGATATATAAACACCCCGAACACCAACACCCCGATATATAAACACCCCGAACACCAACACCCCGATATATAAACACCCCGAACACCAACACCCCGAGCACAAACACCCCGAACACCAATACGCCGATATATAAACACCCCGAACACCAACCCCCCGATATATAAACACCCCGAACACCAACCCCCCCGATATATAAACACCCCGAACACCAAGACCCCGATATATAAACATCCCGAACACCAACGCCCCGATATATAAACACCCCGAAGACCAACACCCCGGTCCATAAACACCCCGAACACCAACACCCCGATATATAAACACCCCGAATACCAACACCCCGATATATAAAAACCCCGAACACCTCACCCCGATATATTAACACCCTGAACACCGACACCCCGATATATAAACACACCGAACATCAACACCCCGATATATAAGCACCCCGAACACCAACACCCCGATATATAAACACACCGAACATCAACACCCCGATGCATAAACACCCCGAACACCAACTCCCTGATATGTAAACACCCCGAACACCAACCCCCCGATATATAAACACCCCGAACACCAACACCCCGATATATAAACACCCCGAACACGAACACCCCGAACACCAGCACACTGATATATAAACACCCGAACACTAACACACCGATATATAAACACCCCGAACACCAACACCCCGATATATATACACCCCGAACACCAACCCCCCGATATATAAACACACCGAACACCAACACCCCGAACACCAGCACCCTGATATATAAACACCCCGAACACCAACACCCCGATATATAAACACCCCGAACACCAACTCCCCGATATATAAACACCCCGAACACCAACCCACCGATATATAAACACACCGAACACCAACACCCCGATATATAAACACCCCGAACACCAACACCCCGATATATAAACACCCCGAACACCAACACCCCGATACATAAACACCCCGAACACCAACTCCCCGATATATAAACATCCCGAACACCAACACCTCGATATATAAACACCCCGAACACCAACACCCCGATATATAAACACACCGAACATCAACAGCCCGATATATAAACACCCCGAACACCAACACCCCGAACACCAACACCCCGATATATAAACACCCCGAACACCAACACCCCGATATATAAACACCCCGAACACCAACACCCCGATATATAAACACCCCGAACACCAACACCCCGATATATAAACACCCCGAACACCAACACCCCGATACATAATCACCCCGAACACCAACACCCCGATATATAAACACCCCGAACACCAACACCCCGATACATAAACACCCCGAACACCAACACCCCGATGCAAAATCACCCCGAACACCAACACCCCAATATATAAACACCCCGAACACCAACACACCGATGAATAAACACCCCGAACACCAACACCCCGATATATAAACACCCCGAACACCAACACCCCGACGCATAAACACCCCGAACACCAACTCCCTGATATATAAACACCCCGAACACCAACCCCCCGATATATAAACACCCCGAAAACCAACACCCCGATATATAAACACCCCGAACACCAACACCCCGAACACCAGCACACTGATATATAAACACCCCGAACACCAACACCCCGATATATAAACACCCCGAACACCAACACCCCGATATATAAACACCCCGAACACCAACCCCCCGATATATAAACACACCGAACACAAACACCCCGATACATAAACACCCCGAACACCAACACCCCGAAAACCAGCACCCTGATATATAAACACCCCGAACACCAACACCCCGATATATAAACACCCCGAACTCCAACACCCCGATATATAAACACCCCGAACACCAACACCCCGATATAAAAACACACCGAACACCAACACCCCGATATATAAACATCCCGAACACCAACACCCCGATATATAAACACCCCGAACACCAACACCCCGATATATAAACACCCCGAACACCAACACCCCGATATATAAACATCCCGAACACCAACGCCCCGATATATAAACACCCCGAACACCAACACCCCAGTCCATAAACACCCCGAACACCAACACCCCGATATATAAACACCCCGAATACCAACACCCCGATATATAAAAACCCCGAACACCTCACCCCGATATATTAACACCCTGAACACCGACACCCCGATATATAAACATACCGAACATCAACACCCCGATGCATAAACACCCCGAACACCAACTCCCTGATATGTAAACACCCCGAACACCAACCCCCCGATATATAAACACCCCGAACACCAACACCCCGATATATAAACACCCCGAACACGAACACCCCGAACACCAGCACACTGATATATAAACACCCGAACACTAACACACCGATATATAATCACCCCGAACACCAACACCCCGATATATAAACACCCCGAACACCAACACGCCAATATATAAACACCTCGAACACCAACACCCCGATATATAAACACACCGAACACCAACACCCCTATATATAAACATCCCGAAAACCAACACCCCAATACATAAACACCCTCAAAACCAACACCCCGAAATATAAACACCCCGAGCACCAACACCCCGATATATAAACACCCCGAACACCAACACCCCGATATATAAACATCCCGAACACCAACACCCCGATATATAAACATCCCGAACACCAACACCCCGAAATATAAACACCCCGAACACCAACACCCCGATACATAAACACCCCGAACACCAACACCCCGATACATAAACACCCCGAACACCAACACCCCGATGCATAATCACCCCGAACACCAACACACCAATATATAAACACCCCGAACACCAACACCCCGATGCATAAACACCCCGAACACCAATACCCCGATATATAAACCCCCCGAACACCAACACCCCGACGCATAAACACCCCGAACACCAACTCCCTGATATATAAACACCCCGAACACCAACCCCCCGATATATAAACACCCCGAACACCAACACCCCGATATATAAACACCCCGAACACCAACACCCCGAACACCAGCACACTGATATATAAACACCCCGAACACCAACACCCCGATATATAAACACCCCGAACACCAACACCCCGATATATAAACACCCCGAACACCAACCCCCCGATATATAAACACACCGAACACCAACACCCCGATACATAAACACCCCGAACACCAATACCCCGAACACCAGCACCCTAATATATAAACACCCCGAACACCAACACCCCGATATATAAACACCCCGAACACCAACACCCCGATATATAAACACCCCGAACACCAACACCACAATATATAAACAGCCCGAACACCAGCACCCCGATATATAAACACACCGAACACCAACACCCCGATATATAAACACCCCGAACACCAACCCCCCGATATATAAACACACCGAACACCAACACCCCGATATATAAACACCCCGAACACCAGCACCATGATATATAAACACACGGAACACAAACACCCCGATATATAAACACCCCGAACACCATCACCCCGATATATAAACACCCCGAACAGCAGCACCCCAATATATAAACGCCCCGAACATCAACAGCCCGATATATAAAAACCCCGAACACCAAAACCCCGAATACCAACACCCAGATATATAAACACCCCGAACACCAACACCCCGATATATAAACACCCCGAACACCAACACCCCGATATATAAACATCCCGAACACCAACGCCCCGATATATAAACACCCCGAAGACCAACACCCCGGTCCATAAACACCCCGAACACCAACACCCCGATATATAAACACCCCGAATACCAACACCCCGATATATAAAAACCCCGAACACCTCACCCCGATATATTAACACCCTGAACACCGACACCCCGATATATAAACACACCGAACATCAACACCCCGATGCATAAACACCCCGAACACCAACTCCCTGATATGTAAACACCCCGAACACCAACCCCCCGATATATAAACACCCCGAACACCAACACCCCGATATATAAACACCCCGAACACGAACACCCCGAACACCAGCACACTGATATATAAACACCCGAACACTAACACACCGATATATAAACACCCCGAACACCAACACCCCGATATATATACACCCCGAACACCAACCCCCCGATATATAAACACACCGAACACCAACACCCCGAACACCAGCACCCTGATATATAAACACCCCGAATACCAACACCCCGATATATAAACACCCCGAACACCAACTCCCCGATATATAAACACCCCGAACACCAACCCACCGATATATAAACACACCGAACACCAACACCCCGATATATAAACACCCCGAACACCAACACCCCGATATATAAACACCCCGAACACCAACACCCCGATACATAAACACCCCGAACACCAACTACCCGATATATAAATATCCCGAACACAAACACCTCGATATATAAACACCCCGAACACCAACACCCCGATATATAAACACACCGAACACCAACATCCCGATATATAAACACCCCGAACTCCAACACCCCAATATATAAACTCCCCGAACATCAACAGCCCGATATATAAACACCCCGAACACCAACACCCCGAACACCAACACCCCGATATATAAACACCCCGAACACCAACACCCCGATATATAAACACCCCGAACACCAACACCCCGATATATAAACACCCCGAACACCAACACCCCGATATATAAACACCCCGAACACCAACACCCCGATACATAATCACCCCGAACACCAACACCCCGATATATAAACACCCCGAACACCAACACCCCGATACATAAACACCCCGAACACCAACACCCCGATGCATAATCACCCCGAACACCAACACCCCAATATATAAACACCCCGAACACCAACACCCCGATGCATAAACACCCCGAACACCAACACCCCGATATATAAACACCCCGAACACCAACACCCCGACGCATAAACACCCCGAACACCAACTCCCTGATATATAAACACGCCGAACACCAACCCCCCGATATATAAACACCCCGAACACCAACACCCCGAACACCAACACCCCGAACACCAGCACACTGATATATAAACACCCCGAACACCAACACCCCGATATATAAACACCCCGAACACCAACACCCCGATATATAAACACCCCGAACACCAACCCCCCGATATATAAACACACCGAACACCAACACCCCGATACATAAACACCCCGAACACCAACACCCCGAAAACCAGCACCCTGATATATAAACACCCCGAACACCAACACCCCGATATATAAACACCCCGAACACCAACACCCCGATATATAAACACCCCGAACACCAACACCCCAATATATAAACACCCCGAACACCAGCACCCCGATATATAAACACACCGAACACCAACACCCCGATATATAAACACCCCGAACACCAACCCCCCGATATATAAACACACCGAACACCAACACCCCGATATATAAACACCCCGAACACCAGCACCATGATATATAAACACACCGAACACAAACACCCCGATATATAAACACCCCAAACACCATCACCCCGATATATAAACACCCCGAACAGCAGCACCCCAATATATAAACGCCCCGAACATCAACAGCCCGATATATAAAAACCCCGAACACCAAAACCCCGAACACCAACACCCAGATATATAAACACCCCGAACACGAACACCCCGATATATAAACACCCCGAACACCAACACCCCGATATAAAAACACACATACACCAACACCCCGATATATAAACATCCCGAACACCAACACCCCGATATATAAACACCCCGAACACCAACACCCCGATATATAAACACCCCGAACACCAACACCCCGATATATAAACATCCCGAACACCAACGCCCCGATATATAAACACCCCGAACACCAACACCCCGGTCCATAAACACCCCGAACACCAACACCCCGATATATAAACACCCCGAATACCAACACCCCGATATATAAAAACCCCGAACACCTCACCCCGATATATTAACACCCTGAACACCGAAACCCCGATATATAAACACACCGAACATCAACACCCCGATGCATAAACACCCCGAACACCAACTCCCTGATATGTAAACACCCCGAACACCAACCCCCCGATATATAAACACCCCGAACACCAACACCCCGATATATAAACACCCCGAACACGAACACCCCGAACACCAGCACACTGATATATAAACACTCGAACACTAACACACCGATATATAAACACCCCGAACACCAACACCCCGATATATATACACCCCGAACACCAACCCCCCGATATATAAACACACCGAACACCAACACCCCGAACACCAGCACCCTGATATATAAACACCCCGAACACCAACACCCCGATATAAAAACACCCCGAACACCAACTCCCCGATATATAAAGACCCCGAACACCAACCCACCGATATATAAACACACCGAACACCAACACCCCGATATATAAACACCCCGAACACCAACACCCCGATTTATAAACACCCCGAACACCAACACCCCGATACATAAACACCTCGAACACCAACTCCCCGATACATAAACACCCCGAACACCAACACCCCGATATATAAACATCCCGAACACCAACACCTCGATATATAAACACCCCGAACACCAACACCCCGATACATAAACACCCCGAACACCAACACCCCGATACATAAACACCCCGAACACCAACACCCCGATACATAAACACCCCGAACACCAACACCCCGATATATAAACATCCCGAACACCAACACCTCGATATATAAACACCCCGAACACCAACTCCCCGATATATAAACATCCCGAACACCAACACCTCGATATATAAACACCCCGAACACCAACACCCCGATATATAAACACGCCGAACACCAACACCCCGATATATAAACACCCCGAACTCCAACACCCCAATATATAAACTCCCCGAACATCAACAGCCCGATATATAAACACCCCGAACACCAACACCCCGAACACCAACACCCCGATATATAAACACCCCGAACACCAAAACCCCGATATATAAACACCCCGAACACCAACACCCCGATATATAAACACCCCGAACACCAACACCCCGATATATAAACACCCCGAACACCAACACCCCGATACATAATCACCCCGAACACCAACACCCCGATATATAAACACCCCGAACACCAACACCCCGGTACATAAACACCCCGAACACCAACACCCCGATATATAAACACCCCGAACACCAACACCCCGACGCATTAACACCCCGAACACCAACTCCCTGATATATAAACACCCCGAACACCAACCCCCCGATATATAAACACCCCGAACACCAACACCCCGATATATAAACACCCCGAACACCAACACCCCGAACACCAGCACCCCGATCACCAACACCCCGGTATATAAACACCCCGAACACCAACACCCCGATATATAAACACCCCGAACACCAACACCCCGATATATAAACACCCCGAACACCAACCCCCCGATATATAAACACCCCGAACACCAACCCCCCGATATATAAACACACCGAACACCAACACCCCGATACATAAACACCCCGAACACCAACACCCCGAACACCAGCACCCTGATATATAAACACCCCGAACACCAACACCCCGATATATAAACACCCCGAACACCAACACCCCGATATATAAACACCCCGAACACCAACACCCCAATATGTAAACACCCCGAACACCAGCACCCCGATATATAAACACACCAAACACCAACACCCCGATATATAAACACCCCGAACACCAACCCCCCGATATATAAACACACCGAACACCAACACCCCGATATATAAACACCCCGAACACCAACGCCCCAATACATAAACACCCCGAACACCAACACCCCGAACACCAACACCCCGATATATAAACACCCCGAACACCAACACCCCGATATATAAACACACCGAACACCAACACCCCGATACATAAACACCCCGAACACCAACACATCGAACACCAGCACCCTGATATATAAACACACCGAACACCAACACCCCGATATATAAACACCCCGAACACCAGCACCCCGATATATAAACACACCGAACACCAACCCCCCATATATAAACACACCGAACACCAGCACCATGATATATAAAGACACCGAACACAAACACCCCGATATATAAACACCCCGAACACCAACACCCCGATATATAAACACCCCGAACAGCAGCAGCCCAATATATAAACGCCCCGAACATCAACAGCCCGATATATAAACACCCCGAACACCAAAACCCCGACCACCAACACCCAGATATATGAACAACCCGAACACCAGCACACTGATATATAAACACCCGAACACTAACACACCGATATATAAACACCCCGAACACCAACACCCCGATATATATACACCCCGAAAACCAACCCCCCGATATATAAACACACCGAACACCAACACCCCGATACATAAACACCCCGAACACCAGCACCCTGATATATAAACACCCCGAACACCAACACCCCGATATATAAACACCCCGAACACCAACTCCCCGATATATAAACACCCCGAACACCAACCCACCGATATATAAACACACCGAACACCAACACCCCGATATATAAACACCCCGAACACCAACACCCCGATATATAACCACCCCGAACACCAACACCCCGATACATAAACACCCCGAACACCAACTCCCCGTTATATAAACACCCCGAACACCAACACCCCGATACATAAACACCCCGAACACCAACACCCCGATATATAAACACACCGAACACCAACACCCCGATATATAAACATCCCGAACACCAACACCCCGATATATAAACACCCAGAACACCAACACCCCGATATATAAACACCCCGAACATCAACACCCCGATATATAAACACCCCGAACACCAACACCCCGATATATAAACACACCGAACACCAACACCCCGATATATAAACAACCCGAACACCAACACCCCGATATATAAACACACCGAACACCAACACCTCGATATATAAACACCCCGAACACCAACACACCGATATATAAACACCCCGAACACTAACACCCCGAACACCAGCACCCCAATATATAAACTCCCCGAACATCAACAGCCCGATATACAAACACACCGAACACCAACAACCCGAACACCAACACCCCGATACATAATCACCCCGAACACCAACACCCCGATATATAAACACACCGAACACCAACACCCCGATACATAAACACCCCGAACACCAACACCCCGATATATAAACATCCCGAACACCAACACCCCGATATATAAACACCCCGAACACCAACACCCCGATATATAAACACCCCGAACACCAACACCCCGTTATATAAACACCCCGAACACCAACACCCCGATATATAAACACCCGAACACCAACTCCCCGCCATATAAACACACCGAACACCAACACCCCGATATATAACCACCCCGAACACCAACACCCCGCTATATAAACACCCCGACCACCAACTCCCCGCCATATAAACACACCGAACACCAACACCCCGATATATAAACACACCGAACACCAACACCCCGATATATAACCACCCCGAACACCAACTCCCCGCCATATAAACACACCGAACACCAACACCCCGATATATAAACACCCCGAACACCAACAACCCGGTATATAAACACACCGAACACCAACACCCCGATATATAAACACCCCGAACACCAACACCCCGATATATAAACACCCCGAACACCAACTCCCCGATATATAAACACCCGAACACCAACTCCCCGCCATATAAACACACCGAACACCAACACCCCGATATATAACCACCCCGAACACCAACACCCCGATATCTAAACACCCCGACCACCAACACCCCGATATATAAACACCCCGAACACCAACACCCCGATATCTAAACACCCCGACCACCAACACCCCGATATCTAAACACCCCGACCACCAACACCCCGATATATAAACACACCGAACACCAACACCCCGATATATAAACACCCGAACACCAACTCCCCGCCATATAAACACCCCGAACACCAACACCCCGATATATAACCACCCCGAACACCAACACCCCGATATCTAAACACCCCGACCACCAACACCCCTATATATAAACACACCGAACACCAACACCCCGATACATAAACACCACGAACACCAACACCCCGATATATAAACACCCCGACCACCAACACCCCGATATATAAACACACCGAACACCAACACCCCGATATATAAACACCCGAACACCAACTCCCCGCCATATAAACACACCGAACACCAACACCCCGATATATAACCACCCCGAACACCAACACCCCGATATCTAAACACCCCGACCACCAACACCCCGATATATAAACACGTCGAACACCGACATATAAACACCCAGAGCACCAACACCCCAATATATAAACACCCCGAGCACCAACACCCCGAAATATAAACACCCCGAGCACCAACACCCCGATATATAAACACCCCGAACACCAACACCCCGATGCATAATCACCCCGAACACCAACACCCCGATATATAAACACCCCGAAATCCAACACCCCGATATATAAACACCCCGAACACCAACACCCCGATATATAAACACACCGAACACCAACACCCCCGATATATAAACACCCCGAACACCAACACCCTGATATATAAACACCCGAACACCAACACCCCGATATATAAACACCCCGAACACCAACCCCCCGATATATAAACACCCCGAACACCAACACCCCGATATATAAACACCCCGAACACCAACACCCCGATATATAAACACCCCGATCACCAACTCTGCGATATATAAACACCCCGAACACCAACCCCCCGATATATAAACACACCGAACACCAACACCCCGATACATAAACACCCCGAACACCAACACCCAGATATATAAACACCCCGAACACCAACACCCCGATATATAAACATCCCGAACACCAACACCTCGATATATAAACACCCCGAACACCAACACCCCGATATATAAACACACCGAACACCAACACCCCGAACACCAACACCCTGATATATAAACACACTGAACACCAACACCCCGATATATAAACATCCCGAACACCAACACCTCGATATATAAACACCCCGAACACCAACACCCCGATATATAAACACACCGAACACCAACACCCTGATATATAAACACCCTGAACACCAACACCCTGATATATAAACACACCGAACACCAACACCCCGATATATAAACACCCCGAACACCAACACCCCGATATATAAACACCCCGAACACCAGCACCCCAATATATAAACGCCCCGAACATCAACAGCCCGATATATAAACACCCCGTACACCAACACCCCGAACACCAACACCCCGATATATAAACACCCCGAACACCAACACCCCGATATATAAACACCCCGAACACCAACACCCCGATATATAAACACCCCGAACACCAACACCCGATACATAAGCACCCCGAACACCAACACCCCGATATATAAACACCCCGAACACCAACACCCCGATATATAAACACCCCGAACACCAACACCCCGATATATAAACACCCCGAACACGAATACCCCGATATATAAACACCCCGAACATCAACACCCCGATATATAAACACCCCGAACACCAACACCCCGATACATAAACACCCCGAACACCAACACCCCGATATATAAACACCCCGAACACCAACACCCCGATATATAAACACCCCGAACACCAACACCCCGATATATGAACACCCGAACACCAACTCCCAGCTATATAAACACCCCGAACACCAACACCCCGATATATAACCACCCCGAACACCAACACCCCGATATCTAAACACCCCGACCACCAACACCCCAATATATAAGCACCCCGAGCACCAATACCCCGATATATAAACATCCCGAACACCAACACCCCAATATATAAACACCCCAAACACCAACACCCCGATATATAAACACGTTGAACACCGATATATAAACACCCAGAGCACCAACACCCCGATATATAAACACCCCGAGCACCAACACCCCGATATATAAACACCCGAACACCAACTCCCCGCTATATAAACACACCGAACACCAACACCCCGATATATAAACACCCCGAACACCAACACCCCGATATATAAACACGTTGAACACCGATATATAAACACCCAGAGCACCAACACCCCGATATATAAACACCCCGAGCACCAACACCCCGATATATAAACACCCGAACACCAACTCCCCGCTATATAAACACCCCGAACACCAACACCCCGATATATAAACACCCCGAACACCAACACCCCGAACACCAGCACCCTGATATATAAACACACCGAACACCAACACCCCGATATATAAACACCCCGAACACCAACACCCCGATATATAAACACCCCGAACACCAGCACCCCAATATATAAACGCCCCGAACATCAACAGCCCGATATATAAACACCCCGTACACCAACACCCCGAACACCAACACCCCGATATATAAACACCCCGAACACCAACACCCCGATATATAAACACCCCGAACACCAACACCCGATACATAAACACCCCGAACACCAACACCCCGATATATAAACACCCCGAACACCAACACCCTGATATATAAACACCCCGAACACCAACACCCCGATATATGAACACCCCGAACACCAACCCCCCGATATATAAACACCCCGAACACCAACACCCCGATATATAAACACCCCGAACACCAACACCCCGATATATAAACACCCCGATCACCAACTCTGCGATATATAAACACCCCGAACACCAACCCCCCGATATATAAACACACCGAACACCAACACCCCGATATATAAACACCCCGAACACCAACACCCCGATATATAAACACCCCGAACACGAATATCCCGATATATAAACACCCCGAACATCAACACCCCGACATATAAACACCCCGAACACCAACACCCCGATACATAAACACCCCGAACACCAACACCCCGATATATAAACACCCCGAACACCAACACCCCGATATATAAACACTCCGAACACCAACACCCCGATATATGAACACCCGAACACCAACTCCCAGCTATATAAACACCCCGAACACCAACACCCCGATATATAAACACCCCGAACACCAACACCCCGATATATAAACATCCCGAACACCAACACCCCGATATATAACCACCCCGAAAACCAACACCCCGATATCTAAACACCCCGACCACCAACACCCCAATATATAAACACCCAGAGCACCAACACCCCGATATATAAACACCCCGAGCACCAACACCCCGATATATAAACACCCGAACACGAACTCCCCGCTATATAAACACACCGAACACCAACACCCCGATATATAAACACCCCGAACACCAACACCCCGATATATAAACACGTTGAACACCGATATATAAACACCCAGAGCACCAACACCCCGATATATAAACACCCCGAGCACCAACACCCCGATATATAAACACCCGAACACCAACTCCCCGCTATATAAACACCCCGAACACCAACACCCCGATATATAAACACCCCGAACACCAACACCCCGAACACCAGCACCCTGATATATAAACACACCGAACACCAACACCCCGATATATAAACACCCCGAACACCAACACCCCGATATATAAACACCCCGAACACCAGCACCCCAATATATAAACGCCCCGAACATCAACAGCCCGATATATAAACACCCCGTACACCAACACCCCGAACACCAACACCCCGATATATAAACACCCCGAACACCAACACCCCGATATATAAACACCCCGAACACCAACACCCCGATATATAAACACCCCGAACACCAACACCCGATACATAAACACCCCGAACACCAACACCCCGATATATAAACACCCCGAACACCAACACCCTGATATATAAACACCCCGAACACCAACACCCCGATATATAAACACCCCGAACACCAACCCCCCGATATATAAACACCCCGAACACCAACACCCCGATATATAAACACCCCGAACACCAACACCCCGATATATAAACACCCCGATCACCAACTCTGCGATATATAAACACCCCGAACACCAACCCCCCGATATATAAACACACCGAACACCAACACCCCGATACATAAACACCCCGAACACCAACACCCAGATATATAAACACCCCGAACACCAACACCCCGATATATAAACATCCCGAACACCAACACCTCGATATATAAACACCCCGAACACCAACACCCCGATATATAAACACACCGAACACCAACACCCCGAACACCAACACCCTGATATATAAACACACCGAACACCAACACCCCGATATATAAACATCCCGAAAACCAACACCTCGATATATAAACACCCCGAACTCCAACACCCCGATATATAAACACACCGAACACCAACACCCCGAACACCAACACCCTGATATATAAACACCCCGAACACCAACACCCTGATATATAAACACACCGAACACCAACACCCGGATATATAAACACCCCGAACACCAACACCCCGATATATAAACACCCCGAACACCAGCACCCCAATATATAAACGCCCCGAACATCAACAGCCCGATATATAAACACCCCGTACACCAACACCCCGAACACCAACACCCCGATATATAAACACCCCGAACACCAACACCCCGATATATAAACACCCCGAACACCAACACCCCGATATATAAACACCCCGAACACCAACACCCGATACATAAGCACCCCGAACACCAACACCCCGATATATAAACACCCCGAACACCAACACCCCGATATATAAACACCCCGAACACCAACACCCCGATATATAAACACCCCGAACACGAATACCCCGATATATAAACACCCCGAACATCAACACCCCGATATATAAACACCCCGAACACCAACACCCCGATACATAAACACCCCGAACACCAACACCCCGATATATAACACCCCGAACACCAACACCCCGATATATAAACACCCCGAACACCAACACCCCGATATATGAACACCCGAACACCAACTCCCAGCTATATAAACTCCCCGAACACCAACACCCCGATATATAACCACCCCGAACACCAACACCCCGATATCTAAACACCCCGACCACCAACACCCCAATATATAAACACCCCGAGCACCAACACCCCGATATATAAACATCCAGAACACCAGCACCCCAATATATAAACACCCCAAACACCAACACCCCGATATATAAACACGTTGAACACCGATATATAAACACCCAGAGCACCAACACCCCGATATATAAACACCCCGAGCACCAACACCCCGATATATAAACACCCGAACACCAACTCCCCGCTATATAAACACACCGAACACCAACACCCCGATAAATAAACACCCCGAATACCAACACCCCGATATATAAACTCGTTGAACACCGATATATAAACACCCAGAGCACCAACACCCCGATATATAAACACCCCGAGCACCAACACCCCGATATATAAACACCCGAACACCAACTCCCCGCTATATAAACACCCCGAACACCAACACCCCGATATATAAACACCCCGAACACCAACACCCCGAACACCAGCACCCTGATATATAAACACACCGAACACCAACACCCCGATATATAAATACCCCGAACACCAACACCCCGATATATAAACACCCCGAACACCAGCACCCCAATATATAAACGCCCCGAACATCAACAGCCCGATATATAAACACCCCGTACACCAACACCCCGAACACCAACACCCCGATATATAAACACCCCGAACACCAACACCCCGATATATAAACACCCCGAACACCAACACCCCGATATATAAACACCCCGAACACTAACACCCGATACATAAACACCCCGAACACCAACACCCCGATATATAAACAACCCGAACACCAACACCCCGATATATAAACACCCCGAACACCAACACCCCGATATATAAACACCCCGAACACTAACACCCGATACATAAACACCCCGAACACCAACACCCCGATATATAAACACCCCGAACACCAACACCCCGATATATAAACAACCCGAACACCAACACCCCGATATATAAACACCCCGAACAACAACACCCCGATATATAAACACCCCGAACAACAACAGCCCGATATATAAACACCCCGTACACCAACACCCCGAACACCAACACCCCGATATATAAACACCCCGAACATCAACACCCCGATATATAAACACCCCGAACACCAACACCCCGATATATGAACAACCGAACACCAACTCCCAGCTATATAAACACACCGAACACCAACGCCCCGATATATAACCACCCCGAACACCAACACCCCGATATCTAAACACCCCGACCACCAACACCCCAATATATAAACACCCCGAGCACCAACACCACGATATATAAACATCCCGAACACCAACACCCCAATATATAAACACCCCAAACACCAACACCCCGATATATAAACACGTTGAACACCGATATATAAACACCCAGAGCACCAACACCCCGATATATAAACACCCCGAGCACCAACACCCCGATATATAAACACCCCGAACACCAACACCCCGATATATAAACACCCCGAGCACCAACACCCCGATATATAAACACCCCGAACACCAACACCCCGATGCATAATCACCCCGAACACCAACACCCCGATATATAAACACCCCGAACACCAACACCCCGATACATAAACACACCGAACATCAACACCCCGATATATAAACACCCCGAGCACCAACACCCCGATGCATAATCACCCCGAACACCAACACCCCGATATATAAACACCCCGAAATCCAACACCCCGATATATAAACACCCCGAACACCAACACCCCGATATATAAACACCCCGAACACCAACCCCCCGATATATAAACACCCCGAACACCAACACCCCGATATATAAACACCCCGATCACCAACTCTGCGATATATAAACACCCCGAACACCAAC
Organism: Scyliorhinus torazame; assembly: GCF_047496885.1. Classification (NCBI taxonomy): domain Eukaryota; kingdom Metazoa; phylum Chordata; class Chondrichthyes; order Carcharhiniformes; family Scyliorhinidae; genus Scyliorhinus; species Scyliorhinus torazame. Next base: position 76,674,767 of record NC_092718.1, on the reverse strand, counting down.
CCCCCCGATATATAAACACCCCGAACACCAACCCCCGATATATAAACACCCTGAACACCAACACCCCGATATATAAACACCCCGAACACCAACACCCCGAACACCAACCCCCCGATATATAAACACCCCGAAAACCAACACCCCGATACATAAACACCCCGAACACCAACACCCCGATATATAAACACCCCGAACACCAACACCCCGATATATAAACACCCCGAACACCAGCACCCCAATATATAAACGCCCCGAACATCAACACCCCGGTATATAAATGCCCCGAACATCAACACCCCGATATATAAACACCCCGAACACCAACACCCCGAACACCAACACCCCGATATATAAACACCCCGAAAACCAACACCCCGATATATAAACACCCCGAACACCAACACCCCGATATATAAACACCCCGAACACCAACACCCCGATACATAAACACCCCGAACACCAACACCCCGATACATAAACACCCCGAACACCAACACCCCGATATATAAACACCCCGAACACCAACACCCCGATATATAAACACACCGAACACCAACACCCCATATATAAACACACCGAACACCAACACCCCGATACATAAACACCCCGAACACCAACACCCCGATATATAAACACCCCGAACACCAGCACCCCGATATATAAACACCCCGAACACCAACACCCCGATATATAAACACCCCGAGCACCAACACCCCGATATATAAACACCCCGAACACCAACACCCCGATATATAAACACCCCGAGCACCAACACCCCGATTATATAAACACCCCGAGCACCTACACCCCGATATATAAACACCCCGAACACCAACACCCAGATATATAAACACCCCGGACACCAACACCCCGATATATAAACACCCCGAACACCAACACCCAGATATATAAACACCCCGAACACCTACACCCCGATATATAAACACACCGAACAGCAACCCCACTATCTATAAACACCCCGAACACCAACACACCAATATATAAACACCCAAAACACCAACACCCCGATACATAAACACCCCGAACACCAACACCCCGATATATAAACACCCAAAACACCAACACCCCGATACATAAACCTCCCGAACACCAACACCCCGATATATAAACACCCCGAGCACCAACACCCCGATATATAAACACCCCGAACACCAACACCCCGATATATAAACACCCCGGACACCAACACCCCGATATATAAACACCCCGAACACCAACACACCGATATATAAACACACCGAACACCAACCCCCCGATATATAAACACCCCGAACACCAACACCCCGATATATAAACACCCCGAACACCAACACCCCGATATATAAACACACCGAATACCGACACACCGATATATAAACACCCCGAACACCAACACCCCGATATATAAACACCCCGAACACCAAGACCCCGATATATAAACACCCCGAACACCAAGACCCCGATATATACACACCCCGAACTCCAACACCCCGATATATAAACACCCCGAACACCAACACCCCGATATATAAACACCCCGGACACCAACACCCCGATATATAAACACCCCGAACACCAACACCCCGATATATAAACACCCCGAACACCAACACCCCGATATATAAACACACCGAACACCAACACCCCGATATATAAACACACCGAACACCAACACCCCGATATATACACACCCCGAACACCAACACCCCGATATATAAACACCCCGAACACCAACACGCCGATATATAAACACCCCGAACACCAACACCCCGATATATACACACCCCGAACACCAACACCCCGATATATACACACCCCGAACTCCAACACCCCGATATATAAACACCCCGAACACCAACACCCCGATATATAAACACCCCGGACACCAACACCCCGATATATAAACACCCGAACACCAACACCCCGATATATAAACACCCCGAACACCAACACCCCGATATATAAACACACCGAACACCAACACCCAGATATATAAACACCCCGAACACCAACACCCCGATATATAAACACCCCGAACACCAACACGCCGATATATAAACACCCCGAACTCCAACACCCCGAAATATAAACACATCGAACACCAACACCCAGATATATAAACACCCCGAACACCAACACCCCGATATATAAACACCCCGAACACCAACACCCCGATATATAAACACACCGAACACCAACACCCAGATATATAAACACCCCGAACACCAACACCCCGATATATAAACACCCCGGACACCAACACCCCGATATATAAACACCCCGAACACCAACACCCCGATATATAAACACCCCGAACACCAACACCCCGATATATAAACACACCGAACACCAACACCCCGATATATAAACACCCCGGACACCAACACCCCGATATATAAACACCCCGAACACCAACACCCCGATATATAAACACACCGAACACCAACACCCCGATATATAAACACCCCGAGCACCAACACCCCGATATATAAACACCCCGAACACCAACACCCCGATATATAAACACACCGAACACCAACACCCAGATATATAAACACCCCGAACACCAACACCCCGATATATAAACACCCCGGACACCAACACCCCGATATATAAACACCCCGAACACCAACACCCCGATATATAAACACCCCGAACACCAACACCCCGATATATAAACACACCGAACACCAACACCCAGATATATAAACACCCCGAACACCAACACCCCGATATATAAACACCCCGAACACCAACACCCCGATATATAAACACCCCGGACACCAACACCCCGATATATAAACACCCCGAACACCAACACCCCGATATATAAACACGCCGAACACCAACACCCCGATATATAAACACCCCGAACACCAACACCCCGATATATAAACACCCCGAACACCAACACCCCGATACATAAACACCCCGAACACCAACACCCCGATGTATAAACACCTCGAACACCAACACCCCGAACATCAACAGCCCGATATATAAACACGCCGAACACCAACACCCCGATATATAAACACCCCGAACACCAACACCCCGATATATAAACACCCCGAACACCAACACCCCGATACATAAACACCCCGAACACCAACACCCCGATATATAAACACCTCGAACACCAACACCCCGAACATCAACAGCCCGATATATAAACACCCCGTACACCAACACCCCGAACACCAACACCCCGATATATAAACACCCCGAACACCAACACCCCGATACATAAACACCCCGAACACCAACACCCCGATATATAAACACCTCGAACACCAACACCCCGAACATCAACAGCCCGATATATAAACACCCCGTACACCAACACCCCGAACACCAACACCCCGATATATAAACACCCCGAACACCAACACCCCGATATATAAACACACCGAACACCAACACCCCGATATATAAACACGCCGAACACCAACACCCCGATATATAAACACCCCGAACACCAACACCCCGATATATAAACACCCCGAACACCAACACCCCGATACATAAACACCCCGAACACCAACACCCCGATATATAAACACCTCGAACACCAACACCCCGAACATCAACAGCCCGATATATAAACACCCCGTACACCAACACCCCGAACACCAACACCCCGATATATAAACACCCCGAACACCAACACCCCGATATATAAACACACCGAACACCAACACCCCGATATATAAACACACCGAACACCAACACACCGATATATAACACCCGAACACCAACACCCCGATACATAAACACCCCGAACACCAACACCCCAATATATAAACACCCCGAACACCAACACCCCGATATATAAACACACCGAACACCAACACCCAGATATATAAACACCCCGAACACCAACACCCCGATATATAAACACCCCGAACACCAACACCCCGATATATAAACACCCCGGACACCAACACCCCGATATATAAACACCCCGAACACCAACACCCCGATATATAAACACCCCGAACACCAACACCCCGATATATAAACACACCGAACACCAACACCCAGATATATAAACACGCCGAACACCAACACCCCGATATATAAACACCCCGAACACCAACACCCCGATATATAAACACCCCGAACACCAACACCCCGATACATAAACACCCCGAACACCAACACCCCGATATATAAACACCTCGAACACCAACACCCCGAACATCAACAGCCCGATATATAAACACCCCGAACACCAACACCCCGATATATAAACACACCGAACACCAACACCCCGATATATAAACACACCGAACACCAACACACCGATATATAACACCCGAACACCAACACCCCGATACATAAACACCCCGAACACCAACACCCCAATATATAAACACCCCGAACATCAACAGCCCGATATATAAACACCCCGTACACCAACACCCCGAACACCAACACCCCGATATATAAGCACCCCGAACACCAACACCCCGATATATAAACACCCCGAACACCAACACCCCGATATATAAACACCCCGAACACCAACATCCCGATATATAAACACCCCGAACACGAACACCCCGATATATAAACACCCCGAACATCAACACCCCGATATATAAACACCCCGAACACCAACACCCCGATACATAAACACCCCGAACACCAACACCCCGATATATAAACACCCCGAACACCAACACCCCGATATATAAACACCCCGAACACCAACACCCCGATATATAAACACCCGAACACCAACTCCCCGCTAAATAAACACACCGAACACCAACACCCCGATATATAACCACCCCGAACACCAACACCCCGATATCTACACACCCCGAACACCAACACCCCAATATATAAACACCCCGAGCACCAACACCCCGATATATAAACATCCCGAACACCAACACCCCAATATATAAACACCCCAAACACCAACACCCCGATATATAAACACGTTGAACACCGACATATAAACACCCAGAGCACCAACACCCCGATATATAAACACCCGAACACCAACTCCCCGCTATATAAACACACCGAACACCAACACCCCGACATATAACCACCCCGAACACCAACACCCCGATATATAAACACGTCGAACACCGACATATAAACACCCAGAGCACCAACACCCCGATATATAAACACCCCGAGCACCAACACCCCGATATATAAACACCCCGAACACCAACACCCCGATATGTAAACACCCCGAGCACCAACACCCCGATATATAAACACCCCGAACACCAACACCCCGATGCATAATCACCCCGAACACCAACACCCCGATATATAAACACCCCGAAATCCAACATCCCGATATATAAACACCCCGAACACCAACACCCCGATATATAAACACCCCGAACACCAACACCCCGATATATAAACACCCCGAACACCAACCCCCCGATATATAAACACCCCGAACACCAACACCCCGATATATAAACACCCCAATCACCAACTCTGCGATATATAAACACCCCGAACACCAACCCCCCCGATATATAAACACCCCGAACACCAGCCCCCGATATATAAACACCCTGAACACCAACACCCCGATATATAAACACCCCGAACACCAACACCCCGAACACCAACCCCCCGATATATAAACACCCCGAACACCAACACCCCGATATATAAACACCCCGAACACCAACACCCCGATATATAAACACCCCGAACACCAACACCCCGATATATAAACACCCCGAACACCAACACCACGATTTTTAAACACCCCGAACACCAACACCCCGAACACCAGCACCCCGATATATAAACACCCCGAACACCAGCACCCCGATATATAAACACCCCGAACATCAACACCCCGGTATATAAATGCCCCGAACATCAACACCCCGATATATAAACACCCCGAACACCAACACCCCGATATATAAACACCCCGAAAACCAACACCCCGATATATAAACACCCCGAACACCAACACCCCGATATATAAACACCCCGAACACCAACACCCCGATACATAAACACCCCGAACACCAACACCCCGATACATAAACACCCCGAACACCAACACCCCGATATATAAACACCCCGAACACCAACACCCCGATATATAAACACACCGAACACCAACACCCCGATATATAAACACCCGAACACCAACACCCCGATATATAAACACCCCGAACACCAACACCCCGATATATAAACACCCCAAACACCATCGCCCCGATATATAAACACCCGAACACCAACACCCCGATATATAAACACCCCGAACACCAACTCCCCGATATATAAACACCCCGAGCACCAACACCCCGATATATAAACACCCCGAACACCAACACCCCGATATATAAACACCCCGAGCACCAACACCCCGATATATAAACACCCCGAACACCAACACCCCAATATATAAACACCCCGGACACCAACACCCTGATATATAAACACCCCGAACACCAACACCCAGATATATAAACACCCCGAACACCTACACCCCGATATATAAACACACCGAACACCAACCCCACTATCTATAAACTCCCCGAACACCAACACCCCGATATATAAACACCCAAAGCACCAACACCCCGATACATAAACACCCCGAACACCAACACCCCGATATATAAACACCCCGAGCACCAACACCCCGATATATAAACACCCCGAACACCAACACCTCGATATATAAACACCCCGGACACCAACACCCCGATATATAAACACCCCGAACACCAACACCCTAATATATAAACACCCCGAACACCTACACCCCGATATATAAACACACCGAACACCAACCCCACTATCTATAAACACCCCGAACACCAACACCCCGATATATAAATACCCCGAACACCAACACCCCGATATATAAACACACTGAACACCAACACCCCGATATATAAACACCCCGAACACCAACACCCCGATATATAAACACCCCGAGCACCAACACCCCGATATATAAACACCCCGAACACCAACACCCCGATGCATAATCACCCCGAACACCAACACCCCGATATATAAACACCCCGAAATCCAACACCCCGATATATAAACATCTCGAACACCAACACCCCGATATATAAACACCCCGAACACCAACACCCCGATATATAAACACCCCGAACACCAACCCCCCGATATATGAACACCCCGAACACCAACACCCCGATATATAAACACCCCGATCACCAACTCTGCGATATATAAATACCCCGAACACCAACCCCCCCGATATATAAACACCCCGAACACCAACCCCCGATATATAAACACCCTGAACACCAACACCCCGATATATAAACACCCCGAACACCAACACCCCGAACACCAACCCCCCGATATATAAACACCCCGAACACCAACACCCCGATATATAAACACCCCGAACACCAACACCCCGATATATAAACACCCCGAACACCAACACCCCGATATATAAACACCCCGAACACCAACACCACGATTTTTAAACACCCCGAACACCAACACCCCGAACACCAGCACCCTGATATATAAACACCCCGAACACCAACACCCCGATATATAAACACCCCGAACACCAGCACCCCAATATATAAACGCCCCGAACATCAACACCCCGGTATATAAATGCCCCGAACATCAACACCCCGATATATAAACACCCCGAACACCAACACCCCGAACACCAACACCCCGATATATAAACACCCCGAAAACCAACACCCCGATATATAAACACCCCGAACACCAACACCCCGATATATAAACACCCCGAACACCAACACCCCGATACATAAACACCCCGAACACCAACACCCCGATATATAAACACCCCGAACACCAACACCCCGATATATAAACACCCCGAACACCAACACCGCGATATATAAACACACCGAGCACCAACACCCCGATACATAAACACCCCGAACACCAACACCCCGATATATAAACACACCGAACACCAACACCCCGATATATAAACACACCGAACACCAACACCCCGATATATAAACACCCCGAACACCAACACCCCGATATATAAACACACCGAACACCAACACCCCGATATATAAACACCCCGGACACCAACACCCCGATATATAAACACCCCGAACACCAACACCCAGATATACAAACACCCCGAACACCTACACCCCGATATATAAACACACCGAACACCAACCCCACTATCTATAAACACCCCGAACACCAACACCCCGATATATAAACACCCAAAACACCAACACCCCGATACATAAACACCCCGAACACCAACACCCCGATATATAAACACCCCGGACACCAACACCCCGATATATAAACACCCCGAACACCAACACCCTAATATATAAACACCCCGAACACCTACACCCCGATATATAAACACACCGAACACCAACCCCACTATCTATAAACACCCCGAACACCAACACCCCAATATATAAACACCCCGAACACCAACACCCCGATACATAAACACCCCGAACACCAACACCCCGATATATAAACACCCCGAACACCATCACCCCGATACATAAACACCCCGAACACCAACACCCCAATATTTAAACACACCGAACACCAACACCCCGATATATAAACACCCCGAACACCAACACCCCGATATATAAACACCCCGATATAGAAACACCCCGAACACCAACACCCCGATATAGAAACACCCCGAACACCAACACCCCGATATATAAACACCCCGAACACCAACACCCCAATATATAAACACCTCGAACACCAACACTCCGATATATAAACACACCGAACACCAACACCCCAATATATAAACACCTCGAACACCAACACCCGATACATAAACACCCCGAACACCAACACTCCGATATATAAACACACCGAACACCAACACCCCGATATATAAACACACCGAACACCAACACCCCGATATATAAACATCCCGAACACCAACACCCCAATACATAAACACCCTGAAAACCAACACCCCGATATATAAACACCCCGAGCACCAACACCCCGATATATAAACACCCCGAACACCAACGCCCCAATACATAAACACCCCGAACACCAACACCCCGATATATAAACATCCCGAACACCAACACCCCAATACATAAACACCCCGAACACCAACACCCCGATATATAAACACACCGAAAACCAACACCCTGATATATAAACATCCCGAACACCAACACCCCGATATATAAACACCCCGAACACCAACACCCCAATATATAAACACACCGAACACCAACCCCACTATCGATAAACACCATGTTCTTAAACACCCCGATATATAAACACCACGATCTTCAACACCCCAATATATAAATTAAATAAGGGTAACTACAAAGACATGTGGGAGGAGCTGGCCTGAGTTGATTGGTAAAGGAGCCTAGCAGAGAAGACAGTGGAACAGCAATGGCAAGAGTTTTTGGGGGTCATTAGGAAGGCACAACAGAAATTCATCCCAAGGCGAAGGAAACATGCTAATGGGATGACAGGGCATCCACGGCTTACGAGGCATGGCAAGTACAGCACAAAAGCTCAGGAAAAAGCATACAAAGTGGCGAGGATTAGGGGAAAACAGAGGATTGGGAAGCCTTTAAAAGCGAGCAGAGGACAACTAGTATGGTAGCATACTGGTTAGCACAATTGCTTCACAGCTCCAGGGTCCCAGGTTCGATTCCCGGCTTGGGTCATTGTCTGTGCGGAGTCTGCACGTTCTCCCCGTGTGTGCATGGGTTTCCACCGGGTGCTCCGGTTTCCTCCCACAGTCCAAAGATGTGCAGGTTAGGTGGATTGGCCATGATAAATTGCCCTTAGTGTCCAAAATTGCCCTTAGTGTTGGATGGGGTTACTGGGTTATGGGGATAGGGTGGAAGTGTGGGCTTGGGTAGGGTGCTCTTTCCAAGAGCCGGTGCAGACTCGATGGGCTGAATGGCCTCCTTCTGCACTGTAAATTCTATTAAAAAAAAGGAACACGGGGGGAGAAGATGACGTATGAGTGCAAGCTAGCTAGTAATAAAACGGAAGATAGGAAGAGATTTTTTCAATCTATAAAAGGTAAGAGAGAGGCAAAAATAGACATTGGACCACTAGAAAATGTGGCAGGAGAACTAATAATAGGAAACAAAGAAATAGCAGACGAACTGAATAGTTACTTTGCATCAGTCTTCACGGTGGAAGACACCAGTAGGATGCCAGAGCTCCAGGAGAACCAGGGGGCAGAGGTGAGTGCAGTGACCATTACGAAGGAGAAGGTTCTGGGGAAACTGAAAGGTCTAAAGGTGGATAAGTCACCTGGACCAGATGGACTACACCCCAGGGTCCTAAAAGAGGTAGCTGAAGAGATTGTGGAGGCATTAGTCATGATCTTTCAGGAAACACTGGAGGCAGGAAGGGTCCCAGAGGACTGGAAGGTGGCTAATGTAACACCACTGTTTAAGAAGTGGGGGAGGTAGAAGATGGGAAATTATAGGCCGGTTAGCCTGACTTCAGTCATTGGTAAGATTTTAGAGTCTGTTATTAAAGATGAGATCGTGAAGCACTTGCAAGTGAATGGTAAAATAGGACTGAGTCAGCATGGCTTTGTCAAAGGGAGGTCATGTCTCACAAATTTGTTAGAGTTCTTTGAGGAGGTAAGAAGCAAGTTAGACAAAGGAGAATCAGTGGACGTGATTTATTTAGATTTCCAGAAGGCCTTTGACAAGGTGCCGCATAGGAGACTGTTAAATAAGTTAAAAGCCCATGATGTTAAGGGTAAGATCCTGGCATGGATAGAGGATTGGCTGACTGGGGATAAAGGGGTCTTTTTCAGGATGGCAGCCAATGACTAGTAGTGTGCCTCAGGGGTCTGTGCTGGGACCACAGCTTTTTATAATATACATTAATGATCTGGAAGAAGGAACTGAAGGCACTGTTGCTAAGTTTGCAGATGATACAAAGATCTACAGAGGGACAGGTAGTATTGAGGAAGCAAGGGGGCTGCAGAAGGACTTGGACAAGCTAGGAGAGTGGGCAATTAAGGGGCAAATGAAATACAATATGGAAAAGTGTTAGGTTATACACTTTGGAAGGAGGAATCTAGGCATAGACTATTTTCTAAATGGGGAAATGCTTGGGAAAGCAGAAGCACAATGGGACTTGGGAATCCTCGTTCACGATTCTCTTAAGGTTAATGTGCAGGTTCAGTCGGCAGTTAAGAAGGCAAATGCAATGTTAGCATTCATGTCAAGAGGGCTAGACTACAAGACCAGAGATGTACTTCTGAGGATGTAGAAGGCTCTGGTCAGACCCCATTTGGAGTATTGTGAGCAATTTTGGGCCCCATATCTAAGGAAGGATGTGCTGGCCTTGGAAAGGGTCCAGAGGAGGTTCACAAGAATGATCCCTGGAATGAAGAGCTTGTCGTATGAGGAACGGTTGAGGACTTTGGGTCTGTATCCGTTGGAGCTCAGAAGGATGAGGGGGATCTTATTGAAACTTACAGGATACTGCTAGGCCTGGATAGAGTGGACGTGCGGAGGATGTTTCCACTTGTAGGAAAAACTAGAACCAGAGGACACCATCTCAGATTAAGGGGATGATCCTTTAAAACAGAGATGAGCAGGAATTTTTTCAGCCAGAGGGTGGTGAATCTGTGGAACTCTTTGCCCCAGAAGGTTGTGGAGGCCAATTCACTGAGTGTCTTTAAGACTGAGATAGATAGGTTCTTGATTAATAGGGGGATCAGGGGTTATGGGGAGAAGGCAGGAGAATGAGGATGAGAAAATGTCAGCCATGATTGAATGGCGGAGCAGACTCGATGGGCCAAGTGGCCTAATTCTGCTCCTATGACTTATGGTCTTATAAACACCACGATCATCAACACCCCGATATTTAAACACCCCGAACACCAACACCCCGAGATAGCCAGATGGACTGCGAGGAGAACTGGCAGCCATTCGATTCCAGAGCATCCAGCGACTTTGGAGCGACATCCATTCTCTGCCGACATCAAACCGGTTCCTGGGGCTTCATTAGGTGGTGCCTCGCTTTGCCGAGCAGTCACTGCTTCCCCTCATCTTCCCCCCAATTCAAAACCGACCTTCGAACACAGTTTTCCCAGGCATGGTTTTCTTTCCAAGCCGCAAAGTGCCACGCTACCCCTTTCCTACAAACCATCCACGGGGCACCAGAGTATTCCGACTGCTCAATTCGGTTGTCCTGCAAACAGCCGACATTCATCCCTGTGGCTCTGCAAATCTGGAATAATGTGCATCATTTTGGTCTCTTTATTTAACGAATGATGCACTTGCATTCAAGGCCGCAGAGAGAAGGTTTATTTGTCTGATTCCTGAGGTGAAGGTTATCTCGTCAGGACTGGATGAGGCAAGTATATAGTCGATCTCTCAGAATTCCGGCAGGAAATTTCTTTGCGACATTGGGAATGCCATCTTCTACTTTTGCATTGACCAGCCAAAATCCAAAATCCGAATGGAGAATCTTTAAGCGATAATTAACACATGTCTCCATTTTAGGTCAGAGCCTGATTGATTTCAACGATGATATTGTCACGACGTTCGAAGGACCTCATCCTGGACTCATTGTCCAGACAGGGCGCCCCAATCCCGGTGAGCCAATCAAGTGTGCAAGTTCCACACACACTGAGACTCACTGGGGTAGGGGTCCAACACACACTGACTCTCACTGGAGTAAGGGGTTCCACACACACTGACTCTCACTGGGGTACGGGTTCCACACACACTGACTCACACTGTGGTAGGGGTTCCACACACACTGACACTCACTGGGGTACGGGTTCCAACACACACTGACTCTCACTGGAGTAAGGGGTTGCACACACACTGACTCTCACTGGGGTACGGGTTCCACACACACTGACTCACACTGTGGTAGGGGTTCCACACACACTGACACTCACTGGGGTACGGGTTCCACACACACTGATTCTCACTGGGGAAGGGGTTTCACACACACTGACTCTCACTGGGATACGGGTTCCACAGACACTGACTCTCACTGGGGTACAGGTTCCACACACACTGACTCTCACTGGGGTACGGGTTCCACACACACTGACTCTCACTGTGGTACGGGTTCCACACACACTGACGATCACTGTGGTAGAAGTACACACACACTGACTCTCACGGGGGTACGGGTTCCACACACACTGACTCTCACTGGGGTACGGGTTCCACACACACTGACTCTCACTGGGGTACGGGTTCCAAAGACACTGACGCTCACTGGGGTAGGGGTTTCACACACACTGACTCTCACTGGGGTACGGGTTCCACACACACTGATTCTCACTGTGGTAGGGTACACACACTGACTCTCACTGGAGTACGGGTTCCACACACACTAACTCTCACTGGGATACGGGTTCCACACACACTGACTCTCACTGGGCTACAGGTCCAACACATGCTGAATTTCACTGGGGTACGGGTTCCACAGACACTAACTCTCACTGGGGTACGGGTTCCACACACACTGACTCTCACTGGGATACGGGTTCCACACACACTGACTCTCACTGGGCTACAGGTCCAACACACGCTGAATCTCACTGGGGTAGGGTACACACACTGACTCTCACTGGAGTACGGGTTCCACACACACTAACTCTCACTGGGGTACGGGTTCCACACACACTGACTCTCACTGGGGTACGGGTTCCACACACACTGACTCTCACTGGGGTACGGGTTCCACACACACTGACTCTCACTGGGGTATGGGTTCCACACACACTGACTCTCACTGGGGTACGGGTTCCACACACACTGACACTCACTGGGGTATGAGTTCAACACACACTGACTCTCACTGGGGTACGGGTCCACACACACTGACTCTCACTGGGGTACACGTTCCACACACATGGACTCTCACAGGGGTACAGGTTCCACACACACTGACTCTCACGACTATCACTGGAGTACGGGTTCCAAACACACTGACTCTCACTAGAGTACGGGTTCCACACACACTGACTCTCACTGGACTACGGGTTCCACACACATTGACTCTCACTGGGCTACAGGTTCAACACACGCTGAATCTAACTGGGGTACGGGTTCCACACACACTGATTCTCACTGTGGTAGGGTACACACACTGACTCTCACTGGAGTACGGGTTCCACACACACTGACTCTCACCGGGGTATGGGTTTCACACACACTGACTCTCACTGGAGAAAGGGTTCCACACACACTGACTCTCACTGTGGTAGGGTACACAGACTGACTCTCACTGGTGTACAGGTTCCACACACACTGACTCTCACTGGGGTACGGGTTCCACACACACTGACTCTCACTGGGGTATGGGTTCCACATACACTGACTCTCACTGAGGTACGGGTTCCACACACACGGACTCTCACTGGGGTACGGGTTCCACACACACTGACTCTCACTGGGGTACGGGTCCCACACACACTGACTCTCACTGGGGTATGGGTTCAACACGCACTGACTCTCACTGGAGTACGGGTTCCACACACACTGACTCTCACTGGGGTATGGGTTCCACACACACTGACTCTCACTGGGGTACGGGTTCCACACACACGGACTCTCACTGGGGTACGGGTTCCACACACACTGACTCTCACTGAGGTATGGGTTCCACACACACTGACTCTCACTGGGGTATGGGTTGAACACACACTGACTCTCACTGAGGTATGGGTTCCACGCACACTAACTATCACTGGGGTACGGGTTCCACACACATTGACTCTCACTGGGGTACGGGTTCCACACGCACTGACTCTCACTGGGGTACGGGTTCCACACACACTGACTGTCACCGGGGTATGTGTTCCACACACATTGAATCTCACTGGGGTACGGGTTCCACACACACTGACTCTTACTGGAGTACGGGTTCCAAACACACTGACTCTGACTGGAGTACGGGTTCCACACACACTGACTCTCACTGGGGTACAGGTTCCACACACACTGACTCTCACTGGAGTGCGGGTTCCAAACACACTGACTCTCACTGGAGTACGGGTTCCACACACACTGACTCTCACTGGGGTACGGGTTCCACACACACAGTCTCTCACTGGCGTACGGGTTCCACACACACTGACACTCACTGGGCTACGGGTTCCACACACATTGACTCTCACTGGGCTACAGGTTCAATACACGCTGAATCTCACTGGGTTACGGGTTCCACACACACAGACTCACACTGGGATAAGGGTTCCACACACACAGACTCTCACTGGGGTACGGGTTCCACACACAATGACACTCACTGGACTACGGGTTCCACACACATTGACTCTCACTGTGGTATGGTACACACACTGACTCTGACTGGAGTACGGGTTCCACACACACTGACTCTCACTGGGGTACGGGTTTCACACACACTGACTCTCACTGGAGTACGGGTTTCACACACACTGACTCTCACTGTGGTAGGGTACACACACTGACTCTCACTGGAGTACGGGTTCCACACACACTGACTATCACTGGGGTATGGGTTCCACACATACTGACTCTCACTGGGGTACGAGTTCCACACACACTGACTCAAAGGGGTACAGGTTCCACACACACTGACTCTCACTGGGGTGCGGGTTCCACACATACTGACTCACAGGGGTACAGGTTCCACACACATTGACTCTCACTGGGGGACGGGTTCCACACACACTGACTCTCACTGGGGTACGGGTTCCACACACACTGACTCTCACTGGGATACGGGTTCCACACACACTGACTCTCACTGGGCTACAGGTCCAACACACGCTGAATCTCACTGGGGTAGGGTACACACACTGACTCTCACTGGAGTACGGGTTCCACACACACTAACTCTCACTGGGGTACGGGTTCCACACACACTGACTCTCACTGGGGTACGGGTTCCACACACACTGACTCTCACTGGGGTACGGGTTCCACACACACTGACTCTCACTGGGGTATGGGTTCCACACACACTGACTCTCACTGGGGTACGGGTTCCACACACACTGACACTCACTGGGGTATGAGTTCAACACACACTGACTCTCACTGGGGTACGGGTCCACACACACTGACTCTCACTGGGGTACACGTTCCACACACATGGACTCTCACAGGGGTACAGGTTCCACACACACTGACTCTCACGACTATCACTGGAGTACGGGTTCCAAACACACTGACTCTCACTAGAGTACGGGTTCCACACACACTGACTCTCACTGGACTACGGGTTCCACACACATTGACTCTCACTGGGCCACAGGTTCAACACACGCTGAATCTAACTGGGGTACGGGTTCCACACACACTGATTCTCACTGTGGTAGGGTACACACACTGACTCTCACTGGAGTACGGGTTCCACACACACTGACTCTCACCGGGGTATGGGTTTCACACACACTGACTCTCACTGGTGTACAGGTTCCACACACACTGACTCTCACTGGGGTACGGGTTCCACACACACTGACTCTCACTGGGGTATGGGTTCCACATACACTGACTCTCACTGAGGTACGGGTTCCACACACACGGACTCTCACTGGGGTACGGGTTCCACACACACTGACTCTCACTGGGGTACGGGTCCCACACACACTGACTCTCACTGGGGTATGGGTTCAACACGCACTGACTCTCACTGGAGTACGGGTTCCACACACACTGACTCTCACTGGGGTATGGGTTCCACACACACTGACTCTCACTGGGGTACGGGTTCCACACACACGGACTCTCACTGGGGTACGGGTTCCACACACACTGACTCTCACTGAGGTATGGGTTCCACACACACTGACTCTCACTGGGGTATGGGTTGAACACACACTGACTCTCACTGAGGTATGGGTTCCACGCACACTAACTATCACTGGGGTACGGGTTCCACACACATTGACTCTCACTGGGGTACGGGTTCCACACGCACTGACTCTCACTGGGGTACGGGTTCCACACACACTGACTGTCACCGGGGTATGTGTTCCACACACATTGAATCTCACTGGGGTACGGGTTCCACACACACTGACTCTTACTGGAGTACGGGTTCCAAACACACTGACTCTGACTGGAGTACGGGTTCCACACACACTGACTCTCACTGGGGTACAGGTTCCAAACACACTGACTCTCACTGGAGTACGGGTTCCAAACACACTGACTCTCACTGGAGTACGGGTTCCACACACACTGACTCTCACTGGGGTACGGGTTCCACACACACAGTCTCTCACTGGCGTACGGGTTCCACACACACTGACACTCACTGGGCTACGGGTTCCACACACATTGACTCTCACTGGGCTACAGGTTCAATACACGCTGAATCTCACTGGGTTACGGGTTCCACACACACAGACTCACACTGGGATAAGGGTTCCACACACACAGACTCTCACTGGGGTACGGGTTCCACACACAATGACACTCACTGGACTACGGGTTCCACACACATTGACTCTCACTGTGGTATGGTACACACACTGACTCTGACTGGAGTACGGGTTCCACACACACTGACTCTCACTGGGGTACGGGTTTCACACACACTGACTCTCACTGGAGTACGGGTTTCACACACACTGACTCTCACTGTGGTAGGGTACACACACTGACTCTCACTGGAGTACGGGTTCCACACACACTGACTCTCACTGGGGTATGGGTTCCACACATACTGACTCTCACTGGGGTACGAGTTCCACACACACTGACTCAAAGGGGTACAGGTTCCACACACACTGACTCTCACTGGGGTGCGGGTTCCACACATACTGACTCACAGGGGTACAGGTTCCACACACATTGACTCTCACTGGGGGACGGGTTCCACACACACTGACTCTCACTGGGCTACAGGTCCAACACACGCTGAATCTCACTGGGGTAGGGTACACACACTGACTCTCACTGGAGTACGGGTTCCACACACACTAACTCTCACTGGGGTACGGGTTCCACACACACTGACTCTCACTGGGGGACGGGTTCCACACACACTGACTCTCACTGGGGTACGGGTTCCACACACACTGACTCTCACTGGGGTATGGGTTCCACACACACTGACTCTCACTGGGGTACGGGTTCCACACACACTGACACTCACTGGGGTATGAGTTCAACACACACTGACTCTCACTGGGGTACGGGTCCACACACACTGACTCTCACTGGGGTACACGTTCCACACACATGGACTCTCACAGGGGTACAGGTTCCACACACACTGACTCTCACGACAATCACTGGAGTACGGGTTCCAAACACACTGACTCTCACTAGAGTACGGGTTCCACACACACTGACTCTCACTGGACTACGGGTTCCACACACATTGACTCTCACTGGGCTACAGGTTCAACACACGCTGAATCTAACTGGGGTACGGGTTCCACACACACTGATTCTCACTGTGGTAGGGTACACACACTGACTCTCACTGGAGTACGGGTTCCACACACACTGACTCTCACCGGGCTATGGGTTTCACACACACTGACTCTCACTGGAGAAAGGGTTCCACACACACTGACTCTCACTGTGGTAGGGTACACAGACTGACTCTCACTGGTGTACAGGTTCCACACACACTGACTCTCACTGGGGTACGGGTTCCACACGCACTGACTCTCACTGGGGTATGGGTTCCACATACACTGACTCTCACTGAGGTACGGGTTCCACACACACGGACTCTCACTGGGGTACGGGTTCCACACACACTGACTCTCACTGGGGTACGGGTCCCACACACACTGACTCTCACTGGGGTATGGGTTCAACACGCACTGATTCTCACTGGAGTACGGGTTCCACACACACTGACGCTCACTGTGGTAGAAGTACACACACACTGACTCTCTCTGGGGTACGGGTTCCACACACACAGACTCACACTGGGATAAGGGTTCCACACACACAGACTCTCACTGGGGTACGGGTTCCACACACGATGACACTCACTGGACTACGGGTTCCACACACACTGACTCTCACTGGGCTACAGGTCCAACACACGCTGAATCTCACTGGGGTACGGGTTCCACACACACTGATTCTCACTGTGGTAGGGTACACAGACTGACTCTCACTGGAGTACGGGTTCCACACACACTAACTCTCACTGGGATACGGGTTCCACACACACTGACTCTCACTGGGCTACAGGTCCAACACACTGACTCTCACTGGAGTACGGGTTCCACACACAGTAACTCTCACTGGAGTACGGGTTCCACACACACTGACTCTCATTGGGGTATGGGTTCCACACACACGGACTGTCACTGGGATACGGGTTCCACACACACTGACTCTCACTGGGCTACAGGTCCAACACACGCTGAATCTCACTGGGGTACGGGTTCCACACACACTGATTCTCACTGTGGTAGGGTACACACACTGACTCTCACTGGTGTACGGGTTCCACATACACTAACTCTCACTGGGGTACGGGTTCCACACACACTGACTCTCACTGGGGTACGGGTTCCACACACACTGACTCTCACTGGGGTACGGGTTCCACACACACTGACTCTCACTGGGGTATGGGTTCCACACACACTGACTCTCACTGGGGTACGGGTTCCACACACACTGACTCTCACTGGGGTACACATTCCACACACATGGACTCTCACAGGGGTACAGGTTCCACACACACTGGCTCTCACTGGAGTACGGGTTCCAGAGACACTGATTCTCACAGGGGTACGGATTCCACACACATTGACTCTCACTGGGGTACGGGTTCCACACGCACTGACTCTCACTGGGGTACGGGTTCCACACACACTGACTGTCACCGGGGTATGTGTTCCACACACATTGAATCTCACTGGGGTACGGGTTCCACACACACTGACTCTTACTGGAGTACGGGTTCCAAACACACTGACTCTGACTGGAGTACGGGTTCCACACACACTGACTCTCACTGGGGTACAGGTTCCACACACACTGACTCTCACTGGAGTACGGGTTCCAAACACACTGACTCTCACTGGAGTACGGGTTCCACACACACTGACTCTCACTGGGGTACGGGTTCCACACACACAGACTCTCACTGGGCTACAGGTTCAATACACGCTGAATCTCACTGGGTTACGGGTTCCACACACACAGACTCACACTGGGATAAGGGTTCCACACACACAGACTCTCACTGGGGTACTGGTTCCACACACAATGACACTCACTGGACTACGGGTTCCACACACATTGACTCTCACTGTGGTATGGTACACACACTGACTCTGACTGGAGTACGGGTTCCACACACACTGACTCTCACTGGGGTACGGGTTTCACACACACTGAATCTCACTGGAGTACGGGTTTCACACACACTGACTCTCACTGTGGTAGGGTACACACACTGACTCTCACTGGAGTACGGGTTCCACACACACTGACTCTCACTGGGGTATGGGTTCCACACACACTGACTCTCACTGGGGTACGAGTTCCACACACACTGTCTCACAGGGGTACAGGTTCCACACACACTGACTCTCACTGGGGTGCGGGTTCCACACATACTGACTCACCGGTGTACAGGTTCCACACACATTGACTCTCACTGGGGGATGGGTTCCACACACACTGACTATCACTGGGGTACGGGTTCCACACACACTGACTCTCACTGGGTTACGGGTTACACACACACTGACTCTAACTGGGGTACGGGTTCCACACACACTGACTCTCACTGGGGTATGGGTTCCACTCATACCGACTGTCACAGGGGTACGGGTTCCACACACAATGACTCTCACTGGGAAATGGGTTCCAAACATACTGACTCTCACTGGGGTACAGGTTCCATACATACTGACTCTCACTGGGGCACGGGTTCCACACACACTGACACTCTCTGAGTTACGGGTTCCACACATATTGACTCTCGCTGGGCTACAGGTTCCACACACGCTGACTCTCACTCGGGTACGGGTTCCACACACAATGACTCTCACTGGGCTACGGGTTCCACAAACACTGAATCTCACTGCGGTACGGGTTCCAAACACACTGACTCTCACTGGGGAAAGGGTTCCACACACATTGACTCTCTCTGGGAAATGGGTCCCAAGCGCACCTACTCTCTTGGGGTACGGGTTCCACACACATTGGCACTCACTGGGGAACATGTTCCACACACACTGACTCTCACTTGAAAATGGGTTCCACACACATTGACTCTCGCTGGTGTACAGTTCCACACACACTGACTCTCACTGGGGTACTGGTTCCACACACACTGATTCTCACTGGGGTATGGGTTCCACACACACTGACTCTCACTGGGGTACGGGTTCGACACACACTGACTGTCACGTGGGTATGGGTTCCACACACACTGACTCTCACTGGGGTACAGGTTCCACACACACTGATTCTTACTGGGGTGCGGGTTCCACACACACTGACTCTCACTGGGGTACGGTTCCACACACACTGACTCTCACTGGGGTGCGGGTTCCACACACGCTGACTCTCACTGGGGTACGGTTCCACACACACTGACTTTCACTGGGGTATGGGTTACACACACACCATCTCTCACTGGGGTACAGGTTCCACACACACTGATTCTCACTGGGGTATGGGTTCCACACACACTGACTCTCACTGGGGTACGGGTTCGACACACACTGACTGTCACGTGGGTATGGGTTCCACACACACTGACTCTCACTGGGGTACGGGTTCCACACACACTGACTCTCACTGGGTTACGGGTTCCACACACACTGACTCTCTCTGGGGTATGGGTTCCACACACACTGACTCTAACTGGGGCACGGGTTCCAGACACACCGACTCTCACTGGGGTACGGGTTCCACACACACCATCTCTCACTGGGGTACGGGTTCCACACACAATGACTCACTGGGAAATGGGTTCCACACATACTGACTTTCACTGAGGTACGCTTTCCACACATATTGGCACTCGCTGGTCTACAGGTTCCACACACACTGACTCTCACTGGGGTACAGGTTCCATACATACTGACTCTCACTGGGGTACGGGTTCCACACCCACTGATTCTTACTGGGGTACGGGTTCTGCACACACTGACCCTCTCTGGGAAATGGGTCCCACACACAATGTCTCTCACTGGGGTATGGTTCCACACACACTGACTCTCACTGGGGTACGGCTTCCACACACACTGACTTTCACTGTGATACGGGTTCCACGCACACTGATTCACACTTGGTACGGGTTCCACACACACTGACTCTCACTGGGGTCCGGGTTCCAAACACACTGACGCTCACTGGGGTAGGGGTTGCACACACACTGACTCTCACTGGGATACGGGTTCCACACACACTAACTCTCACTGGGGTACGGGTTCCACACACACTGACGCTCACTGTGGTAGAAGTACACACACACTGACTCTCTCTGGGGTACGGGTTCCACACACACAGACTCACACTGGGATAAGGGTTCCACACACACAGACTCTCACTGGGGTACGGGTTCCACACACGATGACACTCACTGGACTACGGGTTCCACACACACTGACTCTCACTGGGCTACAGGTCCAACACACGCTGAATCTCACTGGGGTACGGGTTCCACACACACTGATTCTCACTGTGGTAGGGTACACAGACTGACTCTCACTGGAGTACGGGTTCCACACACACTAACTCTCACTGGGATACGGGTTCCACACACACTGACTCTCACTGGGCTACAGGTCCAACACACTGACTCTCACTGGAGTACGGGTTCCACACACAGTAACTCTCACTGGAGTACGGGTTCCACACACACTGACTCTCATTGGGGTATGGGTTCCACACACACGGACTGTCACTGGGATACGGGTTCCACACACACTGACTCTCACTGGGCTACAGGTCCAACACACGCTGAATCTCACTGGGGTACGGGTTCCACACACACTGATTCTCACTGTGGTAGGGTACACACACTGACTCTCACTGGTGTACGGGTTCCACATACACTAACTCTCACTGGGGTACGGGTTCCACACACACTGACTCTCACTGGGGTACGGGTTCCACACACACTGACTCTCACTGGGGTACGGGTTCCACACACACTGACTCTCACTGGGGTATGGGTTCCACACACACTGACTCTCACTGGGGTACGGGTTCCACACACACTGACTCTCACTGGGGTACACATTCCACACACATGGACTCTCACAGGGGTACAGGTTCCACGCACACTGACTCTCACGACTATCACTGGAGTACGGGTTCCAAACACACTGACTCTCACTAGAGTACGGGTTCCACACACACTGACTCTCACTGGAGTACGGGTTCCACACACATTGACTCTCACTGGGGTACGGGTTCCACACACACTGACACTCACTGCACTACGGGTTCCACACACACTGACTCTCACTGGGGTACGGGTTCCACACACACAGACTCTCACTGGGGTACGGGTTCCACACACACAGACTCTCACTGAGGTACGGGTTCCACACACAATGACACTCACTGGACTACGGGTTCCACACACATTGACTCTCACTGGGCTACAGGTTCAACACACGCTGAATTTAACTGGGGTACGGGTTCCACACACACTGATTCTCACTGTGGTAGGGTACACACACTGACTCTCACTGGGGTACGGGTTCCACACACACTGACTCTCACCGGGGTATGGGTTTCACACACACTGACTCTCACTGGAGTAAGGGTTCCACACACACTGACTCTCACCGGGGTATGGGTTTCACACACACTGACTCTCACTGGAGTACGGGTTCCACACACACTGACGTTCACTGTGGTAGGGTACACAGACTGATACTCACTGGTGTACAGGTTCCACACACACTGACTCTCACTGGGGTACGGGTTCCACACACACTGACTCTCACTGGGGTATGGGTTCCACATACACTGACTCTCACTGGGGTACGGATTCCACACACACGGACTCTCACTGGGGTACGGGCTCCACACACACTGACTCTCACTGGACTACGGGTTCCACACACATTGACTCTCACTGGGCTACAGGTTCAACACACGCTGAATCTAACTGGGGTACGGGTTCCACACACACTGATTCTCACTGTGGTAGGGTACACACACTGACTCTCACTGGAGTACGGGTTCCACACACACTGACTCTCACCGGGGTATGGGTTTCACACACACTGACTCTCACTGGAGTACGGGTTCCACACACACTGACTCTCACTGTGGTAGGGTACACAGACTGACTCTCACTGGTGTACAGGTTCCACACACACTGACTCTCACTGGGGTACGGGTTCCACACACACTGACTCTCACTGGGGTATGGGTTCCACATACACTGACTCTCACTGAGGTACGGGTTCCACACACACGGACTCTCACTGGGGTACGGGTTCCACACACACTGACTCTCACTGGGGTACGGGTCCCACACACACTGACTCTCACTGGGGTATGGGTTCAACACGCACTGATTCTCACTGGAGTACGGGTTCCACACACACTGACTCTCACTGGGGTATGGGTTCCACACACACTGACTCTCACTGGGGTACGGGTTCCACACACACGGACTCTCACTGGGGTACGGGTTCCACACACACTGACTCTCACTGGGGTATGGGTTCCACACACACTGACTCTCACTGGGGTATGGGTTGAACACACACTGACTCTCTCTGAGTTATGGGTTCCACGCACACTAACTATCACTGGGGTACGGGTTCCACACACACTGACTCTCACTGGGGTACACGTTCCACACACATGGACTCTCACAGGGGTACAGGTTCCACACACACTGGCTCTCACTGGAGTACGGGTTCCAGAGACACTGATTCTCACAGGGGTACGGATTCCACACACATTGACTCTCACTGGGGTACGGGTTCCACACGCACTGACTCTCACTGGGGTACGGGTTCCACACACACTGACTGTCACCGGGGTATGTGTTCCACACACATTGAATCTCACTGGGGTACGGGTTCCACACACACTGACTCTTACTGGAGTACGGGTTCCAAACACACTGACTCTGACTGGAGTACGGGTTCCACACACACTGACTCTCACTGGGGTACAGGTTCCACACACACTGACTCTCACTGGAGTACGGGTTCCAAACACACTGACTCTCACTGGAGTACGGGTTCCACACACACTGACTCTCACTGGGGTACGGGTTCCACACACACAGTCTCTCACTGGCGTACGGGTTCCACACACACTGACACTCACTGGACTACGGGTTCCACACACATTGACTCTCATTGGGCTACAGGTTCAATACACGCTGAATCTCACTGGGTTACGGGTTCCACACACACAGACTCACACTGGGATAAGGGTTCCACACACACAGACTCTCACTGGGGTACGGGTTCCATACACAATGACACTCACTGGACTACGGGTTCCACACACATTGACTCTCACTGTGGTATGGTACACACACTGACTCTGACTGGAGTACGGGTTCCACACACACTGACTCTCACTGGGGTACGGGTTTCACACACACTGACACTCACTGGAGTACGGGTTTCACACACACTGACTCTCACTGTGGTAGGGTACACACACTGACTCTCACTGGAGTACGGGTTCCACACACACTGACTCTCACTGGGGTGCGGGTTCCACACATACTGACTCTCACTGGGCTACAGGTCCAACACACGCTGAATCTCACTGGGGTAGGGTACACACACTGACTCTCACTGGAGTACGGGTTCCACACACACTAACTCTCACTGGGGTACGGGTTCCACACACACTGACTCTCACTGGGCTACAGGTCCAACACACGCTGAATCTCACTGGGGTAGGGTACACACACTGACTCTCACTGGAGTACGGGTTCCACACACACTAACTCTCACTGGGGTACGGGTTCCACACACACTGACTCTCACTGGGGTACGGGTTCCACACACACTGACTCTCACTGGGGTACGGGTTCCACACACACTTACTCTCACTGGGGTATGGGTTCCACACACACTGACTCTCACTGGGGTACGGGTTCCACACACACTGACACTCACTGGGGTATGAGTTCAACACACACTGACTCTCACTGGGGTACGGGTCCACACACACTGACTCTCACTGGGGTACACGTTCCACACACATGGACTCTCACAGGGGTACAGGTTCCACACACACTGACTCTCACGACAATCACTGGAGTACGGGTTCCAAACACACTGACTCTCACTAGAGTACGGGTTCCACACACACTGACTCTCACTGGACTACGGGTTCCACACACATTGACTCTCACTGGGCTACAGGTTCAACACACGCTGAATCTAACTGGGGTACGGGTTCCACACACACTGATTCTCACTGTGGTAGGGTACACACACTGACTCTCACTGGAGTACGGGTTCCACACACACTGACTCTCACCGGGGTATGGGTTTCACACACACTGACTCTCACTGGAGAAAGGGTTCCACACACACTGACTCTCACTGTGGTAGGGTACACAGACTGACTCTCACTGGTGTACAGGTTCCACACACACTGACTCTCACTGGGGTACGGGTTCCACACACACTGACTCTCACTGGGGTATGGGTTCCACATACACTGACTCTCACTGAGGTACGGGTTCCACACACACGGACTCTCACTGGGGTACGGGTTCCACACACACTGACTCTCACTGGGGTACGGGTCCCACACACACTGACTCTCACTGGGGTATGGGTTCAACACGCACTGATTCTCACTGGAGTACGGGTTCCACACACACTGACTCTCACTGGGGTATGGGTTCCACACACACTGACTCTCACTGGGGTACGGGTTCCACACACACGGACTCTCACTGGGGTACGGGTTCCACACACATTGACTCTCACTGGGGTATGGGTTCCACACACACTGACTCTCACTGGGGTATGGGTTGAACACACACTGACTCTCACTGAGGTATGGGTTCCACGCACACTAACTATCACTGGGGTACGGGTTCCACACACACTGACTCTCACTGGGGTACAGGTCCAACACACGCTGAATCTCACTGGGGTAGGGTACACACACTGACTCTCACTGGAGTACGGGTTCCACACACACTAACTCTCACTGGGGTACGGGTTCCACACACACTGACTCTCACTGGGCTACAGGTCCAACACACGCTGAATCTCACTGGGGTAGGGTACACACACTGACTCTCACTGGAGTACGGGTTCCACACACACTAACTCTCACTGGGGTACGGGTTCCACACACACTGACTCTCACTGGGGTACGGGTTCCACACACACTGACTCTCACTGGGGTACGGGTTCCACACACACTTACTCTCACTGGGGTATGGGTTCCACACACACTGACTCTCACTGGGGTACGGGTTCCACACACACTGACACTCACTGGGGTATGAGTTCAACACACACTGACTCTCACTGGGGTACGGGTCCACACACACTGACTCTCACTGGGGTACACGTTCCACACACATGGACTCTCACAGGGGTACAGGTTCCACACACACTGACTCTCACGACAATCACTGGAGTACGGGTTCCAAACACACTGACTCTCACTAGAGTACGGGTTCCACACACACTGACTCTCACTGGACGACGGGTTCCACACACATTGACTCTCACTGGGCTACAGGTTCAACACACGCTGAATCTAACTGGGGTACGGGTTCCACACACACTGATTCTCACTGTGGTAGGGTACACACACTGACTCTCACTGGAGTACGGGTTCCACACACACTGACTCTCACCGGGGTATGGGTTTCACACACACTGACTCTCACTGGAGAAAGGGTTCCACACACACTGACTCTCACTGTGGTAGGGTACACAGACTGACTCTCACTGGTGTACAGGTTCCACACACACTGACTCTCACTGGGGTACGGGTTCCACACACACTGACTCTCACTGGGGTATGGGTTCCACATACACTGACTCTCACTGAGGTACGGGTTCCACACACACGGACTCTCACTGGGGTACGGGTTCCACACACACTGACTCTCACTGGGGTACGGGTCCCACACACACTGACTCTCACTGGGGTATGGGTTCAACACGCACTGATTCTCACTGGAGTACGGGTTCCACACACACTGACTCTCACTGGGGTATGGGTTCCACACACACTGACTCTCACTGGGGTACGGGTTCCACACACACGGACTCTCACTGGGGTACGGGTTCCACACACATTGACTCTCACTGGGGTATGGGTTCCACACACACTGACTCTCACTGGGGTATGGGTTGAACACACACTGACTCTCACTGAGGTATGGGTTCCACGCACACTAACTATCACTGGGGTACGGGTTCCACACACACTGACTCTCACTGGGGTACACGTTCCACACACATGGACTCTCACAGGGGTACAGGTTCCACACACACTGGCTCTCACTGGAGTACGGGTTCCAGAGACACTGATTCTCACAGGGGTACGGATTCCACACACATTGACTCTCACTGGGGTACGGGTTCCACACGCACTGACTCTCACTGGGGTACGGGTTCCACACACACTGACTGTCACCGGGGTATGTGTTCCACACACATTGAATCTCACTGGGGTACGGGTTCCACACACACTGACTCTTACTGGAGTACGGGTTCCAAACACACTGACTCTGACTGGAGTACGGGTTCCACACACACTGACTCTCACTGGGGTACAGGTTCCACACACACTGACTCTCACTGGAGTACGGGTTCCAAACACACTGACTCTCACTGGAGTACGGGTTCCACACACACTGACTCTCACTTGGGTACGGGTTCCACACACACAGACTCTCACTGGGCTGCAGGTTCAATACACGCTGAATCTCACTGGGTTACGGGTTCCACACACACAGACTCACACTGGGATAAGGGTTCCACACACACAGACTCTCACTGGGGTACTGGTTCCACACACAATGACAGTCACTGGACTACGGGTTCCACACACATTGACTCTCACTGTGGTATGGTACACACACCGACTCTGACTGGAGTACGGGTTCCACACACACTGACTCTCACTGGGGTACGGGTTTCACACACACTGAATCTCACTGGAGTACGGGTTTCACACACACTGACTCTCACTGTGGTAGGGTACACACACTGACTCTCACTGGAGTACGGGTTCCACACACACTGACTCTCACTGGGGTATGGGTTCCACACACACTGACTCTCACTGGGGTACGAGTTCCACACACACTGACTCACAGGGGTACAGGTTCCACACACACTGACTCTCACTGGGGTGCGGGTTCCACACAAACTGACTCACCGGTGTACAGGTTCCACACACATTGACTCTCACTGGGGGATGGGTTCCACACACACTGACTATCACTGGGGTACGGGTTCCACACACACTGACTCTCACTGGGTTACGGGTTACACACACACTGACTCTAACTGGGGTACGGGTTCCACACACACTGACTCTCACTGGGGTATGGGTTCCACTCATACCGACTGTCACAGGGGTACGGGTTCCACACACAATGACTCTCACTGGGAAATGGGTTCCACACATACTGACTCTCACTGGGGTACAGGTTCCATACATACTGACTCTCACTGGGGCACGGGTTCCACACACACTGACACTCTCTGAGTTACGGGTTCCACACATATTGACTCTCGCTGGGCTACAGGTTCCACACACGCTGACTCTCACTCGGGTACGGGTTCCACACACAATGACTCTCACTGGGCTACGGGTTCCACAAACACTGAATCTCACTGCGGTACGGGTTCCAAACACACTGACTCTCACTGGGGAAAGGGTTCCACACACATTGACTCTCTCTGGGAAATGGGTCCCAAGCGCACCTACTCTCTTGGGGTACGGGTTCCACACACATTGGCACTCACTGGGGAACATGTTCCACACACACTGACTCTCACTTGGAAATGGGTTCCACACACATTGACTCTCGCTGGTGTACAGTTCCACACACACTGACTCTCACTGGGGTACTGGTTCCACACACACTGATTCTCACTGGGGTATGGGTTCCACACACACTGACTCTCACTGGGGTACGGGTTCGACACACACTGACTGTCACGTGGGTATGGGTTCCACACACACTGACTCTCACTGGGGTACAGGTTCCACACACACTGATTCTTACTGGGGTGCGGGTTCCACACACACTGACTCTCACTGGGGTACGGTTCCACACACACTGACTCTCACTGGGGTGCGGGTTCCACACACACTGACTCTCACTGGGGTACGGTTCCACACACACTGACTTTCACTGGGGTATGGGTTACACACACACCATCTCTCACTGGGGTACAGGTTCCACACACACTGATTCTCACTGGGGTATGGGTTCCACACACACTGACTCTCACTGGGGTACGGCTTCGACACACACTGACTGTCACGTGGGTATGGGTTCCACACACACTGACTCTCACTGGGGTACGGGTTCCACACACACTGACTCTCACTGGGTTACGGGTTCCACACACACTGACTCTCTCTGGGGTATGGGTTCCACACACACTGACTCTAACTGGGGCACGGGTTCCAGACACACCGACTCTCACTGGGGTACGGGTTCCACACACACCATCTCTCACTGGGGTACGGGTTCCACACACAATGACTCACTGGGAAATGGGTTCCACACATACTGACTTTCACTGAGGTACGCTTTCCACACATATTGGCACTCGCTGGTCTACAGGTTCCACACACACTGACTCTCACTGGGGTACAGGTTCCATACATACTGACTCTCACTGGGGTACGGGTTCCACACCCACTGATTCTTACTGGGGTACGGGTTCTGCACACACTGACTCTCTCTGGGAAATGGGTCCCACACACAATGTCTCTCACTGGGGTATGGTTCCACACACACTGACTCTCACTGGGGTACGGCTTCCACACACACTGACTTTCACTGTGATACGGGTTCCACGCACACTGATTCACACTTGGTACGGGTTCCACACACACTGACTCTCACTGGGGTCCGGGTTCCAAACACACTGACGCTCACTGGGGTAGGGGTTGCACACACACTGACTCTCACTGGGATACGGGTTCCACACACACTAACTCTCACTGGGGTACGGGTTCCACACACACTGACGCTCACTGTGGTAGAAGTACACACACACTGACTCTCTCTGGGGTACGGGTTCCACACACACAGACTCACACTGGGATAAGGGTTCCACACACACAGACTCTCACTGGGGTACGGGTTCCACACACGATGACACTCACTGGACTACGGGTTCCACACACACTGACTCTCACTGGGCTACAGGTCCAACACACGCTGAATCTCACTGGGGTACGGGTTCCACACACACTGATTCTCACTGTGGTAGGGTACACAGACTGACTCTCACTGGAGTACGGGTTCCACACACACTAACTCTCACTGGGATACGGGTTCCACACACACTGACTCTCACTGGGCTACAGGTCCAACACACTGACTCTCACTGGAGTACGGGTTCCACACACAGTAACTCTCACTGGAGTACGGGTTCCACACACACTGACTCTCATTGGGGTATGGGTTCCACACACACGGACTGTCACTGGGATACGGGTTCCACACACACTGACTCTCACTGGGCTACAGGTCCAACACACGCTGAATCTCACTGGGGTACGGGTTCCACACACACTGATTCTCACTGTGGTAGGGTACACACACTGACTCTCACTGGTGTACGGGTTCCACATACACTAACTCTCACTGGGGTACGGGTTCCACACACACTGACTCTCACTGGGGTACGGGTTCCACACACACTGACTCTCACTGGGGTACGGGTTCCACACACACTGACTCTCACTGGGGTATGGGTTCCACACACACTGACTCTCACTGGGGTACGGGTTCCACACACACTGACTCTCACTGGGGTACACATTCCACACACATGGACTCTCACAGGGGTACAGGTTCCACGCACACTGACTCTCACGACTATCACTGGAGTACGGGTTCCAAACACACTGACTCTCACTAGAGTACGGGTTCCACACACACTGACTCTCACTGGAGTACGGGTTCCACACACATTGACTCTCACTGGGGTACGGGTTCCACACACACTGACACTCACTGCACTACGGGTTCCACACACACTGACTCTCACTGGGGTACGGGTTCCACACACACAGACTCTCACTGGGGTACGGGTTCCACACAAACAGACTCTCACTGAGGTACGGGTTCCACACACAATGACACTCACTGGACTACGGGTTCCACACACATTGACTCTCACTGGGCTACAGGTTCAACACACGCTGAATTTAACTGGGGTACGGGTTCCACACACACTGATTCTCACTGTGGTAGGGTACACACACTGACTCTCACTGGGGTACGGGTTCCACACACACTGACTCTCACCGGGGTATGGGTTTCACACACACTGACTCTCACTGGAGTACGGGTTCCACACACACTGACTCTCACCGGGGTGTGGGTTTCACACACACTGACTCTCACTGGAGTACGGGTTCCACACACACTGACTTTCACTGTGGTAGGGTACACAGACTGATACTCACTGGTGTACAGGTTCCACACACACTGACTCTCACTGGGGTACGGGTTCCACACACACTGACTCTCACTGGGGTATGGGTTCCACATACACTGACTCTCACTGGGGTACGGATTCCACACACACGGACTCTCACTGGGGTACGGGCTCCACACACACTGACTCTCACTGGGGTACGGGTCCCACACACACTGACTCTCACTCGGGTATGGGTTCAAAACACACTGACTCTCACTGGGGTATGGGTTCCACGCACACTAACTATCACTGGGGCACGGGTTCCACACACACTGACTCTCACTGGGGTACACGTTCCACACACATGGACTCTCACCGGGTTACAGGTTCCACACACACTGGCTCTCACTGGAGTACGGGTTCCACACACACTGACACTCACTGGGGTACGGGTTCCACACACACTGACTCTCACTGGAGTACGGGTTTCACACACACTGATTCTCACTGAGGTAGGGTACACACACTGACTCTGACTGGAGTACGGGTTCCACACACACTGACTCTCACTGGGGTACGGGTTTCACACACACTGACTCTCACTGGAGTACGGGTTTCACACACACTGATTCTCACTGTGGTAGGGTACACACACTGACTCTCACTGGAGTACGGGTTCCACACACACTGACTCTCACTGGGGTATGGGTTCCACACACACTGACTCTCACTGGGGTACGGGTTCCACACACACGGACTCTCACTGGGGTACGAGTTCCACACACACTGACTCACAGGGGTACAGGTTCCACACACACTGACTCTCACTGGGCTGCGGGTTCCACACACATTGACTCTCACTGGGGTATGGGTTCCACACACACTGACTATCACTGGGGTACGGGTTCCACACACACTGACTCTCACTGGGGTATGGGTTCCACTCATACCGACTGTCACAGGGGTGCAGGTTCCACACACAATGACTCTCACTGGGAAATGGGTTCCACACATACTGACTCTCACTGGGGTACAGGTTCCATACATACTGACTCTCACTGGGGCACGGGTTCCACACACACTGACACTCACTGGGCTACGGGTTCCACAAACACTGAATCTCACTGGGGTACGGGTTCCACACACACTGACTCTCACTGGGGTACGGGTTCCACACACACTGATTCTTACTGGGGTACGGGTTCCACACACATTGACTCTCTCTGGGAAATGGGTCCCAAACGCACCTACTCTCTTGGGGTACGGGTTCCACACACATTGGCACTCACTGGGGAACATGTTCCACACACACTGACTCTCACTTGTAAATGGGTTCCACACTCACTGACTCTCTCTGGGAAATGGATCCCACACACACTGTCTCTCACTGGGGTACGGGTTCCACACACACTGACTTTCACTGGGGTATGGGTTCCACACACACCTTCTCTCACTGGGGTACAGGTTCCACACACACTGATTCTCACTGGGGTACGGGTTCCACACACACTGACTCTCACTGGGGTATGGGTTCCACACACACCATCTCTCACTGGGGTACAGGTTCCACACACACTGATTCTCACTGGGGTATGGGTTCCACACACACCATCTCTCACTGGGGTACAGGTTCCACACACACTGATTCTCACTGGGGTACGGGTTCCACACACACTGACTCTCACAGGGGTACGGGTTCGACACACACTGACTGTCACGTGGGTATGGGTTCCACACACACTGACTCTCACTGGGGTACGGGTTCCACACACACTGACTCTCACTGGGTTACGGGTTCCACACACACTGTCTCTCACTGGGGTATGGGTTCCATACACACTGACTCTAACTGGGGCACGGGTTCCAGACACACCGACTCTCACTGCGGTACGGGTTCCACACACACCATCTCTCACTGGGGTACGGGTTCCACACACAATGACTCACTGGGAAATGGGTTCCACACATACTGACTTTCACTGAGGTACGCTTTCCACACATATTGGCACTCGCTGGTCTACAGGTTCCACACACACTGACTCTCACTGGGGTATGGGTTCCACACACACTGACTCTCACTGGGTACTGGTTCCACACACACCGTCTCTCACTGGAGTACGGGTTCCACACACACTGACTCTCACTGGGGTACGGGTTCCACACACACTGACTCTCACTGGGTTACGGGTTCCACACACACTGATTCACACTGGGTACGGGTTCCACCCATACTGACTTACAGGGGTACAGGTTCCACACGCACTGACTCTCACTCGGGTACGGGTTCCACAAACACTGGCTCTCACTGGGTTACAGGTTCCACACACACGGACTCACACTTGGTACGGGTTCGAAACGTACTGACTCACAGGGGTACAGGTTCCACACACACTGACTGTCACTCGGTACGGGTTCCACACACACTGACTCTCACTGGGGTACGGGTTCCACACACAATGTCTCTCACTGGGGTACGGGTTCCACACACAATGACTCACTGGGAAATGGGTTCCACACATACTGACTTTCACTGAGGTACGGGTTCCACACACACTGACTCTCACTGGGGTACGGGTTCCACACATATTGGCACTCGCTGGTCTATAGGTTCCACACACACTGACTCTCACTGGGGTACGGGTTCCACACACACTGACTCTCACTCGGGTACGGGTTCCACACACACTGACTCTCACTGGGGTATGGGTTCCACACACAATGACTCTCAATGGGGTACGGGTTCCACCCACACTGACTCTCACTGGGTTACGGGTTCCACACACACTGATTCTAACTGGGGCACGGGTTCCACACACACTGACTCTCACTGGGGTACGGGTTCCACTCATACCGACTGTCACAGGGGTACGGGTTCCAAACACAATGACTCTCACTGGGAAATGGGTTCCACACATACTGACTCTCACTGATGTACGGGTTCCACACACACTGACTCTCACTGGGGTACGGGTTCCACACACACTGACTCACACTGGGTTCGGGTTCCACACATACTGACTCATAGGGTTACAGGTTCCTCACACACTGACTCTCACTGGGGTACTGGTTCCACATGCACTTACTCTCACTTGGGTATGGGTTCCACACACACTGACTCTCTCTGGGGTACGGGTTCAACCCACACTGACTCTCACTGGGTTACGGGTTCCACACACACTGACTCTAAATGGGGCACGGGTTCCACACACACTGACTCTCACTGGGGTACGGGTTCCACTCATACCGACTGTCACAGGGGTACGGGTTCCACACACAATGACTCTCACTGGGAAATGGGTTCCACACATCCTGACTCTCACTGGTGTACGGGTTCCACACACACTGACTCTCACTGGGGCACGGGTTCCACACACACTGATTCTTCCTGGGGTACGGGTTCTACACTCACTGACTCTCTCTGGGAAATGGGTTCCACACATACTGACTCTCACTGGTCTACGGGTCCCACACACACTGTCTCTCACTGGGGTACGGGTTCCACACACACTGACTCTCAATGGGGTACGGTTCCACACACACTGACTTTCACTGGGGTATGGGTTCCACACACACCGTCTCTCACTGGGGTACGGGTTCCACACACAACGACTCACTGGGAAATGGGTTCCACACATACTGACTTTCACTGAGGTACGGGTTCCACACATATTGGCACTCGCTGGTCTACAGGTTCCACACACACTGACTCTAACTGGGGCACGGGTTCCACACACAATGACTCTCACTGGGAAATGGGTTCCACACATACTGACTCTCACTGGTGTACGGGTTCCACCCACACTGATTCTGATTGGAATACGGGTTCTACACTCACTGACTTTCACTGGGGTATGGGTTCCACACACACCTTCTCTCACTGGGGTACAGGTTCCACACACACTGATTCTCACTGGGGTACGGGTTCCACACATACTGACTCACAGGGGTGCAGGTTCCACACACACTGACTCTCAGTGGGGTACGGGTTCCACACACACTGACTCTCACTGGGTTACGGGTTCCACACACACTGACTCTAACTGGGGTACGGGTTCCACACACACTGACTCTCACTGGGGTATGGGTTCCACTCATACCGACTGTCACTGGGGTACGGGTTCTATACACAATGTCTCTCACTGGGAAATGGGTTCCACACATACTGACTCTCACTGGGGTTCGGGTTCCACACACACAGACTCTCACTGGGGTACGGGTTGCACACACACTGACTCTCACTGGGGTACGGGTTGCACACACACAGACTCTCACTGGGGTACAGGTTCCACATACACTGATTCACACTGGGTACGGGTTCCACACATACTGACTTACAGGGTACAGGTTCCACACGCACTGACTCTCACTCGGGTACGGGTTCCACACACAATGACTCACTGGGATATGGGTCCCACACATACTGACTTTCACTGAGGTACGGGTTCCACACATATTGGCACTCGCTGGTCTACAGGTTCCACACACACTGACTCTCACTGGGATACGGGTTCTCCACACACTGACTCTCTCTGGGAAATGGGTCCCACACACACTGTCTCTCACTGGGGTACGGTTCCACACACACTGACTCTCACTGGGGTACGGGTTCCACACACACTGACTCTCACTGGGGTACGGGTTCCACACACACTGACTCTCACTGGGGTACGGGTTCCACACACACTGACTCTCACTGGGGTACGGTTTCCACACACACTGACTCTCACTGGGGTACGGGTTCCACACACACTGACTCTCACTGGGTTACGGGTTCCACACACACTGACTCTCACTGGGGCACGGGTTCCACACACACCGATTCTCACTGTGGTATGGGTTCCACACACACTGACTCTCACTGGGGTATGGGTTCCACTCATACCGACTGTCACAGGGGTACGGGTTCTATACACAATGTCTCTCACTGGGAAATGGGTTCCACACATACTGACTCTCACTGGGGTTCGGGTTCCACACACACAGACTCTCACTGGGGTACGGGTTGCACACACACTGACTCTCACTGGGGTACGGGTTGCACACACACAGACTCTCACTGGGGTACAGGTTCCACATACACTGATTCACACTGGGTACGGGTTCCACACATACTGACTTACAGGGTACAGGTTCCACACGCACTGACTCTCACTCGGGTACGGGTTCCACACACAATGACTCACTGGGATATGGGTCCCACACATACTGACTTTCACTGAGGTACGGGTTCCACACATATTGGCACTCGCTGGTCTACAGGTTCCACACACACTGACTCTCACTGGGGTACGGGTTCTCCACACACTGACTCTCTCTGG
The DNA here is from genome assembly GCF_047496885.1 of Scyliorhinus torazame. Taxonomy (NCBI): domain Eukaryota; kingdom Metazoa; phylum Chordata; class Chondrichthyes; order Carcharhiniformes; family Scyliorhinidae; genus Scyliorhinus; species Scyliorhinus torazame. The sequence continues at coordinate 76,636,880 of NC_092718.1, read as the reverse complement.
GAAATGGGTCCCACACACACTGTCTCTCACTGGGGTACGGTTCCACACACACTGACTCTCACTGGGGTACGGGTTCCACACACACTGACTCTCACTGGGGTACGGGTTCCACACACACTGACTCTCACTGGGGTACGGGTTCCACACACACTGACTCTCACTGGGGTACGGTTTCCACACACACTGACTCTCACTGGGGTACGGGTTCCACACACACTGACTCTCACTGGGTTACGGGTTCCACACACATTGACTCTAACTGGGGCACGGGTTCCACACACACCGATTCTCACTGTGGTATGGGTTCCACACACACTGACTCTCACTGGAGTACAGTTTCCACACACACTGACTCTCACTGGGGTACGGGTTCCACACACAATGACTCACTGGGAAATGGGTTCCACACATACTGACTTTCACTGAGGTACGGGTTCCACACATATTGGCACTCGCTGCTCTACAGCTTCCACACACACTGACTCTAACTGGGGCACGGGTTCCACACACGCTGTCTCTCACTGGGGTACGGGTTCCACACACACTGACTTTCACTGGGGTATGGGTTCCACACATACTGACTCACAGGGGTACAGGTTCCACACACACTGACTCTCACTGCGGTACGGGTTCCAAACACACTGACTCTCACTGGGGTACGGGTTCCACACACACTGACTCTCACTGGGTTACGGGTTCCACACACACTGACTCTAACTGGGGTACGGGTTCCACACACACTGACTCTCACTGGGGTACGGGTTCGACACGCACTGACTCTCACTCGCGTACGGGTTCCACAAACACTGGCTCTCACTGGGGTACGGGTTCGACACGCACTGACTCATAGGGGTACGGGTTCCACACACAATGACTCACTGGGAAATCTGTTCCAAACATACTGACTTTCACTGAGGTACATGTTCCACACATATTGGCACTCGCTGGTCTACAGGTTCCACACACACTGACTCTCACTGGGATACGGGTTCTCCACACACTGACTCTCTCTGGGAAATGGGTCCCACACACACTGTCTCTCACTGGGGTACGGTTCCACACACACTGACTCTCACTGGGGTACGGGTTCCACACACACTGACTCTCACTGGGGTACGGGTTCCACACACACTGACTCTCACTGGGGTACGGGTTCCACACACACTGACTCTCACTGGGGTACGGTTTCCACACACACTGACTCTCACTGGGGTACGGGTTCCACACACACTGACTCTCACTGGGTTACGGGTTCCACACACACTGACTCTCACTGGGGCACGGGTTCCACACACACCGATTCTCACTGTGGTATGGGTTCCACACACACTGACTCTCACTGGGGTATGGGTTCCACTCATACCGACTGTCACAGGGGTACGGGTTCTATACACAATGTCTCTCACTGGGAAATGGGTTCCACACATACTGACTCTCACTGGGGTTCGGGTTCCACACACACAGACTCTCACTGGGGTACGGGTTGCACACACACTGACTCTCACTGGGGTACGGGTTGCACACACACAGACTCTCACTGGGGTACAGGTTCCACATACACTGATTCACACTGGGTACGGGTTCCACACATACTGACTTACAGGGTACAGGTTCCACACGCACTGACTCTCACTCGGGTACGGGTTCCACACACAATGACTCACTGGGATATGGGTCCCACACATACTGACTTTCACTGAGGTACGGGTTCCACACATATTGGCACTCGCTGGTCTACAGGTTCCACACACACTGACTCTCACTGGGGTACGGGTTCTCCACACACTGACTCTCTCTGGGAAATGGGTCCCACACACACTGTCTCTCACTGGGGTACGGTTCCACACACACTGACTCTCACTGGGGTACGGGTTCCACACACACTGACTCTCACTGGGGTACGGGTTCCACACACACTGACTCTCACTGGGGTACGGGTTCCACACACACTGACTCTCACTGGGGTACGGTTTCCACACACACTGACTCTCACTGGGGTACGGGTTCCACACACACTGACTCTCACTGGGTTACGGGTTCCACACACATTGACTCTAACTGGGGCACGGGTTCCACACACACCGATTCTCACTGTGGTATGGGTTCCACACACACTGACTCTCACTGGAGTACAGTTTCCACACACACTGACTCTCACTGGGGTACGGGTTCCACACACAATGACTCACTGGGAAATGGGTTCCACACATACTGACTTTCACTGAGGTACGGGTTCCACACATATTGGCACTCGCTGCTCTACAGCTTCCACACACACTGACTCTAACTGGGGCACGGGTTCCACACACGCTGTCTCTCACTGGGGTACGGGTTCCACACACACTGACTTTCACTGGGGTATGGGTTCCACACATACTGACTCACAGGGGTACAGGTTCCACACACACTGACTCTCACTGCGGTACGGGTTCCAAACACACTGACTCTCACTGGGGTACGGGTTCCACACACACTGACTCTCACTGGGTTACGGGTTCCACACACACTGACTCTAACTGGGGTACGGGTTCCACACACACTGACTCTCACTGGGGTACGGGTTCGACACGCACTGACTCTCACTCGCGTACGGGTTCCACAAACACTGGCTCTCACTGGGGTACGGGTTCGACACGCACTGACTCATAGGGGTACGGGTTCCACACACAATGACTCACTGGGAAATCTGTTCCAAACATACTGACTTTCACTGAGGTACATGTTCCACACATATTGGCACTCGCTGGTCTACAGATTCCACACACACTGACTCTCACTGGGGTACGGGTTCCACACACACTGACTCTCACTTGGGTACGGGTTCCACACACACTGACTCTCACTGGGGTACGGGTTCCACACACACTGACTCTCACTGGAGTACAGTTTCCACACACACTGACTCTCACTGGGGTACGGGTTCCATTCATACCGACTGTCACAGGGGTACGGGTTCCACACACAATTACTCTCACTGGGAAATGGGTTCCACACATACTGACTCTCACTGGGGTACAGGTTCCATACAAACTGACTCTCACTGGGGCACGGGGTCCACACTCAATGACACTCACTGAGGTACGGGTTCCACACACACTGACACTCTCTGAGTTACGGGTTCCACACATATTGGCTCTCGCTGGTCTACAGGTTCCACACACGCTGACTCTCACTGGGTTACGGGTTCCACACACACTGACTCTCGCTGGGCGACAGGTTCCACACACATTGACTCTCACTGCGGTACGGGTTCCACACACACTGACTCTCACTGAGGCACAGGTTCCACACACACCGATTCTCACTGAGGTACGGGTTTGACACGCACTGACTCTCACTCGGGTACGGGTCCCAAAGACAATGAATCTCACTGGGGTACGGATTCCACACACACTGACTCTCACTGGGGTAAGGGTTCCACACACACTGGCTCTCACTGAGGTATAGGTTCCACACACACTGACTTTCACTGGGTTACAGGTTCCACACACACTCCATCTCACTGGGGTACAGGTTCCACACACACTGACTCTCACTCGGGCACAGGTTCCGCACACAATGACTGTCACTGGGTTACAGGTCCCACGCACACTGACTCTTACTGGAGTACAGGTTCCACACAGACTGACTCTCACTGGAGTACAGGGTCTACACACACTGACTCTCACTGGGGTACGGGTTCCACATACACTGACTCTCACTGGGGTAAGGGTTCCACACTCACAGACTCTCACTGGGGTAAGGGTTCCACACACACTGGCTCTCACTGAGGTACGGGTTCCACACACACTGTCTCTCACTGGGTATGGGTTACACACACACGGACTCTCACGGGGTTATGGGTTCCACACACACTGACTGTCACACGGGTATGTGTTCCACACTCACTAACTCTCACTTGGGTACAGGTTCGCAATCACACTGACTCTCACTGGGGTATGGCTTCCACAGACACCGACTCTCACTGGGATACGGGTTTCACACACACTGACTCTCACTGGGGTACTGGTTCCACACACACTGACTCTCACTGGGGTACAGGTTCCACACACACTGACTCTCACTGGGGTGTGGGCCCACACTCACTGGCTCTCGCTGGGGTACGAGTTTCACACACATTGACTCACTGGGGTACGGGTTGCACACACACTGACTCTCACTGGGGTACGGGTTCCACACACAATGACCCTCACTGTGCTACAGGTTCCACACACGCTGACTCTCACTGGGGTACGGGTTTCACACACATTGACTCACTGGGGTACGGGTTCCACACACATTGACACTCACTGGGCTACGGGTTCCACACACGCTGACTCTCACAGGGGTACGGGTTCCACACACACTGACTCTCACTGGGGTACCGGTTCCACACACAATAACACTCACTGGGCTACAGGTTCCACACGCATTGGCACTCACTGGGCTACATGTTCCACACACACTGACTCACACTGGGAGATGGGTTCCACACACATTGACTGTCACAGGGGTACAGTTTCCACACACACTGACTATCGCTAGGCTACAGGTTCCACACACACTGACTCTCACTGGGGTACGGGGTCCACACACAGTGACTCTCACTAGGGTACAGTTCCACACACATTGACTCTCACTGTCACTGTGTTTTCCGTCCACTTCTACCTGATCCTCACTCTGTCATTTTTACAAACTCTGAAAGTTCCATCACAATCTGCCGGGTACATTTCTGCAGTTTAAGACTCTCTGGCCTGTTCCCTCCCCAGATCAGAATGCAACACTAATGGTCTCCGTGATTGGTTTCCCTCTCTTCCCAAACTCGTCAATCTCTGAGTTACTCCTGCTTGATGTGAACGGGGGCATCTTGCAGAATGGAACCATCCTGAGTGAGACGCTCGCCGCCGAGACCTACCTGGTGGAGATTGAGTCGATCCCGAGGGTGCCGTACTTGGTCCTGCTGCGGGGACAGGATGGGATGGGGAATATGTTCCAGAGACTGTCCGCCACCCTCATCTCCAGCTCCCGGGCAACATTGACGGTACAGTACTAACTCCTGCTCACCAAGACCGCCTTCCCATATATCTGGTGCCAATGTGTTCACAGCACTACTTGGTCCTAGTGCAGAGGGTAGACAATCTCTGGTATCTGCTTCACACTCGGTTGGTAGTTGCACAGAGTAAGCATGTGGCACCGATGCTGGATTCCAACCTGTGTCTGGATGGAGCGAAGTGGGAGAGAGAGAGAGGGAGAGAGTGTAACACAGGACTGATTACTGCCAGTGGTACATCATCATCTGTCACACCTTCCTACACCCCATTTTTAACCCTTTGTCCTATCACTCTCACAAATATTCTGTCCTACCTTTCAACAAGGGCGGCATGGTAGCACGGTGGTTAGCACAGTTGCTTCACAACTCCACGGTCCCAGGTTCGATTCCCGGCTTGGGTCACTGTCTGTGCGGAGTCTGCACGTTCCCCCTGTGTGTGCGTGGGTTTCCTCCGGGTGTTCCGCTTTCCTCCCACAGTCCAAAGATATGCAGGTTAGGTGGATTGGCCGTGCTAAATTGCCCTTAGTGTCTCCCAAAAAAAGGTGAGGTGGGGTTACAGGGATAGGGTTATGGTGTGGGTTTGTGTAGGGTGCTCTTACCAGGGTCGGTGCAAACTCGATGGGCCGAATGGCCTCCTTCTGCACTGTAAATTCCATGATTCAATAAACAGTGATAGGATGGGACACTGATTTGAGCCTGCGGTGACCGCCAGTGAGAGCGGCAACAAGAATGGAGCATTCGGCCCAAGACAACAGTTCTGGATAAACGCAAATCCGTCAAGGGGGCCCCATCGGGGAGGGGGCACAAAGGTAAGCATAGCCCCCAGTCTGGGCAGAGAGGAGGCGAGCGACGTGCCTGTCCCATGCCCACCTGGCAGTGCCAACCTGGCAGTGCCCATCAGTAGAAAGGTAAGTGCCAGAGGTGCACCCTCTGGGGAGCCCAATTGGGGCGGGATTCGTGTTATGTTTGTTTTGTGTGTGGGGGGGGGAACCCCGATACTGATGGTGGGGGTGGGGGACCCCCGATACTGATGGTGGGGAGAGCCCCAATTCTGATGGTGTTGGGGGGGGAGCCCCGATACTGATGGTGGGGGTGGGGAGCCCCGATACCGATGGTGGGGGGAGCCCCAATTCTGATGGTGGGGGTGGCGGGAAGCCCCAATACTGATGGTGCGGAGAGCCCCAATTCTGATGGTGTGGGGGGGTGGGAGCCCCAATTCTGATGGTGTGGGGGGGGAGCCCCAATTCTGATGGAGGGGGTGGCGGGGAGCCCCGATACCGATGGTGGGGAGAGCCCCAGTTCTGATGGTGTGGGGGGGGGAGCCCCGATACTGATGGTGGGGGGAGCCCCAATTCTGATGGTGGGCGTGGGGGAGCCCCGATACTGATGGTGGGGGGAGCCCCAATTCTGATGGTGGGGTTGGGGGGGAGCCCCGATACTGATGGTGGGGGTGGGGGAGCCCCGATACTGACGGTGGGGGTGGGGAGCCCCGATACCGATGGTGGGGAGAGCCCCAATTCTGATGGTGGGGGTGGCGGGGAGCCCCAATACTGATGGTGGAGAGAGCCCCAATTCTGATGGTGTGGGGGGGGAGCCCCAATTCTGATGGTGTGGGGGGGGGGAGCCCCAATTCTGATGGTGTGGGGGGGAGCCCCAATTCTGATGGAGGGGGTGGCGGGGAACCCCGATACCGATGGTGGGGAGAGCCCCAATTCTGATGGTGTGGGGGGGGAGCCCCAATTCTGATGGTGTGGGGGGGAGAGCCCCAATTCTGATGGTGTGGGGGGGGAGCCCCAATACTGATGGTGGGGGTGGGGGAGCCCCGATACTGATGGTGGGGAGAGCCCCAACTCCAATGGTGGGGATGGCGGGGAGCCCAATACTGATGGTGGGGATGGGGGGGGAGTCCCGATTCCGATGGTGGGGGTGTGGGGGTGAGTAAGGCATTCCCAATACTGGTGGTGGGGTGGGGTGGGGGGGGGGGGGGTGATGGTGCCCTGACACTGATTGTGAGGGAGGATGGAACATTCCCAATCCTGATGGTGCTGAGCAACAGCTCAGTTTTTCTCCATTGTGTTTGTTTAATGTTCCCATCAGGGGTTGTAAAACCTCATTAAATTTGCAGAGACATAAACTGCTGAAGACCTGTTTGTCATAATATACACCAGTATATCATGGTGCAGACACACACACTGATGGACACACAGCAAGACCAATCAACACACACAACACCGCAGCCAATCACCAGTTAGAGCACACTCACTATATAGACAGAGGGCATCAGAGTTCCTGCTCATTCGGGATGCAGCCTCCTACAAGGACAGAGCTTACAGCTTACAGCACAGATCCTCGCCATGTGCTGAGTGCATAGACTGGTTAGGACAGGCATAGGTCTTTAGTTTAATCTAACATCGTGTTAACCCACAGTGAAAGTATGTTCAACAGTTTCTAGCTTAATAAAATAGTGTTGTACTTTTTTAAGTGTTGGTAGCCTGTATGTGTTCCACGGATCCAGAGCACCCAACACATCACTGTTCTTTCCACTCCATAATAAAGCTACAAGCATGTTCTCCTGGGCCTGACCCCAACTTCCTCACAAGAGTCTAACACAGAACTGACTCATGCCTGGGACACATCAGCAGTCAGACACTAGCATATCCCAAAGATTAAAAGTTTAGCCTACACCTCATCATCTCTCTCACCCTCTCAATTACTTTCTGGCTCCCAAACCCTCTCACTCTGTCTCTCTCAATCTCACTCTCTCTGTCTCTCTCAGTCTCACTCTCTTTAGCTCTCTCAATCTCACTTTCTCTATCTCTCTCAGTCTCACTCTCTCTGTCTCTCTAAATCTCACTCTCTCTGTCTCTCTCAGTCCCATTCTTTTTCTCTCTCTCAGTCTCCCTCTCTCTTTGTCCCTCGATATCTATCTCACTCCATCTCTCTCAGTATTTCTCAATCTCGCTTTCTCAGTCTCATACTCTCTCTCTGTCACTCTCTCAATATCACTCTCTGTCTCTCTCTCATAATGTCTCACTCAAGGGCTGGTTTAGCACAGTGGGCTAAATAGTTGGCTTGCAATGCAGAACGATGCCAGCAGCGTGGGTTTAATTCCCGAACCGGCCTCCCCGAACAGGCGCCGGAATGTGGTGACTCGGGGCTTTTCACAGTAACTTCATTGAAGCCTACTTGTGACAATAAGCGATTATTATTATTATTATTATCAATTTCTTTTCCAATCTCTCAATCTCCCTCTCTCTTCCTATCACTCTCTCTGTCTCTCAATCTACCTCACTCAATCTCTCGATGTCCCTCGCAATTCTCTCTGAATCATTTTCTATCCCTCTCTCTTTGTCTCTTTCGCAATCTCTCTCTATCTATCTGCCTTAATCTCTCACTCTGTCTCTCTCGCAATCTCTCTCTATCTACCTGTCTCTCAATCTCTCTCTCTCTGGCTCACAAAACTTCTGCCTTGCTTTTGCTCTCTCTCTCTGCACTCACTCCGTGTCACTCAAATTCTGCCTCTTTCTGTCTCTCTCTGTCTCCCTCACAGACTCAAATTTTGCCTCTCTCCCATTCAATCTCTCTCTCTCTCAATCTTTCTCTCTCTCTCTCTTTCTCTCTCTCACACACACTCAATTTCTGCCTCTCTCAATCTCTTGCTCTATCTCTGTCTTTCTCAATCTCCCCCTCTCTCCCACTGCAACTCTGTCTCCCGGGAGTGCAGTTAGGCAGACTGTTTGTCTCTCATTAGATTACAGGAACAGTTCCATGCGACTGTGGATGGATATAAATGATGAAGCTGGTGTATCTGACCATCCAGTCGGTGTGTGTCTCTCCATTTAGGTAGAGGATGATGAAATTGTCCGGTTAGGACAGGAATTCAATGTGACTATTACTCTGAAATCAGAGGGGCCAACGGCAATGTACAACTTGACTGTCAGAGATGATCAGAACTTTGCTCAACGGATCGTTCCATCCAGGTATAAACACATCAAAGGTACAGCACGGGGTTAGATAAAGCTTTAAAAAAACCGATACAGCCCTGTACAGTGGGCGGCTCAGTAGCACCAGGGACCTGGGTTCAATTCCGGCCTTGGGTCACTGTCTGTGTGGAGTTTGCACGTTCTCCACGTGTCGGCATAGGTTTCCTCCGGCTGCTTCGGTTTCCTCCCACAGTCCAAAGATGTGCGGATTAGGTGGATTGGCCATGCTAAATTGCCCCTTAGTGTCAAAGGGTAGGTGGGGTTCTGGGGATGAGGGCAGGTAGAATGCTCTTTGGGAGGGTCAGTGCAGACGTGATAGCCCAAAGGGCCTCCTTCTGTACTGCAGGGATTCTGTGATTCTGTGACTGATACAGCACGGGGTTAGATGCAGAGTAAAGCTTCCTCTACACTGGAAGCCAGTGTCTAGTGGGGTACCATTTGTCATTTGCCCTTTACTGTAATGACTTAGATGAGTGTGTGGGGGGTAAGGATCAGTAAGTTTAAGGATGACACAAATATAGGACGGTTGGTTAACAGTAAGGCTAAAAGTCTTGGGTTACGGAATGATATAGACAGGATGATCAAATGGGCAGAAAAGTGGAATTTAATCCTGAAAGGTGTGAGGTGTTACACTTTAAAAGGAGCAATTTGACAAGGAAATATTCAATGCATGGCACCACACTGGGAAGTCCTGAGGAACAAAGAGACCTTGGCGTATTTGTAAATAGATCTCTGAAGGCAGAAGGGCAGGTTAATAGTGATTGTAAAAGACATATGGTACACAATCGAGGCATAGATTACAAAAGTAGGGAGGTCATGTTGGAGTTATACAGAACTTTGGTGAGGCCACAGCTGGAGTACTGTGTGCAATTCGGGTCACCACATTATAGGAAGGATGTGATTTCACAGTAGAGGGAGCAGAGGAGATTCACCAGGATGTTGCCTGGGATGGAACATTTAAGTTATAAAGATAATTTGGGTAGGCTTGGATTAATTTCGCTGGAGCAGAGAAGACTGAGGGGCGACCTGATCGAGGTGCAAATGGCATTAGGATTGGCAGATCTTGCGGTGGCAGGCTCGATGGGCCAAATGGGCTTTCTGCACTGTATTTTTCTGTGATAAACTGTCCCCATCAAACACTCCCTGGGATGGTTCAGCACGGGGTTAGATACAGCTTAAACCTCCCTCTACACTGTCCCCATCAAACACTCCCTGGGCTGGTTCAGCACGGGATTAGATACAGTTTAAACCTCCCTCTACACTGTCCCCATTAAACACTCCCAGGACCGATACAGCACAGGATTAGATACAGAGTAAAGCTCCCTCTACACTGTCTCCATCAAACACTGCCAGGACAGATACAGAACGGGGTTAGATACAGAGTGAAGCTCCCTCTACACTGCCCCCATCAAAATCTCCCAGGACAGATACAGCACGGGGTTAGATACAGAGTAAAGCTCCCTCTGCACTGTCCCCATCAAACACTCCCAGGACAGGTACAGCATGGTGTTCGATACAGAGTAATGGTCCCTCTCCCCTGGCCCCATCAAACAGTCCCAAGACATGTGCATCACGGGGTTAGATACAGAGTAAAGCTCCCTCTACACTGTCCCCATCAAACACACCCAGGACAGGTACAGCACGGGGTTAGATACAGAGTAAAGCTCCCTCTACACTGTCCCCATTAAACACTCCCAGGACAGGGACAGCATGGTGTCAGATACAGAGTAATGCTCCCTCTACACTGGCCCCATCAAACAGTCCCAAGACATATACATCACGGGGTTAGATACAGAGTAAAGCTCCCTCTACACTGTCCCCATCAAGCACTCCCAGGACATATACATCATGGGGTTAGATACAGAGTAAAGCTCCCTCTACACTGTCCCCATCAAACACTCCCAGGCAGGTACAACACGGGGTTAGATACAGAGTAAAGCTCCCTCCACACTGTCCCCATCAAACACTCCCAGGACAGGTACAGCACGGGGTTAGATACAGAGTAAAGCTCCCTCTACACTGTCCGCATCAAACACTCCCAGGACACGTACAGCACGGGGTTAGATACAGAGTAAAGCTCCCTCTACACAGTCCCCATTAAAGACTCCCAGGACAAGAACAGCATGGTGTTCGATACAGAGTAATGCTCCCTCTACACTGGCCCCATCAAACAGTCCCAAGACATGTACATCACGGGGTTAGATACAGAGTAAAGCTCCCTCTACACTGTCCCCATCAAACACTCCCAGGACAGGTACAGCACGGGGTTAGATACAGAGTAAAGCTCCCTCTACACTGTCCCCATCAAACACTCACAGGACAAGGATAGCACGGGGTTAGATACAGAGTAAAGCTCCCTCTACACTGTCCCCATCAAACACTCACAGGACAGGTACATCATGGGGTTAGATACAGAGTAAAGCTCCCTCTACACTGTCCCCATTAAACACTCCCAGGACAGGGACTGCATGGTGTCAGATACAGAGTAATGCTCCCTCTACACTGGCCCCATCAAACAGTCCCAAGACATGTACATCACGGGGTTAGATACAGAGTAAAGCTCCCTCTACACTGCCCCCATCAAGCACTCCCAGGACATGTACATCATGGGGTTAGATACAGAGTAAAGCTCCCTCTACACTGTCCCCATTAAACACTCCCAGGACAGGGACTGCATGGTGTCAGATACAGAGTAATGCTCCCTCTACACTGGCCCCATCAAACAGTCCCAAGACATGTACATCACGGGGTTAGATACAGAGTAAAGCTCCCTCTACACTGTCCCCATCAAGCACTCCCTGGACATGTACATCATGGGGTTAGATACAGAGTAAAGCTCCCTCTACACTGTCCCCATCAAACACTCCCAGGCAGGTACAACACGGGGTTAGATACAGAGTAAAGCTCCCTCCACACTGTCCCCATCAAACACTCACAGGACAGGGACAGCACGGGGTTAGACACAGAGTAAAGCTCCCTCTACACTGTCCCCATCAAACACTCCCAGGACAGGTACAGCACGGGGTTAGATACAGAGTAAAGCTCCCTCTACACTGTGCCCATCAAACACTCCCAGGACAGGTACAGCACGGGGTTAGATACAGAGTAAAGCTCCCTCTACACTGTCCCCATCAAACACTCCCAGGACACGTACAGCACGGGGTTAGATACAGAGTAAAGCTCCCTCTACACTGTCCCCATTAAAGACTCCCAGGACAGGAACAGCATGGTGTTCGATACAGAGTAATGCTCCCTCTACACTGGCCCCATCAAACAGTCCCAAGACATGTACATCACGGGGTTAGATACAGAGTAAAGCTCCCTCTACACTGTCCCCATCAAACACTCCCAGGACAGGTACAGCACGGGGTTAGATACAGAGTAAAGCTCCCTCTACACTGTCCCCATCAAACACTCACAGGACAGGGATAGCACGGGGTTAGATACAGAGTAAAGCTCCCTCTACACTGTCCCCATCAAACACTCACAGGACAGGTACAGCACGGTTTTAGACACAGAGTAATGCTCCCTCTACACTGGCCCCATCAAACAGTCCCAAGACATGCACGTCACGGGGTTAGATACAGAGTAAAGCTCGCTCTACACTGTCCCCATCAAACACTCACAGGACAGGGATAGCACGGGGTTAGATACAGAGTAAAGCTCCCTCTACACTGTCCCCATCAAACACTCCCAGGAAAGGTACAGCACGGGGTTAGATACAGAGTAAAGCTCCCTCTACACTGTGCCCATCAAACACTCCCAGGACAGGTACAGCACGGGGTTAGATACAGAGTAAAGCTCCCTGTACACTGTCCCCATCAAACACTCCCAGGACAGGTACAGCACGGGGTTAGATACAGAGTAAAGCTCACTCTACACTGTCCCCATTAAACACTCCCTGGACAGGTACAGCACGGGGTTAGATACAGAGTAAAGCTCCCTCTACACTGTGCCCATCAAACACTCCCAGGACAGGTACAGCACGGGGTTAGATACAGAGTAAAGCTCCCTCTACACTGTCCCCATCAAACACTCCCAGGACAGGTACAGCACGGGGTTAGATACAGAGTAAAGCTCACTCTACACTGTCCCCATTAAACACTCCCTGGACAGGTACAGCATGGTGCCAGATACAGAGTAATGCTCCCTCTACACTGGCTGCATCAAACACTCCCAGGACAGGTACAGCACAGGGTTAGGTACAGAGTAAAGCTCCCACTACACTGTCCCCATAAAACACTCTAAGGACAGGTACAGCACAGGATTAGATACAGAGTAAAGCTCCCTCCACACTGTCCCCATCAAACACTTCCAGTACAGGTGGAGCACAGGATTAGATACAGAGTAAAGTTCCCTCTACACTGTCCCCATCAAACACTCACAGGACAGGTACAGCACGGGGTTAGATACAGAGTAAAGCTCCCTTTACACTGTCCCCATCAAACACACCCAGGACAGGTACAGCACGGGGTTAGATATAGAGTAAAGCACCCTCTACACTGTCCCCATCAAACACTCACAGGACAGGGACAGCACGGGGTTAGATACAGAGTAAAGCACCCTCCACACTGTCCCCATTAAACACTCCCAGGACAGGTACAGCATGGGGTTAGATACAGAGTAAAGCTCCCTCTATACTGTCCCCATCAAACACTCCCAGGACAGGTACAGCACGGGGTTAGATACATAGTAAAGCTCCATCCACACTCCCCATCAAGCGCTCCCAAGGCAGGTACAGCACGGGGTTAGATACAAAGTACAGCTCCCTCCACACTGTCCCCATCAAACACTCCCAGGGAAGGTACATCACGGGGTTAGATACAGAGTAAAGCTCCCTCTACACTGTCCCCATCAAACACTCCCAGGACAGGTACAGCACGGGGTTAGATACAGAGTAAAGCTCCCTCCACACTGTCCCCATAAAACACTCCCAGGACAGGTACAGCATGGGGTTGGATACAGAGTAAAGCTCCCTCTACACTGGCCCCATCAAACAGTCCCAAGACATGCACGTCACGGGGTTATATACAGAGTAAAGCTCCCTCTACACTGTCCCCATCAAGCACTCCCAGGACGTGTACATCATGGGGTTAGATACAGAGTAAAGCACCCTCTACACTGTCCCCATCAAACACTCCCAGGACAGGTACAGCACAGGGTTAGATACAGAGTAAAGCTCCCTCTACACTGTCCCCATCAAACACACCGAGGACAGGTACAGCACGGGGTTAGATTCAGAGTAAAGCACTCTCTACACTGTCCCCATCAAACACTCCCAGGACAGGTACAGCACAGGGTTAGTTACAGAGTAAAGCTCCCTCCACACTGTCCCCATCAAGCACTCCCAGGGCAGGTACAGCACGGGGTTAGATACAAAGTAAAGCTCCCTCCACACTGTCCCCATCAAACACTCCCAGGGAAGGTACAGCACGGGGTTAGATACAGAGTAAAGCTCCCTCCACACTGTCCCCATCAAACACTCCCAAGGCAGGTACAGCATGGGGTTAGATACAAAGTAAAGCTCCCTCTACACTGTCCACATCAAACAATCCCAGGACAGGTACAGCACGGGGTTAGATAAAGAGTAAAGCTCCCTCTACACTGTCCCCATTAAACACTCCCAGGACAGGTACAGCATGGTGTCAGATACAGAGTAATGCTCCCTCTACACTGGCTGCATCAAACACTCCCAGGACAGGTACAGCACAGGGTTAGATACAGAGTAAAGCTTCCTCTACACTGTCCCCATCAACCACTCCCAGAACAGGTACTGCACAGGGTTAGATACAGAGTAAAGCTCCCTCTACACTGTCCCCATAAAACACTCTAAAGACAGGTACAGCACAGGGTTAGATACAGAGTAAAGCTCCCTCTACACTGTCCCCATAAAACACTCTAAGGACAGGTACAGCACAGGATTAGATACAGAGTAAAGCTCCCACGACACTATCCCCATCAATCACTTCCAGGACAGGTGCAGCACAGGATTAGATACAGAGTAAAGTTCCCTCTACACTGTCCCCATCAAACACTCACAGGACAGGTACAGCACGGGGTTAGATGTAGAGTAAAGCACCCTCTACACTGTCCCCATCAAACACTCCCAGGACAGGTACAGCACAGGGTTAGATACAGAGTAAATCTCCCTCTACACTGTCCCCATCAAACACTCCGGGGACAGGTAGAGCACGGGGTTAGATACAGAGTAAAGCTCCCTCTACACTGTCCCCATTAAACACTCCCAGGACAGGTACAGCATGGTGTCAGATACAGAGTAATGCTCCCTCTACACTGGCTGCATCAAACACTCCAAGGACAGGTACAGCACGGGTTAGATACAGAGTAAAGCTTCCTCTACCCTGTCCCCATCAACCACTCCCAGGACAGGTACAGAACAGCGTTAGATACAGAGTAAAGCTCCCTCTACACTGTCCCCATAAAACACTCTAAAGACAGGTACAGCACAGGGTGAGATACAGAGTAAAGCTCCCTCTACACTGTCCCCATAAAACACTCTAAGGACAGGTAAAGCACAGGGTTAGATACAGAGTAAAGCTCCCTCTACACTCTCCCCAAAAAACACTCTAAGGACAGGTACAGCACAGGGTTAGATACAGAGTAAAGCTCCCTCTACACTGTCCCCATAAAACACTCTAAAGACAGGTACAGCACAGGGTTAGATACAGAGTAAAGTTCCCTCTATACTGTCCCCATAAAACACTCTAAGGACAGGTACAGCACAAGGTTAGGTACAGAGTAAAGCTCCCTCTACACTGTCCCCATCAAACACTCACAGGACAGGTACAGCACGGGGTTAGATACAGAGTAAAGCTCCCTCTACACTGTCCCCATCAGGCACTCCCAGGACATGTACATCATGGGGTTAGATACAGAGTAAAGCTCGCTCTACACTGTTCCCATCAAACACTCACAGGACAGGGATAGCACGGGGTTAGATACAGAGTAAAGCTCCCTCTACACTGTCCCCATCAAACACTCACAGGACAGGTACAGCACGGTTTTAGACACAGAGTAATGCTCCCTCGACACTGGCCCAACAAACAGTCCCAAGACATGCACGTCACGGGGTTAGATACAGAGTAAAGCTCCCTCTACACTGCCCCCATCAAGCACTCCCAGGACATGTACATCATGGGGTTAGATACAGAGTAAAGCTCCGTCTACACTGTCCCCATCAAACACTCACAGGACAGGTACAGCACGGTGTTAGACCCAGAGTAAAGCTCCCTCTACACTGGCCCCATCAAACAGTCCCAAGACATGTACGTCACGGGGTTAGATACAGAGTAAAGCTCCCTCTACACTGTCCCCATCAAGCACTCCCAGGACATGTACATCATGGGGTTAGATCCAGAGTAAAGCTCGCTCTACACTGTCCCCATCAAACACTCACAGGACAGGGATAGCACGGGGTTAGATACAGAGTAAAGCTCCCTCTACACTGTCCCCATCAAACACTCGTAGGAAAGGTACAGCACGGGGTTAGATACAGAGTAAAGCTCCCTCTACACTGTGCCCATCAAACACTCCCAGGACAGGTACAGCACGGGGTTAGATCCAGAGTAAAGCTCCCTCGACACTGTCCCCATCAAAAACTCCCAGGACAGGTACAGCACGGGGTTAGATACAGAGTAAAGCTCACTCTACACTGTCCCCATTAAACACTCCCAGGACAGGTACAGCATGGTGCCAGATACAGAGTAATGCTCCCTCTACACTGGCTGCATCAAACACTCCCAGGACAGGTACAGCACAGGGTTAGATACAGAGTAAAGCTCCCTCTACACTGTCCCCATAAAACACTCTAAGGACAGGTACAGCACAGGATTAGATACAGAGTAAAGCTCCCTCCACACTGTCCCCATCAAACACTTCCAGGACAGGTACAGCACGGGGTTAGATACAGAGTAAAGTTCCCTCTACACTGTCCCCATCAAACACACCCAGGACAGGTACAGCACGGGGTTAGATATAGAGTAAAGCACCCTCTACACTGTCCCCATCAAACACTCACAGGACATGGACAGCACGGGGTTAGATACAGAGTAAAGCTCCCTCCACACTGTCCCCATCAAATACTCCCAGGACAGGTACAGCAAGGGTTAGATACATAGTAAAGCTCCATCCACACTGTCCCCATCAAACACTTCCAGGACAGGTGGAGCACGGGATTAGATACAGAGTAAAGCTCCCTCTACACTGTCCCCATCAAACACTCCCAGGCAGGAGAACACGGGGTTAGATACAGAGTAAAGCTCCCTCTACACTGTCCCCATCAAACACTCACAGGACATGGACAGCACGGGGTTAGATACAGAGTAAAGCTCCCTCCACACTGTTCCCATCAAACACTCCCAGGACAGGTACAGCAAGGGTTAGATACATAGTAAAGCTCCATCCACACTCCCCAACAAGCACTCCCAGGGCAGGTACAGCACGGGGTTAGATACAAAGTACAGCTCCCTCCACACTCTCCCCATCAAACACTCCCAGGGAAGGTACAGCACGGGGTTAGATTCAGAGTAAAGCTCCCTCCACACTGTCCCCATAAAACACTCCCAAGGCAGATACAGCATGGGGTTAGATACAAAGTAAAGCTCCCTCTACACTGTCCCCAATAAAGACTCCCAGGACAGGTACAGCATGGTGTTTGATACAGAGTAATGCTCCCTCTACACTGGCCCCATCAAACAGTCCCAAGACATGTACATCACGGGGTTCGATACAGAGTAAAGCTCCCTCTACACTGTCCCCATCAAACACTCCCAGGACAGGTACAGCACGGGGTTAGATACAGAGTAAAGCTCCCTCCACACTGTCCCCATTAAACACTCCCAGGACAGGTACAGCATGGGGTTGGATACAGAGTAAAGCTCCCTATACACTGTCCCCATCAAACACTCACAGGACAGGTACAGCACGGTTTTAGACACAGAGTAATGCTCCCTCTACACTGGCCCCATCAAACAGTCCCAAGACATGCACGTCACGGGGTTAGATACAGAGTAAAGCTCCCTCTACACTGTCCCCATCAAGCACTCCCAGGACGTGTACATCATGGGGTTAGATACAGAGTAAAGCACCCTCTACACTGTCCCCATCAAACACTCCCAGGACAGGTACAGCACAGGGTTAGATACAGAGTAAAGCTCCCTCCACACTGTCCCCATCAAACACACCGAGGACAGGTACAGCACGGGGTTAGATTTAGAGTAAAGCACCCTCTACACTGTCCCCATCAAACACTCCCAGGACAAGGACAGCACGGTGTTACATACAGAGTAAAGCTCCCTCTACACTGTCCCCATCAAACACTCCCAGGACAGGTACAGCACGGGGTTAGATACAGAGTAAAGCTCCCTCTACACTGTCCCCATCAAACACTACCAGGACATGTACAGCACGGGGTTAGATACAGAGTAAAGCTCCCTCTACACTGTCCCCATCAAACACTCCCAGGACAGGTACAGCACGGGGTTAGATACAGAGTAAAGCTCCCTCTGCACCGTCCCCATCAAACACTCCCAGGACAGGTACAGCACGGGGTTAGATACAGAGTAAAGCTCCCTCTACACTGTCCCCATCAAACACTACCAGGACAGGTACAGCACGGGGTTAGATACAGAGTAAAGATCCCTCTACACTGTCCACATCAAACACTCCCAGGACAGGTACAGCACGGGGTTAGATACAGAGTAGAAGTGAAGAGTGTCTCGGCAGAGCCTCGTGTGGAGTGGAAACTCAGACACACAGCGGATGGACTAATATCCTGTGCTGGATTCTCCAGTCGCCGACGCTGAAATCACCTTCGACGAATGGCCTCCATTACTCTAGGAGTACGCCGCACCATGTATCGACTGCCTCAGTCCCTTGCGCGCCCCCCGATGCACCGCCCCCGTCTGGCCGAGTTCCCGGGACACGTGTGGTCACACTCGTCTGGAACTCAGCTTGGCGGCTGCGGACTTAGTCCAGCGGCACCACGGTGGGGGAGGGCCGATCCACGGGCAGGGGGGGGACATTATTCGAAGCTGGGGACACTGAGGTGGGGTGGTCCGGGACGCACGGGGAAGTCTGGGGTGCGCGAGCCAGCCGAAGGGGAGGCACATTTTCGCGTGCCATGTCCGCGAGCATCCTCCGCCATGTTGCACGGAGCAGCCGCTGCAGGCCTCCGCCATGTTGCACGGAGCAGCCGCTGCAGGCCTCCGCCATGTTGCACGGAGCAGCCGCTGCAGGCCTCCGCCATGTTGCACGGAGCAGCCGCTGCAGGCCTCCGCCATGTTGCACGGAGCAGCCGCTGCAGGCCTCCGCCATGTTGCATGGAGCAGCAGCTGCAGGCCTCCGCCATGTTGCATGGAGCAGCAGCTGCAGGCCGCCGCCATGCACATGCACAGCCATGGACCCGGCAATTCTCCGCGGCGTATCGGCAGCTAGTGCCGGGTGTTCTACGCTGCCGTCCTGCTAGCCCCAGTAAAACGGGGAATCGGTGGCCGTTTTGTGCCAGGTTGTCTGGGGAAAAACGCCACCGTTCCCACTCCGGCCTGGTGACATAATCCCGGAATCGGAGAATCCAGCTCCCTGTTTCCGTGATTGATCATCCTGTATAATTCTCGCTGTCTCTCACTCCCAGCGTCACACTTCAGGGGAACAAGAGTGTTGCAGCAGTGGCCTATTTCATCGTTCCGAATGGCACAGCGACTGGGACGACCATCACCATCACCATCGAAGCCACGTCCACCGAAACCGATGACTTCAATTATGACGTGCTCCATCTCACTGTCAGGGACCAGGTACTGGGATTTATGGAGATTCCCACTTGGGAGAGGCAGTGAAAATAGCCTTTATCTCCCTCATCTTCACGTTAATATGATGGTCAGAACTGAGGGAGCGGTGCACTGTCAGAGAGTCAGTACTGAGGGAGTGCTGCACTGTCAGAGAGTCAGTACTGAGGGAGTGCTGCACTGTCAGAGAGTCAGTACTGAGGGAGTGCTGCACTGTCAGAGAGTCAGTACTGAGGGAGCGGTGCACTGTCAGAGAGTCAGTACTGAGGGAGTGTTGCACTGTCAGAGAGTCAGGACTGAGGGAGTGCTGCACTGTCAGAGGGTCAGTACTGAGGGAGTGCTGCACTGTCAGTGGGCCAGCACTAAGGGAGTGCTGCACTGTCAGAGGGTCAGTACTGAGGGAGTGCTGCACTGTCAGAGGGTCAGTACTGAGGGAGCGCTGCACTGTCGGAGGGTCAGTACTGAGGGAGTGCTGCACTGTCAGAGGGTCAGTACTGAGGGAGTGCTGCACTGTCAGTGGGCCAGCACTAAGGGAGTGCTGCACTGTCAGAGTGTCAGTACTGAGGGAGTGCTGCACTGTCAGAAGTTCAATACTGAGGGAGTGCTGCACTGTCAGAGGGTCAATACTGAGGGAGTGCTGCACTGTCAGAGGGTCAGTTCTGAGGGAGTGCGGCACTGTCAGAAGTTCAATACTGAGGGAGTGCTGCACTGTCAGAGGGTCAGAACTGAGGGAGTGCTGCACCGTCAGAAGTTCAATACTGAGGGAGTGCTGCACTGTCAGAGGGTCAATACTGAGGGAGTGCTGCACTGTCAGAGGGTCAGTTCTGAGGGAGTGCGGCACTGTCAGAAGATCAGGACTGAGGGAGTGCTGCACTGTCAGAAGTTCAATACTGAGGGAGTGCTGCACTGTCAGAGGGTCAGTATTGAGGGAGTGCTGCACTGTCAGAGGGTCAGTACTGAGGGAGTGCTGCACTGTCAGAGGGTCAGAACTGAGGGAGCGGTGCACTGTCAGAGAGTCAGTACTGAGGGAGTGCTGCACTGTCAGAGAGTCAGTACTGAGGGAGTGCTGCACTGTCAGAGGGTCAGTACTGAGGGAGTGCTGCACTGTCAGTGGGCCAGCACTAAGGGAGTGCTGCACTGTCAGAGTGTCAGTACTGAGGGAGTGCTGCACCGTCAGAAGTTCAATACTGAGGGAGTGCTGCACTGTCAGAGGGTCAGTACTGAGGGAGTGCTGCACTGTCAGAGGGTCAGTTCTGAGGGAGTGCGGCACTGTCAGAAGATCAGGACTGAGGGAGTGCTGCACTGTCAGAAGTTCAATACTGAGGGAGTGCTGCACTGTCAGAGGGTCAGTACTGAGGGAGTGCTGCACTGTCAGAGGGTCAGTACTGAGGGAGTGCTGCACTGTCAGAAGTTCAATACTGAGGGAGTGCTGCACTGTCGGAGGGCCAGTACTAAGGGAGTGCTACACTGTCAGAGGATCAGTACTGAGGGAGTGCGGCACTGTCAGAGGATCAGTACTGAGGGAGTGCGGCACTGTCAGAGGATCAGTACTGAGGGAGCGCTGCACTGTCGAAGGGTCGGTATGGAAGGAGTACTGCACTGTCAGACGATCAGTGCTGAGGGTATGCTGCACTGTCAGAGGGTCAGTACTGAGGGGGTGCTGCACTGTCAGAGGGTCAGTACTGAGGGAGTGCTGTACTGTCAGAGGGTCAGTTCTGAGGGAGTGCGGCACTGTCAGAAGATCAGGACTGAGGGAATGCTGCATTATGGGATGGCCAATACTGAGGGAGTGCTGCACTGTCAGAGGGCCAGTACTGAGGGAGCGCTGCACTGTCGGAGGGCCAGTACTGAGGGAGTGCTGCACTGTCAGATGGTCAATACTGAGGGAGTGCTGCATTGTCGGAGGGTCAGTACTGAGGGAGTCCTGCATTGTCAGAGGACCAGTACTGAGGGAGTGCTGCACTGTCAGAGGGTCAGTACTGAGGGAGTGCTGCATTGTCGGAGGGTCAGGACTGAGGGAGTACTGCACTGTCAGAGGGTCAGTACTGAGGGAGTGCTGCACTGTCGGAGGGTCAGTACTGAGGGAGTGCTGCACTGTGTGATGAGAATCGTATCAGGATGTATTAAGGGTCCAGGCCCCTCTCGCTGCATCTCTTTCACTTTGCTGTCTGTGCCCACAGGTCGAGGACGTCAGCTCCCCAAACTGTACAACCACCCACCTGGAATACCCTTGCCCACCTGTGCCAGGTGCCAACTGTAGTCAGGAGACCTGGAGGCTGGAGGCTGTGCTCAGCGACTCTGGAACGGGGATCACCAATATTTACAGTCGCCTCGGTAACGGCACCTTGGAGACGCATGAGCTGGAGATGAACAGGACTGCCGCCAACTACAGCGCCTCCTGCTGTTTCCCCGAGGTGGAGCTGGTCGCAGTCGACGGGGTCGGGAACATTGGCAAATGCGTAGTGAGGGTGGAGCTGCCCACCACCCCTCAGCCAACCACTCTACCCCTGACGACTCCCAACTCGGGGGCTCCGCTCCGGAGCCATCCCAGTTATTACCGGGAAATAGCTTCATGTCTGGTCCTCGCTCTCCTCATCTGCTTCCAGTAGAAACAACTCAATGAGTGAGGAAATGTCTCTGGCTTTACTGGTTTCAGGGTCTGGGTGTCTTTCTGTCTGTCGTCTAAGGGTGTGGGTTGTCATTCATGAGTTGGTGTCACAGGCAAGGGCAAGATTGATTGCCCATTCCTCCCCGAATTGCCGCTCGTCCTTTTCAGAGGGGCAGTCACTGGGAGACTGGAGTCACCTGTAGGCCAGACAGTGTAAGGTTGGGCAGATTTCCTTCACCTGAAGTGCGTTAGCGAATCAAGTGGGGGTTTTGACGATAATCTGAAAAGGGTTTCCTGACCATCCCGCTTTCAATTGAACACTTGAGCCTGTTACACAGGAACAGGAGGAGGCCCATTTAGCCATCCCCGAGCCTGTTACACAGGAACAGAAGGAGGCCCATTTAGCCCCCTTGAGCCTGTTACACAGGAACAGGAGGAGGCCGATTCAGCTCCCTCGAGCCTGTTACACAGGAACAGGAGGAGGCCCATTGATGCGACCATCAATTCACACGAGACAGAGAGTTGAAGTGAACAGTGGCTTTAATCAACTAGAACAGTGCCTGCCTGCGACTGCTCTGCACTGAGAGCCGCCGACAGGGCAGCTGCTCTTTATACCTCCCCTCAAGAGGGCGGAGCCCACAAGGGCACCAACATGATACAAGCGGTGTAATACAATACAATGGTCCATAGGTGGAGCCCACATGGGCAACAGCATAATATAATGTAATACAGTAGTGAATGGTTACCATAATATGTTCACCACACCCATTCAGCTCCCTCGAGCCGACTACACAGGAACAGGAGGAGGCCCATTCAGCCCTCTGGAGCCTGTTACACAGGAACAGGAGGAGGCCCATTCAGTCCTCTGGAGCCTGTTACACAGGAGGAGGCCCATTCAGCTCCCTCGGGTCTATTACACAGGAATAGGAGGAGGCCCATTCAGCCCTCTGGAGCCTGTTACACAGGAACAGGAAGAGGCCCATTCAGCCCTATGGAGCCTGTTACACAGGAACAGGAGGAGGCCCATTTAGCCATCCTTGAGCCTGTTACACAGGAACAGGAGAGCCATTCAGCCCCCTCGAGCCTGTTACACAGGAACAGGAGGAGGTCCATTCAGCCCTCTGGAGCCTGTTACACAGGAACAGGAGGAGGTCCATTCAGCCATCCTTGAGCCTGTTACACAGGAACTTGAGGAGGCCCATTCAGCCCATCTGCCGTGGGTGGGGTCCAAGCTGGTTTCCCCAGAGCATTACCCTGGGTCCCAGGATTACTAGCCCAGGGACATTACCACTGCACACCACCATCTGTCTGTTCGGGTTTCAGGGTGTCTTCAGTAGTTCACTTTATTCAAACCATACAGGATATTGATCAGCTTTACCTTATCAAAAGATTTTCAGAATGTTTAATGAACAATGTTTACTGGGGTTTCCTAATTCAGGATCTTTGTCACAAATCATTAACTAATAAAATTAAATGAATAAATCATGATCTCCGACCATGTTTGCTGTCTGGATTAACTCTCTCTCTCTACGCAAGCAAGCAGTCATCACATGAAATCCCTTTAAACATCTTTCCCATTGGCAATGTCAATCTAATTGTCTGATTGTTTATCCGAGGAGGTCCATTCAGCCCCCTCGAGCCTGTTACACAGGAACAGGAGGAGGCCCATTCAGCCCCCTCGAGCCTGTTACACAGGGACAGGAGGAGGCCCAGTCAGCCCCCTCGAGCTGTTACACAGGAACAGGAGGAGGCCCATTCAGCCGCCTCGAGCTGTTACACAGGAACAGGAGGAGGCCCAGTCAGCCCCCTCGAGCTGTTACACAGGAACAGGAGGAGGCCCATTCAGCCACCTCGAGCCTGTTACACAGGAACAGGAGGAGGCCCATTCAGCCCCCTCGAGCTGTTATACAGGAACAGGAGGAGGCCTATTCAGCCCCCTCGAGCCTGTTACACAGGAACAGGAGGAGACCCATTCAGCCCCCTCGAGCCTGTTACACAGGAACAGGAGGAGGGCCATTCGCCCCCTCCAGCCGGTTACACATGAACAGGAGGAGAGTTCTCCCTCTCCACCTGTCCGTTTCCCCGGGGGTTGTAGCTGGTCATCCTGCTTGAGGCGATGCCTTTGCTGAGCAGGAACTGACGCAACTCGTCGCTCATGAAGGAGGAACCCCGATCGCTATGGATGTAGGTGGGGAACCTGAACAAGGTGAAAAGACTGTGCAGGGCCTTGATAACGGAGGCAGAGGTCATGTCAGGGCATGGGATGGCAAAGGGGAATCGTGAGTACTCGTTGTGGTGTTGGGTGTTCTGACACACAGATGAGCCAACACGGTTGTATATGGTACAACGCTATTTTATTTAAACTTACTATGTACAGTTTTGTCTTGACACTCTGCACGTGGGGATTCCCTGTTTGTGATTTTGTAACAGCCCTTCTCCGTGTCTTTGTCCCCAGACCTACTGACCACCAGGTGTCGTGCTCGTGCTTTTATGTGGTTGGTGTTCTTGTGTGTGATTGGTTGTGGTGTTGTGTGCTCTGATTTGCCTGTCGGTGTGTCCATCATGATGTGTGTGTTTGAATATCATGACATCCCCCCTTTTTACAAAGATATGTGCCTACGTGGTAATAAATATGATCGTGTCGTGAGTGCATCTAAGAGTGTGTGTGTGTCGTGTACAGCATGTGCATATGACGGAACTATTTACATGGGGCGATGTCGGGTGCGTCACATGAACCAAGTTGTACCATAACATAACATAACATAAATGCGAACGAGAGGAAAAAAAAAACTTGAACAGTTGTCCAGTCAGACGACATCTGGAACGATAAACAACAACAGGTTATCATGTAAAATTGTGCAACTTGTTAGACATATGAACGGTATTATAAGTCCAGTCTAATGGGCTTGTGACGAGTTCGGGTTGACCGCCTCAAGGGTGGATCAAGAACCACCGGCTGCTGTGCAGGCATGGCCATGGGTGGCGATGGAAAGGGCGTGATGTGCGGCAGCTCCACAAAGTCATCCTCGGAAGCCTGTTGAGGATCTGGCGTGTGCGTACTGTGTGGCTGCGAGCGTGGAAGTCGGCGATGGGCGCGCCGATTGCGGCGACGCACTGAACCATCCGGCATGCGAACCAGGAACGAGCGGGGAGCCACTTGTCGGAGGACTTCGGCCGATGCTGACCAGCCACCATACGGTTGATGGACGCGTACTTTGTCTCCGGAGGACAGGGGGGGCAGGTCCGTCGCTCGTGTGTCGTACCGACTTTTCTGGCGATCACGCTGCATTTGCATGTTCCGAAGAACCGTCTCATGGTCTGTTGTTGGTGCCAGGATGGAAGGTACCGTCGTCCTGAGGGAGCGACCCATTAGTAGCTGCGCTGGCGAGAGACCCGTGGATAGCGGGGCCGATCGATAGGCCAGCAAGGCGAGGTTAAAGTCCGATCCGGCAGCAGCCGCCTTGCACAGGAGCCGCTTGGCGATGTGGACACCCTTTTCAGCCTTCCCGTTCGATTGTGGATGTAGAGGGCTGGATGTCACATGAGTGAAACCATATGCTGCGGCAAAGGACGACCATTCACGGCTGGCGAAGCAGGGTCCATTGTCTGACATGACAGTCCTTGGAATGCCATGGCGAGCAAATGTTTCCTTGCAGGCCCCAATGACTGCGGACGACGTCAGATCATGGAGAGGCATGACTTCCGGGTAGTTTGAGAAGTAGTCTATAATAACGATGTAATCTCTGCCGAGCGCGTGAAATAGGTCAACACCCACCTTCGCCCAGGGGGACGTCACCATCTCGTGTGGTAGAAGCGTCTCCGGAGGATGCGCCGGCTGAAACCTCTGACAGGTTGTGCAGTTGAGCACCATGTTGGCTATGTCTTCATTAATACCCGGCCAATATACCGCCTCTCGGGCCCTTCGTCTGCATTTTTCGACGCCCAAGTGGCCTTCGTGTAGTTGATGAAGAATCATCTGGCGCATGCTGTGCGGAATAACGATCCTGTCTAATTTCATAAGGACCCCGTCTATGTTGGTAAGGTCATCTCGCACATTATAAAACTGGGGGCACTGCCCTTTGAGCCACCCTTCCGTCATGTGGCGCATCACTCGCTGCAGAAGGGGGTCAGTCGCCGTCTCTGCGCGTATGTGGGCCAGACTAGGATCATCAGCTGGCAGATTTGCTGCTGTCAGAGTTACGTGTGCCTCAATTTGACGCACGAACCCCTCCGCATCTGGTGGTGTGCTCACTGCTCGGGAGAGAGTGTCCGCCACGATGAGATCCTTCCCCGGAGTGTAGATCAGTTCGAAATCATACCTCCTGAGTTTAAGTAAGATGCGCTGGAGGCGAGGGGTCATGTCGTTCAGGTCTTTGTTAATGATGTTGACCAGGGGGCGGTGGTCAGTTTCAACCGTGAATCGTGGCAGGCCATACACATAGTCGTGGAACTTGTCCAGTCCAGTTAACAAGCCCAGGCATTCTTTTTCTATTTGCGCGTAGCGCTGTTCGGTAGGGGTCATGGCTCGTGAAGCATATGCAACCGGGGCCCATGACGACGTGCTGTCTTTTTGCAGGAGTACCGCTCCAATACCAGATTGGCTGGCGTCTGTTGAGATCTTTGTAGGGCGAGTCGTGTCAAAGAACGCCAGCACTGGTGCCATGACCAGTTTGTGCTTGAGCTCCTCCCATTCCCGCTGATGCAATTGGTGCCAGTTGAATTCTGTCGATTTTTTTACGACATGGCGCATATTCGTTGTATGAGAAGCCAGGTTGGGAATGAACTCCCCAAGGAAGTTAACCATGCCCAGGAATCTTAGGACAGCCTTCTTGTCAGCCGGCCGTGGCATGGCTGTGATGGCGCTAACTTTGTCTGCATCGGGACGGACCCCTGACCGTGAGATGTGGTCCCCGAGGAATTTCAGCTCCGTCTGGCCGAAGGCACACTTCGCACGGTTGAGACGCAGGCCATTTTGTCGTATGCGGGTGAAGACACGTCGTAGACGATGCATGTGTTCCTGCGGAGTGGTGGACCAAATGATGATATCGTCCACATATACACGTACCCCTTCGATGCCTTCCATCATCTGCTCCATAATGCGGTGGAAAACTTCAGATGCTGAAATGATGCCGAATGGCATCCGGTTGTAGCAGAATCTGCCAAAAGGGGTGTTGAATGTGCATAGTCTTCGGCTGGCCGGGTCCAATTGGATCTGCCAAAATCCTTTGGACGCATCCAATTTGGTGAATATTTTGGCTTGCGCCATCTCGCTGGTGAGGTCCTCTCGTTTCGGGATGGGATAGTGTTCTCGCATGATGTTGTTATTCAGATCTTTAGGATCTATACATATGCGGAGCTCGCCAGAGGGCTTCTTTACACAGACCATGGAGCTGACCCATGGCGTGGGCTCCGTGACCCTGGATAGGACCCCTTGGTCCTGAAGATCCTGCAGTTGTAACTTGAGGCGGTCTTTGAGTGGCGCAGGAACCCTGCGAGGTGCGTGAACGACAGGGATGGCGTCCGGTTTGAGTCGAATCTTGTACGTGTATGGCAATGTCCCCATGCCTTCAAAAACCTCCTGGTTGTGAGCAAGGAGGGAATGGAGATTTACGTGGAACTCAGCATCCGGGAAGTCGGATATCTCATCTGGAGAGAGAGACATAATGCGCTGTACCAGGTGAAGGACCTTACACGCCTGTGCGCCCAGTAACGAGTCTTTTGATGAGCCGACAACTTCGAAGGGGAGTGTGGCCATGTGCATCTTGTGAGTTACCTGTAGCTGGCAAGATCCTATGGACGGGATGACGTTCCCATTATAGTCAACCATCTTGAGCCGGGATGGCGTGATGGGTGGTTTGACCTTCATGGCCTGGACTGCAGAATATGCAATCAGGTTGGCGGATGCGCCGGTGTCCAGACGGAAGGTGACGCGCGATCGGTTGACCGTCAGGGTGGCACACCACTCATCGGCTGGATTGATGGCATTGACCTTGTTGACATCGATGACGGAAACGCGGAAGGCATCCTGGTCATCTGCATCACTTAACTGGAAGTCTTGATGCGTGGGCTGGACGGTCCTGACTTGTCTGCGAGATTGTCGGGGATGTGCCGGATCCATGGGTTGAGCCGAACGACAGTGGGCAGCGTAGTGGCCCATCTTGCCACATCTGAGGCACTGTCGGTTGTTTGCAGGACATTGCCCTTTTAAATGTAGAGCTCCACAATTGCCGCACGTCATGACGTCACGGCGTTCGTTGCGCCACTGCGCATGCGCAGTGCGATCTTGCGGTGGGCGCGCCTGCGCAGTGCGTCCCTCGATGTGGCCGTTATTTTTGGCGCGCACCAGCGCGGGAGACCGCGAAAAGCGCGGGAAGCGGCCGCTGTCGTCCGGGCCTTGGGTCGGGAAGTAATCGACGGCCTGGATGCGTTCGACGTCGTGGGCGGCCTGGCTTGCCGATTCGACGGCTGGGGACCCCCTCCGTGCCAACTCGGACGCCTGAAATCGGGCAAAACGGCAGGTAGCATTTTCGTGGAGGACACAGGCTTCCACAGCAGATGCTAAGGTGAGGCTTTTTATTTTAAGAAGCTGCTGGCGTAGGCCACTAGAGGCAACGCCAAAAACAATCTGGTCCCTGATCATGGACTCTGTGGTGGTGCCGTAACCGCAGGACTGCGCTAGAATCCGGAGGTGCGTCAAAAAGGGTTGAAAAAGCTCCTCCTTACCTTGCAGGCGTTGCTGAAAGGGGTATCTTTCAAAACTTTCATTTACTTCAACTTTAAAGTGCTGGTCCAGTTTGAGGATGACCGTGTCATATTTGGATTGGTTTTCGCCTTCTTCGAACACCAGTGAGTTGAAGACGTCGAGGGCGTGCTGACCTGCGTAGAAGAGGAGCATTGCAATCTTCGTTTCATCCGAGGCACTCTGTTTTTCGGTGGCTCGGATGTACAGGTCAAATCGCTGCCTGAAGAGCTTCCAATTGGTACCTAGGTTCCCCGCGACTTGCAACGGCTGCGGTTTGTCGGTGCGGTCCATGTCCAGAATGGCAGGTTAGTTGGCAGGTATCGATCCACTCCTGTACCATGTGGTGTTGGGTGTTCTGACACACAGATGAGCCAACACGGTTGTATATGGTACAACGCTATTTTATTTAAACTTACTATGTACAGTTTTGTCTTGACACTCTGCACGTGGGGATTCCCTGTTTGTGATTTTGTAACAGCTCTTCTCCGTGTCTTTGTCCCCAGACCTACTGACCACCAGGTGTCGTGCTCGTGCTTTTTATGTGGTTGGTGTTCTTGTGTGTGATTGGTTGTGGTGTTGTGTGCTCTGATTTGCCTGTTGGTGTGTCCATCATGATGTGTGTGTTTGAATATCATGACACTCGTCAACAATGTTGAGGAAGTACACGTTACGATCAATGGAGGGGAGGGGCCCATTGAAATCGATGCTGAGGCGCTCAAAGGGGCGAGAGGCCTTTACCAGGTGCACTCTGTCTGGCCGATAGAAGTGCGGTTTGCACTCCGCGCAGACCTGGCAGTCCCTGGTCACGGTCCTGACCTCATCGATGGAGTAGGCAGGTAGCGAGCCTTGATAAAGTGAAAAAAATGGGTGACCCCCGGGTGACAGGTCATTGTGGAGGGCCCGAAGTTGGTCTACTTGTGCACTGGCACATGTGAAAAAATTAAATGAAATGAAATGAATGAAAATCGCTGATTGTCACAAGTAGGCTTCAAATGAAGTTACTGTGAAAAGCCCCTAGTCGCCACATTCCGGCGCCTGTTCGGGGAGGCTGGTACGGGAATTGAACCGCGCTGCTGGCCTGCCTTGGTCTGCTTTAAAAGCCAGCGATTTAGGCCAGTGTGCTAAACCAGCCCCTGTACCGCGGGATAGGGCATCTGGGGGCCCATTGAGCTTCCCAGGTCGATACAAGATATCGTAGTTGTAGGTGGAGAGCTCGATCCTCCACCTCAGAATCTTGTCATTCTTGATCTTGCCCCGCTGTGTGTTATTGAACATGAAGTCAACCGACCGTTGGTCAGTGAGGAGAGTGAATTGCCTGCCGGCCAGGTAATGCCTCCAATGTCGCACAGCTTCCACAATGGCTTGGGTTTCCTTTTTGACGGAGGAGTGTCGAATTTCGGAGGCATGGAGGGTACGGGAGAAGAAAGCCACGGGCCTACCCGCCTGGTTGAGGGTAGAGGCCAGCGCAAATTCCGACGCATCGCTCTCCACCTGGAACGGAATGGACTCGTCCACAGCGTGCATCGCGGCTTTGGCAATATTTGCCTTGATGCGGTTGAGGGCCAGACGGGCCTCAACCGTCAGGGGAAAAAGGGTGGATTTAATAAGCGAACGGGCCTTGTCCTCATAATTGGGGACCCACTGGGCATAGTAGGAGAAGAACCCCAGGCATTACTTCAGGACCTTGGGGCAGTGGGGGAGGGGGAGTTCCAGGGGGGGTGCATGCGGTTGGGGTTGGGCCCTAGGTCTTTGTTTTCCACAACGTAGCCAAGGATGGCTAGGCGAGTTGTGCGGAAAATGCATTTTTCCTTATTGTAAGTGAGGTTCATGAGCTTAGCGGTGTGGAGGAAATGCTGGAGGTTTGCGTCATGGTCCTGCTCGTCATGGCTGCAGATGGTGACATTATCTAAGTACGGGAACGTGGCCCGCAGCCCGTACTGGTCAACCATTCGGTCCATTTCCCTTTGGAAGACCGAGACCCCATTGGTGACGCCGAAGGGAACCCTGAGGAAGTGGTAGAGGCGGCCATCTGCCTCGAAGGCAGTGTATTGACGGTCCTCCGGGTGGATAAGGAGCTGGTGGTATGCGGACTTCAAGTCAACTGTGGAGAAGATCAATGCTGCGCAATCTGATTGACCATGTCAGATGTGCGGGGGAGGGGGCACGCATCGAGCTGCGTGCACCGGTTGATGGTCTGACTGTAGTCGATGACCATCCGGTGCTTCTCCCCAGTCTTGACGACCACCACTGGGGCTCTCCAGGGGCTGGTACTAGCCTCAATAATCCCCTCTCGTAGGAGTCACTGGACCTCCAACCTGATAAAGGCCCTGTCCCGGGCACTGTATCGTCTGCTCCTAGTAGCGACGGGCTTACAGTCCGGGGTGAGGTTAGCGAAGAGCGAGGGTCGGGCGAGGCTACAGAAGGTTAGGGGGGCAGGTGTCCGCCGAACTTTAAAGTAAGACTTTGGAGGTGGCACTGGAAGTCGAGCCCCAGTAATACGGCAGCGCAGAGATGGGGAAGGACGTAGAGTTTGAAGTTAGCGTACTCTACGCCTTGTACAGTAAGGGTCGCAACACAGTACCCCCAGATTTCTACTGCATGTGATCCGGAAGCCAGGGAGATTTTCTGGGTTGCGGGTACGATTGGGAGGGAGCAGCGCCTTACCGTATCTCGGTGTATGAAGCTGTCTGTGCTCCCGGAGTCGAAAAGGCAGGCCGTCTCGTGCCCGTTGATCCGGACGGTCATCGTAGATTTTGTGAGGTGATGAGGCCGGGACTGGTCGAGCGTGATGGAGGCGGGTTTCGGAAGGTGATGGGTAGGCCGGTTGGAGGTAGCGGCGGCCAGCGTACGACCGGGTGAGCAGGGATCCCGGGAGGCGGCAGATTGGTCCCAAGATGGCGTCAAAGATGGCGGCCCCCGTGGGTCACGCGTGGCGGGTGAAGTACAAAATGGCGTTAAAGATGGCGGCCCCCATGGGTCACAAGTGGCGGCCGAAATCGAAGATGGCGGCGCCCACGGATTGCACATGGCGGGTGGCGCGGCAGTTGGGGGCGGCCCCGGCAGGCAGCAGGCAGCGCTGCTGGGCCGAGGTGTTTTAGGGAGAGATCGGGCCTGGCAGGCTTTCGCAAAGTGGCCCTTCCTCCCACACCCGTTGCAAGTCGCGATCTGTGCAGGGCAGCGTTGTCTGGGGTGATTACCGTGGCTGCAAAAGTAGCACTTCAGGCTTCCAGCATTGGCGAGCTGCTGCGCGGCACAGGCTTGCGCCGCACCCGGGTCGGATGATGGCGGCGTCCACGAGGTCCACGAGGGTGCCGTGTGGTCGGCGGTGGAGGCCTCCATGTTCTGGTAGGTCACCTCCAGCAAGTTTGAGAGCAGCACTGTCTCTGGGAGGCCGAGTGTACCCCTTTCTAGCAATCGCTGGCGGATGGAGCTCGATTTCATACCCACGACATAAGTGTCCCTGATTAACAGCTCCGCGTGTTGGATAGCCGATACCGCCTGGCAGTCACAGCTCCGGCAGAGTACCAGCAAGGCAAGCAGGAATTCTGCTAGTCACTCCCCAGGGCTTTGTCGTCTCGTGGCAAGAAGGTGCCGAGCGTACACCTCGTTCACAGACTTAACATAGTGTCCCTTCAGCAGCATTATCGCCTCCGTCTACGAGGGGGCATCCCTGATGAGAAGAAAGACTTGCGGGCTCACCCGTGCGTGGAGGGTCTGCTTCTTTTGGAGGTCGGTGAAGGATCCGAGGTACGCTTCAAAGCAGCTTAGCCAGTGCTCAAAAGTTGCAGTGACGACAGCTGCCTGTGGGCCCAGCTCCAGGCGATCAGGCTTGAGTGATGAATTCATATTAGATGTTTAGTGTATTAAATTGATACATCATCAATGAACATGACGAGTGGTGAACGTAACTGAGGCTTTAATACACTAAACAGAAAGCTTCCTGGCCTCTGGTCCCGAACTGGATCAGAGGTGGAGACCAGCCACCTTTATACATGAGGCTGAGGGGAGGAGCCACAGGCGGAGCCAGACGAGACAAGCCCAGGCACGTAACAGTACAATACAATACAATAGTGGTTTACCACAGGTTTAAACTCGCATAGGCTTGGCTGGATGGAGAATACTTGCAGCACTTAAATCTGGAGTTAAACCTTCACAGGACTGATAGAGTGTCCAGACCTGCTTACCCCAGTCAAGATAACAGACAGAGAAGTTCCTGCCTTTCTGGGAGAGATATTTAACAGGCTTCTGCCCAGCTCCTTCTCGGAACGAAACTGAAAGCAAAAATGCCACAGAGCAGGTGATGAAGGAGCTGTACTTCATCATCTGATGAAGGAGCTGGGCTCCGAAAGCTCTTGATTCCAAATAAACCTGTTGGACTTTAACCTGGTGTTGTAAGACATCTTACTGTGCCCACCCCAGTCCAACGCCGGCATTTCTACATCATGGCCTGTCCCACAGAAACAGGAGGCGGCCCATTCAGTGCCCTTTCGCCTGTTCCACAGTTACAAGAGGAGGCCCATTCAAGCCCCTGAAGCCTGTTCCACAGTAACAGGAGGAGGCACATTCAGTGCCCTTTCGCCTGTTCCACAGTAACAGGAGGAGGCCCATTCAGTGCCCTTTAGCCTGTTCCACAATAACAGGAGGAGGCCCATTCAGCCCCCGCGGGTCTGATACACAGGAAAAGGAGGAGGCCCATTGAGCCCCCACAGGTCGGATACACAGGAACAGAAGAAGGCCCATTCAGCCTCCTTGAGTCTGTTGCACAGTAACAGGAGGAGGCCTACTCAACCTCCTCAAGTCGGATACGCAGGAAGGTGAGAAGGCCCACTCAGCCCCCTTTAGCCAGTTACACAGATACAGGAGGCCAATTCAGCTCCTCAAGCCTACACAGGATTAGGAGGAGACGCTTCAACCTCCTCGAGCTTTTCCACAGGAACTGGATGGGGCCCATTAACCCCCCTCAAACCTATTACACATGAACAGAAGGAGGCCCATTCAGCTCCTCGAGTCTGATATACAGGAAATGGAGGAGGCCTTTCAGCCGTCTTGAGGCTGTTACACAGGAACAGGAGGAGGCCAATTCAGCTCCTCGAGCCTGTTACACAGGAAGAGGAGGAAGTCCATTCAGCACCCCCTCGAGCCTGTTGTGCAGGTACAGGAGGAGGCCCATTCAGCTCCCTTGAGTTTGTTAGACAGGAGGAGGCTCGCTCAGCCCCTCGAGCCTGTTACACAGGAACAGGAGGTAGCCCGCTCATGCCTTCAAGCCTGTTACACTGGAACAGGAGGGGGCCCATTCAGCCCCTTCAAGTCTGTCACACAGGAACAGGGGGAGACCCATTCAGACCCCCTCAAGCGTGTTACACAGGAACAGGATAGGGCCCATTAGCCCCCACTCAAGCCTGTTACACAGGATCAGGTGAATGCCCATTCAGCTCCCTCGAGTGTGTTACACAGGAACAGGAGGAGGCCCATTCAGCCCCCTTGAGCCTGTTACACTGGAAGAAGAGGAGGCCCATTCAGCCCCCCTGAGCTTGTTACACAGGAACAGGAGGAGACCCATTCAGCCCCCTGGAACCTGTTACACAGGAACAGGAGAAGACCCATTCAGCCCCCTGGAACCTGTTACACAGGAACAGGAGAGGCCCTTTCAGCCCCCCCTCAAGCACCAAATCATCACCCATCCCCCCACCCATACCCTCCATCATGCTTCCACCAAGACCCACACCCCCACATCACCCCTCCCCAACCACACACACCACTCATCCTCCAACCCAACTCCATACCCCTTATCAGCTCTCCCCAACTCCTCAGTCCCTCACCAGCCCTCCCCCTGGTGTGATTGGTCTTCTATACCTTACAAAGGATTCTACCAAACACCAAGATTTGCCCAAAGCAGGATCTTTATTGAGTTTTGTGTGGTAAGATAGCACTCTGTTACATAGCACATTATCAAGGGGCAGCACGGTAGCATTGTGGATAGCACAATTGCTTCACAGCTCCAGGGTCCCAGGTTCGATTCCGGCTTGGGTCACTGTCTGTGCGGAGTCTGCACATCCTCCCCGTATGTGCGTGGGTTTCCTCCGGGTGCTCTGGTTTCCTCACACAGTCCAAAGATGTGCAGGTTAGGTGGATAGGCCATGATAAAATTGCCCTTACTGTCCAACATTGCCCTTAGTGTTGGGTGGAGTTACTGGGTTATGGGGATAGGGTGGAGGTGTGGACCTTAGAACATAGCGCAGTACAGGCCCTTCAGCCCTCGATGTTGCGCCGACCTGTGAAACCACTCTAAAGCCCATCTACACTCTTCCCTTATCGTCCATATGTCTATCCAATGACCATTTGAATGCCCTTAGTGTTGGCGAGTCCACTACTGTTGCAGGCAGGGCATTCCACGCCCTTACTACTCTGAGTAAAGAACCCACCTCTGACATCTGTCTTATATCTATCTCCCCTCAATTTAAAGCTATGTCCCCTCGTGCTAGACATCACCATCCGAGGAAAAGGGCTCTCACTGTCCACCGTATCTAATCCTCTGATCATCATGTATGCCTCAATTAAGTCACCTCTTAACCTTCTTCTCTTAAACGAAAACAGCCTCAAGTCCCTCAGCCTTTCCTCATAAGATCTTCCCTCCATACCAGGCAACATTCTGGTAAATCTCCTCTGCACCCTTTCCAATGCTTCCACATCCTTCCTATAATGCGGTGACCAGAATTACACGCAATACTCCAAATGCGGCCGCACCAGAGTTTTGTACAGCTGCAACATGACCTCATGGCTCCGAAACTCAATCCCTCTACCAATAAAAGCTAACACACTGTACGCCTTCTTAACAACCCTCTCAACCTGGGTGGCAACTTTCAGGGATCTATGTACATGGACACCGAGATCTCTCTGCTCATCCACACTGCCAAGAATCTTACCATTAGCCCAGTACTCTGTCTTCCTGTTATTCCTTCCAAAATGAATCACCTCACACTTTTCTGCATTAAACTCCATTTGCCACCTCTCAGCCCAGTGCTGCAGCTTATCTATATCCGTCTGCAACTTGTAACATCCTTCCGCACTGTCCACAACTCCGCCGACTTTAGTGTCATCTGCAAGTTTACTCACCCATCCTTCTACGCCCTCGTCCAGGTCATTTATAAAAATGACAAACAGCAGTGGCCTCAAAACAGATCCTTGCGGTACACTACTAGTAACTGGACTCCAGTCTGAACATTTCCCATCAACCACCACCCTTTGTCTTCTTCCAGCTTGCCAATTTCTGATCCAAACTGTTAAATGACCCTGAATCCCATGCCTCCGTATTTTCTGCAGTAGCCCACCGTGGGGAACCTTATCAAACGCTTTACTGAAATCCATATATACCACATCAACTGCTTTACCCTCATCCACCTGTTTGGTCACCTTCTCAAAGAACTCAATAAGGTTTGTGGGGCATGACCTACCCTTCACAAAACCGTGTTGACGATCTCTAATCAAATTATTCCTTTCCAGATGATTATACATCCTATCTCTTATAAACCTTTCCAAGATTTTGCCCACAACAGAAGTAAGGCTCACTGGTCTATAGTTACCGGGGTTGTCTCTACTCCCCTTCTTGAACAAGGGGACAACATTTGCTATCCTCCAGTCTTCTGGCACTATTCCTATTGACAAAGCTGACTTAAAGATCAAAGCCAAAGGCTCAGCAATTTCCTCCCTAGCATCCCAGAGAATCCTAGGATAAATCCCATCCGGCCCAGGGGACTTATCTATTTTCACACTTTCCAGAATTTCTAACACCTCCTCCTTATGAACCTCAAGCCCTTCTAGTCTAGTAGCCTGAATCTCAGTATTCTCCTCGACAACATTGTCTTTTTCCTGTGTGAATACTGATGAAAAATATTCATTTAGCACCTCTCCTATCTCCTCGGACTCCAAGCACAACTTCCCGCTACTGTCCTTGACTGGCCCTACTCTTACCCTAGTCATTTGTTTATTCCTGACATATCTATAGAAAGCTTTTGGGTTATCCTTGATCCTACCTGCCAAAGACTTCTCATGTCCCCTCCTGGCTCTTCATAGCTCTCTCTTTAGGTCCTTCCTAGCTAACTTGTAACTCTCGAGCGCCCTCACTGAACCTTCATGTCTCATCTTTACATAAGCCTCCTTCTTCCTCTTGACAAGTGTTTCGACTGCTTTAGTAAACCACGGTTCCCTTGCTCGACCACTTCCTCCCTGCCTGACAGGTACATACTTATCAAGGACATGCAGTAGCTGTTCCTTGAACAAGCTCCACATTTCAATTGTGCCCATCCCCTGCAGTTTTCCTCTCCATCCGATGCATACTAAGTCTTGCCTCATCGCATCATAATTGCCTTTCCCCCAGATATAACTCTTGCCCTGCGGTATAAACCTATCCCTTTCCATCACTAAAGTAAACGCAATGGAACTGTGGTCACTATCACCAAAGTGCTCACCTACCTCCAAATCTAACAGCTGTCCTGGTTCATTACCCAGTACCAAATCCAATATGGCCTCGCCTCTCGTTGGCCTATCTACGTACTGTGTCAGGAAACCCTCCTGCACACATTGGACAAAAACAGACCCATCTAAAGTACTCGAACTATAGCGTTTCCAGTCAATATTTGGAAAGTTAAAGTCCCCCATAACAACTACCCTGTTGCTTTCGCTCCTATCGAGAATCATCTTTGCAATCCTTTCCTCTACATCTCTGGAACTTTTCGAAGGCCTATAGAAAACTCCGAACAGGGTGACCTCTCCTTTCCTGTTTCTAACCTCAGCCCATACTACCTCAGTAGACGAGTCCTCATCAAACATCCTTTCTGCCACCGTAATACTGTCCTTGACTAACAATGCCACCCCTTCCCCTTTTTTACCACCTTCTCTGAACTTACTGAAATATCTAAACCCCGGCACCTGCAACAACCATTCCTGTCCATGCTCTATCCATGTCTCCGAAATGGCCACAACATCTAAGTCCCAGGTACCAACCCATGCCGCAAGTTCACCCACCTTATTCCGGATGCTCCTGGCATTGAAGAAGACACACTTTAAATCACCTTCCTGCCTGCCGGTACACTCCTGCAACTTTGAAACCTGACTCATGACCTCACTACTCTTAACCTCCTGTATACTGGAGCTACAATTCAGGTTCCCAAGCCCCCTGCTGTACTAGTTTAAACCTCCCGAAAAGCATTAGCAAATTTCCCCCCCCAGGATATTGGTACCCCTCTGGTCCAGGTGTAGACGATCCCATTTGTAGAGGTCCCACAGACCCCAGAATTAGCCCCAATTATCCAGAAATCTGAAACCCTCCCTCCTGCACTAACCCTGTAGCCACGTGTTCAACTCCTCTCTCTCCCTATTCCTCGTCTCGCTATCACATGGCACGGGTAACAACCCAGAGATAATAACTCTGTTTGTCCTCGATCTAAGTTTCCACCCTAACTCCCTGAGTTCCTGCCTTACAACCCTATCCCTTTTCCTACCTATGTCATTGGTACCTATGTGGACCACGACTTGGGGCTGCTCCCCCTCCCCCTTAAGGTTCCTGAAAACACGATCTTGGGTAGGGTGCTCTTTCCAAGAGCCGGTGCAGACTCGATGGGCCGAATGGCTTCCATCTGCACTGTAAATTCTATGAAATCTATGAAATCATGGACTCTGCTTCTTACTCCTCTGGAACTACACCTAACACCGACCATCCACTTGTATGTCTTACTACCATCCGTAATCTTCTGATAATGGCCAGATGTGTCTTCCCTTATATGGGAATCAGGGGTCACATGACCTTGGTCTTGAGACCACATGGTGTGTCCGCACGGCCACCTGCTGGTTGGAGGTCACACACCATCCATCAATTATATAGCCCATAGGCATATCACCACACCCCCCTCCTGCTAAACCACAACCCCCTCACCACCTCTCCGTCAACCCCAGACCCCTCTCATCACTCCCCAACCCCATTACCCCCTCATAATCCCTCCCCCAACCCTGCACACCCTCATTCCCCCTCCGCTAACTCCACACGCCCCTCATCACCCCTCCCCAACCCCATACACTCTCATCACCCCTCCCCGAACCCCATACCCCTCATTACGCCTCCCCAATCCCACTCCCCTCACCATCCCTCCCCCAATCCCATTCCCCTCACCATCCCTCCCCCAATCCCATTCCCCTCATCATCCCTCCCACAACCCCACACACTCTCATTACTCCTCCGCTAACCCCACCCACCCCTCATCATCCCTTCCTCAACGCCACACCTCTCCATCACCACTCCCCAACCCCATGTCCCTTATCCCATGCTCCTACTCCCCTCCCCCTCCCCCAATACCACTCTCCCTCATCTCCCCTTCCCCAACCCCACACCCCTCCATCACCCCATCATCACTCCTCCCCCAACCCTGTGCCACCTGATCCCCTCTCCCCAACCCCACACCCTCATCGCCCCTCCCCCAACCCTGTGCCATCTCATCATCCTTCCCCCAATATCACTCCCCTTCATCTCCCCTTCCCCCACCCA
Organism: Scyliorhinus torazame; assembly: GCF_047496885.1. Taxonomy (NCBI): domain Eukaryota; kingdom Metazoa; phylum Chordata; class Chondrichthyes; order Carcharhiniformes; family Scyliorhinidae; genus Scyliorhinus; species Scyliorhinus torazame. Next base: position 76,597,182 of record NC_092718.1, on the reverse strand, counting down.
CACCCTCATCACCCCTCCCCAACCATGAGACCCCTCATCACCCATCCCCCAACCTCACTCATCACCCCTCCCCAACACCACACACCCATCATCCCTCCCCAATCCCACACCCCCTCCTCACCCCTCCCCCAACTCTGTGCCCCCTCATCACCCCTCCCCCAATATCACTCCCCTTCATCTCGCCTCCTCCAGCAGCACACCCTTCATCACCCCCCGACCTTGCGCCTGCTTATCCCAGCTCCCATAGCCCCACGCCCATCCTCACCCCTCACCGAACCATGAACCCCCTCCTCACCCCTCCCCCAACTCTGTGCCCCCTCATCACCCCTCCCCCAATATCACTCCCCTTCATCTCGCCTCCTCCAGCAGCACACCCTTCATCACCCCCCAACCTTGCGCCTGCTTATCCCAGCTCCCATAACCCCACGCTCATCCTCACCCCTCACCCAACCATGAACCCCCTCATCACCCATCCCCCAACCCTACTCATCACCCCTCCCCAACCCCTCACCCCTTTATCACACCTTATCCCACCTCCCCTAACCCCACTGCCCCTCACCCAACCTCACTCCCCTTCATCTCCCCTACCCAAACCCCATACCCCCTCATCACCCCACCCCCAACCCTGAGCACCCTCATCAACCCTCCCAAACCGCACTCCACCTTCATCACCCCTCCCCAACCCCACACCCACTTTCTTCACCCTCCCCGACCCCACAACCCCTCCTCACCACTCCCCGTCCACATACCCACTCACCCCCCAAACCCAAACCACCTACTCTTGTCCAAAAGTCCAGCAATCTCTTCCCTGGCCTCCCCCTTGACACTCTGAGGATTGCTCGCTCCATTGATCTTGTCTACTCATTCCAAAACTCTGAATAAAAATAGATCTCAATCCAGGTCCCTCCCCCACCGCTCTAAGTTTCTAATTTCCAGAGAAGCCCCCGCTCAATTTGTCTTTCGTTTCGCTTCAGAACAAAATTGATGGATTCCCTGTCTGGTTCTGCGAAATCGTCTCTGAGAGCGAGAGGGGGATGAGCCCGTTCCGGGAAACCACTTCCCACACCAAGGGTGAGAAACAGGTCAAATCACCCTGCTGGGCCCAGGGATTGGTTCCTGCCGCCCGAGGGCGGGAATGGGAAAGAGGGTCAGATCCATCATTGCTCCAGACTAGGATGATGAAAGTGGAACTTTGTTAGGACCTGAGGGGCCATGCCTTCAGCTCACTGGGGCCCTAAGCTCCGTAAACCTCTCCGTACCTCTCTCTGTCCTTCTCTCTTTCTCTCTTTCTTTCTCGCCCTCTCTCTGTCTCTCTCCCTCTCTCTTCCTTTAAGAAGCCACTTACAAACCAACCCCTTTGACTGAGGCTTTGGTCGACTGTCCCTCATATCTCCTGATGTGGCTCGTTGCCAGATTCTGGCTGATTCATGCTCCTCTAACCAGCCCTGCAAAGTTGCAGGAAGTGAGAGGCGATATATAAATGCACTGTTGTTAATGCTGCAGGTTGGTCAAGCTCTGTGAGGGAGGCACTGGCATCAGTGTGATTGTCGCTGAAACATCTGGAGACCCAGGGTAACACCCTGGGGACCCGAGTTCCAATCCTCCACCCCGGGAGAGGGTCAAGTTCGAATTGAATAATAATCTAGAGTTGAAAGGTGAATTGCCTTAAAAAACAAACCCATCCAGGGGCTGGTTTAGCACAGTGTGCTAAACAGCTGGCTTGTAATGGAGAACAAGGCCAGCAGCGCGGGTTCAATTCTCGTACCAGCCTCCCTGAACAGGTGCCGGAATGTGGCGACTAGGGGTTTTTCACAGTAACTTCATTGAAGTCTACTTGTGACAATAAGCTATTGTATGTCAGGAATAAAAGGATGACTAGGGTAAGAGTAGGGCCAGTCAAGGACAGGGATGGGAAGTTGTGTGTGGAGTCTGAAGAGATAGGCGAGATACTAGATGAATATTTTTCGTCAGTATTCACTCAGGAAAAAGAGAATGTTGTGGAGGAGAATGCTGAGACCCAGGCTATTAGAATAGATGGCATTGAGGTATGTAGGGAAGAGGTGTTGGCAATTCTGGACAGGCTGAAAATAGATAAGTCCCCGGGGCCTGATGGGATTTATCCTAGGATTCTCTGGGAGGCCAGGGAAGAGATTGCTGGACCTTTGGCTTTGATTTTTATGTCATCATTGGCTACAGGAATAGTGCCACAGGACTGGAGGATAGCAAATGTGGTCCCTTTGTTCAAGAAGGGGAGTAGAGACAACCCCGGCAACTATAGACCGGTGAGCCTCACGTCTGTTGTGGGTAAAGTCTTGGAGGGGATTATAAAAGACAAGATTTATAATCATCTAGATAGGAATAATATGATTAGGGATAGTCAGCATGGCTTTGTGAAGGGTAGGTCATGCCTCACAAACCTTATCGAGTTCTTTGAGAAGGTGACTGAACAGGTAGACGAGGGTAGAGCAGTTGATGTGGTGTATATGGATTTCAGTAAAGCGTTTGATAAGGTTCCCCATGGCAGGCTACTGCAGAAAATATGGAGGCTGGGGATTGAGGGTGATTTAGAGGTGTGGATCAGAAATTGGCTAGCTGAAAGAAGACAGAGGGTGGTGGTTGATGGGAAATGTTCAGAATGGAGTTCAGTTACAAGTGGCGTACCACAAGGATCTGTTCTGGGGCCGTTGCTGTTTGTCATTTTTATAAATGACCTAGAGGAGGGCGCAGAAGGGTGGGTGAGTAAATTTGCAGACGACACTAAAGTCGGTGGTGTTGTTGACAGTGCGGAAGGATGTTGCAGGTTACAGAGGGACATAGATAAGCTGCAGAGCTGGGCTGAGAGGTGGCAAATGGAGTTTAATGTAGAGAAGTGTGAGGTGATTCACTTTGGAAGGAATAACAGGAATGCGGAATATTTGGCTAATGGTAAAATTCTTGGAAGTGTGGAGGAGCAGAGGGATCTCGGTGTCCATGTACATAGATCGCTGAAAGTTGCCACCCAGGTTGATAGGGTTGTGAAGAAGGCCTATGGTGTGTTGGCCTTTATTGGTAGAGGGATTGAGTTCCGGAGTCATGAGGTCATGTTGCAGCTGTACAAAACTCTGGTACGGCCGCATTTGGAGTATTGTGTACAGTTCTGGTCACCTCATTATAGGAAGGACGTGGAAGCTTTGGAACGGGTGCAGAGGAGATTTACCAGGATGTTGCCTGGTATGGAGGGAAAATCCTATGAGGAAAGGCTGATGGACTTGAGGTTGTTTTCGTTAGAGAGAAGAAGGTTAAGAGGAGACTTAATAGAGGCATACAAAATGATCAGAGGGTTAGATAGGGTGGACAGTGAGAGCCTTCTCCCGCGGATGGAAATGGCTAGCACGAGGGGACATAGCCTTAAACTGAGGGGTAATAGATATAGGACAGAGGTCAGAGGTAGGTTCTTTATGCAAAGAATGGTGAGGCCGTGGAATGCCCTACCTGCAACAGTAGTGAACTCGCCAACATTGAGGGCATTTAAAAGTTTATTAGATAAGCATATGGATGATAATGGCATAGTGTAGGTTAGATGGCTTTTGTTTTTTGACTTCCTATGTCGGTGCAACATCGTGGGCCGAAGGGCCTGTACTGCGCTGTATCGTTCTATGTTCTATATTCTATATTAATGTCCTTTAGGGAAGGAAATCTGCTGTCCTTACCTGGTCTGGCCGACATGTGACTCCAGACCCACAGCAATGTGGTTAGCTCTATTTTTTTTAAAGAGATTTTATTCCAAACATATTCAACATAGTAACAGAATCTTAACACCCAACAGAGTATACAGTTTGTACATTCTCCCCATTTGCTGCCCCCTCACCCACGACAAACAGCTCCTCAAATATAGTCATGACCGGTCCCCACCTTACCTCAAAACCCTCCTCCAACTCCCTTAGCTCAAATTAGATTTTCTCCAAACTGAGAAACCCCCAACCACTCCGCGACCCCCGGCGGCGTGGCTGACCTCCAATTCAAAGTATCCGTCGCCGGGCAATCAGAGAGGCGAAGGCCACGACATCGGCCTCCTCTCCCTCCAGCAGCTCCGGCACCTCCTACACCCCAAAGATCGCCACCATGGCGCCCGGCTTCATCTCAACCCCTACAATCATTGATAGGTCTCTGAACTCCGCTTCCCAAAAGTTCTCCAACTCCTCACACCCCAGAATATCTGGACATAGTTTAGTGGTCCCCTCCCACACCTCTCGCACCCACCCACTAAGCCTGGGAAAAAAACATTAATCCGGACCCGAGTCATGGGGACCCTACCTTAAATTGTATAAGTCCTTGCGCAGGAGGAGGTTGAGTTCACTTGACACATTACTTCGCAACAAACCCCCATCCTATCTCCCTTCCCTACTTATCTTCCCACTTCCGCTTGATCATTTTCACTAAGATCTTGCCCTGCTCCCCCAACCACCCATGTACATCTCCAACCCTCCCATCCCCACCTTCTTCCGGGAGCAACATTTTCTCCAGAAGCGTTTACTCCAGCACCTGAGGGAACGAAGGCAGCTCCTTGCGCGCAAAGTTCCTGACTTGCCAACCTCCAAACTCACTCCCCTTTACGAGCTCAAACCTCTCCCTCAGCTCCTCTAGCCCAGCAAATGTCCCCTCCGCAAACATGCCCTGACTCTCTCTAACCCCTCCTCCCTCCATCTCCCGCACATCCCATCCATCCCCCAGCTGTAAACCTACGATTCCTACACAGTGGAATTATCACCGACATGTGCCCCAGTTTAAAGTGCCTCCTCAGCTGGTTCCATATTTCTAATGATGTCTTCACCACCGGACTCCTCGTATACTTTCTTGGGGCGAACGTCAGTTACCAGAGCCCTCAGGCTCATCTCCCCTCAAGACTCCGCCTCTAACCTGACCCAATCTTCTCCCTCTCCCGCCCACTATCGGCCCACCTTCTCCACATTCACAGCCCAATAGTAATGCATCAAATTCGGGAGCACTAGCCCCCTCTTCCCACATCTGCCTTTAAGACCATAAGACAAAGGAGCAGAATTATGCCATTCGGCCCATCAAGTCTGCTCCACCATTCAATCATGGCTGATATGTTTCTCATCCCCATTGTGGCACGGTAGCACAGTGATTAGCACTGTTGCTTCACAGCCCCAGGGTCGATTCCCGGCTTGGATCACTGTCTGCGGAGTCCGCACGTTCTCCTCGTGTCTGTGTGGGTTTCCTCCGGGTGCTCTGGTTTCCTCCCACAAGTCCCGAAAGACGTCTTGCTAGGTGAATTGGACATTCTGAATTCTCCCTCAGTGTACCCGAACAGGCGCTGGAGTGTGATGACTAGGGGATTTTGACAGAGGTGGCCCCTCATGTGTTACCTGAATCCCCAGGTACCAGAGCTGCCCCCTTACCATCTTAAATAGTAAAGCTCCCAGGTGCGACCCCTCCCTGCTGCATTCACCGGGAACACTTCGCTTTTCACGACATTTAAGTTATAGCCCAAGAAGGCCCCAAACCTCTCCAGATAGCCCATGATTCTGCCGATGCTTTTCAACGGGTCGATCACAAATAGCAGCATGTCGTTGGCACACAACAGCACCCTGTGATTCCTTCCCCACCCCTCTCCCAATCCTCCACCACAGAGTACTTCCCATACACCTCAACTATCTTGTCCAACAGTCACCAGTGCTCCTCCCTCTCCACCCTTATGGGCCTTGGAAATTATTTCCCCCCCCTTGGAACCCCGCCTTCAAGGCCTCCCAAAATATGGCTGCTAATACCTCCTCATTCTGATTAAGCTCAACATATTTTTAACCACCACTGCGACCTTCCCACAGAATTCCATGTCTGCCAAAAGCCCCGAATCCAAACTCCACCCCAGCCTCTGCACCTGACCCGTGTGGTCCGAAATCACTATTCCTGCATATTCCGCTCCTTCCACTCCCATCAGTACCATCCGGATCACCACATAAAAGTAAATCCGGGAATATACCTGATACATAGAATAAAGAGTCCCGCATGGTATGTTGCCTGCCCGGTGCTAGGGTGCGGGACATCTCTGACCGGCTTGAAAGGATACTGGAGAGGGAGGGGGAGGATCCAGTTGTTGTGGTCCATGTCGGTACCAACAACATAGGCAAGTCTAGAAAAGAGGACCTGTTTAGAGATTATAAAGAGCTCGGATTCAAATTAAAGAACAAGTCCTCAAGGGTCATAATCTCCGTTAACACGTGGCTGAAAGAGTGGTGTGGGAAAGAGGGGTTCCTTTTCATGGGACACTGGCATCAGCTTTGGTACAGGGGGGACCTATACCGTTGGGATGGACTCCACCTGAACCGAGCTGGGACCAGTGTTCTGGCGAAAAGAGTAAATAGGGTGGTCAATAGGACTTTTAGCTAGAGATTGGGGGGAAGGGAAAGTCAGGGAACCAAGAGGTGAAGTAATCAGTGGGAAGTGTAGCTGCTTAGGAATACAAAAAAGCACGAAAAGACAGAACTCAGGAGAGGTTACGATAGTCCCCATCCCCCAAAATATGACACAGTGTATGGAAAGGTTCAGTAAACCAAGGTCCACCACACTAAGAAAACAAAAAGGGACGGTCAATAGAGAATTAAAGGTGCTATATTTAAATGCGCGCAGTTTACGGAACAAGGTAGATGAGCTTGTGGCCCAGATTGTGACTGGCAGGTATGATGTGGTAGGCATCACAGAGACGTGGTTGCAGGGGGTTCAGGACTGGCATTTAAACATCCAGGGATTCACAACCTATCGAAAAGACAGAGAGGTGGGCAGGGGGGGCGGGGTTGCCTTGTTAATTAGGAATGAAATTAAATCAATAGCACTAAATGACATAGGGTCAGATGATGTGGAGTCTGTGTGGGTAGAGTTGAGGAACCACAAAGGCAAAAAAAACATAATGGGAGTTATGTACAGGCCTCCTAACAGTGGTCAGGACCAGGGGCACAAAATGCACCACAAAATAGAAAGTGCATGTCAGAAAGGCAAGGTCACAGTGATCATGGGGGACTTCAATATGCAGGTGGACTGGGTAAATAATGCTGCCAGTGGACCCAAGGAAAGGGAATTCATTAAATGTTTACAGGAGGGCTTTTTGGAACAGCTTGTGATGGAGCCCACGAGGGAACAGGCCATTCTGGACTTAGTGTTATGTAATGAGCCAGACTTGATTAAAGATCTTAACGTAAGGGAACACTTAGGAGGCAGTGATCATAATATGGTAGAATTCAATCTCCAATTTAAAAGAAAGAAGGTAGAATCAGATGTAAAGGTGTTACAGTTAAATAAAGGTAACTACAGGGGCATGAGGGAGGAACTGACGAAAATCAACTGGGAGCAGAGCCTAGTGGGAAAGACAGTAGAACAGCAATGGCAGGAGTTTCTGGGAGTAATTGAGGACACAGTACAGAGGTTCATCCCAAAGAAAAGAAGGTTATCAGAGGGGGGATTAGGCAGCCATGGCTGACAAAGGAAGTTAGGGAATGCATCAAAGCAAAAGAGAAAGCCTATAATGTGGCAAAGAGTAGTGGCAAGTCAGAAGATTGGGAAGGCTACAAAAACAAAAGTTTCTTTAAATACATTAAAAACAAACGGGAGGCAAAAGTAGACATTGGGCCGCTCCAAAATGACGCTGGTACTCTAGTGATGGGAGACAAGGAAATAGCTGAGGAACTAAATAAGTACTTTGCGTCAGTCTTCACAGTAGAAGACATGAGTAATATCCCAACAATTCAGGAGAGTCAGGGGGCAGAGTTGAATATGGTAACCATCACAAAGGAGAAAGTGCTAGAGAAACTAAGAGGTCTAAAAATTGATAAATCTCCGGGCCCAGATGGGCTACATCCTAGAGGTCTAAAGGAGATAGCTGAAGAAATAGTGGAGTCGTTATTTATGATCTTTCAAAAGTCTCTGGAGTCAGGGAAAGTCCCAGAGGATTGGAAAATCGCTGTTGTAACCCCCCTGTTCAAGAAGGGAACAAGGAAAAAGATGGAAAATTATAGGCCAATTAGCCTAACCTCGGTTGTTGGCAAGATTCTAGAATCCATTGTTAAGGATGAGATTTCTAAATTCTTGGAAGTGCAGGGTTGGATTAGGACAAGTCAGCGTGGATTTAGTAAGGGGAGGTCGTGCCTGGCAAACCTGTTAGAGTTCTTTGAAGAGATAACAAATAGGTTAGACCAAGGAGAGCCAATGGATGTTATCTATCTTGATTTCCAAAAGGCCTTTGATAAGGTGCCTCACGGGAGACTGCTGAGTAAAATAAGGGCCTATGGTATTCGAGGCAAGGTACTAACATGGATTGACGATTGGCTGTCAGGCAGAAGGCAGAGAGTTGGGATTAAAGGTTCTTTTTCGGAATGGCAACCGGTGACGAGTGGTGTCCCGCAGGGTTCAGTGTTGGGGCCACAGCTGTTCTCTTTATATATTAACGATCTAGATGACGGGACTGGGGGCATTCTGGCTAAGTTTGCCGATGATACAAAGATAGGTGGAGGGGCAGGTAGTATGGAGGAGGTGGGGAGGCTGCAGAAAGATTTAGACAGTTTAGGAGAGTGGTCCAAGAAATGGCTGATGAAATTCAACGTGGGCAAGTGCAAGGTCTTGCACTTTGGAAAAAAGAATAGAGGCATGGACTATTTTCTAAACGGTGACAAAATTCATAATGCTGAAGTGCAAACGGACTTGGGAGTCCTAGTCCAGCATTCTCTAAAGGTAAACTTGCAGGTTGAGTCCGTAATTAAGAAAGCAAATGCAATGTTGTCATTTATCTCAAGAGGCTTGGAATATAAAAGCAGGGATGTACTTCTGAAGCTTTATAAAGCATTAGTTAGGCCCCATTTAGAATACTGTGAGCAATTTTGGGCCCCACACCTCAGGAAGGACATACTGGCACTGGAGCGGGTCCAGCGGAGATTCACACGGATGATCCCAGGAATGGTAGGCCTAACATACGATGAACGTCTGAGGATCCTGGGATTATATTCATTGGAGTTTAGGAGGTTGAGGGGAGATCTAATAGAAACTTACAAGATAATGAATGGCTTAGTTACGGTGGACGTAGGGAAGTTGTTTCCATTAGCAGGGGAGACTAGGACCCGGGGGCACAGCCTTAGAATAAAAGGGAGTCATTTTAGAACAGGGATGAGGAGAAATTTCTTCAGCCAGAGAGTGATGGGAATTCATTGCCACAGAGGGCGGCGGAGGCCGGGACGTTGAGTGTCTTTAAGACAGAAGTTGATAAATTCTTGATTTTTCGAGGAATTAAGGGCTATGGAGAGAGAGTGGGTAAATGGAGTTGAAATCAGCCATGATTGAATGGTGGAGTGGACTCGATGGGCCGAATGGCCTTACTTCCGCTCCTATGTCTTATGGTCCTATGGTCTTATGACACAGATGCAAGAAAAAGGGGTACTGCCCGTAGTGATAGCATGGATGTGTTGCAATTCATTGACTGATCACTAGGAGTCTCACTAATATATAAGTGAATGTTAGTCAGCTGACCCCTCAGACCACTGAGAGCAGTGTTTTTCAAACATTTTTTCTGGGCACCCATTTTTACCACCAGCCAACGTTCGGGGACCCACACCAGCCGACCATCACGACCCACCATTTTCGCTTATCTTTAATGCGACAGGTGAGCCTGCTTGGTCCTCACAATCTCACTTGTTTTGTCATTCAATTTTACATTTCTGTGGGTTGTTCATCAGACGTCCTGGAGGTCACACCAGCATGGCTTTGTTCTGCTGTGGATTCTCCTGAACAGCTCACACCGCCACTGCTTTGACCTGCTGTGGATTCTCCTGAGCCACTTACTCCAGTAGGTTCCGTTCTGAAATCCTGGCTTGTTTGTGTCTCTGGGCCTCTCTTTCTTATTGCAAAACAATCCATTGAAAAATTTTCAGTCCTGTTGCTTGTTTGCTGCTGACAAAATGGAGGGGTGGCCACCTAAAATGGCCTCCCGCAAAGAACGCTGGGAAAAATGGTCAAAGTCAGGGACAGGCAGCTGCAGCTTGCAGATACACAAAAGCTACAGCTCAGACGTTTTTAACGGTCCAGGAAAAAGATCATCTCCAGGCCATCCCAGGAACAATAGAACTATCCTGTCAATCACACTCGCTTACCAGATACACCGGCACCTAAGCCTCCTTATTTGGAAGTGCCTACCTGCCCCCAGTACTTGCAGGCATGGTCACTGAGTGCCCACCCCAAAATCGATGTAGCAGCCCCTGATTGGACTTGAACGATCAGGGTGATCGAGCCCTGATCAATTGATTGACAATGACCCAGAGACAGCCCACCAAAGGGGATGAAATTCAAGCAAGTTAAAAAGGTGCTGCACCACCTTAGAATCTCTTTGCAGCAGCAACCTACAATGGTGACCCTCCACCTTCCAAAGAAGAAGACCATCCACAACACCAGCAGAAAGAAGACCAGAGTCAAGGGCGAAGAAGGCCAACAACCAACCGTTGAGAACTACAAGACTGCGGGTCACAGATAAAGGCCATATCTGCCTGGTACTTGGCAGTCACTTGATGTTAAGTTGAGATCTTGTGCGTATTTGCTTTGTAGTTTAACTTACATTGTATGTGTGTGTGATTGAATAACTCTAACAATTGTGTGATAGCGAATAAATATTGAATTGTTTCATGAAACAGACATGTAGTTATTTGTCTACCGTATATGGGTTAAGACACACTGTCGTGTAGAATATACAACAGAGGAATCGCAATCGTGCCCAGGGCACATGACGCCGTGTTTGCGGCAGGTGACCTGCCCTCTGCCTCTCTTCAGGCTGCAACACATTATGAATTTTGAAAAAAATCTTCTCATGAGTCATGGCGCTGACGTCAGGAGGATGCGGTGCTTCCTGCTGGGCTCCGAGCGTACGCACCAATGAGCGGGCACGCATGAGCAGCGCGCCCGCATTTTTAAAGTCGGTCGTGGCCGTAATTTTTAAAGACGCTCTCAGCCAGTATGTTTAAAAGTTGGCCGTTGCGCGTTAATTCGCACGATTGGAAACGCCGCGATGGATGGATCCGCAACCCTCCTGACACCCACCCTCGACCCACCCGTGCGTCGCGACCCCGATTGATGCACGATCAATTTCACAAAGACTAAAGTTGGGTACAACTGTGGCTTTATTACAGTCAGATGCGAGGCCTCTTGCTGCAGCTGTTGAAATGGCAGGGCACTGGAGGTCATGCATATTTATACAGTTCTCCGTGGGCGGAGCCAGCCGGCAGGAGCTACCGGCGAACCTGTAGTGCAGGTCCTACCTTACATCTCCTGTTACAGTGGTTCACCACATTCACCCCCTGTTAAACATGAGTCCGGCGGGGGTGACGTGAAACTAGATAGAATTAGTGCAATTATGTACAGTGGTAGGGAAAGAAAAGTCCATGTTGACGGTCCGGAGTCCGTCAAAGGTTCAGCCGATCCGGTGCTTTGGTGCTTCGTTGGGAGCGGCGTAACGGTGGCGGCGAAGTCGGTGCTGGCGGTGATGGAGGTGGCACCGATGGCGGTGGTGCTGGTGCTGATGCTGGCCAATCATCGGGGAGCTCCGGGAGCATGCAGAAGTCCTCTTCGTCCTCTTGTGCGGAAAAGGGGAGGGTCAATATTGGCGGCACAGTGGGAGGTGGGAGGGGGGGGGGCACATTGATGGGGTGGGGCATTGGGGTGGAACCTGACGGTGCCAGGTCCCTGAGTGAGACAGTATCTTGGTGGCTGTCGGAGAACTCAACGTAGGCATATTGATGGTCGGCGTGGAACAGGTGAACCCTGTCCACCAAGGGGTCCGCCTTGTGGAATTGGACGTGCCTACGGAGAAGGACCGGTCCTGGAGCAGCGAGCCAAGTCGGGAGCGACACCCCGGGTGTGGACTTCCTGGGGAAGATAAAAACACGTTCATGGGGTGTGTTATTAGTGGCGGTGCACAATAGTGACCGGATGGAGATGTCAGGGAGGACCTCCTGCCAGCGAGAGGCTGGGAGGTTCCTGGACCGTAGGGCCAGCTGGATGGCCCTCCAAACCGTCCCATTCTCCCGTTCTACTTGCCCGTTTCCCCAGGGGTTGTAGCTGGTCCTCCTGCTGGAGGCTATACCCCTGCTGAGCAGGAACTGACGCAGCTCATCTCTCATGAATGAGGATCCCCTGTCACTGTGGATGTAGGTGGGGAAACCGAACAGAGCGAAGGTGGTGCTGAGGGCCTTGATGACGGTGGCAGACGTCATATCGGGGCATGGGATGGCAAAGGGGAATCTGGAGGACTCATCGACCACACTGAGAATGTACGTGTTACGGTCGGTGGAGGGGAGGGACCCTTTGAAATCCACGCTGAGGCGTTCAAAGGGGCGGGAAGCCTTCACCAGGCACGCACGGTCTGGCCGGTAGAAGTGCGGCTTGCACTCCGCACAGACCTGGCAGTCCCTGGTGACTGTCCTTACTTCCTCGACGGAGTCGGGCAGGTTGCGAGCTTTGACCAGATGGTACAATCGAGTGACCCCCGGGTGACAAAGGCTGTCGTGTAGGGCCCGGAGTTGGTCCACTTGTGCGCTGGCACATGTACCTCGGGAGAGGGCGTCTGGGGTCTCGTTGAGTTTACCGGGGCGATACAAGACCTTGTAATTATAGGTGGAGAGCTCGATTCTCCACCGCAAGATTTTATCATTTTTGATCTTGCCCCGCTGTGTGTTATTGAACATGAAAGCTACCGACTGTTGGTCCGTAAGGAGAGTGAATCTCTTACTGGCCAGGTAATGCCTCCAATGCCGCACAGCTTCAACGATAGCTTGGGCCTCCTTTTCGACGGATGAGTGTCGAATTTCCGAGGCATGAAGGGTGCGGGAAAAGAATGCCACGGGTCTGCCTGCCTGGTTTAGAGTGGCGGCAAGTGCGACGTCTGAAGCATCACTTTCTACTTGGAAAGGCAGTGACTCATTCACTGCGCGCATCCCGGCCTTGGCGATGTCTGCTCTGATGCGGGCGAAAGCTTGTTGTTGCCTCGGCCGCGAGGGGGAATTAGGTGGACTGAATGAGTGGGCGGGCCTTGTCCGCATAGTTTGGGACCCACTGAGCGTAGTAGGAAAAGAACCCCATGCAGTGTTTGAGGGCCTTGGGGCAGTGGTGGAGGGGAAGTTCCATGAGGGGGCGCATGCGCTCGGGATCGGGCCCGAGAAGTCCGTTTTGACTACATAGCCGAGAATGGCTAACCGGGTCGTGCTGAACACACACTTCTCTTTGTTGTAGGTCAGGTTGAGAAGAGTGGCAGTGCGGATGAATTTATCGAGGTTGGCATCGTGGTCTTGCTGGTCGTGGCCGCATTATCTAAGTACGGAAAGGTGGCCCACAAACCGTACTGGTCGACCATTTGGCCCATCTCTCTTTGGAAGACCGAGACCCCATTTGTGACACCAAAAGGGATCCTAAGGAAGTGGTAGAGGCGACCGTCCACCTCGAAGGCAGTGTATGGCCGGTCCGACTTCCGGATGGGGAGTTGGTGGTAGGCGGATTTCAGGTCAATTGTTGAGAAGACCCGGTACTGCGCAATCTGATTGACCATATCAGCTATGCGTGGGAGGGGGTATGCGTCGAGCTGCGTGTACCGATTGATGGTCTGGCTGTAGTCCACGACCATCCTGTGTTTCTCCCCAGTTTTATCCACTACCACTTGGGCTCTCCAGGGGCTGTTGCTGGCCTCGATAATACCTCCTTAAGCAGCCTTCAGACCTGATGAAGGTCTTGTCCTGGGTGCTGTACCGTCTGCTCCTAGTGGCAACGGGCTTGCAATCCGCAGTTAGATTGGCAAAAAGGAAGGGGGGATCGACATTGAGGGTTGCGAGGCTGCAAACGGTGTGGGGGGGTAAGGGCCCGTCGAATTTGAGGGTGAGGCTCTGGAGGTTGCACTGGAAGCCCAGGCCCAACAGGAGTGCAGCGCAGAGATTAGGAAGGACATAGAGGCGGAAGTTACTAAATCTACGCCCTGGACCTTGAGGGTGACTGTACAAAAGCCTCGGATCGGGACGGAGTGGGAATCGGATGCTAGGGAAATCCTTTGATTGGCAGGGTGGACCGCGAGGGAGCCAGCGCCTTACTGTATCTGGGTGAACGAAGCTTTCGGTGCTCCCGGAGTCCAGCAGGCACGAGGTCGCGTGGCCGTTGATTTTAACTGTCACGACACGGTGGCTAGGTTGTGCGGGCGAGATTGGTCCAGCGTCATCGAAGCGAGCTGCGGGTAGCCATCGGATGCTCCGGGTGGCGAGCGTGTGCGGTTCCGATGTCGGGATGTCCGGAGATCCTGTGGGGGACAAGATGGATGGCGGCGCCCATGGTGCGCACATTGCGGGGTCGGGACAAGGTAGCGCCGCCCAAGGTGCGCACATTGCGAGGTCGGGACAAGATGGCGGCACCCATGGGGTGCACGTAGCCGAAGGAAGACAAGATGGCGGTGCCCATTGGTCGCACATGGACCCGGGAGGAGAAGATGGGGCTCCCATTGTGCGTCTGGCGTGGGGGAGGGGACGATAGCGGGCATGATCGTAGCGACTGCGCGGGCCTGGCACACAGCCGCAAAGTAGCCCTTTTTACTGCAGGCTTTACAAACTGCAGTGCTGGCCGGGCAGTGTTGGTGGGGCTGCTTCTGCTGACCGCAGAATTAGCAGCAGGGTCCCCCGGGGTGCGCGGATCGGCGTGCGGCGCAGGCGTATTGGGAAGGCAGGGCCCCGGCTGAGGAGGTCGTCGGCGGGGTCCAGGAGGGGTAGGAAGGCGTGGAAGGGTGGGCAGCGCGGCGGGAGGGGTACGAGTGTACGTTACGGGATGCGACCATCATGGAGAGCGCCAAGCTTTTCGTCTCCACCAGTTCGAGCGTGGCCCTTTCCAGTAATCGTTCTCGGATGCGGTCCGACCCAATCCCCGTCACGAAGGCATCGCGCATGAGGAGATTTGCGTGTTCGGCGGCCGTAACAGCCTGACAGTCACAGTCCCAGACGAGTGGAAGTAGGGCCCGCCAGAAGTCTTCGATGGACTCACCAGGTAGTTGCGAGCGGGTGGCGAGTACATACCTGGCGAAGAGCATGTTCGCCTTCTGCGCGTAGTGTTCCTTAAGGAGTTCCATTGCTTTTGTGTAATTCGTGGCGTCTTGGATCAACAGGAACAGGCTGGAGCTCAGCCTGGAGTACAGGATGTTTATCTTCTGAGCCTCCGTTGGCTCGGGGTCCGCAGCATTGATGTAGGCCTCAAAACATGCTCACCAGTGAGCAAAGTCTTTTCTGGCGTCGGGCGAGTGCAGATCCAGCTGCAGGTGATCGGGCTTAATTCTGATATCATTCTGTGGAAAATCTGACTGTAATAAATTGATGCACGATCAATTGCACAAAGACTAAAGTTGGGTACAACTGTGGCTTTATTACAGTCAGATGTGTGGCCTCCTGCTGCAGCTGGTGAAATGGCAGGGCACTGGAGGTCATGCATATTTATACAGTTCTCCGTGGGCGGAGCCAGCCGGCAGGAGCTACCGGCGAACCTGTAGTGCAGGTCCTGCCTTACATCTCCTATTACAGTGGTTCACCACACAGACTTTGAAAATGACTGGGCTAGAGGAAGTCAAAGAAAGAGGTTGCTTGCGCATGATTTTACTGTTTTTTCAGATGTTCTCTTGCATCGGGTCCACCCAAGATGGCCCCCACCCCGTCCATGACCAAACGCACTATGCATAACTGCCGCGTCACCTCCCCCAGCCCCCCACCCCTAAACCCCCTCTCTCTGCCCCTCCCTACTGGCTAATCTCTGCAGCTCCTTCCTCCACTTCACTTCCATTCACTTGCATTTCTTGCTCGCATGGCGACTCCCACCTGAAGGCCCTGTCTCAAAAAAACACCACATCAACCCCCTCTACCCATCCCACCTGCACCTCCCCCATTGCTTCTCTCCAGAGCTCCTCCCTGACCTTTCCCCTCGTACCCCACATTGTAATTGATAATATGGAAAGATGTGTCATTTGAAACATGGAAGTCTGGCAATATCTGGTCTGAGAGAAACATGAGAGTATGTAGGGAAAGATCCCACAAAGGGTTAACAGCAGCTGCCAGGGAAGGATTGTAAAATGCAGATATCCTTGGTCAAGCAGGCTTAGCAAACAAGACAAACAGGATTTTGAATGAAGCCAAAAACAATGGCTCACACCTTCATTGAAAGTAACTCATTTAGTAAGGATCTGGAAAAGAAAGGATGAGATTCTAGGTGTGAAAATTTGCTAATACCAGGTTTATCAGTCTACGAGAAACATAATTCAAAGCCAAAATCAAAGTCAAAATTGAGCTGAGGACACAATTGGAAAATAAAACTATAGAAATGACAGGAATTAAAAGTAACACCTATTGAAACCAAAGCATTTTGAACATCACAAAGGAAACAATGTAATCAGATCTATGAGATGAAGTCATGTCAAAATGTATTCTTCGTTGGATTAAAAGGTTTAGATCAAAGATACTTTTTACAATCAAAGAAAATAAGAGTTACTTTACAATAACATCAAAACACATAATTGTTAGAAAGCAAATATAAACCTCGAGACCAGGGCAGGAACTATCAGATTCAGATCCAGATCCAGAACCAGAGCTCAGACGGAGAGAGAGAGAAGCAGAGAAGGAACAAGCAGCTAGACTCAGATTACAATCAGCTCGGCCATAGGAAATGGACAGGGCAGAGCAGCCGAGCTAAAATAGCTGATACATCTAAAGAAGACCAGACTTTAAAGAAGATTGATTGTCAAGTTGGGCCTGAAGGTCCCTTCAACCAACCAGAAGGATCCAGAAGCAAGATCTTTTTACTTTTCTGTAAAGACAGTGATTGCATCTTTTAAAAAGAGAAAAAATATATAATAATAAAATAACTTTAAAGTTTTAACCTGAAACAGTGGTTATTCCAAAGTCTACTTTACTTACTTAGCAATGCGGGACCCAGGATCGATGCTACTAAGTGGTAAGTAGATGAAATCTTCGGTGAAGGTATGGGTTAAACCAGGGGATAACTTGAAAATATAGTTTGACCTGAATAGCACCCACTGAAGCTTGCATCGGAGTCGGTGGGAGTGAGAATCCCTGATCACCATTTAGAATGTCGGCCCTTTTTGGTATAGGGGGACTTCTAAGAATAGTGGTGAGTTTTCAAAAACAACAGACAACCCAATGCAAGAAACATCACCCCAAAATGGCCCCATACAGAACATTATCGAGCTGCTCCACCCCAACCCACAACAACCCCTTACGCACTGTACAGCGCATGACAGAGTGCAATGCAATTAAACTTTAAACCAGCACCGAAAGGCCCTCCTATGAAAAAAGCAGCAATTTAACTCCAATACAAAGATACAAAAATACAAAGAATACAAAAAACCTTTCATAACAACCTTTCCTAATCGGCAAACAAAAACAGATAACAAAATTCAACAGAGACAGAACATCCACCCACGTTCCTCCTTCAGCCCTCCCCCCAGCTAATGTTCCTTAATAAAGTTATTCAACTCCACCGGCATCCCAAAGTAACATTCCCGGCCCTTGAAAGTGACCCAAAGGCTGGCCAGGTACAGCGCCCCAAACAAAATCTGTCGCCGGTACACTGCTGTCAAAAGTCATTCTTAATGAAGCTCATCAACTGCTCCATTGGCAGCGACCCTTCCCCCTCCACCATTTTTCCAATTGAAGCTGCACCGCGAGGCTCCGTCAACTCTTTAACCAGGGCTCTCACTGTCTTCTGTCGAGTTCCGTAACCCGCAGACATGCCCATCCGGCGGAGAACTAACGTCCCTCCAGTCTCCTTTCCGCCGAAATTCCCCAAAGTTCGGGTAAAAGGGGACAAAACGAAAGCCTTCAAGCTGGAACCACACTGTGTGGGACAACTCACTCCATGGTCGCCACTGAAGTCGTGGTTGGCCCTTAACTGGCCCACTCACAAGGAAAATTAGTGATGGGCAATAAATGTTGGCATCGTCCATCCTGCTTATGAATTTTTAAGAATGATAGTTGGTAACCCACAATAACGTTATCAGCGTATTAAGAATCAGAGAGCTTATAACACAGAATGAGACACTTTGGCCCACCATGTCTCTGCTGGCTATTATGCACCTATCTGTTCTTATCCCATTTTCCCAGGGTGTCGAAACAATGTGAAGAGAAAAAGATTGGTCAGAAACAGGGGAAACAGGTCAGTCAGAAACAGGGGAATGTGTAATAGGGGACAAGGAAATGGCTGAACAACTAAGCATATACTTTGGTTCTGCCTCCAGAAAGGAGGATGCAAATAAGATACCAGAAATGTTGGGGAACCAGGGTTTAGTGAGAGGGAGGAACTGAAGGTGGTCAATATTGGCAGAGAAATGGTGTTGGGGAAATTGATGGGATTGAAGGCTGAAAAATCCCCTGGGCCTGATAATCTACATCCAATGTGCTTAAGGAAGTGGCCTGAGAAATAGTGGATACATTGGTGGTCATCTTCCAGGATTCTATAGATTTTGGAACAGTCCCTACAGATTGGAGGGTAGCTAATGTTAATTTAAAAAGGAAGGTAGGGGCAGCACGATGTTGCAATGGTTAGCGCTACTGCTCACGGCACCAAGGACCCGGGTTTGATCCTGGCCCCGGGACACTTGTTATGGGCCAGGGTTTAGAGAACCCCAAACTGTATCATGGAGTTCACCTGACCCACAACTTTTAATAGATTGTGGTATGGGGAGCACAGGGCCCACTCTACAGGTGTGGTACAGCAGAAACTGGACCAGTGGGTTTTTAAAACAAAACAATGTTTATTCTATGAACTCAAGTTAACCTTTCCAAAACAAACAGTGAACATCTTAGCAACCAGTAAATCAAATACACCCCCCACAGAATACAACACTAAGTAATCTGTATGCTGTTCTTTTAACACCCAAAAGACTTAACCAACCTTCAAACAGGAGCACATTAGGGTTTACATTCAAGACTGAAAAAAATTATAATTCTTCTGAATTCACCAAATGATCCATAGATAGTCTTTTGATGGCAGAGATCAACAGCAGTGCAGCTCACTTTTAACTTCAGATTCAGCTCACTGAAAAACACAGACACACCCAAGCTCTCTCAAACTGAAACGAAAAAAAGCAGAAGTAGAGCTCAGCTCCACCCACACTCTGACATCACTCCAGTAACATGAGCAGCTCCATTTCTTAAAGGTACATTTCTTAAACACCCATTTCTTAAAGGGTACTCTCATATGACACAGTCTCCGTGTGGAGTTTTCACATTCTCTCTGTGTCTGCGTGGGTCTCACCCCTACAATCCAAAGAGGTGCAGGGTAGGTGGATAGGCCACGTTATATTGCCCCTTAATTGGAATTTTATTTGAAGTGAGGTAGAGAGAAAACAGGGAATTATAGACCAGTCAGCCTGACGCCGGTAATGGGGAAAATTTTAGAATCCATTCTCAAAGATTTTATAGCTGGGCACTTAGGAAACAGTGGCAGGATCGGACAGAGTCAGCGACAAATCTACTGGAATTCTTCAAGGATGTAACGTAGAGCAGATGAAGGGGAGCCAGTGGATGTGGTTTATTTGGACTTTCAGAAGGCTTTTGACAAAATCCTGCACAAGACATTAGTGTGTAGATTTAAATTGCATGGGATTGGGGGCAGTGTATTGAGATGGATAGACAGGAAACAGAGGGCAGGAATTAATGGATAGTTTTCAAATTGGCAGGCAGTGGGGTACCACAGGGATCAGTGCCAGGACCCAAGCTATTCACAATATATATTAATGATTTAGATGAGGGAACATAATGTAATATCTCCAAATTTGCACATGATACAAAGTTGGGTGGGAGGGTGAGCTGTGAGGAGGATGTAGAGATCCTTCAGTGTGATTTGGACAAGCTGACTGAGTGGAAAAATGCATGGCAGACGCAGCATAATGTGGATAAACATGAAGTTATCTACTTTAGTAGCAAAAACAGGAAGGCTGAATGGCTACAAATTGAGAGAGAGGAATGTGCAACGAAACCTGGGTGTCCTTGTACACCAGTCACTGAAGGTAAGCATGCAGGTGCAGCAGGTAAATGGTGTCCAAAGATGGGCAGGTTAGGTGGATTGGCCATGATAAATTGCCCTTCGTGTCCAAAATTGCCCTTAGTGTTGGGTGGGGTAACTGAGTTATGGGGATATGGTGGAGGTGTTGACCTTGGATAGGGTGCTCTTTCCAAGAGCCGGTGCAGACTCGATGGGCCGAATGGCCTCCTGCTGCACTGTAAATTCTATGAAAAAAATATGAAATGTATGCTGGCCTTCATTGCGAGAAGATTCAAGTACAGGAGCAGGGGTGTCTTGCTGCAATTGTACAGGGCCTTGGTGAGGCCACATCTGGAATATTCCAAGTTTTGGTCTCCTTATGTGAGGAAGGATCGACTTGCTCTAGAGGAAGTACAGCAAAGGTTTACCAGACTGATTCCTGGGATGGTGGGATTGACGTATGAGGAGAGGGTGAGTCAGTTTGGATTGTATTCGTTGGAGTTAAAGAATCAGGGGGGGTCTCATAGAAACCTATAAAATTCTAACAGGACTGGACAGGGTAGATGCAGGAAGGATGTTCCTGAAGGCGATTGTGTCCAGAATCAGGGGTCACAGCCTGAGGATATGGCGTGGACCGTTTAGGATTGAGATGAGGAGAAATTTCTTCACCCAAAGAGAATTTGCTACCACAGGAAGCAGTTGAGGCCAAAACATTGTGAGCAGGATTCTCCGTGGGCCGACGCTGAAATCGGGAAGGGCGATTGGACAGAGAATTGGTCATGAAGCCAAAATCGTGGCGGGCACTGGGCGCACGCCAGAATGCCACGCTCCGGTGCCTCGAAAGCAGTGCCAATGCATTCTACTCCGCACGTACAGTAAATGCCATTCGCATACCATTAGCGGGCCTGACCCGGGATTCTCCGGGGCCTCCGCGATGCTCCGCATTCGCCGGGGGGAATTACCCATGGCGAGTTTCCCTTGTGGTTTTAAAAATCGGGAAACAGACGCCTGAGCCGATGAGGGAGAGGCAGAACATGCAGCAGCAGGACCGTGGGCTGCCGGTCCTGCTGCTGGCACGCTTGGCGGGGCGTGGTGGGGGTAGGGGGCCTCCGCCAGGCCTTGGGGGCAGCGGGGTTGATGGGGGTGGCCAGATGATGGGCCGTGGGGTCGGGGTGACCACCCCCATGGGACCGGGATGTCCAGTTATGAGTTGCCTTTGCCACGGCCTGCAAGGCAGCCATCTTGCTGTGCATCCCACTGCCAGCCCTCCGTGGCCCTGGTCGTGCAGAATTACACTGGCCGTATGGGTGCCCCCACCCCACCACCCCAGCACACCCTTGTCTCTCCACGACTTGCCGCTACCAGCCAACAGGGCAGCATGCGGCTCACCCAAGGGCAATGCCCACAGTAGCCCATGCAGGAGGGCCAGCCAGGGGCCGCAGAGTGTACTACTGGCATGGGTAGCGCCAGTCGCCATTACCCCTGGCAGCAGGGACGGGTGCCAGGATCAGAGGCCCCCACTATGCCGGGCACCGACGAGGCCAGGGGTGCAGCGGGCAGAGTGCCAGGTGGAATGGCCAGTGGTGGGTGTGGGGATGGGGGAAAGAGGGGGGGGACTTGCAGGGGCAGGTTCTGCAGAGCAGACCAGGGCCTCCGTACAGCCCGGTGGAGTTGGTTGCGCACTGGTGTATGCACCATGCTAACATGTCTGCCTTTCACCCCCTCCAGACAATGGACTTCGGAATTATTGGATAAACATATGGATGATAATGGTATAGTGTAGGTTAGATGGCTTTTGTTTCATAGAACATAGAACATAGAACAATACAGCGCAGTACAGGCCCTTCGGCCCACGATGTTGCACCGAAACAAAAGCCATCTAACCTACACTATGCCATTATCATCCATATGTTTATCCAATAAACTTTTAAATGCCCTCAATGTTGGCGAGTTCACTACTGTAGCAGGTAGGGCATTCCACGGCCTCACTACTCTTTGCGTAAAGAACCTACCTCTGACCTCTGTCCTATATCTATTACCCCTCAGTTTAAAGTTATGTCCCCTCGTGCCAGCCATATCCATCCGCGGGAGAAGGCTCTCACTGTCCACCCTATCCAACCCCCTGATCATTTTGTATGCCTCTATTAAGTCTCCTCTTAACCTTCTTCTCTCCAACGAAAACAACCTCAAGTCCATCAGCCTTTCCTCATAAGATTTTCCCTCCATACCAGGCAACATCCTGGTAAATCTCCTCTGCACCCGCTCCAAAGCCTCCACGTCCTTCCTATAATGCGGTGACCAGAACTGTACGCAATACTCCAAATGCGGCCGTACCAGAGTTCTGTACAGCTGCAACATGACCTCCCGACTCCGGAACTCAATCCCTCTACCAATAAAGGCCAACACTCCATAGGCCTTCTTCACAACCCTATCAACCTGGGTGGCAACTTTCAGGGATCTATGTACATGGACACCTAGATCCCTCTGCTCATCCACACTTTCAAGAACTTTACCATTAGCCAAATATTCCGCATTCCTGTTATTCCTTCCAAAGTGAATCACCTCACACTTCTCTACATTAAACTCCATTTGCCACCTCTCAGCCCAGCTCTGCAGCTTATCTATATCACTCTGTAACCTGCTACATCCTTCCACACTATCGACAACACCACCGACTTTAATATCGTCTGCAAATTTACTCACCCACCCTTCTGCGCCTTCCTCTAGGTCATTGATAAAAATGACAAACAGCAACGGCCCCAGAACAGATCCTTGTGGTACTCCACTTGTGACTGTACTCCATTCTGAACATATCCCATCAACCACCACCCTCTGTCTTCTTTCAGCTAGCCAATTTCTGATCCACATCTCTAAATCACCCTCAATCCCCAGCCTCCGTATTTTTTGCAATAGCCTACCGTGGGGAACCTTATCAAACGCTTTGCTGAAATCCATATACACCACATCAACTGCTCTACCCTCGTCTACCTGTTCAGTCACCTTCTCAAAGAACTCAATAAGGTTTGTGAGGCATGACCTACCCTTCACAAAGCCATGCTGACTATCCCTGATCATATTATTCCTATCTAGATGATTATAAATCTTGTCTCTTATAATCCCCTTATAATCGGTGCAACATCGTGGGCCGAAGGGCCTGTACTGCGCTGTATTGTTCTATGTTCTATGTTCTAATTCAACCCGGAATGGTGGCCTTCATCCTGGCCGCCGCAGCCCTGGGAGATGCCCTGAGGCTGTACGAGATGGAGCTGCTCGAGGAGGACCCTGCAGCGGGGGAGCCTGCCCCAGAGGGACATGAGCCACCCAGTGAGGATGGAGAGCCGGCCGCACAACCAGGCTGAGGAGGAGGTGGAAAGGAGGTGCCGCATGAGGCCTCGTGTGTACCGGCAGCGCCTGTCATTCAAGGACCTGCCGGACCGGGCATACCATCGAAGACTCCGGCAGCGAGCAGGGAGACAGTGTGATGCACTAAGCGTCAAGAACCACAAAGACATGTGAGACTTTAACTCAGGCTTTAATATACTACATGGGAGGCTTACCCGACACAGACGACCCCAGACAGAATGGGGCCGGTCCCAGAAGAGGGTTCTTATACGTAACTCCCGGGGGAGTGGCTAAGGTGGAGCTCTCCATGGCCAGGTCGGGTTACCTACCAGTGACCGAACCTCTGCAGAGCTACAGTACAATACACAGTATTACAGGGCCACGTTACACACAACTATTATATACTATGTACAATGCTAGGGAAGTACAGTGGTGTATCACCACACAGTGCGACATATCGGAGGACACCAGCTTCCGGTGGACGTCAAGGCGCCGGTCGCCCTGAATTTTACACAATGTGATCCTTCCAGGTATCCAATGGGGACCTGCCCGGAATCTCACAGATCTTGATGCACAATTGCATCCGCGCTGTCGCGGAGGCCCTGTACGCTGGGTTAGCACAATATAGCCATTTCAGTGTGGACCGAGCTAAGCAGGATGCCGGGCAGCGGGGCTTGCCATCGGCACCGACATGCCCCAGCTCCAGGAGGTGATCGACGGGATGCATGTCACGCTCCGAGCACCAGCCCATGGCGGACTGGTCTTCACAAACCGTAAGGGGTTCCACTCGATGAACGTGCAGCTGGTGTGTGACCATGAGCCGTGCGCATCATACGCATCATGCACCTGGTGCCCGGGCAATGTGCACAACGTCTTCGTCCTGGCACACTCGACGATTCCTGACCTCTTTGAGGCACACCCGCGCTGAGGGGTTGGTTTATGGGTGATAGGGGTTATCCGCTGGGGCTGTGGCTGATGACGCCTATCCGGAGGTCACAGGCCGCGTGGAGACCCGTTATAATGACGCCCATGCAGCGACCAGGGGTGTGATCGAGCAGTCCTTCAACCTCCTGAAGATGCGATTCAGTTGCTCTAGAAGGGCCCGCCAGTACAGCGCCAGGAGGGTCTCCCATATAGTGGTGACCTGCTGTATCCACCATAATATCAAGCAGCAGAGGGGCGAGGTGCTGGAGGAGGGGGATGAACACCAGTCCTCGTCCGTCGAGGAGGATGCAGGAGAGGGCGAACATGGGCAGGACATGGGGCACAGGCAGGCACAGGAGGCTGCAGAATGCGTACGCCTGGGCCAACGTGCATGGGACGCTCTGATTGCCTCCAGGTTCACTGACTAAAGGGCCTAGCCAGTTCCGCACCTAGGTAGCACAGTGGTTAGCACTGTTGCTTCACAGCACCAGGTTCCCAGGTTCGATTCCCAGCTTGGGTATAGGTCAGCCCTGTCCTGGGCCTGGGCCACCGGCCGCACAAAGTGCCCCAGGCCTTGGCATCCTGACCCATGGCCGAAACCTTCGCACGCAAGGCTTCCACTGCAGACGCTACTCTGGCGGTGTTGGCCTGGGTGGCACATGGTCGGTACCACCTTCTGCCCCTGCAGGCGGTTCGGCCCCTCCAAATGCAGGCGCTGGATAGAACAAAGAACAAAGAAAAGTACAGGCCCGCCAAGCCTGTGCCGACCATGCTGCCCGACTAAACTACAATCTTCTACACTTCCTGGTTCTAATACGCCTTCTGGCTGTGACTGCAGCTATGCAGCTCTGAAAACGAAACTAAAACACACCCTGCAGCAAACAGCCTAAAACAAAAGTAAAAAGCTGACAGACAGCCCAGCTCCACCCACTCTCTGACATCACTGCAGTAATAAACACCCATTTTTTAAAGGTACTCTCACTACAGATATTTATATACACACCCATTTATAAACACCCATTTCTTAAAGGCACTCTCACATGACATGGCTGGTCCTGGCACATGGTTGCTAAGATGTTCACTGTATGTTTTGAAAAGGTGAACTTGAGTTCATAGAATAAACATTGTTTTGCTTTAAAAAATACTTTTCCATTTCTGCTGTACCACACCTGTAGAGTGGGCCGTGTGCTCCCCATACCACAATCTAGTAAAAGTTGTGGGTCAGGTGAACTCGATGGTACACTTTGGGGTTCTCTAAGCCCTGGCCCATAATAAGATAAATATAATACTTGGAGTGAAGGGGACCAAAGGATATGGGGGAGGAGGCCGGATCAGGCTATTAAGTTGGATGATCAGCTTGAAGGGCCTGTACTCCTCCTGCTCATATTTTCTATTTTCCATGTTTCTAACTAGCCTCTCTTCGTAGCCTGAAATGTTCCAGCCCAGGCCGCAACCTGGTGAATCTCCTCTGCACCCTTTCCAGTGCAATCACATCCTCCTATACTAAGGTGACCAGAACTACTCACAGTACTCCAGCTGGAGCCTAACAAGTGTTCTATACAGTTCCATCATAACCTCCCTGATCTATACCTGTATTCTATACCTCAGCTAATAAAGGCAAGTATCCCATTTGCCTTCTTAACCACCTTATCTACTGGTCCTGCTGTCTTTAGGGATCTTTGGACATGCACCACAAGATCCCTCTGGCCATCCATCCGCTTTTAAATATTTGCAATGCAGTGTTAAAAAGTAAGGAGCTAATTAATCTTGCCAGCTATTCTGAACGCTGTCAAGCGATTTGACATCTTGTGTATCCGTTGCACAATTCAATTGCAAACTGCTTTGTCAGTTAGTCTGTCAGGGGTGGATGGAGGGAGGGCCTCCACCTGTCAATCAGATATTGACCTAGATTTGTTTCAGACCATATCCTCTGGGTCCGCTCGCAGATAACCTGTTGTAAGCAGAGCGTCTGGACACAGCGGAGGCCTGACGGGTGAGTGAGCTGCCTTATCCACTTAAGAAAAAAACATCCTTGTCAAACTGGTCCAGTGTAAAAAAATAGTTTGGGATGACTTTGTCACAGTTTGATAAGAGTTGTGATAAAAATCAGGGAGGTCGTAAACCAGGAATGATAGCAAAGCAACTTAGAAACAGTGTACTTTGTCATGGTGAGAAATAATGCCAATCGCACAATTTAAGATTCTGTATCCCGGTTGAGTTTGTAGTTGAATAGATTCACTGGAGATGTTTGTAACTGTATATTTTTGTGTGTCGGATCTGTTCGGAGCTGCTTCTTGATGACTCATGTCACTGTCTTCAAATTGAGTGAGAAAAAGAAATCCCCTTCTTCCTCAGGCAGGCGGTGAGCTCATCTGACTCGATGGTGCAAATTCTTGAGAATATATTGTCAGCATTTCAAACCACAAAACCTGCCACTGATAAAAATCATCAAACCCGATGCTCTCTCTCGCACATACACAGCACGCACACTAACACACATCTCTCACACCCACGCCCTCACCCACACTCACTCAAACACAGACATATGCTCACACATACACCTATGCTCACACACACATACGCTCACACACACATAGGCTCACACAAACATATACGCACACACATATGCTCACACATATACACACACTGACACACACAGATGATGTGTTGGGTACTCTGGATCTGTGGAGACTGCGTTTACCTTAGCAGTAACATAGACAGGCTACCAACACTTGTAATTGTACAACTCTATTTTACTTAACTAAGAGCTGTTAAACATACTTGCACTGTGGGTCGACACTATGTTAGATTGACTGAAGACCTATGCCTAACCTGACCAGCCTATACTGCTAGCACATGGTGGATGTTTGTGCTACTGACTGCGGGCTCTGTCTGTCTCAGGGGCTGCATCCCGAATGAGCGGGAAAACTAGTGCCCTCTGTCTTTATAGTGACCGTGCCCTAACTGGTGATTGGCTGCTGTGTTGTGTGTGTTGATTGGTCTTGCAGTGTGTCAGTCAGTGTGAGTCTCTGCACCATCATATACTGATGTGTATATTATGACAACAGGGGCGTCATTCTCCGACCCCCCGCTGGGTCGGAGAATCGCCGGCGGCTGGCGTGAATCCCGCCCCTGCCGGTTGCCGAAGTCTCCGGCACCGGATATTCGGCGGGGGCGGGAATCGGGCCGCGCCGGTTGGCGGGCCCCCCCGCTGGATTCTCCGGCCCGGATGGGCCGAAGTCCCGCCGATATATTGCCTGTCCCGCCGGCGTGGATTAAACCACCTTTTGAACGGTGGGACAAGGCGGCGTGGGCGGGCTCCGGGGTCCTGGGGGGGGCGCGGGGCGATCTGGCCCCAGGGGGTGCCCCAACGGTGGCCTGGCCCGCGATTGGGGCCCACCGATCCGCGGGCGGGCCTGTGCTGTGGGGGCACTCTTTCCCTTCCGCCTCCGCCACGGTCTCCACCATGGCGGAGGCGGAAGAGACTCCCTCCACTGCGCATGCGTGGGAAACTGTCAGCGGCCGCTG
This sequence comes from Scyliorhinus torazame, assembly GCF_047496885.1. Lineage (NCBI taxonomy): Eukaryota > Metazoa > Chordata > Chondrichthyes > Carcharhiniformes > Scyliorhinidae > Scyliorhinus > Scyliorhinus torazame. Next base: position 76,569,357 of record NC_092718.1, on the reverse strand, counting down.
ACGCTCCCGCGCATGCGCCGCCCGGAGATGTCATTTCCGCGCCAGCTGGCGGGGCAACAAAGGCCATTTCCGCCAGCTGGCGGGGCGGAAATTCCTCCGGCGCCGGCCTAGCCCCTCAATGTTGGGGCTCGGCCCCCAAAGATGCAGAGCATTCCGCACATTTGGGCGGCGCGATGCCCGTCTGATTGACGCCGTTTTGGGCGCCAGTCGGCGGACATCGCGCCGTTTCGGGAGAATTTCGCCCCAGATAGCTGAATCTGGAGACCATGATTCTCCAGATTCTCCCAGGCTAGAAGTGGAGAATAACAGTGCCACCTCAGGAACGATCTGGAAAAATGGATGTTGCTCAAAATTGTGCTTCTTTCTTTAGGCCAGTGGCATAATTCTGTTTCACTGTTGCATTAAAAAAAAACCCTCTGCAGATCAAATCGTAACACAGCCCAGGAGGAGGCCATTCAGTCCGTCATCTCTGTGCTGCCTCTTTGAAAGAATTATCTAATTAGTCCCCACTCTCCCCTCTGCTCTTTCCCTCATAGGCCTGCAAATTTCCCCTTCAGTTAATTCTCCACCTCCCCCCTTTGACAGTTCCTATTGAATCTGCTTCCACCGCCCTTTCAGGCAGCACCTTCCAGATCACAACAACACGCTGTGTGTGAAATAAAAATTCTCCTCATCTCCCTTCTCCGCACCCCACCCCCCTCCTGGTTCTTCGCCCGATTCCCTTCAATCTGCGTCCCCTCTGGTTACCGAGCCTCCTCCTGCTCGGAAACACTTTCTCCATATTGACTCTCTACAAACAACCCTCACGATTTGGAATGTCCCGGTTGAACCTCCCCCTTAAACTTCTCCACTCTGAGGGGATTATCCCAGTGCTTTCCCGGTCACAAAGAGATGGCATTGACACCATGGTCCGGGTGGCCCCCTTCCTGTGCTGGACAAGTCGGTGCTTTAAGATCAATGGCTCAATAATTCAAACCCACAGCTGAGGGAAGTTATTAAACGGGTGTTTCTGTTCTAACGGGAATGTTGTCTCTGTTTTCAGTCGGGCCGCGATGCTGAAATTGGCTCCGATCCTCCTCGTTCTACAACTCTCAGGTGATAAAAACAAACGCAGTTGTCTGTGAAGTCAGTACATTCCCAATTAGAACAATGTGACAAAGTTGAAAATACTGAGTTTGGTGAGGGATAATCCTTCAACATGTGCAATGATATGTATAATCGAAGGAGAATAAAGGGTTAACAAGATGGTGTTCTGTATCTCAACACTAGATGGCATCGCTGAGTAGTCTTATAAAAGGCTGCGTCTCTAAGCATTCTAGGAGAAGCTTATGGAGAAGGATAGAGCAAGGTTGTGTTAGAGCATTGTTTATATTAGAGAGACATAATAGATCACTGTAACATAGATTCAATACTGTCATTTTCTTTGCTATTACTCAGTCAAGTGGGCAAACCATTTAAAGTAGTGTAAATTAAACTCACTTTGTTTTAAACACACAGCTTAATGTTCTTTGTAAACACTACAACATTTATCTATCTTGGAGAACTATACAAGGAACATCACAACATGGGTGATTTATTTTTCTTTCATTATATGACAGGGCTTCCCGCGTGGCCTGCCCTCCCGCCATCATCGCCGAGTGTGGACGGAGAGAGAGACGGTGAGCATTGGATGCTGAGAGACGCTGGGGCCACATTGGTGATGTTACTGGTCCCGCTGGGAGTAGATGATTAGACACATTGGGGGTGAACTGTCCGCCTCCCCAGTCGCGGGATCCTCAGCGCCGCGCCGGCACCGGCTGCGGGATTCTCCGTTCTATTCGCTGGCCAATGGGATTCCTCATTGTAGCCACCCCCACGTCACCGGGAAACTCACGGGTAGGGCCGCACTGCCAGCGGAAGCAGAATCCGGCCAGCAGAATTTCCCCTCACTGCGCTGGGCTCAGTGAGATGATGTAGTTAATGGGAGGAGCTAGGGGCTGTAGCAGTCAGTTGTTGAGGTTTTCAGAGTTAGTCTTTTGCCTGGAAGGGAGCTGAGAAGATCTCTGAAGAAATACAGCCAGAGATTCTGCATTATTCTGGCATGGTATCTGGTCTCGTTCCTTCAAGCAGTCTCAAGGTATCTCTCTTTCTCAAAGTGGAGCATCCAAGACATCTCTTTAGCAGGTATTCCTGAGGGTTAGCTGTATTTAAATGTGGACTGGGATCAGAGATGGGTTTTGTTGTTTGAGTGGGAATAAAGATAGCAGTTAAGCATTATTGTGTCACTGTGTTGATTCACATTTATTGTCCATCCCTAGATGCCCTTCAGAAGCTGGCAGTGAGTTTTCTTCTTAAACCTTGCAGTCATGTGGTGTAGGTCCACCCACAATACTGTTAGGGAGCGAGTTCCAGGAGTTTGACCCAGCGACAGTGAAGGAACGGCCGATATATTTCCAAGTTGGGATAGTGAGTAACATGGAGGGGAACCTCCAGGTGGTGACATTCCCAGGCATCTGCTGCTCTTGTCCTTCTAGATGGGTTTGGAAGGTGCCTCCTAAGGAGCCTTGGTGACTTCTGCAGTGTAACTTGTAGATGGTACACACGGCTGCCACTGTACATCGGTGATGGAGGGAGCGAATGTTTGTGGAAGGGGTAGTCATCAAATACGGCCGCTTTATCCTGGATGGTGTCGAGCTTCTTGAGTGTTGTTGGAGCTGCCCTCATCCAGGCAAGTGGAAAGTGTTCCATCACACTCCTGACTTGCACATTGTAGATGGTGGACAGGCTTTAGGTGGGGTGTCAGGAGGTGAGTTACTCGCCGTAGGATTCTGACCTCTGACCTGCACTGCTAGCCACAGTTTCTGATCAATGGCAACCCCCAGGATGTTGATTGTGGGAAATTCAGCGATTTCATTGAACGTTAAGGGGTGATGGTTAGATCCTCTCTTGTCGGAGACGGTCATTGCCTGGCACTTGTGTGGCGCGAATGTAACTTGCCACATGTCAGCCCAAGCCTGGATATTGTCCAGGTCTTGCTGCATTTGGAACATGGACTGCTTCATTATCTGAGGAGTCGCGAATGATGCTGAACATTGTGCAGTCACCTGCAAACCTCCCCACCTCTGACCTTATGATGGAAGGAAGGTCATTGATGAAGTAGCTGAAGATGGTTGGGCCTAGGACACTACCCTGAGGAACTCCTACAGTGATGTCCTTTAGCTGAGATGATTGACCTCCAGCCACCAATATCCCAAGCTTTTTACAATGCCCTAATTGCGCTCCTGCCTCGCACCTTTCAAACCAGGATTTTCAAAAACATGACTGCAGCTGTCACACACACTAACCCAGGTGTTTAACCCTTACTGCACCAAATACATATAATACAATATATCTGAAATCCCTACATTGATCACATAAGACTGTGAGGAAAGGACACCTTGCTCCAGGAGTGATTTCACACAAAGATAGAGATATGCAATATTAAAACAAACTTTGTTACTAACACAGTATTAAAATATCTTCAACATCACACCGGAAAATATCTTACAATTAACTCTTCAACAATGCTAATCAATACAGGGACACAAAGACTCTTAACTGCTATCTTTACTTCCACTTAAGCAACAACAAAATAAAACTCAGCTCTCAATCCACTATTAAATACAATTAGCCGTCAGGAATACCTGCTCTACAGAGATGTCTGGGTACCTCACTTTGAGAAAGAGAGATCTTTTGATTGCTTTAAAGAACGACCTGAGTCCTGTCAGAACCATGCGGAAACGTTGCTGTATTTCTTCAGAAGCTGCTTCTCTACTTTATTCAGCTGACGTTCCAGCCACACAACTAGCTACCTGACCAACAAAACCTGACTGCTTCAACCCATGGCTCCTCCCATTCACTGCATCACCTGACAAACTAATGCACTGTCTCTAATTAACTACTCCACAGGGAACCTGCTTAATCTAAAAAAAGTCTCTTCACCCAAACTTTTACAAAGCTTTAATTGCACCTCTCATAGCCACAAAGCCTAGCTGTCTTTCAAACCAGGATTCTATAGAAACATGACTGCAGCAGTCACACACACACAAACCCAGGTATGTTGCCCTTACTGCACCAAATACCTATAATATCTCTGAAATTTCTACTTTCATCACACTGGGAAAAGCTTTTCCGCAGTAATTTCTCGCTGCAATTAACCCCAGAATCTATGTTTCTCCAGCCCCTTTAACACCCTCATTGGTTCCAAAGCCTTTCCCAGCCAATTAAGGATGTTATTTTATTTACAATGACGTGACTGTGGTGATGTAGGAAATGCAATCGTCATTGTGCACACAAGGCCCCTCAATGCTACCTCAGTACTGACTCTCTGACAGTGCAGTACTCCCTCAGTATTACCCTCCAACAGTGCTGTGCTCCCTCAGTACTGACCCTCTGACAGCACAGCACTCCCACAGTATTGACACTCTGACAGTGCTGCAGTCAATCAATGCTAACCCTCCGACAGTACAGCACTCCCTCGGGACCGCCCCACAACAGTACAGCATTCCCTCAGTACTGACCCTCCAACAATGCAGCACTCCCTTAGTGCTGACCCTACAACAGTGCTGTGCTCCCTTAGTACTGACCCTTCGACATGACGGGACTCCCTCAGCACTGAACCTCCAACATTGCAGGACTCTTTTGATTCTGACCCTCCGACAGTGCAACACTCCCTCAGTAGTGACCGTCCGACAGTGCAGCACTCAATCCTGACCCTCTGACAGTGCAGCACCTGCTCAGTACTGTCCCTCCAACAGTGCAGCACTCCCTCAGTACTGACCGTTCAACAGTGCAGTGCTCCCTCAGTACTGACCCAGTGACAGTGCTGCACTCCCTCAGTACTGACCCTCCGACAGTGCAGCACTCCCTCAGTACTAACCCTCTGACAGTGCAGCACTCCCTCAGTACTGACCCTCCTACAGTGCAGCACTCCCTCAGTACTGACCCTCTGACAGTGCAGCACTCCCTCAGTACTGACCCTCTGACAGTGCAGCACTCCCTAAGTGCTGACCCTCTGACAGTACAGCACTCCCTCAGTTCTGACCCTCTGACAGTGCAGCACTTCCTCAGTACTGACCCTCCTACAGTGCAGCACTCCCTCAGTACTGACCGTCCAAAAGTGCAGCGCTCCCTCAGCACTGACACTCTGATAGTGCATTGCTCCCTCAGTACTGACCCTCCTACAGTGCAGCACTCCCTCAGTACTGACCCTCTGACAGTGCAGCACTCCCTCAGTGCTGACACTCTGATAGTGCAGCACTGCCTCAGCACTGACCCTCTAACAGTGCAGCACTCACTCAGTACTGACAGTCCAACAGTGCAGCGCTCCCTCAGTACTGACCCAGTGACAATGCAGTACTCACTCAGTACTGACCCTCTGACAGTGCGGCACGCCCTCAGTACTGACCCTCTGACAGTGCAGCACTCCCTCAGTACTGTTCCGCTGACAGTGCAGCACCCCCTCAGTGCTGACCCTCTGATAGTGCAGCACTCTATCGGCACTGACCCTCTGACAGTGCAGCAGTCCCTCAGTACTGACCCTCTGTCACTGCATCATTCCCTCAGTACTGACCCTCTGATAGTGCAGCACTGCCTCAGCACTGACCCTCTGACAGTGCAGCACTCCCCCAGTACTGATTCTCTGACAGTGCAGCACTTCCTCAGTACTGACCCACTGACAGTGCAGCATTCCCTCAGTCCTGACCCTCCGACAGTGCAGCAGTCCTTCAGTACTGACCCTCTGATAGTGCAGCACTCCCTCAGTACTGACCCTCTGACAGTACAGCATTCCCTCAGTACTGTCCCTTGTACAGTACAGCATTCCCTCAGTACTGACCCTCTGATAGCGCAGCATTCCCTCAGCACTGAGCCTCTGACGGTGCAGCACTCCCTCAGTACTGAGCTAGCGACAGTGCAGCACTGCCTCAGTACTGACCTACTGACAGTGCAGCATTCCCTCAGTACTGACCCTCTGATAGTGCAGCACTGCCTCAGCAATGACCCTCTGACAGTGCAGCACTCCCTCAGTACTGAGCCTCTGACGGTGCAGCACTCCCTCAGTACTAACCCTCTGACAGTGCAGCACTCCCTCAGTACTGCCCCTCTGACGGTGCAGCACTCCCTCAGTACTGACCTACTGACAGTGCAGCATTCCCTCAGTACTGACCCTCTGACAGTGCAGCACTACCTCAGTGCTGATCCTCTGATAGTGCAGCACTGCCTCAGCACTGACCCTCTGACAGTGCAGCACTCCCTCAGTACTGACCCTCTGACAGTGCAGCACTCCCTCAGTACTGACCCTCTGACAGTGCAGCATTCCCTCAGAACTGACCCTCTGACAATGCAGCACGCCCTCAGTACTGACTCTGACAGTGCAGCACTCCCTCAGTACTGACCCTCTAACAGTGCAGCACAACCTCAGTACTGACCCTCTGACAGAGCAGCACAACCTCAGTACTGACCCTCTGACAGTGCAGCACTCCCTCAGAACTGACCCTCTGACAGTGCAGCACGCCCTCAGTACTGACTCTGACAGTGCAGCACTCCCTCAGTCCTGACCCTCTGACAGTGCAGCACTCCCTCAGTACTGAGCCTCTGATAGTGCAGCACTCCCTCAGTACTGACACTCTGACAGTGCAGCACTCCCTCAGTACTGACCTCTGACAGTGCAGCACTCCCTCAGTACTGACCCTCTGACAGTGCAGCACTCCCTCAGTACTGACCTCTGACAGTGCAGCACTCCCTCAGTACTGAGCCTCTGATAGTGCAGCACGCCCTCAGTACTGACCCTCTGACAGTGCAGCACTCCCTCAGTACTGACCGTCCAACAGTGCAGCGCTCCCTCAGCACTGACCCCCTGATAGTGCATTGCTCCCTCAGTACTGACCCTCCTACAGTGCAGCACTCCCTCAGTACTGACCCTCTGACAGTGCAGCACTCCCTCAGTGCTGACACTCTGATAGTGCAGCACTGCCTCAGCACTGACCCATTGACAGTGCAGCACTCCCTCAGTACTGACCCTCCTACAGTGCAGCACTCCCTCAGTACTGACCGTCCAACAGTGCAGCGCTCCCTCAGCACTGACCCTCTGATAGTGCATTGCTCCCTCAGTACTGACCCTCCTACAGTGCAGCACTCCCTCAGTACTGACCCTCCTACAGTGCAGCACTCCCTCAGTACTGACCCTCTGACAGTGCAGCACTCCCTCAGTGCTGACACTCTGATAGTGCTGCACTGCCTCAGCACTGACCCATTGACAGTGCAGCACTCCCTCAGTACTGACCCTCCTACAGTGCAGCACTCCCGCAGTACTGACCGTCCAACAGTGCAGCGCTCCCTCAGCACTGACCCTCTGATAGTGCATTGCTCCCTCAGTACTGACCCTCCTACAGTGCAGCACTCCCTCAGTACTGACCCCCTGACAGTGCAGCACTCCCTCAGTGCTGACACTCTGATAGTGCAGCACTGCCTCAGCACTGACCCTCTGACAGTGCAACACTCACTCAGTACTGACGGTCCAACAGTGCAGCGCTCCCTCAGTACTGACCCAGTGACAATGCAGCACTCCCTCAGTACTGACCCTCTGACATTGTGGCACTCCCTCAGAACTGACCCTCTGACAGTGCAGCACTCCCTCAGTACTGAGCCTCTGATAGTGCAGCACTCCCTCAGTACTGAGCCTCTGATAGTGCAGCACGCCCTCAGAGCTGACTCTGCGACAGTGTAATAAAATGGGATCACACTATCCCTCCCCTTCGATATGAAATATGTTTTATCAAAAGTGTGTGTTGGATGAATATGTTAATTACTTTGTCCCCTGTGCTCAACTAGATGTCGGCATGAATTTCACTGACAGCCCGGACACCGTTCCAGGAAACGTAACGAATACATCAAGCCCGGGACCAACGGATTCTGATGGTCTGTGAACTCTGTCTACGTTGACTGGGTTTAGGTGTGCCTGAGGACTGGGTGGGACTGGGAGGAATGGGACAATGAATCTGCAAGCTTTGACTGCTTCAGATTCCCCCTCCTGTGGATGGCTCAGGAAGCCATCAGCTGCGATGCTTGTCATAGTCGAATTTCCCATTGACACTCGACGAGGAAAAGATGTTACGATGTGTATGTCAGGGGAATTGGAGAGACCAGAACCCGGGACCATCACTCATAAATCCAATGGGAGGTTCAGGAGAAACATTTTTACTGTTATGGGCCAGGGTTTAGAGAACCCCAAAGTGTATCATGGAGTTCACCTGACCCACAACTTTTAATAGATTGTGGTATGGGGAGTGCACGACTCACTGCCCGGGGGCCGCACGGTAGCATTGTGGATAGCACAATTGCCTCACAGCTCCAGGGTCCCAGGTTCAATACCCGGCTTGGGTCACTGTCTGTGCGGAGTCTGCACATTCGCCCCATGTGTGCGTGGATTTCCTCCGGGTGTTCCGGTTTCCTCCCACAGTCCAAAGATGTGTAGGCTAGGTGGATTGGCCATGATAAATTGCCCTTAGTGTCCAAAATTGCCCTTAGTGTTGGGTGGGGTTACTGGGTTATGGGGTTAGGGTGGAGGTGTGGACCTTGGGTAGGGTGCTCTTTCCAAGAGCCGGTGCAGACTCGATGGGCCGAATGGCCTCCTTCTGCACTGTAAATTCTATGATTCTACGGGTGTGGTACAGCAGAAATGGAAAAGTATTTTTTAAAGCAAAACAATGTTTGTTCTATGAACCGTTTTAAAATATACAGTGAACATCTTAGCAACCATCAATTCAAATAGAACGGCAAAGACTACAACACTAAGTTATACTTTAAGCTTTCCTTTTAACATCCATACGACTTAAAAACAAAACCTTTAACAGAAACGCATCAGGTTAAAGTCACTACTGAAAACATTTATAATTCTGAATACCCCAAATGATCAAGAGATGGCAGAGAGAACAGCTGTACACCTGCTTGGTCTGGCTTCAGCTCCAACACTGAAAACAAATTAAAACACACCCATTTATAAACACCCATTTCTTCAAGGTACTCTCACATGACACCTCCCCCCAAGAAAAAAAAATAAACCATCAACTTCAAGATCGTTTCATTTTTCACCTTTTCACTATCCTTTAAGAAATGCACACAATAAATATACTTTTACATTTCAAAAAACAACACATGCCAACAGGTATAATAATAGAATCCATTTTGTTTTTGTTTTTCTTCCTCCAACTGAAATCCCTCTCGATTGACAGTCTCTTTGAACAAGAAGGTCTCTGAACGATCCGTCCATTTCTCTACGCCTCGGCATGTCCCTTTAAAGTCAGATACTTTAGTTCAATCTAATCATAGAGTCCCTCGTAATTCTCCAACACATGAGCATTGGTTATCACAGCATTCAGGCCGTCAAATGCCTGTTGAAACTCCACTGTCCACTGGAATTTGTTATGCTTCTTCAGCAAGTCCGTCAGTGGAGCAATCACGCTACAAAGCTTTTGCACAAATGTTCAACCAAATCCATTCATGCCAAGGAATCGCATTATTTCCCTTCGTCTTGAGGGTATCGGAAACTCCGCAAGGAAAGTGACTTAGGCTTTTCCAAATTCACTTTTGGCTAGGTTTACCACCAAACCCGCCTCCTGAAGTCGATCGAATAACTCCCTCAGATGTTTCAAATGTTCTGTCCATGTCTGGCTGAAAATTACCAGATCGTCGATGTATACCGCACAATTGGGTAATCCTGAAACGACTTTGTTAGTTAACCGTTGAAATGTGGCTGGGGCGTTTTTCATACCAAATGGCATAACTTTGAATTGGTATATACCATCTGGAGTCACAAAAGCTGAAATCTCCTTCGCCCTTTCGGATAAAGGTACCTGCCAGTAACCTTTAAGTAAATTCAGTTTGGAAATAAAAGCTGATTGTCCCACTTTCTCAACGCAATCCTCCAAACGTGGGATAGGATAAGAGTCCATTCTTGTAACTGCATTAACCTTTCTATAGTCCACCGTTAAACAACCGTTGGGTACCGCCTGGTTTAGGTACCATCACTATGGGTGAGCTCCATTGGCTGCAGCCCACTTCAATTATGCCATTTTTAACCAGACTGTCAATCTCTTTGTTAACCTGTGCCAATTTTAAAGGGTTAAGTCTATATGGATGTTGTTTGATAGGAACAGCATTTCCCACATCTACATCATGTATAGCCATTTTAGTACTTCCCAATTTATCTCCACAAACCTGCCCATGTGATATCAATAACTCTTTCAGGTTAGTTTCTTTTTCCTCTAGAAAGTAACTCAACAATTTATCCCAATTTTTAAGAACATCCTTGTTTTCCAATTTAATTTGAGGTATGTAAAATTCACAATCATCTGGATTTGGTTCGTCACTTTGAGTTAGAATCATTAAAACCTCCTTTTTTTCTCCTTCCCTTTCAAAGTACCTTTTAAGCATATTCATATGACACACTCGGTGAGTCTTCCTTCTATCTGGTGTTTGTACCACATAATTCACCTCACTTAATTTCCTTTCAATCTGATAAGGTCCACAAAACCTAGCTTTTAAAGGTTCACCTACCACTGGTAACAACACTAAAACTTTATCCCCACTGGCAAAACTACGAACTTTGGATTTCTTGTCCACTACCCGTTTCATCACATGTTGTGCAACTTTTAAATGTTGTCTAGCCAATTCACCTGCCCTATTTAATCATTCCCTAAAATTTGACATGTAATCCAATAATGTAATTTCCGATTTCTCACTCACCAATTTTTCCTTAATTTAAGTGGTCCCCTTACCTCATGACCAAAAATTAGTTCAAAAGGACTAAATTTGGTAGACTCATTAGGTGCACCCCTAATTGCAAACAGTACGAATGGAATTCCTTTATCCCAATCCTCTGGATAATCGTGACAGTGAGCCCTCAACATTGTCTCTAATGTCTGATGCCACCTTTCAGACGCTCCCTGTGATTCTGGATGGTACACAGTTGATTTAAATTGTTTTATTCCTAAGCTATCCATAACTTCTTTGAATAACTTTGAGGTAAAATTTTAGCTTGAGTTTTCCTTATTCCCAAATGTCCACCCACTGGTACCTCATGTGCAATTCGCAACACCTCCTTTCTATACCGTACCGGCAATTCTCCTTGATGAACTTCTGCCCACTTTTCATCCGCCTGCATATGTACAGGTCTCCATTTTCTCATCAGGACATCACGTTTATGGTAATCACGCTCTGGTATCCACTCAGATTCCACTTCCGTGTATGCTTTCTGATACATCCGTTTTATTTCTGTATCTTTCTGTTGTAACTCCGCCAATTTTCCTGAACTAAAAATATCAGCCTCATCCTCCACCTGTTCCTGTTCTTTTTCAAACATCTGATCAAAAATCGTTTCTGATAATTGCACTTCAACTTCATCTTCACTCTTTGATTTCTCCTCTTGTCTTAAGCTGTGACTTTGCAACCTTGTTACTACACAATCTGGAAAAATCCCAGGATATTTGTCCTTCAACACTTCAGTTGTCTGATTTTCCACTGGCTTATCCACCACAGTAGGCATCACTCCCACCTGCGATCCAGCTATATTATTACCCAAGATAAACTGTATTCCAGGACAAGATAGTTTCTCTATTACTCCTACTGCCACTTCACCACTCTTCACTGGACTTTCCAACCTTACCTTATAGAATTGAACACTACTCCTCGCACCCTGAATTCCACATATTACCACCTTTTCTGGCAACATTCTTCCCAAACTCCTCATCTCTTACCATTAAAGGTTGACTAGCTCCCGTATCTCTTAAAATTGTGACTTCTTTACCTACTCCTTCTGATACACATGAGTAAACTTTACCCACACAAGTAAATTCTTTGAAGAGATCTGGCACCTTCTTATCAATCATCTCTTGATCAGGCTGTACAATCTTTTGCACCTCCTTCGCTTCACTTGGACTTTCCTTTACCACTTTAACAAACCCCACTGTCTTATCCTGTTTTCCCACATCAGCCTTCCCAGTGCTTTTCTTCAACCACCAACACCGTGACTTTACATGGCCTAGTTTATTACAGTAAAAACATTTGAAATTTTTCATTTATTTTCCACCCTCCTGGATTTGTTTTTTAATCTGAGGTACACTCTCCTTATTATCTCCCATCAGATCACCTTTACCTTTACCACTTGAGTATTTCTCATGTCCCCAGTTTCTATCCCTCATAGGCTGAAACTGATGTCGGAAACCAAGCTTTGATTTATGAACTAATTCATAATCATCTGCCATTTCTGCTGCTAATCTCGCAGTTTTAACCCTCTGTTCTTCCACATGAGTTCTCACAACATCAGGAATTGAATTTTTAAACTCCTCCAAAAGTATAATTTCTCTGAGAGCTTCATACGTTTGGTCTATTTTCAAATCCTTATCCACCTCTCAAAATTACTCTGTTTGATCCTTTCAAACTCCATGTATGTTTGACCAAATTCTTTCCTGAAATTTCTAAATCTTTGTCTGTAGGCTTCAGGCACTAGTTCATAGGAACCTAAGATGGATTTTTTCACCTCCTCATACGTCCCAGATACCTCCTCCGGTAGTGATGCAAACACTTCACTGGCCCAACCTATCAGCTTTGTTTGAATCAGTAACACCCACATGTCCTGTGGCCATTTCATTTGTTTAGCTCCTTTCTCAAATGAAATGAAAAAGGTTTCCACCTCCTTCTCATCAAACCTTGGCAATTCTTGGACATATTTAAATAGATCCCCACCAAGCCTTCGACTTTGATGCTCTTTCTCACTATCCTCATCACTATCATCCAACTGTACGTTTCCCTTTACGTCTGCCAATTTTAACTGACTTTCATGTTTCAAGGCCATTTTCTGAAGTTCAAACTCTCCCTCATTATCTTTTTCCCTGATCTGTATCTCCCTTGCTCTTTCTTTTTGTTCTGCGCAGGCTATTCTTTCTTTTCTCCCTTCTTCTCTCTCCTTTTCTTTTTCCTCTCTATCTCTTTCTCTCTCTCTTTCTTTTTCCTCTCTATCTCTTTCGTATTCAAGCTGCTTTAGTTCTTTCTCATTTTCCATTTGTTTAATTTGCAACTGAAATTTTGCCTTTTTCAATGAGTCAAACTGTATCTTAGGCAACTTTAAATGCTTAGCCACCGCCATAATTACCTCATCTTTTCGCTTTTTGTCAGGTAATGTTAACTGCAATGTTTTTGGCAAATCTAACAGTCTGCTTTTAGTCTCTGTCCGTTAGGTACTGCGTGTGACCATCTCCATCTCCCAAAACTTCAGAGCCTCTGAAAGTGTCATTGTCCACAACACACTCCCGACTTAAACTAAAATACCACATCTGAAAAGCAACCACAATATACTCACGTCTCACTGTCTTTAAGTTCACTAAGCCAATCCAATAGATAGACTTTTATCCCCCTCGAGCCACCATTTTGTTATGGGCCAGGGTTTAGAGAATCCCAAAGTGTATCATGGAATTCACCTGACCCACAACTTTTACTAGATTGTGGTATGAGGAGCACACGGCCCACCCTACAGGTGTGGTACAGCAGAAATGGAAAAGTATTTTTTAAAGCAAAACAATGTTTATTCTATGAACTCAAGTTAACCTTTTTAAAACATACAGTGAACCTCTCAGCAACCATAAATTCAAATACAACCCCCAAAGAATACAACACTGCGTACTGCTTAATAACTTCCCAAACAACATCCAGCCAAAAGAAACACCTTTTAACAGAAGCACATTAGGTTTACATTTACTACTGAGAACATTTATAATTCTGAATTCACCATCTGATCAAGAGATAGTCTTTTGATGGCAGAGAGAACAGCAGTACACCTGCTTGGTTTGGCTTCAGCTCCAACACTGAAAACAAAACTAAAACACACCTTGCAACCTGCTCAAAAACGAAAGTAAAAAGCTGACAGACAGCCCAGCCCCACCCACTCGCTGACATCACTGCAGTAATAAACACCCATTTCTTAAAGGTACTCTCACTACAGATATTTATATACACACCCATTTATAAACACCCATTTATTAAAGGTACTCTCACATGACAGAATGTGCAGTTTGTTGTGTGTGAGTGTGTGTGACTGCGTTTTTTTGTGAGTGTGCGGTTTGTTGTGTGTGAGTGTGTGGTTTGTTGTGTGCGGTGTGAGTGTGTGGTATTTGAATGTGAGTGTGCGGTGTGAGTGTGTGTGTGTGATGTGTCATGTGAGAGTACCTTTAAGAAATGGGTGTGAAATAAATGTACCTTTAAGAAATGGGTGTTTATCAGTGATGTCAGAGTGTGGGTGGAGCTAGGCTGTCTGTCAGTTTTTTTACTTTTGTTTTAGGCTGTTTGCTGCAGGGTGTGATTCAGTTTTGTTTTCAGTGTTGGAGCTGAAGCCAGACAGAGCAGGTGTACTGTTGATCTCTCTGCCATGAAAAGACTATCTCTTGATCAGATGGTGAATTCAGAATTATAAATGTTCTCAGTAGTGAATGTAAGCCTAATGTGCTTCTGTTAATAGGTGTTTCTTTTGGCTGGATGTTGTTTGGGAAGTTATTAAGGATTACTTAGTGTTGTATTCTTTGGGGGTTGTATTTGAATTGATGGTTGCTAAGATGTTCACTGTATTTTTAAAAAAGGTTAACTTGAGTTCATAGAATAAATATTGTTTTGCTTTAAAAAATACCTTTACATTTCTGCTGTACCACACCTGTAGAGTGGGCCGTGTGCTCCCCATACCACAATCTATTAAAAGTTGTAGGTCAGGTGAACTCCACGATACACTTTGGGGTTCTCTAAACCCTGGCCCATAACAGGTGCGAGTGTGCGGTTTGTTGTGTGTGAGAGTGTGCGGTGTGTGAGTGTGGTTTGTTGTTTGTGAGTGTGCGGTGTGGAGTGTGCCGTATGGGTGTAAGTGTGCAGTTTGTTGTGTGTGAGTGTGCGGTTTGTTGTGTGTGAGTGTGCCGTTTGTTGTGTGTGCGGTGTGAGTGTGTGGTTTGTTGTGTGTGAGTGTGCAGTACATGCGGTTTGTTGTGTCTGACTATGCGGTGTGTGTGAGTGCAGAGTGTGCAGTTTGTTGTGTGTGACTGTGCGGTGTGAGTGTGCGATTTGTTGTGTGAGTGTGCTGTGTGAGTGTGTGTGATTGTGCGGTATGAGTGTGTGAGTGTGCGGTATCTTTGTGTGCAGTGTGAGTGTGCGGCTTGCTTTGTGAGTGTGCGGTGTAAGTGCGCGGTGTTAGTGTGCGATTGTGAGGTACGAGTGTGTTTGAGTGTGCGGTTTGTTTTGTGTGAGTGCGGTGTGATTGTGTGTGTGCGGTGTGTGAGTGTGCGATGTGTGAGTGTGCGGTGTGAGTGTGCGGTGTGTGAGTGTGTGGTGTGTGAGTGTGCGGTGTGTGAGTGTGCGGTGTGAGTGTGCGGTGTGAGTGTGTGAGTGTGCGGTGTGTGAGTGTGCGGGTGTGAGTGTGTGGTGTGTGAGTGTGCGGGTGTGAGTGTGTGGTGTGTGAGTGTGCGGTGTGTGAGTGTGCGGTGTGAGTGTGTGGTGTGTGAGTGTGTGAGTGCGCGGTGCGTGAGTGTGCGGGTGTGAGTGTGCGGTGTGTGAATGTGTGAGTGTGCGGTGTGTGAGTGTGCGGTGTGTGAGTGTGCGGTGTGTGAGTGTGCGGTGTGTGAGTGTGCAGTGTGTGAGTGTGCGGTGTGTGAGTGTGTGGTGTGTGAGTGTGTGGTGTGAGTCTGCGGTGTTAGTGTGTGAGTGTGAGGTATGAGTGTGTTTGAGCGTGCGGTTTGTTTTGTGTGAGTGCGGTGTGATTGTGTGTGCGGCGTGTGGGTGTGCGATGTGTGAGTGTGCGGTGTGTAAGTGTGCGGTGTGAGTGTGCGGTTTGAGTGTGTGAGTGTGCGGTGTGAGTGTGTGAGTGTGCGGTGTATGTGTGTGAGTGTGCGGTGTAAGTGTGTGAGTATGCGGTGTGTGAGTGTGCAGTGTGAGTGTGCGGTGTAAGTGTGTGAGTATGCGGTGTGTGAGTGTGCGGTGTGAGTGTGCGGTGTGAGTGTGTGAGTGTGCGGTGTGTATGTGTGCGGGTGTGAGTGTGTGGTGTGTGAGTGTGCGGGTGTGAGTGTGTGGTGTGTGAGTGTGCGGTGTGTGAGTGTGCGGTGTGAGTGTGTGGTGTGTGAGTGTGTGAGTGTGCGGTGTGTGAGTGTGCGGTGTTTGAGTGTGCAGTGTGTAGTGTGTGAGTGTGTGGTGTGTGTGTGTGCAGTTTGGTGTGAGTGTGCGATGTGAGTGTGCGGTGTGAGTGTGCGGTTTGAGTGTGTGAGTGTGCGGTGTGAGTGTGTGAGTGTGCGGTGTATGTGTGTGAGTGTGCGGTGTAAGTGTGTGAGTATGCGGTGTGTGAGTGTGCAGTGTGAGTGTGCGGTGTAAGTGTGTGAGTATGCGGTGTGTGAGTGTGCAGTGTGAGTGTGCGGTGTGAGTGTGTGAGTGTGCGGTGTGAGTGTGCGGTTTGAGTGTGTGAGTGTGCGGTGTGAGTGTGAGTGTGCGGTGTAAGTGTGTGAGTATGCGGTGTGTGAGTGTGCAGTGTGAGTGTGTAGTGTGAGTGTGCGGTGTGAGTGTGTGAGTGTGCAGTATGAGTGTGTGAGTGTGCGGTGTGAGTGTGCGGTGTGAGTGTGTGAGTGTGCGGTGTGAGTGTGTGAGTATGCGGTGTGTGATTGTGCAGTGTGAGTGTGCGGTGTGAGTGTGTGAGTGTGCGGTGTGTGATTGTGCAGTGTGAGTGTGCGGTGTGAGTGTGTGAGTGTGCGGTGTGAGTGTGCGGTGTGAGTGTGTGAGTTTGCGGTGTGTGATTGTGCAGTGTGAGTGTGCGGTGTGAGTGTGTGAGTGTGCAGTGTGAGTGTGCAGTGTGAGTGTGCGGTGTGAGTGTGTGAGTGTGCGGTGTGAGTGTGCAGTGTGAGTGTGCGGTGTGAGTGTGCGGTGTGAGTGTGTGAGTGTGCGGTGTGAGTGTGCAGTGTGAGTGTGCGGTGTGAGTGTGTGAGTGTGCGGTGTGAGTGTGTGAATGTGCGGTATTTTGTGTGTTCCTGTGCATCAATTAAACATTCTGACCCCCAGTTTTCCTGTTGATTTTCTCAGTGTCGGTTGGTTCAGGAGGAGATCCTCAAGGTAGGGATTGATCATTCTGCTTCCAAAATCACCCGAAACGAACCCTATCTGATCCTCCCAATCACCCTGGGAAGGCACACCTCTGCTAATATCTTTCTTTTATAAATGTTTTTTATTGGGTTTTTGAACAAAGTATATTTACCGTTATGTACACAAAATAGAATACATATATATATATACATAGAAGAGAAGGGAACACGCACAAAAAACAAAACAAACAACAACAAAAAAAAGTTAGAATAAAATAACTGGCAGGGTATTATGTGCTAGCTCAACAACAGCAGCTCAGCTCTGTACAATTGGCAGTATTGTTTTTGGCACATAAGTAGGCATCTGTTTGTGGGGGGGGGGGAGGGGGGGGGGCACTGGGGGGGGGGGTACATACACATTTGGACGTCGGGGAAACAATTACAGAACAATTACAGAGGGCAATACGTGAATGGATCTGGTGTTGGTGTTGTCCTCCCACAGTCCAAAGACAGGTTAGGTGGATTGGCCATGATAAATTGCCCTTAGTGACCAAAAAAGGTTAGGAGGGGTTATCGGGTTGTGGTGATAGGTGGAAGCGAGGGTTTAAGTGGGTCAGTGCAGGCCTGATGGGCCGAATAGCCTCCTTTTGCACTGTATGTCCTATATTCTTTCTAGCCTTGCTTTTCCCTCCTTCCCTGTGCCCCCCCCCCCCCCTTCCCGGTCCCCCCCCCCCCTTTCCCCCCCTTTTTCTCCACTCTCCCGTATATCTCTCTTTTGTCCCCCTTTCCCCTGTTCCTATCCCCATTTGCTCTCCCGCCTCTGTTGAGTGGTGTCCGCCCCTCCCCCCACCCCCTGCCTGGCGCCGTCCCTCCTATTGGGGGCGCGCTGCGTCCTGCTTTGTTGCATGCCCCCGGCGCTAGCTTTCCTGCTAGTGCGGTGTCCCCCCTCTCGGGAGTTGCTGTCTCGCTTCTCCCCTGCCCAGCCTCTGCGGTTTTCTGCCCGCTCTTCCCCTATCCTACCCTGCACTCCTCTTGCTTGCTCTCCCTTCTCCGCTACTCTCGTTCCCGCGTGCTGGGGCCTGGCCTCCCACCTGAAGCGGTCCCTCGGGTCGTGGTTTGCTTTTTGTTCAGGATGCACTTGCCGTGGTGGGGGGGAGGGGGGGGGGGGGGCTGGCATTGCCACCCCCCCCCCTTGTTGGCTTGCTGTTGCCCCTTACCAGGGGCCCCTTATTTCTACCCTAGCTGTTGGTTTTCCAGCCCGTGTTCCTCGACAAACCTGTTTGCTTCGGCGGGGGCTGTGAAGAAGGATTCTCTTTCTTGGTATGTGACCCTGAGTGTCGCTGGGCACAGCAAACCAAAACGTACGTCGTTCTTGTGAAGAGCTGCTTTCCCTCTATTGAATTCGGCCCGTCTCCTGGCTAGGTCTGCCCCAGTGTTCTCGTAAACTCTAATGAAGTGCCCTTCTCATTTACAGGTTCTGTTTTGCCTGGCCTAGCGCAGGATTGTTACCCTGCCTTGGTACCGGTGCAGTTTAACTATAACTGCCCTCGGATGATCCCCTGCCCTGGGCTTCGGGTGCAGCGACCGGTGTGGTCTGTCCATTTCTGGTGGGTTGGGGTAAGTTTTCCTCCCCACTGTTACCCAGCATCTCAGCCACGTAGGCCGTGGGAATTCTACCCTCGATCCCCTCTGGAAGGCCCACTATCCTTACATATTGCCTTCTCGAGCGGTTCGCCTGATTGTCCACTCTGCCCTTCAAGCTCCCCTGCATTGTGACCAGTCTCACCACTGATGCACAGTCAATTGCACAAAGACGAGAGTTGAATACAACTGAGGCATTATTGCTCGAAGATGTGTGGCCTCCCACAGCAGCTGGCGAAATGGCTGCAGCATGGAGGACACACATATTTATACTCCGCCTACTGGGCGGAGCCGGCAGGCAGGGACTACCGTCATACCTGTAGTACAGATCCTACCATACATCACCTAATAGAGGTGCAACAGTGGTTTACCACATTCACCCCCTGTTAAAATTTAGTCCGGCGGGGGTAGTGGAGAATTATATACAACAACTGAATTTTACATGTACAATTTTTGTGAGAACAAAAATGTCTTTTGAAGTCCAGTGGACCAGTTAGAGGTTTAACCGGTCCGGGGCCTTGATGTTCCGCTGGGAGCGACGCAGTGGTGGCGGCGATGCCGATGCTGGTCTTCGGTGACTCCGGGAGCATGCCAAAATCCTCTTCATCCTCGGGCGTGGGCAGGGGGAGGACGGATGGTCCTGGGGGGGTTGCTGCTGGGAGCGCCGGGGGAGGGAGGGTGGCGCCGGGCCGGAGGGGTGTGTGTGTGGGGAACCTGCTGGTGCCAGGTCCAGAGGGGGACAGTATCCTGGCGGCCGTCGGGGTACGCCACGTAGGCATACTGGGGGTTTGCGTGGAGCAACTGCACCCTCTCCACCAACGGGTCCGCCTTGTGGATTCGGACGTGCCTGCGGAGAAGCACGGGACCTGGAGCTGCGAGCCAGGTCGGGAACGACACCCCAGATGTGAACTTCCTGGGGAAGACAAAGAGACGTTCATGGGGTGTGTTGTTAGTGGCGGTGCACAGCAGTGACCAAATGGAGTGTAGTACATCAGAGAGGACCTCCTCCCAGCAGGAAGCCGGGAGATTCCTGGACCGTAAGGCCAGTTGGACGGCCCTCCATACCATTCCGTTCTCCCTCTCTACCTGTCCGTTTCCCCGGGGGTTATAGCTGGTCGTCCTGCTGGAGGCGATACCCCTGCTGAGCAGGCACTGACGCAGCTCATCGCTCATGAATGAGGATCCCCTGTCACTGTGGATGTAGGCGGGGAAACTGAACAGAGCGAAGATTGTGTTGAGGGCTTTAATGACGGTGGCAGACGTCATGTCGGGGCATGGGATGGCGAACGGGAATCTGGAGTACTCATCGACCACACTGAGAAAATACGTGTTACGGTCGGTGGAGGGGAGGGGCCCTTTGAAATCCACGCTGAGGCGCTCAAAGTGGCGGGAGGCCTTCACCAGGCGCGCACGGTCCGGCTGGTAGAAGTGCGGTTTGCACTCCGCACAGACCTGGCAGTCCCTGGTGATTGTCCGTACTTCCTCGATGGAGTAGGGCAGATTGCGGGCCTTTATAAAATGGTACAAACGTGTGACTCTCGGGTGACAAAGGCTGTCGTGCAGGGTCCGGAGTTGGTCTACTTGTGCGCTGGCACATGTACCTCGGGATAGGGCGTCTGGGGGCTCGTTGAGCTTGCCGGGGCGATAAAAAATCTCGTAATTATAGGTGGAGAGCTCGATCCTCCACCTCAAGATCTTATCATTCTTGATCTTGCCCCGCTGTGTATTATTGAACATGAAGGCTACCGACCGTTGGTCAGTGAGGAGAGTGAATCTCCTGCCGGCCAGGTAATGCCTCCAATGCCACACAGCTTCAACGATAGCTTGGGCCTCTTTTTCGACAGAGGAGTGCCGAATTTCTGAGGCATGAAGGGTGCGGGAAAAGAATGCAACGGGCCTGCCTGCCTGGTTGAGGGTGGCGGCAAGGGCGACGTCTGATGCGTCGCTCTCCACTTGAAAGGGCAGCGCCTCGTCTACTGCGTGCACCCAGGCCTTGGCGATATCGGCTCTGATACAGGCGAAGTCCTGTTGGGCCTCGGCCGTCAGGGGAAACTGGGTGGACTGTATGAGTGGGCGGGCCTTGACCGCATAGTTTGAGACCCACTGGGCGTAGTATGAAAAGAACCCCAGGCAGCGTTTGAGGGCCTTGGAGCAGTGGGGGAAGGAGAGCTCCATGAGGGGGCGCATGCGGTCAGGATCGGACCCCAGAACTCCGTTCTGGACCACAGAGCCGAGGATGGCTAAGCGGTTTGTGCTGAATACGCACTTCTTGTTATAGGTGAGGTTTAGGGGAGTGGCGGTGTGGAGAAATTTTGCAAGGTTGGCATCGTGGTCCTGCTGATCATGGCCGCAGATGGTGACATTGTCTAGGTACGGAAAGGTGGCCCGCAAACCGTACCGGTCGACCATTCGGTCCATCTCCCTTTGGAAGGCCGAGACCCCATTGGTGACACCGAAGGGAACCCTGAGGAAGTGATAGAGGCGGCCGTCTGCCTCGAAGGCAGTGTAGGGACGGTCCGCTTTGCGGATGGGGAACTGGTGGTAGGTGGATTACAGGTCTACCGTTGCGAAGACCCGGTACTGTGCAATCTGATTGACCAAATCAGATATACGTGGGAGGGGGTACGCGTCGAGCTGCGTGTACCGATTGACGGTCTGGCTGTAGTCCACGACCATTCTGTGTTTCTCCCCAGTTTTAACTACTACCACTTGGGCTCTCCAGGGGCTGTTGCTGGCCTCGATGATGCCTTCCCGAAGCAGCCGCTGAACATCGGACCTGATGAAGGTCCTGTCCTGGGTGCTGTACCGTCTGCTCCTGGTGGCGACGGGTTTGCAATCTGGGGTTAGATTTGCGAAGAGGGAAGGTGGATCAACCTTTAGGGTCGCGGGACCGCGCACAGTGAGGGGTGGTAGGGGCCCGCTGAATTTCAGGGTTAGGCTCTGGAGGTTACACTGGAAGTCCAGGCCGAGTAGTAGGGCAGCGCAGAGGTTGGGGAGGACGTAGAGGCGGAAGCCGCTGAATTCTACGCCCTGGACCGTGAGTGTGACCGTACAGTATCTCCGGATCACCACGGAATGGGATCCGGAGGCCAGGGAGATTCTTTGATTGGCGGGGTGTACCGCGAGGGAGCAGCACCTTACCGTATCCGGGTGGATGAAGCTTTCGGTGCTCCCGGAGTCCAGCAGGCAAGAGGTCCCGTGTCCATCGATTTTAACGCTGGTCGATGCGGTAGCAGGTTGTGCGGACGAGACTGGGCGATGGTCACTGAGGCGAGTCGTGGTTGGTCGTCGCTGGTGTCGGATGATGGGGTGCCCGTGGGGCACGGGTCCTGGAACGCTGGTGGTGCCCATGTGCTGTGGGGGAGACAAGATGGCGGCGCCTGAAGATCTTCGGGAGGTCAAAATGGCGGCCGCACGTGGCGGGGGTTGAAAAAGATGGCGGCGCCAATGGGCTGCACATGTTGCACGGAGGGGAAGATGGCGGCGCCCACTGGCCATGCTTGGTCTGAGAGGGAGAAGATGGCAGCGCCCACTGGCCGCGTGTGGGCTGAGGGGTAGAAGATGCCAGCGCCCACTGGCCGCACGTGGTCCGGGGAGGTGAAGATGGCGGTACCCATTGTCCGTAAACGAGGGAGTTGGGGGCGATAGCGGCGACTGCGCGGGCCTGGCACACTGTGGCGAAGTGCCCCTTCTTAGCGCAAGCCTTACAAAGGGCAGCGCAGGCCGGGCAGCGTTGGCGAGGGTGTCTCTGCTGGCCACAAAAGTCACATCGCCCCCCGGGCTTCACTGGCTGGTGCGTGGCGCAGGCATATTGGCTGGGTAAGGCCCCCGCTGGAGCGGCCGTCTGTGGGGTTCACGATGCGTAGGAGGGGTGGGCCGCGCGGCTGGGGGTGTAAGCCTGGATATTGCACGAGGCGACCGTCATCGCGAGCGCTAGCTTCTTTGTCTCTGTGAGATCAAGCGTGGCCCCCTCTAGAAGTCGCTGGCGTATGAGGTCCGACCCAATCCCCGTAACAAAAGCGTCCCGCATAAGGAGGTTTGAATGTTCCATGGCCGTAACAGCCTGACAGTCACAGTCCCGGACTAGTGGGATTAGGGCCCGCCAGAAGTCTTCTATGGACTCACTAGGGAGCTGAGAGCGAGTGGCGAGTACGTGCCTAGCGAAGAGCGTGTTCGTCTTCTGGGCGTAATTTACTTTGAGTAGCGTCATGGCTTTGGTGTAGTTCGGCACGTCCTGGATCAGCGAAAAGACGTTGGAGCTCAACCTCGAGTACAGGATCTATATTTTCTGAGCCACCGGAACAGGGCTTGGCACCGAGTTGATGTACGCCTCGAAACAAGCTAGCCAGTGCTGAAAGTCCTTTTTGGCGTCGCTTGATTGCGGATCCAGCTGCAGGCGATCCGGCTTGATGCGGAGGTCCATCTTCTGAAAACCTTAGAGCAATAAATTGATGCTCGATCAATTGCACAAAGACGAGAGTTGAATACAACTGAGGCTTTATTGCTCTAAAATGTGTGGCCTCCCACAGCAGCTGGTGAAATGGCTGCTACACGGAGGACACACATATTTATACTCCACCTACTGGGCAGAGCCAGCAGGCAGGGACTACCGTCGTACCTGTAGTACAGGTCCTACCATACATCACCCAATATGAAATGAAATGAAATGAAATGAAAATCGCTTATTGTCACAAGTAGGCTTCAAATGAAGTTTCTGTGAAAAGCCCCTAGTCGCCACATTCCGGTGCCTGTTCGGGGAGGCTGGTACGGGAATTGAACCGTGCTGCTGGCCTGCCTTGGTCTGCTTTCAAAGCTAGCGATTTAGCCCTGTGCTAAACCAGCACCTAATATAGGTGCAACAGTGGTTTACCACAACCACCTCCTTCTCCAAGGCCGTGATCCGGTCGCTCTTGTCAGTCGCGGCTTTTTCCAGCTCCTTAATGGTCGCCTCTTGGGGCTTCCAGTCTCTCCTCTGCTCTGCCCAGGGCGAGCTGCACCTCCGCCAGGGCCTTGGCATTGCTGCCTGCACCGCGGCCTCCATGTCTGCTCTGGCCTCTGCCTTGTTTTCCTGCTGATGTTCCCTCAGCACCTCGGCAAAGGCTGCCTTCCAGTTCCAGCTCCCCCCTGGCCCAAGGAGAAAATGCTCCTGTCTGTCCAGTTCTTTTTCTTGCGGCGAACTTTCCGTTCCGCCGCTTCGTGCGCCGGTTAGCTCGTCTGAGAGGGCTCGCCCATGGCCCCTCCTGCTTCTGGTGCCCTTTCTCCCTCTGCTTTGGCTCCCTTCTGGCATTTTCTTTCTTTCCCCCTTTTTTTTCTCCCCCCCTTTCCCTTTTCTTTTCTCCCCCTTTTCTTTTCCCCTTCCCTTCTCTCCTTTAACTCTTTGTTTTCCCCCTCTTGAAACCCTTTTTCAAAAGCATTTTTTTAAAAAAAAACTTTTTAAAGAGGGGAAAGAAATTTCTCTTCTTTCTCTTTACAAGTTTCCTCTTCGAAAAGATTTTGGGGAAGTTCTTTTTTTTTTCTCTCTCACTCACCCACACGCCGGGTCAGGACGGTCGAGAGAGAAAGGCTTCTGGCTGGGCCGGGTGTCCTCCTTTGTTCCGCCGCCTGCCTCGTGGTCACCTCCGGGGGGGAGGGGGGGGGAGGGGATCGGTCCCCGCCGCTGGCTCGGTCCTCGCTCGGTCCCCGTGTTCTCCTGCCTCTCCTGCCGTTTGGTGGAGGGGGGGTCGATCCCTGCTGCTGGCGCGATCCCTGCCGCTTGTTCGATCCCTCCTTTGCTAAAATCTTGATGTCCGCATTCAGCAGAAGTATGGGCCTGTATGACCCACACTCCACTGGATACTACCCTGCTTAAGCAGCAACGAGTAGGAGGCCTGTCCCATTGTTTTCGGCAAGGCCCCCCCTGACCATCATATCCTCGAGCATTTACACTAGCCACAGCGTCAGTTTGCCGTTAAATTCCTTGTACAATTCCCCTGGGAACCCATCCAGCTCTGTCGCCTTCCCTGCCTGCATCTTCCCGATTGCCGCCTTCACTTCCTCCACCTCCACCGGCTCCACCATCCCCGCCTTCTCCACTTCACCCAACCTCAGGTACTCTAAACGCCCCCCCCCCCTCCCCCGCCAGGAACTCCCTCATCTCCCGCTCATCCCCCTGGTGGTTCCGGCTTATACCAGTCCCCATAACATTCCTCAAAGACCTTATTAATCCGCTCCGGGGTCACCTCCAGCTCGCCCGTCCTATCCCAAATCCGAACCATCTCCCTCACTGTGGCCTGCTGCAAAGCTGACCTGCCAACATACGCGCCTTCTCCCCGTACACGTTGACAGCCCCCCCCTTTGCATTTCTCAGCCTGACGCACTGCTTTCCCCATGGACAGCTGATCAATCCTCGCCTGCAACTCCTCTTTTCCAGGAGCTCTGGATCCCAGTCCCCCACATACTTCCCATCCACCTCCATCATTTTTTCCTCAACCATTGGTATTCCTCCCTCTCCTGCCTATCCACCTTAGCCTGAAACGAGATCGCCTACCTCTTCGCCACTGCTTTCGGGGCCTCCCAAACCACCGACCGCGAGACATTCCCCATGCAATTGAACCCCACATACTCCTCGATCACCTTTCCTATCTTATCACAGAAGCTCTGCTCTGTCAACAGCCCCGCATCCATCCCCCACCCCAGCATCTGGGCCACCTCTTTCTCCAGTCTATCCAGTGTGATCTGGGATCACAACTGCCGAATACTCTGCCCTCTTAGCTCTGGCCAACAGCGCCTTCCACACCTCGAAAAATATCAATCCTTGAGAACACCTTGTGCACTGGGGAGAAAAATGAATACTCCCAGTCCCTCGGGTGTAAAAATCGGGTGTACAAATCTCCACAGGTCAACCCCCCCCCCTCCATCTCCCTCATAAGCCCGGCCAATGCCTTCGCTCCCCCGATGGGGAGAGCGAGCACGGCTGGGACCTGTCCACCCTCAGCTCCAGCACTGTGTTCCAATCCGACCCGCCCCCCCCAACCCAAATCACTCAAATCCAGCATATACACTGACCAAAGCCACCGACTTCCACTCCAACGCACCCGTTACGATCAGGTACCTGCCCTCCTGATGCGCCACCAAGTTCGCCATCTTGAACCTCCACCCAACCCCCTCACATTCCAGATCACCATTCAGACCAGCCAGCCCCCCCCAACCATCCACACCTCCCAGGTCTATCGAAACATGCTCGACCAGGCCCCAACGACCGCAGCCCCTCCCCACACCACACTCCCGTTCACTAGCCAACCTTCATTTGCTGGCGCGGTGACCCCTGCCAGTGCCCCTCCCTCATCCCCACCACATCCTCGATAACCTGGCTCCTCATGCCCAGAAGCCCTCTAACCCCACCCCCCCCCTCACCCCACACTCCCACCAAAAGCTAACTCCAACCCCCGGCCTTGCCGCCACATTGGGAGACCTCATCGCCTAAACAAAGAATAAACACCTCCATAAGAAGAAACAAGAACACCTGTGGAAAAAAACCTATTGGGGAAATAAAAAACAGGAAAAAAAGCTCAAAGGAAAACATTCCCAGTCCACACCATCGAAGTCCAGATCCCAACTCTCATCTCAGTCCCAGCCCTTCAGCCTTAACAAACTCTTCCGCTGCCTCGACCGTCTCAAAATAACAATGCTTTGAATTGTGAGTCACTCTCGGCTTCTCTGGGTAGACCACTCTAAACCTCACTCCACTGCTGCACAGTGCCGCCTTCACCATTCCAGAGGCCACTTGTCTTCTCGCCAACTCCGCCGTTAGGACTTGGTGGACACGTTTACCAACGCCTTCCCAATTCACTTCCTGCTTTTGCTTCGCCCAACTCAAAACCGCCTCCTCACTCAAAACCTTCTCCTTCAAGTGGTAACTGTGGCAGCAGACGATGACCGCCCTTGGTGGCTCATTTGTTCTAGGCTTTGGCCAGAGCGACCAATGGGCCCTATTCAGCTTTTTTAAAGTTCATGTTACAGGATGCGGGTGTCACTGGTTAGGCCAGCATTTATTGACCATCCCTAGTTGCCCGTTAGAAGGCGGTGGTGAGCTGCCTTCTTGAACTGCTGCAGTCCTTCAGGTGTAGGTACACCCACTGTGCTGTTAGGGAGGAGTTCCAGCTTGTTGCCCCAGCGACAGTGACGGAACGGCAAAATATTTCCAAGTCAGGGTGGTCAGTGACTTGGCAGGGAACCTCCAGGTGATGGTGTTCCCAGGTATCTGCTGCTCTTGTCCTGCATTATAGGAAGGATGTGGAAGCATTGGAAAGGGTGCAGAGGAGATTTACCAGAATGTTGCCTGGTATGGAGGGAAGATATGAGGGAAGGCTGAGGGACTTGAGGCTGTTTTCGTTAGAGAGAAGAAGGTTAAGAGGTGACTTAATTGAGGCATACAAGATGATCAGAGGATTAGATAGGGTGGACAGTGAGGACCTTTTTCCTTGGATGGTGATGTCCAGCACGAGGGGACATAGCTTTAAATTGAGGGGAGATAGATATAGGACAGATGTCAGAGGTAGGTTCTTTATTCAGAGAGTAGTAAGGGCGTGGAATGCCCTGCCTGCAACAGTAGTGGACTCGCCAACACTAAGGGCATTCAAATGGTCATTGGATAGACATATGGACGATAAGGGAATAGTGTAGATGGGCTTTAGAGTGGTTTCACAGGTTGGCGCAACATCGAGGGCCGAAGGGCCTGTACTGCGCTGTAATGTTCTATGTTCTATGTTCTAGATGGCAGTGGCTGTGGGTTTGGAAGGTGTTGGTCTAAGAAACCTTGGTGAGTTATTGCAGTGCATCTTGTAGATGGTACACACAGCTGCCACTGCTGGTCGGTGGTGGAGGGAGTGACTGTTTGTGGAATGAGGAGCAATCAAGCGGGGCTGCTTTGTCCTGGATGGTGTCGAGCTTCTCGAGTATTGTTGGAGCTGCACTCATCCAGGCAAGTGGAGAGTATTCCATTATGCTCCTGACTTGTGACCTTCACAGGACGAAGTCTTACAACACCAGGTTAAAGTCCAACAGGTTTGTTTCGATGTCACTAGCTTTCGGAGCGCTGCTCCTTCCTCAGGTGAATGAAGAGGTCTGTTCCA
Organism: Scyliorhinus torazame; assembly: GCF_047496885.1. NCBI lineage: Eukaryota > Metazoa > Chordata > Chondrichthyes > Carcharhiniformes > Scyliorhinidae > Scyliorhinus > Scyliorhinus torazame. The sequence continues at coordinate 76,541,501 of NC_092718.1, read as the reverse complement.
GAAACACATATATAGACAAATTCAAAGATGCCAAACAATGCTAGGAATGCGAGCATTAGCAGGTGATTAAATCTTTACAGATCCAGAGATGGAGTAACCCCAGGTTAAAGAGGTGTGAATTGTCTCAAGCCAGGACAGTTGGTAGGATTTCGCAGGCCAGATGGTGGGGGATGAATGTAATGTGACATGAATCCCAGGTCCCGGTTGAGGCCGCACTCATGTGTGCGGAACTTGGCTATATGTTTCTGCTCGGCGATTCTGCGTTGTCGCGGGTCCTGAAGGCCGCCTTGGAGAACGCTTACCCGGAGATCAGAGGCTGAATGCCCTTGACTGCTGAAGTGTTCCCCGACTGGAAGGGAACATTCCTGCCTGGTGATTGTTGCGCGATGTCCGTTCATTCGTTGTCGCAGCGTCTGCATGGTCTCGCCAATGTACCACGCTTCGGGACATCCTTTCCTGCAGCGTATGAGGTAGACAACGTTGGCCGAGTCGCACAAGTATGTACCGCGTACCTGGTGGGTGGTATTCTCACGTGTAATAGTGGTATCCATGTCGATGATCTGGCACGTCTTGCAGAGATTGCCATGACAGGGTTGTGTGGTGTCGTGGTCACTGTTCTGAAGACTGGGTAGTTTGCTGCACACAATGGTTCGTTTGAGGTTGCGCGGTTGTTTGAAGGCAAGTAGTGGGGGTGTGGGGATGACCTTGGCAAGATGTTCATCGTCATCAATGACGTGTTGAAGGCTGTGAAGAAGATGACGTAGTTTCTCTGCTCCGGGGAAGTACTGGACGACGAAGGGTATTCTGTCGGTTGTGTCCCATGTTTATCTTCTGAGGAGGTCGGTCCGGTTTTTCGCTGTGGCGCGTTGGAACTGTCGATCGATGAGTCGAGTGCCATATCCCGTTCGTACGAGGGCATCTTTCAACGTCTGTAGATGTCTGTTACGCTCCTCCTCGTCTGAGCAGATCCTGTGTATACGGAGCACTTGTCCATAGGGGATGGCTTCTTTAATGTGTTTAGGGTGGAAGCTGGAGAAGTGGAGCATCATGAGGTTATCCGTGGGTTTGCGGTAAAGCGAAGTGCTGAGGTGACCGTCCTTGATGGAGACGAGTGTGTCCAAGAATGCAACTGATTTTGGAGAGTAGTCCATGGTGAGTCTGATGGTTGGATGGAACTTATTAATGTCATCGTGTAGTCGTTTCAGTGATTCTTCGCCGTGGGTCCAAAGGAAAAAAATGTCATCGATGTATCTGGTGTATAACGTCGGTTGAAGGTCCTGTGCGGTGAGTAGGTCCTGTTCAAACTTGTGCATGAAGATGTTGGCGTATTGGGGTACAAATTTGGTCCCCATGGCTGTTCTGTGCGTCTGGATGAAGAACTTGTTGTCGAAGGTGAAGACGTTGTGATCCAGAATGAAGCGGATGAGTTGCAGAATTGCGTCTGGAGATTGGCAGTTGTCGGTGTTGAGTACTGAGTCACATCTCCACATTGTGACTTTTAGATGGTGGACAGGCTTTCGGGGGTCAGGAGCTGATTTACTCACCGTGGGATTCCTAGCCTTTGACCTGCCTGTGGTGTTGGGTGCTCTGGTGCACAGATGAGCCAACACAGTTGTATGTGGTACAACTCTATTTTATTATAACTCTTATAATACAGTTCGTTCTGGATACTCTGCACGTGCTGTCTCCCTAAGTGTGTTTGGCAACAGATGTGTCCTGGTTCTCCTCTGCAGCTAATACTGACCACCGGGGGTCGTGTCTGTGCTTTTATATCTTTCTGTCATTGGTTGTGGTGTTGTGTGTTCTGATTTGTCTGTTGGTGTGTCTATCATGATGTGTGTGTTTGAATATCATGACATCCCCCCTTTTTACAAAGCTATGTGCCTACGTGGTTATAAATATAATTGTGTCGTGAGTGCATCGAAGAGTGTGTGTGTGTGTTATGTACAGCGTGTGTATATGACGTAACTATTTACATGGGGCGATGTCGGGTGCGTCACACTAACAAGGTTGTACCACAACAAAACTTGGATGCGAGAGAAAAAAAAAAAAAACTTGAACATTGGTCTGGTCAGACGATATCTGGAACAATAAACAACAACAGGTTATAATACAGAAGTGTTTGACTTTTTGAACGTATGAACAGCGTTATAAGTCCAGTCTAATGGGTGACCGCCTCAAGAATGGGCTGGTCCTCAAGCCGGTTCAGCTGTGGAGATTTGGGGTCACACTGGTTCACCTTGGACTGTTGGAGGTGATGCTGTTGCCGAAGTCTCTACTTTACCATTTGTTGTACTTCGTGCAGTGCTTGGTTTTTTTCATTCGTGCAAATATAACATTCAACATCTTTGTTAGTGGTGCCTTGGCTGTGGTTTGGTTCTGGTGGCGATGGAAGGGGCATGATCCGTGGCATCTCCATGAAGTCATCCTTGGGAACCAGTGGAGGATCCGGCGTGTGCGTACGGTTCAGTTGCGAGCGTGGAAGGCGGCGCAAAGCTCGCTGATTGCGCCTACGCACCAATCCATCCGCCCTGCATGCCAGGAACAAGGTGGAGTCTTTTTCTTTTTATGTTTGTGGTGGACGGCATCTTGTAGCCGATGGGTCGTTGCCATCGAAGTAGCACCATCACTAATATCATGCAAGGCGATGACTGTGCCAGATGTGGAAGTTGGCCGAGACCGTGTACGCTGGTTCCGGCCACCTGCTGTGCCGGAAGGGCGACTCCGCAGAGAAACGTCGAAGCATGTCGCCTTGGAGAGAGAATTGTTGCTCGCATCAACGTCTGGCGATGGCGCGAATTGGTGTGTCCATCTTGGACCGCCGGTGCTGGTTGCCACTGCCGACCCAGTGGGACTGCCACGCGATCCATTCCCTGTCGCCGTGGCATCCGCCGTCACCCTGAGCGTGCCATCACCGAGGCCGCGACACCGCCCGTCCGGAGCAAGGTCTGGCGTGCGCGAATCAGAGTCGGCGCTTGGCTGCTCCCCATCTGGAGTCCGGTCTGCCTTCCGTCGATGCCCCCCGTCCGGACTCCCAACAGGTTCACTGGAGGCAGCCGAGATTCCCTGAAGCTGCACTTCTGGAGTCGGAACATGCAGGAATGCACCAACCAGTGGAGAGGGTCGAGCCATCGAGGGTGGAAGCGGTGCGCTGCCACCGCAGTCATCAGTGGTCCCACCGTGATCGTCGAGTGCCTCGGTACGCACTAGGCGAGGTCTGTCACCTTGCACCTTTTGCATGGGAAGTGGGATGCTGTCGTCACTCGTCTCACATCCCGTGGATAGATCCTCATTAGCAGCTTGCTGTTCACTAGGGTTGGGTAAATTGTCAGAGTTTTCATCTGGTGGTGCACACCATGTCGGTGGACTGTCATTGTCTTGCCGTTGTCCTTCATTTGGGCTTTTCTTCTTTGGAATTTTAAATCTTCCCCCAGACATTGCAGAACCTTGTTTATTACCCCCAAATTCTCCCATAGGTATGGTCTCGAATATAGGATCCAATGTTTCTATCGACATTGTACTATTTTCCAAAGAACATTCCGTTTCACTTTTCTTCTCAGGTGCCTCATATGTATCTTTGTCTAATGTACATGCCTTCATGGTCTCTGGGTCTGATTTTGCTGGGACTGGCATGGTCACAGTCTCTCTTTTACTGTTCTCAATTGCCCACATTATACTCCCCATACATAACTGCTTAATCACTGGGGTTAGTGTGGTACAATGGATAATCGGGTCGACCTTATCTGCATCTTCACCATTAGTGGAAAGCACACTTGGTTCACTTGAAACTGCTGTGGGTTTTAAATTCGTTATCTGGCTACTCGATGTCGGTGTCCTCAGGATTCTTGCTCCAATGTTCTGCTCAATAATCAGTGGAGCGTGTATAGGCTCAATGCAATTAATGTTCCCCATAAGGTTTGAAGAGTCATTACTGACTAACTGCTGGTCTCCGAAGTTGGGATTTTGCGGTGTTGTGTTGAAGGGAGACATTTGTCCCTGCTGTAGATATGATTCAGGTTGTGTTATTTCCATTACCTGAGGATCAATGTCTTGTCCATTTTTTCGATCCGTACTAAAACACTGGCAATTCTCAGTCTGCTCCTTGCAAGTTAAACATTCAATTAATTTCGTTAGCAAATCCTCAGCATCCTTCTGTGGCCGTGCAGCATTATTAATCTCTGTTCGGCTATAATGATCCTGAAGGTCAGCGCATAAACCTTTTTTCTTCGGGCTTGGACGAGGCGATTCCTTTGGCTTGTCTTCAGTTGGGCTTGAACAGTCTTCAGCGTTGTGCCCTTCATTGTAGCATGAGAGACCGTCATGTTCATGCTGCTGTGTAGTGGAGCATGGTAGGCTGTTATAGCCTTCTTGCTGTTCACGTGAGCATGGCAGACTTGCATCGTCTGCCGCTGGTTGGTCAGGAGAGGTTGCTAGACCCTCATGGTCTTGTTCCTGCAAGGACTGCGCTCTGGAGTCTTGCATTCCTTCCATCGTGGAGTCCGTCCACGAGCTCTCTGTGGAGGCTTGTGACACTGGAGTCACTTCTTGTTCGTGCAAGGACTGCGCTCTGGAGTCTTGCGTTGCCTCTATCGTGGAGGCTGTCCACGAGCTCTCTGTGGAGGCTTGTGACACTGGAGTCACTTCTTGTCCGTGCAAGGACTGCGCTCTGGAGTCTTGCATTTCTGCAATTGTGGAGTCTGTCCACGAGCTTGCTGTGGAAGCTTGTGACACTGGAGTCACTTCTGGTTCATGCGGGGACTGCACTCTGGAGTCTTGCATGTCTTCTTTCATAGAGTCGGGAACGTTGAGCGGGACGTGGACCACGCTCTGTGTGGCAGCAGGGCACTCTCCGTGTGCTTGCACCGCTCCCTGTCTGTTAATGTCAGGCTGCAGCATCATCCGGTACTGATAAGTTGGAACGTCATATCTGCTGGATTGAAGATCCTCAAATCCGAAAAATGAATCCGCATCTGCGTCGGATTCAATGTGGAGGCCGCCAATGTGCAACACGAAAGGTTCGTCCGAGTCATAGTCATATAGGACCACGGAGCTATCATTGGGCTCGCGAGGTCCGGAAACACTGTAAAGATCGTCATCGAAGTATTCAAGGTCGGAATCATCGGCTTGTGCGTAGGTAACTGCTTGTCGGAGGGTTCTTCGGAGGTCAAATTCATCTCCTGGGTCAATTTGCGGCACTGTGCTGTCATTCCAGGTGAGGGAAGGTTGTTTTACAGCTTTAACAGATTTTTGTTTTTTTGATTTGGGACGTTTCCCTTTTAAATTGGATTTGGGACATTTCCCTTTTAAATTGGTGCAGTCTGGGGCCTCTGACATCCTGACGCTCGGTATGTAGCACGTAGGAAGCGACTGCGCATGCTCAGATTGCTGTTCCTTTACCGATGGCCGTTTTCTTGACTGCGCATGCGCAGTATCTCGCGCATGCGCAAACGAAACTTCCGGTTCTGCGCACTGCTCGCGCAACTGTGCTAGCGTGATACCTTTAGCAAGATGGCCGCCGACCTCGACCCAGCCTTCTCTCAGGCCCGGGATTTCGGCCTCTGGGAATTCGGGCTCCGGGATCCCAGCCACGAGGTGAGTACTGCCGCTTTTCTTACCTTTATGTGCCGATTGGATTGCGTTTTCTTCACAGTACTTGGAGAATTTGCCCAGGACTGCCTGGTAATCGTACCTTTGCTGCCTCCTGAAGAACCTGAACCTTCTGAATATTTCTCTTGCCCTTGCACCGGCGATGGTGAGGAGAAATTCAATTTTTTCCCTATCATCCAGGTCTTGGATTTCAGCTGCCACCAGGAACAATTCGAACATTTGCCGGAATCGCCGCCAGTTTTCGCGGAGGTCGCCGTGGCACTGGAGCGGCTGCGGAACCGGGAGCTCGTACATCATGCCTGGGCACTGCTGGTTGTCTGTGTACACGGAGGTATGCCGGCAGGTATCGATCCACTCCTGTACCATGTGGTGTTGGGTGCTCTGGTGCACAGATGAGCCAACACAGTTGTATGTGGTACAACTCTATTTTATTATAACTCTTATAATACAGTTCGTTCTGGATACTCTGCACGTGCTGTCTCCCTAAGTGTGTTTGGCAACAGATGTGTCCTGGTTCTCCTCTGCAGCTAATACTGACCACCGGGGGTCGTGTCTGTGCTTTTATATCTTTCTGTCATTGGTTGTGGTGTTGTGTGTTCTGATTTGTCTGTTGGTGTGTCTATCATGATGTGTGTGTTTGAATATCATGACACTGCCCTGGTAGCCACAGTATTAATATGGCGAGTCCAGCTCAGTTCCTGATCAATGGTAACCCCCAGGACGTTGATTTTGGGGGATTCAGCAATGGTAATGCTATTGAATGTCATGGGGTGATGATTAGATCCTCTCTTGTAGTAGATGGTCATTGCCTGGCACTTCTGTGGTGCAAATGTAACTTGCCACTTGCCGGCCCAAGCTTAGATATTGTTCAGGTCGTGCTGCATTTGAGCACAGACTGCTTCATTATCTGACGAGTCACAAATGGTGCTGAACATTGTGCAGTCGTTCGCAAACATTCCCACTTCTGAGGTTATTGATGAATCAGCTGAAGATGGTTGGGCCTAGGACATTACCCTGAGGAACTCCTGCAGTGATGCCCTGGAGCTGAGATGATTGACCTCCAACCAGCTCAACCATCTTCTTTTGTGCCAGGTATGACTCCAACAAATGGAGAGTTTCTCCCCTGACTCCCATTGACTCCAGTTTTGCTGGGGCTCCTGGATACCATACTCGGTCAAATGCTGCCTTGATGTCAAGGGCAGCCTCCCTCACCTCACCTCTGGCATTCAGCTCTTTTGTCCATGTTTGAACCATGGCTGTAATGAGGTCAGGAGCGGGGTGACCCTGACGGAACCCAAACTGAGTGCCCATGTGCAGATTATTACCGAGTAAGTGCCGTTTGATAGCTCCAGGTACTCTATTTTGGCCCTCAGCCCCTTTTTGACCTCTGCCACTTTCCGCAACTCCATCACCCATCAAGATGAACTGGTCGCTATACTGCGACAATACCTCCTCCACCCCCTTCATCTTCTCTACTTGCTCCTGCACCTCGACCGACGTCATCGTCAATGCAGCCTTTATCGGGGCAAGCGACTCCTCCACCCACTCTTGAGCGAAGCCACCATCTCCATCCGAAGCACCTTCAAATGTTTGGCGAGCAGCCTTTCAAACCCCCCCCGCCACCACCTCGGTCAGAGTCTCAACCATGATGGGAGCAGCCCCACCCGACAAACCCCCGATATCTGGCCTCCTGGACTCACAGCAGCACTCGCCGGCAGCCTTTCGCTCGCCCCCTTCTCCCCCTGACCTTTCTTCTGGAACTTTGACATTCCACTGTCTCCTCAGAACTACCCACACCAGCTCATCCAAAAAGTACCCCTGAGACCGGGCATAAAGATCCAAAAAACAGGGGGCAGGATTCTCTGAGCCTCCGCACCGAAAACGCACTCGGTGCGTGGGCGGTGAATGGGGCGTCAGACCCGCGATCGGGTCCGACGCCTTTGCCGCCAGTGCCGGTCGGGGCCATTGAAAGAGGCCCCCGCGGCGATTCCCCTCCGACAACTGGCTGAGTTCCCGCCGGTGTGGTTAACTCATGGTTCCACCTGGCGGGAGCTCGGGAGTGGCCCCGTCCGCGGCCGCCCTGGTGGGGGGTGGGGGGATCCGTCACCGGGGGGGCCTCCAGGACAGCCAGGCCCGCGATCGGGGGCCACCGATCGGCGGGCGGGCGGGATCTGGGGGGCCTATATTTACGGGGCCGGCCCGCTGTGTGGGTCCGCCATGTTGCGCTGGGCCACGGCCGGAAGTGCAGGGCCCCGTATCAGCAGCCGGAGCTGGAAGTCCAGAGTGATTCGCGTCCGTTTTCTCGCGGGCGTGGGGACATAGTCCCATTGTCAGAGAATTCCGCCCAGAGACTCCAGCAGGAGCTACCTAACGTGCGACCTCTACCTACATACCGCTATTGCAAGACATCTCCTGGGCTCTTTAATTTCCCCCACCACCTTCAGTCCTAGGCGTGTGAAAGTTGGGTGTCTGTAAGTCCTCCGCCGGCTCTCTGCGGCTGTCATCGCTGCTGTCCACTTACCGCCTGCTCTTTAACGTGACTCAGATCTCTTCATCTCTTTTCTAGATGACGACTCAGAAACGGATGAGCCCTCTCAGAATGGTGAGTGAACCTTTCGTGCGGGGAGTCCCTCTCATTAATCTCCGCTTTTTCATTCCTCAACGGGATGTGGGCCCCACTGGCTGCGGCCAGCAATTATTGCCCATTCCTAGTTCCCCCTCGAGCCGCCTTCCTGAACCGCCGCAGTCCCGAGTGATGTAGGTCCACCCACCGTGCTGTTAGGGAGGGAGTTTCAGGATCTTGACCCAGCGACAGTGAAGGGACGGCCGATATATTTCCAAGTCGGGGCAGTGAGTGGTTCCGAGGGGAACCTCCAGGTGGCGGTGACCCCAGATTTCTGCTGCCCCTTGTCCTTCTCGGTCAGTGGAGGGCCCGGGGGCCACAAGCGGCCCATCAGGCTTTTGAGTGCCGGCCCACCAGATGGTATGTTGGCATTGCCCACGTGCAATTCATTATGAAATATCCGGCATTTACTAAATGTATTTCACCTTATTCGTGGGGCCAGGGTTAGTCAACTAGCCAATTTCAATCTCAAGACCCACTGGGCTGAAGGAGGGACCTTCATGCCACCAACCCACTGACTTGGGATGTCCATCATGGTTCTAGGTGAATCATAGAATCATAGAATTTACAGAGCAGAAGGAGGCCATTCGGCCCATCCAGTCTGCATCGGCCGGTGGAAAGAGAACCTACCCAAGCCCACACTTCCACCCTATCCCTGTAACCCAGTACCCCAACTAACCTCTTTTGGACACTAAGGGCAATTTATCATGGCCAATCCACCTAACCTGCACATCTTTGGACTGTGGGAGGAAACCGGAGCACCCGGAGGAAACCCACGAAGACACGGGGAGGATGTGCAGACTCCGCACAGACAGTGACCCAAGCCGGGAATTGAACCTGGGATCCTGGAGCTGTGGAGCAACAGTGCTAACCACTATGCTACCGTGCTGCCCACCGTGCTGGTGCAAGTGCAAGGTGCTGTCAAAGGGGCCTTGGTGAGTCGCTGCAGTGCATCTTGCAGACGGTACACACGGCTGCCAGTGTGCATCAGTGGTGGAGGGAGCAAGTGTTCAAAGTGGTGGGTGGGTTGCCGAGCAAAGTGAGTGTGTGTGGGGGGGGGGGGGGGGGGGGGGGGGGGGTGGGGGGGTGGGGGGGGTGGGGGGGGGGGGTGCTGCTTCGTCCTGGATTGCATCCAGATTGCGGAATGTAACCTGGTGACAGTGGCTGCGGAGGGAGTTTACAGAGCTGGTTTTGGTGGCAGGGACATACCCAGGAGCTATGAGGGACCGATGCAACCTAACACAGAGGGAAATTGTGATGGAAGTGTCTTTGTTCCAGTGGATAACCTGACTGATCCTCTCTTTCGGTTTCAGTGACACTGTTGGACTGGGATGATCAACTTGACAATGGTAGATTCAACAAATCGACATTCTCTGGCTTATTGATTCCTCGCCGTTCGGCCCCGATATCAGGATCTCATTTTTTCTCGCTCTCTCCCTCTCTCACGTTCTCTCAAATGCGTCTTCTCCCTTTCTCTCAACCTTGTACTCTCACCCTTCCAATTCTTTTCTCATTCTCTCTTTCTCTCTCTCTCATGTTCTCCTCTTTATGGTCTCTCTCTCTCTCTCATCCACACTCTCTCTCCCTCCCTCTCTTTCTCTCTCTCACCATCGCGCACTCTCTCTATCTAACTTACCCTCTCGCCCCCTCTGTCATTCTCTGTTTTCCTCTCGTTCCCTCCAACGTCCTCTTCCTGTTTCTGTTGCTCCCTCTCTCTACCTCCACGTCTTTCTTTCACTCAACCACTCTCTCTTTCTCAAGCTTGTTTTTTCTGTCCGCTTCCCCTCACTTCACCTGTCTCTCTTTATTTATCCATCTCTGTCTTTCTCTCCGCCGTGATCCACTCATGTTTTCTTTCGCTGTCCATCTTTCACGCTCTTCTATTCTGGATTTCACTCCAGGAGAGTTACTCGATGTGGAGAGTGTATTGGGACCAGTGGGCAGTGTGTGTGGTCAATGGAGAGTGTTGGGGGGGGTCAGTGGGCAGTGTGGAGAGTGTTCGGCGGTCAGTGGGCAGTGTGCGTGGTCAATGGAGAGTGTGGGGGGTCAGTGAGCAGTGTGTGTGGTCAATAGAGAGTGTTGGAGGGACAGTGGGCAATGTGTGTGGTCAATGGAGAGTGTTGGGGCTCAGTGGGCAGTGTGTGTGGTCAATGGAGAGTGTTGGGGGGGGTCAGTGGGCAGTGTGGAGAGTGTTCGGCGGTCAGTGGGCAGTGTGCGTGGTCAATGGAGAGTGTTGGGGGTCAGTGAGCAGTGTGTGTGGTCAATAGAGAGTGTTGGAGGGACAGTGGGCAATGTGTGTGGTCAATGGAGAGTGTTGGGGCTCAGTGGGCAGTGTGTGAGGTCAATGGAGAGTGTGGGGGGTCAGTGAGCAGTGTGTGTGGTCAATAGAGAGTGTTGGAGGGACAGTGGGCAATGTGTGTGGTCAATGGAGAGTGTTGGGGCTCAGTGGGCAGTGTGTGTGGTCAATGGAGAGTGTGGGGGGTCAGTGGGCAGTGTGTGTGGTCAATGGAGTGTGTTGGGGGTCAGTGAGCAGAGTGTGTGGTCAATGGAGAGAGTTGAGGGTCAGTGGGCAGTGTGTGTGGTCAATGGAGAGAGTTGGGGCTCAGTGGGCAGTGTGTGAGGTCAATGGAGAGTGTGGGGGGTCAGTGAGCAGTGTGTGTGGTCAATAGAGAGTGTTGGAGGGACAGTGGGCAATGTGTGTGGTCAATGGAGAGTGTTGGGGCTCAGTGGGCAGTGTGTGTGGTCAATGGAGAGTGTGGGGGGTCAGTGGGCAGTGTGTGTGGTCAATGGAGAGTGTTGGGGGTCAGTGGGCAGTGTGTGTGGTCAATGGAGAGTGTTGGGAGTCTGTGGGCAGTGTGTGTGGCCAATGGAGAGTGTGGGGGGTCAGTGGGCAGTGTGTGTGGTCAATGGAGAGTGTTGGGGGGTCAGTGGGCAGTATGTGTGGTCAATGGAGAGTGTTGGGGGTCAGTGGGCAGTGTGTGTGGTCAATGGAGAGTGTGGGGGGTCAGTGGGCAGTGTGTGTGGTCAATGGAGAGTGTTGGGGGTCAGTGGGCAGTGTGTGTGGTCAATGGAGAGTGTTGGGGGTCAGTGGGCAGTGTGTGTGGTCAATGGAGAGTGTGGGGGGGGTCAGTGGGCAGTGTGTGTGGTCAATGGAGAGTGTGGGGGGGTCAGTGGGCAGTGTGTGTGGTCAATGGAGAGTGTTGGGGGTCAGTGGGCAGTGTGTGTGTTCAATGGAGAGTGTTGGGGGTCAGTGGGCAGTGTGTGTGGTCAATGGAGAGTGTTGGGTGGTCAGTGGGCAGTGTGTGTGGTCAATGGAGAGTGTGGGGGGGTCAGTGGGCAGCGTGTGTGGTCAATGGAGAGTGTGGGGGGTCAGTGGGCAGTGTGTGTGGTCAATGGAGAGTGTTGGGGGTCAGTGGGCAGTGTGTGTGGACAATGGAGAGTGTTGGGGGGTCAGTGGGCAGTGTGTGTGGACAATGGAGAGTGTTGGGGGGTCAGTGGGCAGTAGGTGTGGTCAATGGAGAGTGGTGGGGGGTCAGTGGGCAGTATCTGTGGTCAATGGAGAGTGTTGGGGGGTCAGTGGGCAGTGTGTGTGGACAATGGAGAGTGTTGGGGGGTCAGTGGGCAGTATGTGTGGTCAATGGAGAGTGTTGGGGGGTCAGTGGGCAGTATCTGTGGTCAATGGAGAGGGTTTGGGGTCAGTGGGCAGTGTGTGTGGGCAATGGAGAGTGTTGGGGGGTCAGTGGGCAGTGTGCGTGGTCAATGGGGAGTGTTGGGGGGTCAGTGGGCAGTATGTGTGGTCAATGGAGAGTGTTGGGGGGTCAGTGGGCAGTATGTGTGGTCAATGGAGAGTGTGGGGGGTCACCGGGCAGTTTGTGTGGTCAATGGAGAATGTTGGGGGGTCAGTTGGCAGTATCTGTGGTCAATGGAGAGTGTTGGGGGTCAGTGGGCAGTGTGTGTGGACAATGGAGAGTGTTGGGGGGTCAGTGGGCTGTGTGTGTGGTCAATGGAGAGTGTTGGGGGGTCAGTGGGCAGTGTGTGTGGTCAATGGAGAGTGTTGGGGGGTCAGTAGGCAGTGTGTGTGGTCAATGGAGAGTGTGGGGGGTCAGTGGGCAATGTGTGTGGTCAATGGAGAGTGTTGGGGGGTCAGTGGGCAGTAACTGTGGTCAATGGAGAGTGTTGGGGGTCAGTGGGCAGTGCGTGTGGTCAATGGAGAGTGTTGGGGGGCAGTGGGCAGTGTGTGTGGTCAATGGAGAGTGTTGGGGGGTCAGTGGGCAATGTGTGTGGTCAATGGAGAGTGTTGGGGGGTCAGTGGGCAGTGTGTGTGTTCAATGGAGAGTGTTGAGGGTCAGTGGGCAGTGTGTGTGGTCAATGGAGAGTGTGGGGGGTCAGTGGGCAGTGTGTGTGTTCAATGGAGAGTGTTGGGGGGCAGTGGGCAGTGTGTGTGGTCAATGGAGAGTGTTGGGGGGTCAGTGGGCAGTATCTGTGGTCAATGGAGAGTGTTTGGGGTCAGTGGGCAGTGTGTGTGGTCAATGGAGAGTGTGGGGGGTCAGTGGGCAGTGTGTGTGGTCAATGGAGTGTGTGGCGGGTCAGTGGGCAGTGTGTGTGGTCAATGGAGAGTGTTGGGGGTCAGTGGGCAGTGTGTGTGGTCAATGGAGAGTGTGGGGGGTCAGTGGGAAGTGTGTGTGGTCAATGTAGTGTGTGGGGGGTCAGTGGGCAGTGTGTGTGGTCAATGGAGAGTGTTGGGGGTCTGTGGGCAGTGTGTGTGGTCAATGGAGAGTGTTGGGGGTCAGTGGGCAGTGTGTGTGGTCAATGGAGTGTGTGGCGGGTCAGTGGGCAGTGTGTGTGGTCAATGGAGAGTGTTCGGGGTCAGTGGGCAGTGTGTGTGGTCAATGGAGAGTGTTGGGGGTCAGTGGGCAGTGTGTGTGGTCAATGGAGAGTGTGGGGGGTCAGTGGGCAGTGTGTGTGGTCAATGGAGAGTGTTGGGGGTCAGTGGGCAGTGTGTGTGGACAATGGAGAGTGTTGGGGGGTCAGTGGGCAGTGTGTGTGGACAATGGAGAGTGTTGGGGGGTCAGTGGGCAGTATGTGTGTTCAATGGAGAGTGTTGGGGGGTCAGTGGGCAGTGTGTGTGGTCAATGGAGAGTGTTTGGGGTCAGTGGGCAGTGTGTGTGGACAATGGAGAGTGTTGGGGGGTCAGTGGGCAGTGTGTGTGGTCAATGGAGAGTGGTGGGGGGTCAGTGGGCAGTATCTGTGGTCAATGGAGAGTGTTGGGGGGTCAGTGGGCAGTGTGTGTGGACAATGGAGGGTGTTGGGGGGTCAGTGGGCAGTATGTGTGGTCAATGGAGAGTGTTGGGGGGTCAGTGGGCAGTATCTGTGGTCAATGGAGAGTGTTTGGGGTCAGTGGGCAGTGTGTGTGGACAATGGAGAGTGTTGGGGGGTCAGTGGGCAGTGTGTGTGGTCAATGGAGAGTGTTGGGGGGTCAGTGGGCAGTATGTGTGGACAATGGAGAGTGTGGGGGGTCACCGGGCAGTGTGGGTGGTCAATGAAGAGTGTTGGGTGGTCAGTGGGCTGTGTGTGTGGTCAATGGAGAGTGTTGGGGGGTCAGTGGGCAGTGTGTGTGGTCAATGGAGAGTGTTGGGGGTCAGTGGGCAGTGTGTGTGGTCAATGGAGAGTGTTGGGGGGTCAGTGGGCTATGTGTGTGGTCAATGGAGAGTGTTGGGGGTCAGTGGGCAATGTGTGTAGTCAATGGAGAGTGTTGGGGGTCAGTGGGCAGTGTTTGTGGTCAATGGAGAGTGTTGGGGGTCAGTGGGCAGTGTGTGTGGCCAATGGAGAGTGTTGGGGGTCAGTGGGCAGTGTGCGTGGTTAATGGAGAGTGTGGGGGTGTCAGTGGGCAGTGTGTGTGGTCAATGGAGTGTGTGGGGGTCAGTGGGCAGTGTGTGTGGTCAATGGAGAGTGTTGAGGGTCAGTGGGCAGTGTGTGTGTTCAATGGAGAGTGTTGGGGGGCAGTGGGCAGTGTGTGTGGTCAATGAAGAGTGTTGGGGGGTCAGTGGGCAGTATCTGTGGTCAATGGAGAGTGTTTGGGGTCAGTGGGCAGTGTGTGTGGTCAATGGAGAGTGTGGGGGGGTCAGTGGGCAGTGTGTGTGGTCAATGGAGTGTGTGGCGGGTCAGTGGGCAGTGTGTGTGGTCAATGGAGAGTGTTGGGGGTCAGTGGGCAGTGTGTGTGGTCAATGGAGAGTGTTGGGTGTCAGTGGGCAGTGTGTGTGGTCAATGGAGAGTGTGGGGGGTCAGTGGGCAGTGTGTGTGGTCAATGGAGAGTGTTGGGGGTCAGTGGGCAGTGTGTGTGGTCAATGGAGAGTGTTGGGGGTCAGTGGGCAGTGTGTGTGGTCAATGGGGTGTGTGGCGGGTCAGTGGGCAGTGTGTGTGGCCATTGAAGAGTGTGGGGGGTCAGTGGGCAGTGTGAGTGGTCAATGGAGAGTGTTGGGGGTCAGTGGGCAGTGTGTGTGGTCAATGGAGAGTGTGGGGGGTCAGTGGGCAGTGTGTGTGGTCAATGGAGAGTGTTGGGGGTCAGTGGGCAGTGTGTGTGGACAATGGAGAGTGTTGGGGGGTCAGTGGTCAGTGTGTATGGACAATGGAGAGTGTTGGGGGGTCAGTGGACAGTATGTGTGGTCAATGGAGAGTGTTGGGAGGTCAGTGGGCAGTAGCTGTGGTCAATGGAGAGTGTTGGGGGGTCAGTGGGCAGTGTGTGTGGACAATGGAGAGTGTTGGGGTGTCAGTGGGCAGTATGTGTGGTCAATGGAGAGTTTTGGGGGGTCAGTGGGCAGTATCTGAGGTCAATGGAGAGTGTTTGGGGTCAGTGGGCAGTGTGTGTGGACAATGGAGAGTGTTGGGGGGTCGGTGGGCAGTGTGTGTGGTCAATGGAGAGTGTTGGGGGGTCAGTGGGCAGTGTGTGTGGTCAATGGAGAGTGTTGGGGGGTCAGTGGGCAGTATGTGTGGTCAATGGAGAGTGTGGGTGGTCACCGGGCAGTGTGGGTGGTCAATGGAGAGTGTTGGAGAGTCAGTGGGCTGTGTGTGTGGTCAATGGAGAGTGTTGGGGGGTCAGTGGGCAGTTTGTGTGGTCAATGGAGAGTGTTGGGGGCCAGTGGGCAGTGTGTGTGGTCAATGGAGAGTGTTGGCGGGTCAGTGGGCTGTGTGTGTGGTCAATGGAGAGTGTTGGGGGGTCAGTGGGCAATGTGTGTAGTCAATGGAGAGTGTTGGGGGTCAGTGAGCAGTGTGTGTGGTCAATGGAGAGTGTTGGGGGTCAGTGGGCAGTGTGTGTAGTCAATGGAGAGTGTTGGGGGTCAGTGAGCAGTGTGTGTGGTCAATGGAGAGTGTGGGGGGTCAGTGGGCAGTGTGTGTGGTCAATGGAGAGTGTGGGGGGTCAGTGGGCATTGTGTGTGGTCAATGGAGAGTGTTGGGGGTCAGTGGGCAGTGTTTGTGGTCAATGGAGAGTGTTGAGGGTCAGTGGGCAGTGTTTGTGGTCAATGGAGAGTGTTGGGGGTCAGTGGGCAGTGTGTGTGGTCAATGGAGAGTGTTGGGGGTCAGTGGGCAGCGTGCGTGGTTAATGGAGAGTGTGGGGGTGTCAGTGGGCAGTGTGTGTGGTCAATGGAGTGTGTGGGGGTCAGTGGGCAGTGTGTGTGGTCAATGGAGAGTGTTGAGGGTCAGTGGGCAGTGTGTGTGGTCAATGTAGAGTGTGGAGGGTCAGTGAGCAGTATGTGTGGTCAATGGAGAGTGTTGGGGGTCAGTGGGCAGTGTGTGTGGTCAATGGAGAGTCTTGGGGGGTCAGTGGGCAGTGTGTGTGGTCAATAGAGAGTGTGGGGGTCAGTGGGCAGTGTGTGTGGTCAATGGAGAGTGTGTGGTGTCAGTGGGCAGTGTGTGTGGTCAATGGAGTGTGAGGGGGTCAGTGGGCAGTGTGTGTGGTCAATGGAGAGTGTTGGGGGGTCTGATGGCAGTGTGTGTAGTCAATGCAGAGTTTTGGGGGGTCAGAGGGCAGTGTGTGTGGTCAATGGAGAGTGTTGGGGGTCAGTGGGCAGTGTGTGTGGTCAATGGAGAGTGTTGGGGGTCAGTGGGCAGTGTGCGTGGTTAATGGAGAGTGTGGGGGTGTCAGTGGGCAGTGTGTGTGGTCAATGGAGTGTGTGGGGGTCAGTGGGCAGTGTGTGTGGTCAATGGAGAGTGTTGAGGGTCAGTGGGCAGTGTGTGTGTTCAATGGAGAGTGTTGGGGGGCAGTGGGCAGTGTGTGTGGTCAATGAAGAGTGTTGGGGGGTCAGTGGGCAGTATCTGTGGTCAATGGAGAGTGTTTGGGGTCAGTGGGCAGTGTGTGTGGTCAATGGAGAGTGTGGGGGGGTCAGTGGGCAGTGTGTGTGGTCAATGGAGTGTGTGGCGGGTCAGTGGGCAGTGTGTGTGGTCAATGGAGAGTGTTGGGGGTCAGTGGGCAGTGTGTGTGGTCAATGGAGAGTGTTGGGTGTCAGTGGGCAGTGTGTGTGGTCAATGGAGAGTGTGGGGGGTCAGTGGGCAGTGTGTGTGGTCAATGGAGAGTGTTGGGGGTCAGTGGGCAGTGTGTGTGGTCAATGGAGAGTGTTGGGGGTCAGTGGGCAGTGTGTGTGGTCAATGGGGTGTGTGGTGGGTCAGTGGGCAGTGTGTGTGGCCATTGAAGAGTGTGGGGGGTCAGTGGGCAGTGTGAGTGGTCAATGGAGAGTGTTGGGGGTCAGTGGGCAGTGTGTGTGGTCAATGGAGAGTGTTGGGGGTCAGTGGGCAGTGTGTGTGGTCAATGGAGAGTGTTGGGGGTCAGTGGGCAGTGTGTGTGGACAATGGAGAGTGTTGGGGGGTCAGTGGGCAGTGTGTATGGACAATGGAGAGTGTTGGGGGGTCAGTGGACAGTATGTGTGGTCAATGGAGAGTGTTGGGAGGTCAGTGGGCAGTATCTGTGGTCAATGGAGAGTGTTGGGGGGTCAGTGGGCAGTGTGTGTGGACAATGGAGAGTGTTGGGGGGTCAGTGGGCAGTATGTGTGGTCAATGGAGAGTGTTGGGGGGTCAGTGGGCAGTATCTGAGGTCAATGGAGAGTGTTTGGGGTCAGTGGGCAGTGTGTGTGGACAATGGAGAGTGTTGGGTGGTCGGTGGGCAGTGTGTGTGGTCAATGGAGAGTATTGGGGGGTCAGTGGGCAGTGTGTGTGGTCAATGGAGAGTGTTGGGGGGTCAGTGGGCAGTATGTGTGGTCAATGGAGAGTGTGGGTGGTCACCGGGCAGTGTGGGTGGTCAATGGAGAGTGTTGGGGGGTCAGTGGGCTGTGTGTGTGGTCAATGGAGAGTGTTGGGGGGTCAGTGGGCAGTGTGTGTGGTCAATGGAGAGTGTTGGGGGCCAGTGGGCAGTGTGTGTGGTCAATGGAGAGTGTTGGCGGGTCAGTGGGCTGTGTGTGTGGTCAATGGAGAGTGTTGGGGGGTCAGTGGGCAATGTGTGTAGTCAATGGAGAGTGTTGGGGGTCAGTGAGCAGTGTGTGTGGTCAATGGAGAGTGTTGGGGGTCAGTGGGCAGTGTGTGTAGTCAATGGAGAGTGTTGGGGGTCAGTGAGCAGTGTGTGTGGTCAATGGAGAGTGTGGGGGGTCAGTGGGCAGTGTGTGTGGTCAATGGAGAGTGTGGGGGGTCAGTGGGCAGTGTGTGTGGTCAATGGAGAGTGTTGGGGGTCAGTGGGCAGTGTTTGTGGTCAATGGAGAGTGTTGAGGGTCAGTGGGCAGTGTTTGTGGTCAATGGAGAGTGTTGGGGGTCAGTGGGCAGTGTGTGTGGTCAATGGAGAGTGTTGGGGGTCAGTGGGCAGCGTGCGTGGTTAATGGAGAGTGTGGGGGTGTCAGTGGGCAGTGTGTGTGGTCAATGGAGTGTGTGGGGGTCAGTGGGCAGTGTGTGTGGTCAATGGAGAGTGTTGAGGGTCAGTGGGCAGTGTGTGTGGTCAATGTAGAGTGTGGAGGGTCAGTGAGCAGTATGTGTGGTCAATGGAGAGTGTTGGGGGTCAGTGGGCAGTGTGTGTGGTCAATGGAGAGTCTTGGGGGGTCAGTGGGCAGTGTGTGTGGTCAATAGAGAGTGTGGGGGGTCAGTGGGCAGTGTGAGTGGTCAATGGAGAGTGTTGGGGGTCAGTGGGAAGTGTATGTGGTCAATGGAGAGTGTTGGGGGTCAGTGGGCAGTGTGTGTGGTCAATGCAGAGTGTTGGGGAGTCAGTGGGCAGTGTGTGTGGTCAATAGAGAGTGTGGGGGTCAGTGGGCAGTGTGTGTGTTCAATGGAGAGTGTTGGGGGGTCAGTGGGAAGTGTGTGTGGTCAATGCAGAGTTTTGGGGGGTCAGTGTGCAGTGTGTGTGGTCAATGGAGAGTGTGGGGGGTCAGTGGGCAGTGTGTGTGGTCAATGAGGAGTGTTGGGGGGTCAGTGGGCAGTGTGTGTGATCAATGGAGAGTGTTGAGGGTCAGTGGGCAGTGTGTGTGATCAATGGAGTGTGTGGGGGGTCAGTGGGCAGTGTGTGTGGTCAATGAGGAGTGTTGGGGGGTCAGTGGGCAGTGTGTGTAGTCAATGCAGAGTGTTGGTGGGTCAGTGGGCAATGTGTGTGGTCAGTGGAGATAGTTCGGGCTCAGTGGGCAGTGTGTGTGATCAATGGAGAGTGTTGGGGGGCAGTGGGCAGTGTGTGTGATCAATGGAGAGTGTTGGGGGGCAGTGGGTAGTGTGTGTGATCAATGGAGAGTGTTGGGGGGTCAGTGGGCAGTGTGTGTGCTCAAAGGAGAGTGTGGGGGGTCAGTGGGCAGAGTGTGTGATCAATGGCGAGTGTTGGGGGGTAGTGGGCAGTGTGTGTGATCAATGGAGAGTGTTGGGGGGTCAGTGGGCAGTGTGTGTGCTCAAAGGAGAGTGTGGGGGGTCAGTGGGCAGAGTGTGTGATCAATGGCGAGTGTTGGGGGGTAGTGGGCAGTGTGTGTGATCAATGGCGAGTGTTGGGGGGTAGTGGGCAGTGTGTGTGGTCAATGGAGAGTGTGGGGGGTCAATGGGCAGTGTGTGTGGTCAATGGAGAGTGTTGGGGGGTCAGTGAGCAGTGTGTGATCAATGGAGAGTGTTGGGGGGTCAGTGGGCAGTGTGTGTGGTCAAAGGAGAGTGTGGGGGGTCAGTGGGCAGTGTGTGTGATCAATGGCGAGTGTTGGGGGGCAGTGGGCAGTGTGTGTGATCAATGGAGTGTGTTGGGGGTCAGTGGGCAGTGGGTGTGGTCAATGGAGAGTGTTGGGGGGCAGTGGGCATTGTGTGTGGTCAATGGAGAGTGTTGGGGGTCAGTGGGCAGTGTTTGTGGTCAATGGAGAGTGTAGAGGGTCAGTGGGCAGTGTTTGTGGTCAATGGAGAGTGTTGGGGGTCAGTGGGCAGTGTGTGTGGTCAATGGAGAGTGTTGGGGGTCAGTGGGCAGCGTGCGTGGTTAATGGAGAGTGTGGGGGTGTCAGTGGGCAGTGTGTGTGGTCAATGGAGTGTGTGGGGGTCAGTGGGCAGTGTGTGTGGTCAATGGAGAGTGTTGAGGGTCAGTGGGCAGTGTGTGTGGTCAATGTAGAGTGTGGAGGGTCAATGGAGAGTGTGGGGGGTCAATGGAGAGTGTGTGGGGTCAATGGAGAGTGTGTGGGGTCAGTGGGCAGTGTGTGTGTTCAATGGAGAGAGTTGGGGGGTCAGTGGGCAGTGTGTGTGGTCAATGGAGAGTGTTGGGGGTCAGTGGGCAGTGCGTAAGTTCAATGGAGAGTGTTGGGGGTCAGTGGGCAGTGTGTGTGGCCAATGGAGAGTGTGGAGGGTCAGTGTGCAACGTGTGTGGTCAATGGAGAGTGTTGGGGAGTCAGTGGGCAGTGTGTGTGGCCAATGGAGAGGGTGTTGGGTCAGTGGGCAGTGTGTATGGTCAATGGAGAGTGTTGGGGTCAGTGGGCAATGTGTGTGGTTAATGGAGAGTGTTGGGAGGCAGTGGGCAGTGTGTGTGTTCAATGGAGAGAGTTGGGGGGTCAGTGGGCAGTGTGTGTGGTCAATGGAGAGTGTTGGGGGTCAGTGGGCAGTGCGTAAGTTCAATGGAGAGTGTTGGGGGTCAGTGGGCAGTGTGTGTGGCCAATGGAGAGTGTTGGGGGTCAGTGGGCAGTGTGTGTGGCCAATGGAGAGTGTGGAGGGTCAGTGAGCAGTGTGTGTGGTCAATGGAGAGTGTTGGGGGGTCAGTGGGCAACGTGTGTGGTCAATGGAGAGTGTTGGGGAGTCAGTGGGCAGACTGTGTGGTCAATGGAGTGTGTGGGGGGTCAGTATGCAGTGTGTGTGGCCAATGGAGAGTGTTGGGGGTTCAGTGGGCAGTGTGTGTGGCCAATGGAGAGGGTGTTGGGTCAGTGGGCAGTGTGTGTGGTCAATGGAGAGTGTTGGGGTCAGTGGGCAATGTGTGTGGTTAATGGAGAGTGTTGGGAGGCAGTGGGCAGTGTGTGTGGTCAATGGAGAGTGTGGGGGGGTCAGTGGGCAGTGTGTGTGGTCAATGGAGAGTGTGGGGGGGTCAGTGGGCAGTGTGTGTGGTCAATGGAGAGTGTGGGGGGTCAGTGGGCAGTGTGTGTGGTCAATGAAGAGTGTTGGGGGTCAGTGGGCAGTGTGTGTGGTCAATGGAGAGTGTTGGGGGGTCAGTGGGCAGTGTGTGTGGTCATTGGAGAGTGTTAGGGGTCAGTGGGCAGTGTGTGTGGTCAATGGAGAGTGTTGGGAGGCAGTGGGCAGTGTGTGTGGTCAATGGAGAGTGTTGGGGATCAGTGGACAGTGTGTGTGGTCAATGAAGAGTGTGGGGGGTCAGTGGGCAATATGTGTGGTCAATGGAGCGTGTGGGGGGTCAGTGGGCAGTGTGTGTGGTCAATGGAGAGTGTTGCGAGGCAGTGGGCAGTGTGTGTGGTCAATGGAGAGTGTGGGGGGTCAGTGGGCAGTGTGTGTGGTCAATGGAGAGTGTTGGGGGGTCAGTGGGCAGTGTGTGTGGTCAATGGAGAGTGTTGGGGGTCAGTGGGCAGTGTGTGTGGTCAATGGAGAGTGTTGGGGGTCAGTGGACAGTGTGTGTGGTCAATGAAGAGTGTTGGGAGTCAGTGAGCAGCGTGTGTGGTCAATGGAGAATGTTGGAGTGTCAGTGGGCAGTGTGTGTGGTCAATGGAGAGTGTTGGGGGGTCAGTGGGCAGTGTGGGTGGTCAATGGAGAGTGTTGGGGTGTCAGTGGGCAGTGTGTGTTGTCAATGGAGAGTGTTGGGGGTCAGTGGGCAGTGTGTGTGGTCAATGGAGTGTGTTGGGGGTCAGTGGGCAGTGTGTGTTGTCAATGGAGAGTGTTGGGGGGTCAGTGGGCAGTGTGTGTGGTCAATGGAGAGTGTTGGGGGTCAGTGGGCAGTGTGTGTGGTCAATGGAGAGTGTTGGAGGATGAGTGGGCAGTGTGTGTGGTCAATGGAGAGTGTTGGGGGGTCAGTGTGCAGTGTGTGTGGTCAATGGAAAGTGTGGGGTTCAGTGGGCAGTGTGTGTGGTCAATGGAGAGTGTTGGAGGTCAGTGGGCAGTGTGTGTAATCAATGGAGAGTGTCGGGGGGTCAGTGGGCAGTGTGTGTGGTCAATGGAGAGTGTTGGGGGTCAGTGGGCAGTGTGTGTGGTCAATGGAGAGTGTTGGAGGATGAGTGGGCAGTGTGTGTGGTCAATGGAGAGTGTTGGGGGGTCAGTGGGCAGTGTGTGTAGTCAATGCAGAGCGTTGGGGTCAGTGTGCTGTGTGTGTGGTCAATGGAAAGTGTGGGGTTCAGTGGGCAGTGTGTGTGGTCAATGGAGAGTGTTGGGGGGTCAGTGGGCAGTGTGTGTGATCAATGGAGAGTGTTGGTGGGTAAGTGGGCAGTGTGTGTGGTCAATGGAGAGTGTTGGGGGGTCAGTGGGCAGTGTGTGTGGTCAATGGAGAGTGTTGGGGTCAGTGGGCAATGTGTGTGGTCAATGGAGAGTGTTGGGGGTCAGTGGGCAATGTGTGTGGTCAATGGAGAGTGTTGGGGGTCAGTGTGCACTGTGTGTGGTGAATGGAGAGTGTTGGAGGATGAGTGGGCAGTGTGTGTGGTCAATGGAGAGTGTTGGGGGGTCAGTGGGCAGTGTGTGTGGTCAATGGAGAGTGTGGGGGGTCAGTGGGCAGTGTCTGTGGTCAATGGAGAGTGTTGGGGGCAGTGGGCAGTGTGTGTCGTCAATGGAGAGTGTTGGGGGGCAGTCGGCAGTGTGTGTGATAAATGGAGAGTGTGGGGGGTCAGTGGGCAGTGTGTGTGGTCAATGGAGAGTGTTGGGGGCCAGTGGGCAGTGTGTGTGGTCAATGGAGAGTGTTGGGGGTCAGTGGGCAGTGTGTGTGGTCAATGGAGAGTGTTGGGGGTCAGTGGGCAGTGTGTGTGGTCAATGCAGAGTGTTGGGGGGTCAGTGGGCAGTGTGTGTGGTCAATAGAGTGTGTTGGGGGGCCAGTGGGCAGTGTGTGTGGTCAATGGAGAGTGTTGGGGGGTCAGTGGGCAATGTGTGTGGTCAATGGAGAGTGTTGGGGCTCAGTGGGCAGTGTGCGTGGGCAATGGAGAGTGTTGGGGGTCAGTGAGCAGTGTGTGTGGTCAATGGAGAGTGTTGTGGGTCAGTGGGCAGTGTGTGTGGTCAATAGAGAGTGTTGGGGGGTCAGTGGGCAATGTGTGTGGTCAATGGAGAGTGTTGGGGCTCAGTGGGCAGTGTGTGTGGTCAGTGGAGAGAGTTGGGGGTCAGTGGGTAGTGTGTGTGATCAATGGAGAGTGTTGGGGGGTCAGTGGGCAGTGTGTGTGGTCAAGGGAGAGTGTTGGGGGGTCAGTGGGCAGTGTGTGTGGTCAATGGAGAATGTGGGGTGTCAGTGGGCAGTGTGTGTGGTCAATGGAGAGTGTTGGGGGGTCAGTGGGCAGTGTGTGCGGTCAATGGAGAGTGTTGGGGGTTCAGTGGGCAGTGTGTGTGGTCAATGCAGAGTGTTGGGGGGTCAGTGGGCAGTGTGTGTGGTCAATGGAGAGTGTTCGGGGGTCAGTGGGCAGTGTGTGTGGTTAATGGAGAGTGTTGGGAGTCAGTGGGCAGTGTGTGTGGTCAATAGAGAGTGTTGTGGGGGTAAGTGGGCAGTGTGTGTGGTCAACGGAGAGTGTTGGGGTGTCAGTGGGCAGTGTGTGTGGTCAATGCAGAGTGTGGGGGGTCAGTGGGCAGTGTGTGTGGTCAATGGAGAGTGTGGGTGGTCAGTGGGCAGTGTGTGTGGTCAATGGAGAGTGTGGGGGGTCAGTGGGCAGTGTGTGTGGTCAATGGAGAGTGTGGGTGTCCAGTGGGCAGTGTGTGTGTTCAATGGAGAGTGTTGGGGGTCAGTTGGCACTGTGTGCGGTCAATGGAGAGTGTTGGGGGGTCAGTGGGCAGTGCGTGTTGTAAATGGAGAGTGTGGGGGGGGGGTTAGTGGGCAGTGTGTTTGGTCAATGGAGAGTGTGGGGGGTCAGTGGGCAGTGTGTGGTCAATGGAGAGTGTTGGGGGGTCAGTGGGCAGTGTGTGTGGTCAATGGAGAGTATGGGGGTCAGTGAGCAGTGTGTGTGGTCAATGGAGAGTGTTGGGGTTCAGTGGGCAGTGTGTGTGGTCAATGGAGAGTGTTGGGGGGTCAGTGGGCAACATGTGTGGTCAATGGAGAGTGTTGAGGGTCAGTGGGCAGTGTGTGTGGTCAATGGAGTGTGTTGGGGGTCAGTGGGCAGTGTGTGTGGTCAATGGAGAGTGTGGGGGGTCAGTGGGCAGTGTGTATAATCAATGGAGCGTGTGGGGGGGTCAGTGGGCAGTGTGTGTGGTTAATGGAGAGTGTTGGGTGTCAGTGGGCAGTGTGTGTGGTCAATGGAGAGTGTGGGGGGTCAGTGGGCAGCGTATGTGGTCAATGGAGAGTGTGGGGGGTCAGTGGGCAGCGTGTGTGGTTAATGGAGAGTGTTGGGGGTCAGTGGGCAGTGTGTGTGGTCAATGGAGAGTGTGGGGGGTCAGTGGGCAGTGTGTGTGGTTAATGGAGAGTGTGGGGGGTCATTGGGCAGTGTGTGTGGTCAATGGAGAGTGTTGGGGGTCAGTGGGCAGTGTGTGTGGTTAATGGAGAGTGTGGGGGGTCAGTGGGCAGTGTGTGTGGTCAATGGAGGGTGTTGGGGGGTCAGTGGGCAGTGTGTGTGGTCAATGGAGAGTGTGGGGGGTCAGTGGGCAGTGTGTGTGGTAAATGGAGAGTGTGGAGGGTCAGTGGGCAGTGTGTGTGGTCAATGGAGAGTGTTGGGGGTCAGTGGGCAGTGTGTGTGATCAATGGAGATTGTTGGGGGGTCAGTGAGCAGTGCGTGTGGTCAATGGAGAGCCTTGGGGGGTCAGTGGGCAGTGTGCGTGGTCAATGGAGAGTGTTGGGGGTCAGTGGGCATTGTGTGTGGTCAATGGAGAGTGTGGGGGGACAGTGGGCAGTGAGTGTGGTCAATGCAGAGTGTTGGGTGGTCAGTGGGCAGTGTGTGTGGTCAATGGGGAGTGTGGGGGTTCAGTGGGCAGTGTGTGTGGTCAATGGAGATTCTTGGGGGGTCAGTGGGCAGTGTGTGTGGTCAATGGAGAGTGTTGGGGGTCAGTGGGCATTGTGTGTGGTCAATGGAGAGTGTGTGGCGTCAGTGGGCAGTGTGTGTGGTCAATGGAGAGTGTTCGGGGCCAGTGGGCAGTGTGTGTGGTCAATGGAGAGTGTTGGGGGTCAGAGGGCAGCGTGTGTGGTCAATGGAGAGTGTTGGGGGTCAGTGAGCAGTGTGTGTGGTCAATGGAGAGTGTGGGTGGTCAGTGGGCAGTGTGTGTGGTCAATGGAGAGTGTTGGGGCTCAGAGGGCAGTGTGTGTGGTCAATGGAGAGTGTTGGAGGTCAGTGAGCAGTGTGTGTGGTCAATGAAGAGTGTGGGGGGTCAGTGGGCAGTGTGTGTGGTCAATGGAGAGTGTTGGGGGTCAGAGGGCGGTGTGTGTGGTCAATGAAGAGTGTTGGGGGTCAGTGGGCAGTGTGTGTGGTCAATGGAGAGTGTTGGGGGTCAGTGGGCAGTGTGTGTGGTCAATGGAGTGTGTGGGGGTCAGTGGGCAGTGTGTGTGGCCAATGGAGAGTGTTGGGGGGTCAGTGGGCAGTGTGTGTTGTCAATGGAGAGTGTGGGGGGTCAGTGGGCAGTGTGTGTGGTCAATGGAGAGTGTTGGGGGTCAGAGGGCAGTGTGTGTGGTCAATGAAGAGTGTTGGGGGTCAGTGGGCAGTGTGTGTGGTCACTGGAGAGTGTTGGGGGTCAGTGGGCAGTGTGTGTGGTCAATGGAGAGTGTTGGGGGTCAGTGGGCAGTGTGTGTGGTCAATGGAGAGTGTTGGGGGGTCAGTAGGCAGTGTGTGTGGTCAATGGAGAGTGTTGGGGGTCAGTGGGCAGTTTGTGTGGTCAATGAAGAGTGTTGGGGGTCAGCGGGCAGTGTGTGTGGTCAATGGAGAGTGTTGGGGGTCAGTGGGCAGTGTGTGTGGTCAATGGAGAGTATTGGGGGTCAGTGAGCAGTGCGTGTGGTCAATGGAGAGTGTGGGGGGTCAGTGGGCAGTGTGTGTGGTCAATGGAGAGTGTGGGGGGGTCAGTGGGCTGTGTGTGTGGTCAATGGAGAGTGTCGGAGGGTCAGTGGGCAGTGTGTGTGGTCAATGGAGCGTGTGGGGGGTCAGTGGGCAGTGTGTGTGGTCAATGGAGAGTGTGGGTGGTCAGTGGGCAGTGTGTGTGGTCAATGGAGAGTGTTGGGGGGCAATGGGCAGTGTGTGTGGTCAATGGAGAGTGTTGGGGAGCAGTGGGCAGTGTGTGTGGTCAATGGAGAGTGTTGGGGGTCAGTGGGCAGTGTGTGTGGTCAATGGAGAGTGTTGGGGGGGTCAGTGGGCAGTGTGTGTTGTCAATGGAGAGTGTTGGGGGTCAGAGGGCAGTGTGTGTGGTCAATGGAGAGTGTTGGGGGGCAATGGGCAGTGTGTGTGGTCAATGGAGAGTGTTGGGGAGCAGTGGGCAGTGTGTGTGGTCAATGGAGAGTGTTGGGGGGGTCAGTGGGCAGTGTGTGTGGTCAATGGAGAGTGTGGGTGGTCAGTGGGCAGTGTGTCTGGTCAATGGAGAGTGTTGGGGGTCAGAGGGCAGTGTGTGTTGTCAATGGAGAGTGTGGGGGGTCAGAGGGCAGTGTGTGTGGTCAATGGAGAGTGTTGGGGGGTCAGTGAGCAGTATGTGTGGTCAATGGAGAGTGTTGGGGGGCAGTGGGCAGTGTGTGTGGTTAATGGAGAGTGTTGGGGGTCAGAGGGCAGTGTGTGTGGTCAATGGAGAGTGTTGGGGGTCAGTGAGCAGTGTGTGTGGTCAATGGAGCGTGTGGGGGGTCAGTGGGCAGTGTGTGTGGTCAATGGAGAGTGTGGGGGGGTCAGTGGGCAGTGTGTGTGGTCAATGGAGAGTGTTGGAGGGTCAGTGGGCAGTGCGTGTGGTCAATGGAGAGTGTGGGGGGGTCAGTGGGCAGTGCGCGTGGTCAATGGAGAGTGTTGGGAGGCAGTGGGCAGTGTGTGTGGTCAATGGAGAGTGTGGGGGGTCAGTGGGCAGTGTGTGGTCAATGGAGAGTGTTGGGGGGTCAGTGGGCAGTGTGTGTGGTCAATGGAGAGTGTTGGGGGGTCAGTGGGCAGCGTGTGTGTTCAATGGAGAGTGTTGGGGGCAGTGGGCAGTGTGTGTGGTCAATGGAGTGTGTTGGGGGTCAGTGGGCAGTGTGTGTGGTCAATGGAGAGTGTGGGGGGGTCAGTGGGCATTGTGTGTGGTCAATGGAGAGTGTTGGGGGTCACCGGGCAGTGTGTGGTCAATGGAGAGTGTGGAGGGTCAGTGGGCAGTGTGTGTGGTCAATGGAGAGTGTTGGGGGTCAGTGGGCAGTGTGTGTGGTCAATGGAGAGTGTGTGGTGTCAGTGGGCAGTGTGTGTGGTCAATGGAGAGTGTTGGGGGTCAGTGGGCAGTGTGTGTGGTCAATGGAGTGTGTTGGGGGTCAGTGAGCAGTGTGTGTGGTCAATGGAGAGTGTGGGGGGGTCAGTGGGCAGTGTGTGGTCAATGAAGAGTGTGGGGGGTCAGTGGGCAGTGTGTGTGGTCAATGGAGAGTGTGGGGGGTCAGTGGGCAGTGTGTGGTCAATGGAGAGTGTTGGGGGGTCAGTGGGCAGTGTGTGTGGTCAATGGAGAGTGTGGGGGTTCAGTGGGCAGTGTGTGGTCAATGAAGAGTGTGGGGGGTCAGTGGGCAGTGTGTGTGGTCAATGGAGAGTGTGGGGGGTCAGTGGGCAGTGTTTGTGGTCAATGGAGAGTGTGGGGGGTCAGTGGGCAGTGTGTGGTCAATGGAGAGTGTTGGGGGGTCAGTGGGCAGTGTGTGTGGTCAATGGAGAGTGTGGGGGTTCAGTGGGCAGTGTGTGGTCAATGAAGAGTGTGGGGGGTCAGTGGGCAGTGTGTGTGGTCAATGGAGAGTGTTGGGGGGTCAGTGGGCAGTGCGTGTGGTCAATGGAGAGTGTTGGGAGTCAGTGGGCAGCTTGTGTGGTCAATGGAGAGTGTGGGGGGTCAGTGGGCAGTGTGTGTGGTCAATGGAGAGTGTTGGGGGGTCAGTGGGCAGCGTGTGTGGTCAATGGAGAGTGTTGGGGGGCAGTGGGCAGTGTGTGTGGTCAATGGAGTGTGTTGGGGGTCAGTGGGCAGTGAGTGTGGTCAATGGAGAGTGTGTGGTGTCAGTGGGCAGTGTGTGTGGTCAATGGAGTGTGTTGGGGGTCTGTGAGCAGTGTGTGTGGTCAATGGAGAGTGTTGGGGGGTCAGTGGGCAGTGTGTGTGGTTAATGGAGAGTGCTGGAGGTCAGTGGGCAGTGTGTATGGTCAATGGAGCGTGTGGGGGGGTCAGTGGGCAGTGTGTGTGGTCAATGGAGAGTGTTGGGGGTCAGTGGGCAGTGTGTGTGGTCAATGTAGATGTTGGGGGTCAGTGGGCAGTGTGTATGGTCAATGGAGCGTGTGGGGGGGTCAGTGGGCAGTGTGTGTGGTTAATGGAGAGTGTTGGGGGTCAGTGGGCAGTGTGTGTGGTCAATGGAGCGTGTGGGGGGTCAGTGGGCAGTGTGTGTGGTTAATGGAGAGTGTGGGGCTTCAGTGGGCAGCGTGTGTGGTCAATGGAGAGTGTGGGGGGTCAGTGGGCAGTGTGTGTGGCCAATGGACAGTGTGGGGGGTCAGTGGGCAGTGTGTGGTCAATGGAGAGTGTTGGGGGGACAGTGGGCAGTGTGTGTGGTAAATGGAGAGTGTGGGGGGTCAGTGGGCAGTGTGCGTGGTCAATGGAGAGTGTTGGGGGTCAGTGGGCAGCGTGTGTGGTCAATGGAGAGTGTTGGGGGGTCAGTGGGCAGTGTGTGTGGTCAATGGAGAGTGTTGGTGGGTCAGTGGGCAGTGTGTGTGGTCAATGGAGAGTGTTGGGGGTCAGTGGGCAGTGTGTGTGGTCAATGGAGAGTGTT
Source organism: Scyliorhinus torazame (assembly GCF_047496885.1). Taxonomy (NCBI): domain Eukaryota; kingdom Metazoa; phylum Chordata; class Chondrichthyes; order Carcharhiniformes; family Scyliorhinidae; genus Scyliorhinus; species Scyliorhinus torazame. The sequence goes on along the minus strand of NC_092718.1, from coordinate 76,512,771 downwards.
GGGGGTCAGTGGGCAGTGTGTGTGGTCAATGGAGAGTGTTGGGGGTCAGTGAGCTGTGTGGGAGGTCAATGGAGAGTGTTGGGGGATCAGTGGGTCGTGTGTGTGGTCAATGGAGAGTGTTGGGTGTCAGTGAGCAGTGTGGGAGTTCAATGGAGAGTGTTGGGGGATCAGTGGGCAGTGTGTGTGGTCAATGGAGAGTGTTGGGGCTCAGTGGGCAGTGTGTGTGGTCAATGGAGAGTGTTGGGGGTCAGTGAGCAGTGTGGGAGGTCAATGGATAGTGTTGGGGGATCAGTGGGTCGTGTGTGTGGTCAATGGAGAGTGTTAGGTGTCAGTGAGCAGTGTTTGTGGTCAATGGAGAGTGTGGGGGGTCAGTGGGCAGTGTGTGTGGTCAATGGAAAGTGTGGGGTTCAGTGGGCAGTGTGTGTGGTCAATGGAGAGTGTTGGGGGTCAGTGGGCAGTGTGTGTGATCAATGGAGAGTGTTGGGGGGTCAGTGGGCAGTGTGTGTGATCAATGGAGAGTGTTGGGGGGTCAGTGGGCAGTGTGTGTGATCAATGGAGAGTGTTGGTGGGTAAGTGGGCAGTGTGTGTGGTCAATGGAGAGTGTTGGGGGGTCAGTGGGCAGTGTGTGTGGTCAATGGAGAGTGTTGGGGTCAGTGGGCAATGTGTGTGGTCAATGGAGAGTGTTGGGGGTCAGTGGGCAATGTGTGTGGTCAATGGAGAGTGTTGGGGGTCAGTGTGCACTGTGTGTGGTGAATGGAGAGTGTTGGGGGTCAGTGGGCAGTGTGTGTGGTCAATGGAGAGTGTTGGGGGTCAGTGAGCAGTGTGGGAGGTCAATGGAGAGTGTTGGGGGATCAGTGGATCGTGTGTGTGGTCAATGGAGAGTGTTGGGTGTCAGTGAGCATTGTGGGAGTTCAATGGAGAGTGTTGGGGGATCAGTGGGCAGTGTGTGTGGTCAATGGAGAGTGTTGGGGCTCAGTGGGCAGTGTGTGTGGTCAATGGAGAGTGTTGGGGGTCAGTGAGCAGTGTGGGAGGTCAATGGATAGTGTTGGGGGATCAGTGGGTCGTGTGTGTGGTCAATGGAGAGTGTTAGGTGTCAGTGAGCAGTGTTTGTGGTCAATGGAGAGTGTGGGGGGTCAGTGGGCAGTGTGTGTGGTCAATGGAAAGTGTGGGGTTCAGTGGGCAGTGTGTGTGGTCAATGGAGAGTGTTGGGGGTCAGTGGGCAGTGTGTGCGATCAATGGAGAGTGTTGGGGGGTCAGTGGGCAGTGTGTGTGATCAATGGAGAGTGTTGGTGGGTAAGTGGGCAGTGTGTGTGGTCAATGGAGAGTGTTGGGGGGTCAGTGGGCAGTGTGTGTGGTCAATGGAGAGTGTTGGGGTCAGTGGGCAATGTGTGTGGTCAATGGAGAGTGTTGGGGGTCAGTGGGCAATGTGTGTGGTCAATGGAGAGTGTTGGGGGTCAGTGTGCACTGTGTGTGGTGAATGGAGAGTGTTGGAGGATGAGTGGGCAGTGTGTGTGGTCAATGGAGAGTGTTGGGGGGTCAGTGGGCAGTGTGTGTGGTCAATGGAGAGTGTGGGGGGTCATTGGGCAGTGTCTGTGGTCAATGGAGAGTTTTGGGGGCAGTGGGCAGTGTGTGTCGTCAATGGAGAGTGTTGGGGGGCAGTCGGCAGTGTGTGTGATAAATGGAGAGTGTGGGGGGTCAGTGGGCAGTGTGTGTGGTCAATGGAGAGTGTTGGGGGCCAGTGGGCAGTGTGTGTGGTCAATGGAGAGTGTTGGGGGTCAGTGGGCAGTGTGTGTGGTCAATGGAGAGTGTTGGGGGTCAGTGGGCAGTGTGTGTGGTCAATGCAGAGTGTTGGGGGGTCAGTGGGCAGTGTGTGTGGTCAATAGAGTGTGTTGGGGGGCCAGTGGGCAGTGTGTGTGGTCAATGGAGAGTGTTGGGGGGTCAGTGGGCAATGTGTGTGGTCAATGGAGAGTGTTGGGGCTCAGTGGGCAGTGTGCGTGGGCAATGGAGAGTGTTGGGGGTCAGTGAGCAGTGTGTGTGGTCAATGGAGAGTGTTGTGGGTCAGTGGGCAGTGTGTGTGGTCAATAGAGAGTGTTGGGGGGTCAGTGGGCAATGTGTGTGGTCAATGGAGAGTGTTGGGGCTCAGTGGGCAGTGTGAGTGGTCAGTGGAGAGAGTTGGGTGTCAGTGGGTAGTGTGTGTGATCAATGGAGAGTGTTGGGGGGTCAGTGGGCAGTGTGTGTGGTCAAGGGAGAGTGTTGGGGGGTCAGTGGGCAGTGTGTGTGGTCAATGGAGAATGTGGGGTGTCAGTGGGCAGTGTGTGTGGTCAATGGAGAGTGTTGGGGGGTCAGTGGGCAGTGTGTGCGGTCAATGGAGAGTGTTGGGGGTTCAGTGGGCAGTGTGTGTGGTCAATGCAGAGTGTTGGGGGGTCAGTGGGCAGTGTGTGTGGTCAATGGAGAGTGTTGGGGGGTCAGTGGGCAGTGTGTGTGGTTAATGGAGAGTGTTGGGAGTCAGTGGGCAGTGTGTGTGGTCAATAGAGAGTGTTGTGGGGGTAAGTGGGCAGTGTGTGTGGTCAACGGAGAGTGTTGGGGTGTCAGTGGGCAGTGTGTGTGGTCAATGCAGAGTGTGGGGGGTCAGTGGGCAGTGTGTGTGGTCAATGGAGAGTGTGGGTGGTCAGTGGGCAGTGTATGTGGTCAATGGAGAGTGTGGGGGGTCAGTGGGCAGTGTGTGTGGTCAATGGAGAGTGTGGGTGTCCAGTGGGCAGTGTGTGTGTTCAATGGAGAGTGTTGGGGGTCAGTTGGCACTGTGTGCGGTCAATGGAGAGTGTTGGGGGGTCAGTGGGCAGTGCGTGTTGTAAATGGAGAGTGTGGGGGGGGGGTTAGTGGGCAGTGTGTTTGGTCAATGGAGAGTGTGGGGGGTCAGTGGGCAGTGTGTGTGGTCAATGGAGAGTATGGGGGTCAGTGAGCAGTGTGTGTGGTCAATGGAGAGTGTTGGGGTTCAGTGGGCAGTGTGTGTGGTCAATGGAGAGTGTTGGGGGGTCAGTGGGCAACATGTGTGGTCAATGGAGAGTGTTGAGGGTCAGTGGGCAGTATGTGTGGTCAATGGAGTGTGTTGGGGGTCAGTGGGCAGTGTGTGTGGTCAATGGAGAGTGTGGGGGGTCAGTGGGCAGTGTGTATAATCAATGGAGCGTGTGGGGGGGTCAGTGGGCAGTGTGTGTGGTTAATGGAGAGTGTTGGGTGTCAGTGGGCAGTGTGTGTGGTCAATGGAGAGTGTTGGGGGTCAGTGGGCAGTGTGTGTGGTTAATGGAGAGTGTGGGGGGTCAGTGGGCAGTGTGTGTGGTCAATGGAGGGTGTTAGGGGGTCAGTGGGCAGTGTGTGTGGTCAATGGAGAGTGTGGGGGGTCAGTGGGCAGTGTGTGTGGTAAATGGAGAGTGTGGAGGGTCAGTGGGCAGTGTGTGTGGTCAATGGAGAGTGTTGGGGGTCAGTGGGCAGTGTGTGTGATCAATGGAGATTGTTGGGGGGTCAGTGAGCAGTGCGTGTGGTCAATGGAGAGCCTTGGGGGGTCAGTGGGCAGTGTGCGTGGTCAATGGAGAGTGTTGGGGGTCAGTGGGCATTGTGTGTGGTCAATGGAGAGTGTGGGGGGACAGTGGGCAGTGAGTGTGGTCAATGGAGAGTGTTGGGTGGTCAGTGGGCAGTGTGTGTGGTCAATGGGGAGTGTGGGGGGTCAGTGGGCAGTGTGTGTGGTCAATGGAGATTCTTGGGGGGTCAGTGGGCAGTGTGTGTGGTCAATGGAGAGTGTTGGGGGTCAGTGGGCATTGTGTGTGGTCAATGGAGAGTGTGTGGCGTCAGTGGGCAGTGTGTGTGGTCAATGGAGAGTGTTCGGGGCCAGTGGGCAGTGTGTGTGGTCAATGGAGAGTGTTGGGGGTCAGAGGGCAGCGTGTGTGGTCAATGGAGAGTGTTGGGGGTCAGTGAGCAGTGTGTGTGGTCAATGGAGAGTGTGGGTGGTCAGTGGGCAGTGTGTGTGGTCAATGGAGAGTGTTGGGGCTCAGAGGGCAGTGTGTGTGGTCAATGGAGAGTGTTGGGGGTCAGTGAGCAGTGTGTGTGGTCAATGAAGAGTGTGGGGGGTCAGTGGGCAGTGTGTGTGGTCAATGGAGAGTGTTGGGGGTCAGAGGGCGGTGTGTGTGGTCAATGAAGAGTGTTGGGGGTCAGTGGGCAGTGTGTGTGGTCAATGGAGAGTGTTGGGGGTCAGTGGGCAGTGTGTGTGGTCAATGGAGTGTGTGGGGGTCAGTGGGCAGTGTGTGTGGCCAATGGAGAGTGTTGGGGGGTCAGTGGGCAGTGTGTGTTGTCAATGGAGAGTGTGGGGGGTCAGTGGGCAGTGTGTGTGGTCAATGGAGAGTGTTGGGGGTCAGAGGGCAGTGTGTGTGGTCAATGAAGAGTGTTGGGGGTCAGTGGGCAGTGTGTGTGGTCACTGGAGAGTGTTGGGGGTCAGTGGGCAGTGTGTGTGGTCAATGGAGAGTGTTGGGGGTCAGTGGGCAGTGTGTGTGGTCAATGGAGAGTGTTGGGGGGTCAGTGGGCAGTGTGTGTGGTCAATGGAGAGTGTTGGGGGTCAGTGGGCAGTTTGTGTGGTCAATGAAGAGTGTTGGGGGTCAGTGGGCAGTGTGTGTGGTCAATGGAGAGTGTTGGGGGTCAGTGGGCAGTGTGTGTGGTCAATGGAGAGTATTGGGGGTCAGTGAGCAGTGCGTGTGGTCAATGGAGAGTGTGGGGGGTCAGTGGGCAGTGTGTGTGGTCAATGGAGAGTGTGGGGGGGTCAGTGGGCTGTGTGTGTGGTCAATGGAGAGTGTCGGAGGGTCAGTGGGCAGTGTGTGTGGTCAATGGAGCATGTGGGGGGTCAGTGGGCAGTGTGTGTGGTCAATGGAGAGTGTGGTTGGTCAGTGGGCAGTGTGTGTGGTCAATGGAGAGTGTTGGGGGGCAATGGGCAGTGTGTGTGGTCAATGGAGAGTGTTGGGGAGCAGTGGGCAGTGTGTGTGGTCAATGGAGAGTGTTGGGGGTCAGTGGGCAGTGTGTGTGGTCAATGGAGAGTGTTGGGGGGGTCAGTGGGCAGTGTGTGTGGTCAATGGAGAGTGTGGGTGGTCAGTGGGCAGTGTGTCTGGTCAATGGAGAGTGTTGGGGGTCAGAGGGCAGTGTGTGTTGTCAATGGAGAGTGTGGGGGGTCAGAGGGCAGTGTGTGTGGTCAATGGAGAGTGTGGGGGGTCAGTGGGCAGTGTGTGTGGTCAATGGAGAGTGTGGGGGGGTCAGTGGGCAGTGTGTGTGGTCAATGGAGAGTGTTTGGGGTCAGTGGGCGGTGTGTGTGGTCAATGGAGAGTGTTGGGGGGTCAGTGGGCAGTGTGTGTGGTCAATGGAGAGTGTTGGGGGGTCAGTGGGCAGCGTGTGTGTTCAATGGAGAGTGTTGGGGGCAGTGGGCAGTGTGTGTGGTCAATGGAGTGTGTTGGGGGTCAGTGGGCAGTGTGTGTGGTCAATGGAGAGTGTGGGGGGTTCAGTGGGCATTGTGTGTGGTAAATGGAGAGTGTGGAGGGTCAGTGGGCAGTGTGTGTGGTCAATGGAGAGTGTTGGGGGTCACCGGGCAGTGTGTGGTCAATGGAGAGTGTGGAGGGTCAGTGGGCAGTGTGTGTGGTCAATGGAGAGTGTTGGGGGTCAGTGGGCAGTGTGTGTGGTCAATGGAGTGTGTTGGGGGTCAGTGAGCAGTGTGCGTGTTCAATGGAGAGTGTTGGGGGTCAGTGGGCAGTGTGTATGGTCAATGGAGCGTGTGGGGGGGTCAGTGGGCAGTGTGTGGTCAATGAAGAGTGTGGGGGGTCAGTGGGCAGTGTGTGTGGTCAATGGAGAGTGTGGGGGGTCAGTGGGCAGTGTTTGTGGTCAATGGAGAGTGTGGGGGGTCAGTGGGCAGTGTGTGGTCAATGGAGAGTGTTGGGGGGTCAGTGGGCAGTGTGTGTGGTCAATGGAGAGTGTGGGGGGTCAGTGGGCAGTGTGTGGTCAATGAAGAGTGTGGGGGGTCAGTGGGCAGTGTGTGTGGTCAATGGAGAGTGTTGGGGGGTCAGTGGGCAGTGCGTGTGGTCAATGGAGAGTGTTGGGAGTCAGTGGGCAGCTTGTGTGGTCAATGGAGAGTGTGGGGGGTCAGTGGGCAGTGTGTGTGGTCAATGGAGAGTGTTGGGGGGTCAGTGGGCAGCGTGTGTGGTCAATGGAGAGTGTTGGGGGGCAGTGGGCAGTGTGTGTGGTCAATGGAGTGTGTTGGGGGTCAGTGGGCAGTGAGTGTGGTCAATGGAGAGTGTGTGGTGTCAGTGGGCAGTGTGTGTGGTCAATGGAGTGTGTTGGGGGTCTGTGAGCAGTGTGTGTGGTCAATGGAGAGTGTTGGGGGGTCAGTGGGCAGTGTGTGTGGTTAATGGAGAGTGCTGGAGGTCAGTGGGCAGTGTGTATGGTCAATGGAGCGTGTGGGGGGGGGTCAGTGGGCAGTGTGTGTGGTCAATGGAGAGTGTTGGGGGTCAGTGGGCAGTGTGTGTGGTCAATGTAGATGTTGGGGGTCAGTGGGCAGTGTGTATGGTCAATGGAGCGTGTGGGGGGGTCAGTGGGCAGTGTGTGTGGTTAATGGAGAGTGTTGGGGGTCAGTGGGCAGTGTGTGTGGTCAATGGAGCGTGTGGGGGGGTCAGTGGGCAGTGTGTGTGGTTAATGGAGAGTGTGGGGCTTCAGTGGGCAGCGTGTGTGGTCAATGGAGAGTGTGGGGGGTCAGTGGGCAGTGTGTGTGGCCAATGGACAGTGTGGGGGGTCAGTGGGCAGTGTGTGGTCAATGGAGAGTGTTGGGGGGACAGTGGGCAGTGTGTGTGGTAAATGGAGAGTGTGGGGGGTCAGTGGGCAGTGTGCGTGGTCAATGGAGAGTGTTGGGGGTCAGTGGGCAGCGTGTGTGGTCAATGGAGAGTGTTGGGGGGTCAGTGGGCAGTGTGTGTGGTCAATGGAGAGTGTTGGTGGGTCAGTGGGCAGTGTGTGTGGTCAATGGAGAGTGTTGGGGGTCAGTGGGCAGTGTGTGTGGTCAATGGAGAGTGTTGGGGGTCAGTGGGCAGTGTGTGTGGTCAATGGAGAGTGTTGGGGGTCAGTGAGCTGTGTGGGAGGTCAATGGAGAGTGTTGGGGGATCAGTGGGTCGTGTGTGTGGTCAATGGAGAGTGTTGGGTGTCAGTGAGCAGTGTGGGAGTTCAATGGAGAGTGTTGGGGGATCAGTGGGCAGTGTGTGTGGTCAATGGAGAGTGTTGGGGCTCAGTGGGCAGTGTGTGTGGTCAATGGAGAGTGTTGGGGGTCAGTGAGCAGTGTGGGAGGTCAATGGAGAGTGTTGGGGGATCAGTGGGTCGTGTGTGTGGTCAATGGAGAGTGTTGGGTGTCAGTGAGCAGTGTTCGTGGTCAATGGAGAGTGTGGGGGGTCAGTGGGCAGTGTGTGTGGTCAATGGAGAGTGTTGGGGGGCAGTGGGCAGTGTGTGTGGTCAATGGAGAGTGTAGGGGGTCAGTGGGCAGTGTGTGTGGTCAATGGAGAGTGTTGGGGTGTCAGTGGGCAGTGTGTGTGGTCAATGGAGAGTGTTGGGGATCAGTGGGCAGTGTGTGTGGTCAATGGAGAGTGTTGGGGTCAGTGGGCAGTGTGTGTGGTCAATGGAGAGTGTTGGGGGTCAGTGAGCAGTGTGGGAGGTCAATGGAGAGTGTTGGGGGATCAGTGGATCGTGTGTGTGGTCAATGGAGAGTGTTGGGTGTCAGTGAGCATTGTGGGAGTTCAATGGAGAGTGTTGGGGGATCAGTGGGCAGTGTGTGTGGTCAATGGAGAGTGTTGGGGCTCAGTGGGCAGTGTGTGTGGTCAATGGAGAGTGTTGGGGGTCAGTCAGCAGTGTGGGAGGTCAATGGATAGTGTTGGGGGATCAGTGGGTCGTGTGTGTGGTCAATGGAGAGTGTTAGGTGTCAGTGAGCAGTGTTTGTGGTCAATGGAGAGTGTGGGGGGTCAGTGGGCAGTGTGTGTGGTCAATGGAGAGTGTTGGGGGTCAGTGGGCAGTGTGTGTGGTCAATGGAGAGTGTGGGGGGTCAGTGGGCAGTGTGTGTGGTCAATGGAGAGTGTTGGGGCTCAGTGGGCAGTGTTTGTGGTCAATGGAATGTGGGGTGTCAGTGGGCAGTGTGTGTGGTCAATGGAGAGTGTTGGGGGTCAGTGGGCAGTGTGTGTGGTCAATGGAGAGTGTGGGGGGTCAGTGGGCAGTGTGTGTGGTCAATGGAAAGTGTTGGGGTGTCAGTGGGCAGTGTGTGTGGTCAATGGAGAGTGTTGGGGGGTCAGTGGGCCGTGTTTGTGGTCAATGGATAGTGTGGGGCGTCAGTGGGCATTGTGTGTGGTCAATGGAGAGTGTGGCGGGTCAGTGGGCAGTGTGTCTGGTCAATGGAGAGTGTGGGGGGTCAGTGGGCAGTGTGTGTGGTCAATGGATAGTGTGGGGGTCAGTGGGCAGTGTGTGTGGTCAATGGAGAGTGTGGCGGGTCAGTGGGCAGTGTGTGTGGTCAATGGAGAGTGTTGGAGGATGAGTGGGCAGTGTGTGTGGTCAATGGAGAGTGTTGGGGGGTCAGTGGGCAGTGTGTGTAGTCAATGCAGAGCGTTGGGGTCAGTGTGCTGTGTGTGTGGTCAATGGAAAGTGTGGGGTTCAGTGGGCAGTGTGTGTGGTCAATGGAGAGTGTTGGGGGTCAGTGGGCAGTGTGTGTGATCAATGGAGAGTGTTGGGGGGTCAGTGGGCAGTGTGTGTGATCAATGGAGAGTGTTGGTGGGTAAGTGGGCAGTGTGTGTGGTCAATGGAGAGTGTTGGGGGGTCAGTGGGCAGTGTGTGTGGTCAATGGAGAGTGTTGGGGTCAGTGGGCAATGTGTGTGGTCAATGGAGAGTGTTGGGGGTCAGTGGGCAATGTCTGTGGTCAATGGAGAGTGTTGGGGGTCAGTGTGCACTGTGTGTGGTGAATGGAGAGTGTTGGAGGATGAGTGGGCAGTGTGTGTGGTCAATGGAGAGTGTTGGGGGGTCAGTGGGCAGTGTGTGTGGTCAATGGAGAGTGTGGGGGGTCAGTGGGCAGTGTCTGTGGTCAATGGAGAGTGTTGGGGGCAGTGGGCAGTGTGTGTCGTCAATGGAGAGTGTTGGGGGGCAGTCGGCAGTGTGTGTGATAAATGGAGAGTGTGGGGGGTCAGTGGGCAGTGTGTGTGGTCAATGGAGAGTGTTGGGGGCCAGTGGGCAGTGTGTGTGGTCAATGGAGAGTGTTGGGGGTCAGTGGGCAGTGTGTGTGGTCAATGGAGAGTGTTGGGGGTCAGTGGGCAGTGTGTGTGGTCAATGCAGAGTGTTGGGGGGTCAGTGGGCAGTGTGTGTGGTCAATAGAGTGTGTTGGGGGGCCAGTGGGCAGTGTGTGTGGTCAATGGAGAGTGTTGGGGGGTCAGTGGGCAATGTGTGTGGTCAATGGAGAGTGTTGGGGCTCAGTGGGCAGTGTGCGTGGGCAATGGAGAGTGTTGGGGGTCAGTGAGCAGTGTGTGTGGTCAATGGAGAGTGTTGTGGGTCAGTGGGCAGTGTGTGTGGTCAATAGAGAGTGTTGGGGGGTCAGTGGGCAATGTGTGTGGTCAATGGAGAGTGTTGGGGCTCAGTGGGCAGTGTGTGTGGTCAGTGGAGAGAGTTGGGGGTCAGTGGGTAGTGTGTGTGATCAATGGAGAGTGTTGGGGGTTCAGTGGGCAGTGTGTGTGGTCAAGGGAGAGTGTTGGGGGGTCAGTGGGCAGTGTGTGTGGTCAATGGAGAATGTGGGGTGTCAGTGGGCAGTGTGTGTGGTCAATGGAGAGTGTTGGGGGGTCAGTGGGCAGTGTGTGCGGTCAATGGAGAGTGTTGGGGGTTCAGTGGGCAGTGTGTGTGGTCAATGCAGAGTGTTGGGGGGTCAGTGGGCAGTGTGTGTGGTCAATGGAGAGTGTTCGGGGGTCAGTGGGCAGTGTGTGTGGTTAATGGAGAGTGTTGGGAGTCAGTGGGCAGTGTGTGTGGTCAATAGAGAGTGTTGTGGGGGTAAGTGGGCAGTGTGTGTGGTCAACAGAGAGTGTTGGGGTGTCAGTGGGCAGTGTGTGTGGTCAATGCAGAGTGTGGGGGGTCAGTGGGCAGTGTGTGTGGTCAATGGAGAGTGTGGGTGGTCAGTGGGCCGTGTGTGTGGTCAATGGAGAGTGTGGGGGGTCAGTGGGCAGTGTGTGTGGTCAATGGAGAGTGTGGGTGTCCAGTGGGCAGTGTGTGTGTTCAATGGAGAGTGTTGGGGGTCAGTTGGCACTGTGTGCGGTCAATGGAGAGTGTTGGGGGGTCAGTGGGCAGTGCGTGTTGTAAATGGAGAGTGTGGGGGGGGGGTTAGTGGGCAGTGTGTTTGGTCAATGGAGAGTGTGGGGGGTCAGTGGGCAGTGTGTGGTCAATGGAGAGTGTTGGGGGGTCAGTGGGCAGTGTGTGTGGTCAATGGAGAGTATGGCGGTCAGTGAGCAGTGTGTGTGGTCAATGGAGAGTGTTGGGGTTCAGTGGGCAGTGTGTGTGGTCAATGGAGAGTGTTGGGGGGTCAGTGGGCAACATGTGTGGTCAATGGAGAGTGTTGAGGGTCAGTGGGCAGTGTGTGTGGTCAATGGAGAGTGTTGGGGGTCAGTGGGCAGTGTGTGTGATCAATGGAGATTGTTGGGGGGTCAGTGAGCAGTGCGTGTGGTCAATGGAGAGCCTTGGGGGGTCAGTGGGCAGTGTGCGTGGTCAATGGAGAGTGTTGGGGGTCAGTGGGCATTGTGTGTGGTCAATGGAGAGTGTGGGGGGACAGTGGGCAGTGAGTGTGGTCAATGGAGAGTGTTGGGTGGTCAGTGGGCAGTGTGTGTGGTCAATGGGGAGTGTGGGGGGTCAGTGGGCAGTGTGTGTGGTCAATGGAGATTCTTGGGGGGTCAGTGGGCAGTGTGTGTGGTCAATGGAGAGTGTTGGGGGTCAGTGGGCATTGTGTGTGGTCAATGGAGAGTGTGTGGCGTCAGTGGGCAGTGTGTGTGGTCAATGGAGAGTGTTCGGGGCCAGTGGGCAGTGTGTGTGGTCAATGGAGAGTGTTGGGGGTCAGAGGGCAGCGTGTGTGGTCAATGGAGAGTGTTGGGGGTCAGTGAGCAGTGTGTGTGGTCAATGGAGAGTGTGGGTGGTCAGTGGGCAGTGTGTGTGGTCAATGGAGAGTGTTGGGGCTCAGAGGGCAGTGTGTGTGGTCAATGGAGAGTGTTGGAGGTCAGTGAGCAGTGTGTGTGGTCAATGAAGAGTGTGGGGGGTCAGTGGGCAGTGTGTGTGGTCAATGGAGAGTGTTGGGGGTCAGAGGGCGGTGTGTGTGGTCAATGAAGAGTGTTGGGGGTCAGTGGGCAGTGTGTGTGGTCAATGGAGAGTGTTGGGGGTCAGTGGGCAGTGTGTGTGGTCAATGGAGTGTGTGGGGGTCAGTGGGCAGTGTGTGTGGCCAATGGAGAGTGTTGGGGGGTCAGTGGGCAGTGTGTGTAGTCAATGGAGAGTGTGGGGGTCAGTGGGCAGTGTGTGTGGTCAATGGAGAGTGTTGGGGGTCAGAGGGCAGTGTGTGTGGTCAATGAAGAGTGTTGGGGGTCAGTGGGCAGTGTGTGTGGTCACTGGAGAGTGTTGGGGGTCAGTGGGCAGTGTGTGTGGTCAATGGAGAGTGTTGGGGGTCAGTGGGCAGTGTGTGTGGTCAATGGAGAGTGTTGGGGGGTCAGTGGGCAGTGTGTGTGGTCAATGGAGAGTGTTGGGGTCAGTGGGCAGTTTGTGTGGTCAATGAAGAGTGTTGGGGGTCAGTGGGCAGTGTGTGTGGTCAATGGAGAGTATTGGGGGTCAGTGAGCAGTGCGTGTGGTCAATGGAGAGTGTGGGGGGTCAGTGGGCAGTGTGTGTGGTCAATGGAGAGTGTGGGGGGGTCAGTGGGCTGTGTGTGTGGTCAATGGAGAGTGTCGGAGGGTCAGTGGGCAGTGTGTGTGGTCAATGGAGCGTGTGGGGGGTCAGTGGGCAGTGTGTGTGGTCAATGGAGAGTGTGGGTGGTCAGTGGGCAGTGTGTGTGGTCAATGGAGAGTGTTGGGGGGCAATGGGCAGTGTGTGTGGTCAATGGAGAGTGTTGGGGAGCAGTGGGCAGTGTGTGTGGTCAATGGAGAGTGTTGGGGGTCAGTGGGCAGTGTGTGTGGTCAATGGAGAGTGTTGGGGGGGTCAGTGGGCAGTGTGTGTGGTCAATGGAGAGTGTGGGTGGTCAGTGGGCAGTGTGTCTGGTCAATGGAGAGTGTTGGGGGTCAGAGGGCAGTGTGTGTTGTCAATGGAGAGTGTGGGGGGTCAGAGGGCAGTGTGTGTGGTCAATGGAGAGTGTTGGGGGGTCAGTGAGCAGTATGTGTGGTCAATGGAGAGTGTTGGGGGCAGTGGGCAGTGTGTGTGGTTAATGGAGAGTGTTGGGGGTCAGAGGGCAGTGTGTGTGGTCAATGGAGAGTGTTGGGGGTCAGTGAGCAGTGTGTGTGGTCAATGGAGAGTGTTGGGGGGTCAGTGGGCAGTGTGTGTGGTCAATGGAGCGTGTGGGGGGTCAGTGGGCAGTGTGTGTGGTCAATGGAGAGTGTTGGAGGGTCAGTGGGCAGTGCGTGTGGTCAATGGAGAGTGTGGGGGGGTCAGTGGGCAGTGCGCGTGGTCAATGGAGAGTGTTGGGAGGCAGTGGGCAGTGTGTGTGGTCAATGGAGAGTGTGGGGGGTCAGTGGGCAGTGTGTGGTCAATGGAGAGTGTTGGGGGGTCAGTGGGCAGTGTGTGTGGTCAATGGAGAGTGTTGGGGGGTCAGTGGGCAGCGTGTGTGTTCAATGGAGAGTGTTGGGGGCAGTGGGCAGTGTGTGTGGTCAATGGAGTGTGTTGGGGGTCAGTGGGCAGTGTGTGTGGTCAATGGAGAGTGTGGGGGGGTCAGTGGGCATTGTGTGTGGTCAATGGAGAGTGTTGGGGGTCACCGGGCAGTGTGTGGTCAATGGAGAGTGTGGAGGGTCAGTGGGCAGTGTGTGTGGTCAATGGAGAGTGTTGGGGGTCAGTGGGCAGTGTGTGTGGTCAATGGAGAGTGTTGGGGGTCAGTGGGCAGTGTGTGTGGCCAATGGAGAGTGTTGGGGGTCAGTGAGCAGTGTGCGTGTTCAATGGAGAGTGTTGGGGGTCAGTGGGCAGTGTGTATGGTCAATGGAGCGTGTGGGGGGGTCAGTGAGCAGTGTGTGTGGTCAATGGAGAGTGTTGGGGGTCAGTGGGCAGTGTGTGTGGTCAATGGAGTGTGTTGGGGGTCAGTGAGCAGTGTGCGTGTTCAATGGAGAGTGTTGGGGGTCAGTGGGCAGTGTGTATGGTCAATGGAGCGTGTGGGGGGGTCAGTGGGCAGTGTGTGTGGTCAATGGAGAGTGTGGGGGGGTCAGTGGGCAGTGTGTGGTCAATGAAGAGTGTGGGGGGTCAGTGGGCAGTGTGTGTGGTCAATGGAGAGTGTGGGGGTTCAGTGGGCAGTGTTTGTGGTCAATGAAGAGTGTTGGGGGTCAGTGGGCAGTGTGTGTGGTCAATGGAGAGTGTTGGGGGGTCAGTGGGCAGTGTGTGGTCAATGGAGAGTGTTGGGGGGTCAGTGGGCAGTGTGTGGTCAATGGAGAGTGTTGGGGGGTCAGTGGGCAGTGTGTGGTCAATGAAGAGTGTGGGGGGTCAGTGGGCAGTGTGTGTGGTCAATGGAGAGTGTTGGGGGGTCAGTGGGCAGTGTGTGGTCAATGAAGAGTGTGGGGGGTCAGTGGGCAGTGTGTGTGGTCAATGGAGAGTGTTGGGGGGTCAGTGGGCAGTGCGTGTGGTCAATGGAGAGTGTTGGGAGTCAGTGGGCAGCTTGTGTGGTCAATGGAGAGTGTGGGGGGTCAGTGGGCAGTGTGTGTGGTCAATGGAGGGTGTTGGGGGGTCAGTGGGCAGCGTGTGTGGTCAATGGAGAGTGTTGGGGGGCAGTGGGCAGTGTGTGTGGTCAATGGAGTGTGTTGGGGGTCAGTGGGCAGTGAGTGTGGTCAATGGAGAGTGTGTGGTGTCAGTGGGCAGTGTGTGTGGTCAATGGAGTGTGTTGGGGGTCTGTGAGCAGTGTGTGTGGTCAATGGAGAGTGTTGGGGGGTCAGTGGGCAGTGTGTGTGGTTAATGGAGAGTGCTGGAGGTCAGTGGGCAGTGTGTATGGTCAATGGAGCGTGTGGGGGGGTCAGTGGGCAGTGTGTGTGGTCAATGGAGAGTGTTGGGGGTCAGTGGGCAGTGTGTGTGGTCAATGTAGATGTTGGGGGTCAGTGGGCAGTGTGTATGGTCAATGGAGCGTGTGGGGGGGTCAGTGGGCAGTGTGTGTGGTTAATGGAGAGTGTTGGGGGTCAGTGGGCAGTGTGTGTGGTCAATGGAGCGTGTGGGGAGGTCAGTGGGCAGTGTGTGTGGTTAATGGAGAGTGTGGGGCTTCAGTGGGCAGCGTGTGTGGTCAATGGAGAGTGTGGGGGGTCAGTGGGCAGTGTGTGTGGCCAATGGACAGTGTGGGGGGTCAGTGGGCAGTGTGTGGTCAATGATGAGTGTTGGGGGGACAGTGGGCAGTGTGTGTGGTAAATGGAGAGTGTGGGGGGTCAGTGGGCAGTGTGCGTGGTCAATGGAGAGTGTTGGGGGTCAGTGGGCAGCGTGTGTGGTCAATGGAGAGTGTTGGGGGGTCAGTGGGCAGTGTGTGTGGTCAATGGAGAGTGTTGGTGGGTCAGTGGGCAGTGTGTGTGGTCAATGGAGAGTGTTGGGGGTCAGTGGGCAGTGTGTGTGGTCAATGGAGAGTGTTGGGGGTCAGTGGGCAGTGTGTGTGGTCAATGGAGAGTGTTGGGGGTCAGTGAGCTGTGTGGGAGGTCAATGGAGAGTGTTGGGGGATCAGTGGGTCGTGTGTGTGGTCAATGGAGAGTGTTGGGTGTCAGTGAGCAGTGTGGGAGTTCAATGGAGAGTGTTGGGGGATCAGTGGGCAGTGTGTGTGGTCAATGGAGAGTGTTGGGGCTCAGTGGGCAGTGTGTGTGGTCAATGGAGAGTGTTGGGGGTCAGTGAGCAGTGTGGGAGGTCAATGGATAGTGTTGGGGGATCAGTGGGTCGTGTGTGTGGTCAATGGAGAGTGTTAGGTGTCAGTGAGCAGTGTTTGTGGTCAATGGAGAGTGTGGGGGGTCAGTGGGCAGTGTGTGTGGTCAATGGAAAGTGTGGGGTTCAGTGGGCAGTGTGTGTGGTCAATGGAGAGTGTTGGGGGTCAGTGGGCAGTGTGTGTGATCAATGGAGAGTGTTGGGGGGTCAGTGGGCAGTGTGTGTGATCAATGGAGAGTGTTGGTGGGTAAGTGGGCAGTGTGTGTGGTCAATGGAGAGTGTTGGGGGGTCAGTGGGCAGTGTGTGTGATCAATGGAGAGTGTTGGGGTCAGTGGGCAATGTGTGTGGTCAATGGAGAGTGTTGGGGGTCAGTGGGCAATGTGTGTGGTCAATGGAGAGTGTTGGGGGTCAGTGTGCACTGTGTGTGGTGAATGGAGAGTGTTGGGGGTCAGTGGGCAGTGTGTGTGGTCAATGGAGAGTGTTGGGGGTCAGTGAGCAGTCTGGGAGGTCAATGGAGAGTGTTGGGGGATCAGTGGATCGTGTGTGTGGTCAATGGAGAGTGTTGGGTGTCAGTGAGCATTGTGGGAGTTCAATGGAGAGTGTTGGGGGATCAGTGGGCAGTGTGTGTGGTCAATGGAGAGTGTTGGGGCTCAGTGGGCAGTGTGTGTGGTCAATGGAGAGTGTTGGGGGTCAGTGAGCAGTGTGGGAGGTCAATGGATAGTGTTGGGGGATCAGTGGGTCGTGTGTGTGGTCAATGCAGAGTGTTAGGTGTCAGTGAGCAGTGTTTGTGGTCAATGGAGAGTGTGGGGGGTCAGTGGGCAGTGTGTGTGGTCAATGGAAAGTGTGGGGTTCAGTGGGCAGTGTGTGTGGTCAATGGAGAGTGTTGGGGGTCAGTGGGCAGTGTGTGTGATCAATGGAGAGTGTTGGGGGGTCAGTGGGCAGTGTGTGTGATCAATGGAGAGTGTTGGTGGGTAAGTGGGCAGTGTGTGTGGTCAATGGAGAGTGTTGGGGGGTCAGTGGGCAGTGTGTGTGGTCAATGGAGAGTGTTGGGGTCAGTGGGCAATGTGTGTGGTCAATGGAGAGTGTTGGGGGTCAGTGGGCAATGTGTGTGGTCAATGGAGAGTGTTGGGGGTCAGTGTGCACTGTGTGTGGTGAATGGAGAGTGTTGGAGGATGAGTGGGCAGTGTGTGTGGTCAATGGAGAGTGTTGGGGGGTCAGTGGGCAGTGTGTGTGGTCAATGGAGAGTGTGGGGGGTCAGTGGGCAGTGTCTGTGGTCAATGGAGAGTGTTGGGGGCAGTGGGCAGTGTGTGTCGTCAATGGAGAGTGTTGGGGGGCAGTCGGCAGTATGTGTGATAAATTGAGAGTGTGGGGGGTCAGTGGGCAGTGTGTGTGGTCAATGGAGAGTGCTGGAGGTCAGTGGGCAGTGTGTATGGTCAATGGAGCGTGTGGGGGGGTCAGTGGGCAGTGTGTGTGGTCAATGGAGAGTGTTGGGGGTCAGTGGGCAGTGTGTGTGGTCAATGTAGATGTTGGGGGTCAGTGGGCAGTGTGTATGGTCAATGGAGCGTGTGGGGGGGTCAGTGGGCAGTGTGTGTGGTTAATGGAGAGTGTTGGGGGTCAGTGGGCAGTGTGTGTGGTCAATGGAGCGTGTGGGGAGGTCAGTGGGCAGTGTGTGTGGTTAATGGAGAGTGTGGGGCTTCAGTGGGCAGCGTGTGTGGTCAATGGAGAGTGTGGGGGGTCAGTGGGCAGTGTGTGTGGCCAATGGACAGTGTGGGGGGTCAGTGGGCAGTGTGTGGTCAATGATGAGTGTTGGGGGGACAGTGGGCAGTGTGTGTGGTAAATGGAGAGTGTGGGGGGTCAGTGGGCAGTGTGCGTGGTCAATGGAGAGTGTTGGGGGTCAGTGGGCAGCGTGTGTGGTCAATGGAGAGTGTTGGGGGGTCAGTGGGCAGTGTGTGTGGTCAATGGAGAGTGTTGGTGGGTCAGTGGGCAGTGTGTGTGGTCAATGGAGAGTGTTGGGGGTCAGTGGGCAGTGTGTGTGGTCAATGGAGAGTGTTGGGGGTCAGTGGGCAGTGTGTGTGGTCAATGGAGAGTGTTGGGGGTCAGTGAGCTGTGTGGGAGGTCAATGGAGAGTGTTGGGGGATCAGTGGGTCGTGTGTGTGGTCAATGGAGAGTGTTGGGTGTCAGTGAGCAGTGTGGGAGTTCAATGGAGAGTGTTGGGGGATCAGTGGGCAGTGTGTGTGGTCAATGGAGAGTGTTGGGGCTCAGTGGGCAGTGTGTGTGGTCAATGGAGAGTGTTGGGGGTCAGTGAGCAGTGTGGGAGGTCAATGGATAGTGTTGGGGGATCAGTGGGTCGTGTGTGTGGTCAATGGAGAGTGTTAGGTGTCAGTGAGCAGTGTTTGTGGTCAATGGAGAGTGTGGGGGGTCAGTGGGCAGTGTGTGTGGTCAATGGAAAGTGTGGGGTTCAGTGGGCAGTGTGTGTGGTCAATGGAGAGTGTTGGGGGTCAGTGGGCAGTGTGTGTGATCAATGGAGAGTGTTGGGGGGTCAGTGGGCAGTGTGTGTGATCAATGGAGAGTGTTGGTGGGTAAGTGGGCAGTGTGTGTGGTCAATGGAGAGTGTTGGGGGGTCAGTGGGCAGTGTGTGTGATCAATGGAGAGTGTTGGGGTCAGTGGGCAATGTGTGTGGTCAATGGAGAGTGTTGGGGGTCAGTGGGCAATGTGTGTGGTCAATGGAGAGTGTTGGGGGTCAGTGTGCACTGTGTGTGGTGAATGGAGAGTGTTGGGGGTCAGTGGGCAGTGTGTGTGGTCAATGGAGAGTGTTGGGGGTCAGTGAGCAGTCTGGGAGGTCAATGGAGAGTGTTGGGGGATCAGTGGATCGTGTGTGTGGTCAATGGAGAGTGTTGGGTGTCAGTGAGCATTGTGGGAGTTCAATGGAGAGTGTTGGGGGATCAGTGGGCAGTGTGTGTGGTCAATGGAGAGTGTTGGGGCTCAGTGGGCAGTGTGTGTGGTCAATGGAGAGTGTTGGGGGTCAGTGAGCAGTGTGGGAGGTCAATGGATAGTGTTGGGGGATCAGTGGGTCGTGTGTGTGGTCAATGCAGAGTGTTAGGTGTCAGTGAGCAGTGTTTGTGGTCAATGGAGAGTGTGGGGGGTCAGTGGGCAGTGTGTGTGGTCAATGGAAAGTGTGGGGTTCAGTGGGCAGTGTGTGTGGTCAATGGAGAGTGTTGGGGGTCAGTGGGCAGTGTGTGTGATCAATGGAGAGTGTTGGGGGGTCAGTGGGCAGTGTGTGTGATCAATGGAGAGTGTTGGTGGGTAAGTGGGCAGTGTGTGTGGTCAATGGAGAGTGTTGGGGGGTCAGTGGGCAGTGTGTGTGGTCAATGGAGAGTGTTGGGGTCAGTGGGCAATGTGTGTGGTCAATGGAGAGTGTTGGGGGTCAGTGGGCAATGTGTGTGGTCAATGGAGAGTGTTGGGGGTCAGTGTGCACTGTGTGTGGTGAATGGAGAGTGTTGGAGGATGAGTGGGCAGTGTGTGTGGTCAATGGAGAGTGTTGGGGGGTCAGTGGGCAGTGTGTGTGGTCAATGGAGAGTGTGGGGGGTCAGTGGGCAGTGTCTGTGGTCAATGGAGAGTGTTGGGGGCAGTGGGCAGTGTGTGTCGTCAATGGAGAGTGTTGGGGGGCAGTCGGCAGTATGTGTGATAAATTGAGAGTGTGGGGGGTCAGTGGGCAGTGTGTGTGGTCAATGGAGAGTGTTGGGGGCCAGTGGGCAGTGTGTGTGGTCAATGGAGAGTGTTGGGGGTCAGTGGGCAGTGTGTGTGGTCAATGGAGAGTGTTGGGGGTCAGTGGGCAGTGTGTGTGGTCAATGCAGAGTGTTGGGGGGTCAGTGGGCAGTGTGTGTGGTCAATAGAGTGTGTTGGGGGGCCAGTGGGCAATGTGTGTGGTCAATGGAGAGTGTTGGGGCTCAGTGGGCAGTGTGTGTGGTCAGTGGAGAGAGTTGGGGGTCAGTGGGTAGTGTGTGTGATCAATGGAGAGTGTTGGGGGGTCAGTGGGCAGTGTGTGTGGTCAAGGGAGAGTGTTGGGGGGTCAGTGGGCAGTGTGTGTGGTCAATGGAGAATGTGGGGTGTCAGTGGGCAGTGTGTGTGGTCAATGGAGAGTGTTGGGGGGTCAGTGGGCAGTGTGTGCGGTCAATGGAGAGTGTTGGGGGTTCAGTGGGCAGTGTGTGTGGTCAATGCAGAGTGTTGGGGGGTCAGTGGGCAGTGTGTGTGGTCAATGGAGAGTGTTGGGGGGTCAGTGGGCAGTGTGTGTGGTTAATGGAGAGTGTTGGGAGTCAGTGGGCAGTGTGTGTGGTCAATAGAGAGTGTTGTGGGGGTAAGTGGGCAGTGTGTGTGGTCAACGGAGAGTGTTGGGGTGTCAGTGGGCAGTGTGTGTGGTCAATGCAGAGTGTGGGGGGTCAGTGGGCAGTGTGTGTGGTCAATGGAGAGTGTGGGTGGTCAGTGGGCAGTGTATGTGGTCAATGGAGAGTGTGGGGGGTCAGTGGGCAGTGTGTGTGGTCAATGGAGAGTGTGGGTGTCCAGTGGGCAGTGTGTGTGTTCAATGGAGAGTGTTGGGGGTCAGTTGGCACTGTGTGCGGTCAATGGAGAGTGTTGGGGGGTCAGTGGGCAGTGCGTGTTGTAAATGGAGAGTGTGGGGGGGGGGTTAGTGGGCAGTGTGTTTGGTCAATGGAGAGTGTGGGGGGTCAGTGGGCAGTGTGTGGTCAATGGAGAGTGTTGGGGGGTCAGTGGGCAGTGTGTGTGGTCAATGGAGAGTATGGGGGTCAGTGAGCAGTGTGTGTGGTCAATGGAGAGTGTTGGGGTTCAGTGGGCAGTGTGTGTGGTCAATGGAGAGTGTGGGGGGTCAGTGGGCAGTGTGTGGTCAATGGAGAGTGTGGGGGGGGGTTAGTGGGCAGTGTGTTTGGTCAATGGAGAGTGTGGGGGGTCAGTGGGCAGTGTGTGGTCAATGGAGAGTGTTGGGGGGTCAGTGGGCAGTGTGTGTGGTCAATGGAGAGTATGGGGGTCAGTGAGCAGTGTGTGTGGTCAATGGAGAGTGTTGGGGGGTCAGTGGGCAGTGTGTGTGGTCAATGGAGTGTGTTGGGGGTCAGTGGGCAGTGTGTGTGGTCAATGGAGAGTGTGGGGGGTCAGTGGGCAGTGTGTATAATCAATGGAGCGTGTGGGGGGGTCAGTGGGCAGTGTGTGTGGTTAATGGAGAGTGTTGGGTGTCAGTGGGCAGTGTGTGTGGTCAATGGAGAGTGTGGGGGGTCAGTGGGCAGCGTATGTGGTCAATGGAGAGTGTGGGGGGTCAGTGGGCAGCGTGTGTGGTTAATGGAGAGTGTTGGGGGTCAGTGGGCAGTGTGTGTGGTCAATGGAGAGTGTGGGGGGTCAGTGGGCAGTGTGTGTGGTTAATGGAGAGTGTGGGGGGTCATTGGGCAGTGTGTGTGGTCAATGGAGAGTGTTGGGGGTCAGTGGGCAGTGTGTGTGGTTAATGGAGAGTGTGGGGGGTCAGTGGGCAGTGTGTGTGGTCAATGGAGGGTGTTGGGGGGTCAGTGGGCAGTGTGTGTGGTCAATGGAGAGTGTGGGGGGTCAGTGGGCAGTGTGTGTGGTAAATGGAGATTGTTGGGGGGTCAGTGAGCAGTGCGTGTGGTCAATGGAGAGCCTTGGGGGGTCAGTGGGCAGTGTGCGTGGTCAATGGAGAGTGTTGGGGGTCAGTGGGCATTGTGTGTGGTCAATGGAGAGTGTGGGGGGACAGTGGGCAGTGAGTGTGGTCAATGGAGAGTGTTGGGTGGTCAGTGGGCAGTGTGTGTGGTCAATGGGGAGTGTGGGGGGTCAGTGGGCAGTGTGTGTGGTCAATGGAGATTCTTGGGGGGTCAGTGGGCAGTGTGTGTGGTTAATGGAGAGTGTTGGGGGTCAGTGGGCATTGTGTGTGGTCAATGGAGAGTGTGTGGCGTCAGTGGGCAGTGTGTGTGGTCAATGGAGAGTGTTCGGGGCCAGTGGGCAGAGTGTGTGGTCAATGGAGAGTGTTGGGGGTCAGAGGGCAGCATGTGTGGTCAATGGAGAGTGTTGGGGGTCAGTGAGCAGTGTGTGTGGTCAATGGAGAGTGTGGGTGGTCAGTGGGCAGTGTGTGTGGTCAATGGAGAGTGTTGGGGCTCAGAGGGCAGTGTGTGTGGTCAATGGAGAGTGTTGGGGGTCAGTGAGCAGTGTGTGTGGTCAATGAAGAGTGTGGGGGGTCAGTGGGCAGTGTGTGTGGTCAATGGAGAGTGTTGGGGGTCAGAGGGCGGTGTGTGTGGTCAATGATGAGTGTTGGGGGTCAGTGGGCAGTGTGTGTGGTCAATGGAGAGTGTTGGGGGTCAGTGGGCAGTGTGTGTGGTCAATGGAGTGTGTGGGGGTCAGTGGGCAGTGTGTGTGGCCAATGGAGAGTGTTGGGGGGTCAGTGGGCAGTGTGTGTTGTCAATGGAGAGTGTGGGGGGTCAGTGGGCAGTGTGTGTGGTCAATGGAGAGTGTTGGGGGTCAGAGGGCAGTGTGTGTGGTCAATGAAGAGTGTTGGGGGTCAGTGGGCAGTGTGTGTGGTCACTGGAGAGTGTTGGGGGTCAGTGGGCAGTGTGTGTGGTCAATGGAGAGTGTTGGGGGTCAGTGGGCAGTGTGTGTGGTCAATGGAGAGTGTTGGGGGGTCAGTGGGCAGTGTGTGTGGTCAATGGAGAGTGTTGGGGTCAGTGGGCAGTTTGTGTGGTCAATGTAGAGTGTTGGGGGTCAGTGGGCAGTGTGTGTGGTCAATGGAGAGTGTTGGGGGTCAGTGGGCAGTGTGTGTGGTCAATGGAGAGTATTGGGGGTCAGTGAGCAGTGCGTGTGGTCAATGGAGAGTGTGGGGGGTCAGTGGGCAGTGTGTGTGGTCAATGGAGAGTGTGGGGGGGTCAGTGGGCTGTGTGTGTGGTCAATGGAGAGTGTCGGAGGGTCAGTGGGCAGTGTGTGTGGTCAATGGAGCGTGTGGGGGGTCAGTGGGCAGTGTGTGTGGTCAATGGAGAGTGTGGGTGGTCAGTGGGCAGTGTGTGTGGTCAATGGAGAGTGTTGGGGGGCAATGGGCAGTGTGTGTGGTCAATGGAGAGTGTTGGGGAGCAGTGGGCAGTGTGTGTGGTCAATGGAGAGTGTTGGGGGTCAGTGGGCAGTGTGTGTGGTCAATGGAGAGTGTTGGGGGGGTCAGTGGGCAGTGTGTGTGGTCAATGGAGAGTGTGGGTGGTCAGTGGGCAGTGTGTCTGGTCAATGGAGAGTGTTGGGGGTCAGAGGGCAGTGTGTGTTGTCAATGGAGAGTGTGGGGGGTCAGAGGGCAGTGTGTGTGGTCAATGGAGAGTGTTGGGGGGTCAGTGAGCAGTATGTGTGGTCAATGGAGAGTGTTGGGGGGCAGTGGGCAGTGTGTGTGGTTAATGGAGAGTGTTGGGGGTCAGAGGGCAGTGTGTGTGGTCAATGGAGAGTGTTGGGGGTCAGTGAGCAGTGTGTGTGGTCAATGGAGCGTGTGGGGGGTCAGTGGGCAGTGTGTGTGGTCAATGGAGAGTGTGGGGGGGTCAGTGGGCAGTGTGTGTGGTCAATGGAGAGTGTTGGAGGGTCAGTGGGCAGTGCGTGTGGTCAATGGAGAGTGTGGGGGGGTCAGTGGGCAGTGCGCGTGGTCAATGGAGAGTGTTGGGAGGCAGTGGGCAGTGTGTGTGGTCAATGGAGAGTGTGGGGGGTCAGTGGGCAGTGTGTGGTCAATGGAGAGTGTTGCGGGGTCAGTGGGCAGCGTGTGTGTTCAATGGAGAGTGTTGGGGGCAGTGGGCAGTGTGTGTGGTCAATGGAGTGTGTTGGGGGTCAGTGGGCAGTGTGTGTGGTCAATGGAGAGTGTGGGGGTTCAGTGGGCATTGTGTGTGGTCAATGGAGAGTGTTGGGGGGTCAGTGGGCAGCGTGTGTGTTCAATGGAGAGTGTTGGGGGCAGTGGGCAGTGTGTGTGGTCAATGGAGTGTGTTGGGGGTCAGTGGGCAGTGTGTGTGGTCAATGGAGAGTGTGGGGGGTCAGTGGGCAGTGTGTGTGATCAATGGCGAGTGTTGGGGGGCAGTGGGCAGTGTGTGTGGTCAATGGAGAGTGTTGGGGGGTCAGTGGGCAGTGTGTGTGATCAATGGAGAGTGTGGGGGGTCAGTGGGCAGTGTGTGTGATCAATGGCGAGTGTTGGGGGGCAGTGGGCAGTGTGTGTGGTCAATGGAGAGTGTTGGGGCTCAGTGGGCAGTGTGTGTGGTCAATGGAGAGTGTTGGGGGTCAGTGGGCAGTGTGTGTGGTCAATGGAGAGTGTTGGGGGTCAGTGGGCAGTGTGTATGGTCAATGGAGCGTGTGGGGGGGTCAGTGGGCAGTGTGTGTGGTCAATGGAGAGTGTGGGGGGGTCAGTGGGCAGTGTGTGGTCAATGAAGAGTGTGGGGGGTCAGTGGGCAGTGTGTGTGGTCAATGGAGAGTGTGGGGGGTCAGTGGGCAGTGTTTGTGGTCAATGGAGAGTGTGGGGGGTCAGTGGGCAGTGTGTGGTCAATGGAGAGTGTTGGGGGGTCAGTGGGCAGTGTGTGTGGTCAATGGAGAGTGTGGGGGGTCAGTGGGCAGTGTGTGGTCAATGAAGAGTGTGGGGGGTCAGTGGGCAGTGTGTGTGGTCAATGGAGAGTGTTGGGGGGTCAGTGGGCAGTGCGTGTGGTCAATGGAGAGTGTTGGGAGTCAGTGGGCAGCTTGTGTGGTCAATGGAGAGTGTGGGGGGCAGTGGGCAGTGTGTGTGGTCAATGGAGAGTGTTGGGGGGTCAGTGGGCAGCGTGTGTGGTCAATGGAG
The DNA here is from genome assembly GCF_047496885.1 of Scyliorhinus torazame. NCBI lineage: Eukaryota > Metazoa > Chordata > Chondrichthyes > Carcharhiniformes > Scyliorhinidae > Scyliorhinus > Scyliorhinus torazame. The sequence continues at coordinate 76,488,811 of NC_092718.1, read as the reverse complement.
AGTGTTGGGGGGCAGTGGGCAGTGTGTGTGGTCAATGGAGTGTGTTGGGGGTCAGTGGGCAGTGAGTGTGGTCAATGGAGAGTGTGTGTTGTCAGTGGGCAGTGTGTGTGGTCAATGGAGTGTGTTGGGGGTCTGTGAGCAGTGTGTGTGGTCAATGGAGAGTGTTGGGGGGTCAGTGGGCAGTGTGTGTGGTTAATGGAGAGTGCTGGAGGTCAGTGGGCAGTGTGTATGGTCAATGGAGCGTGTGGGGGGGTCAGTGGGCAGTGTGTGTGGTCAATGGAGAGTGTTGGGGGTCAGTGGGCAGTGTGTGTGGTCAATGTAGATGTTGGGGGTCAGTGGGCAGTGTGTATGGTCAATGGAGCGTGTGGGGGGGTCAGTGGGCAGTGTGTGTGGTTAATGGAGAGTGTTGGGGGTCAGTGGGCAGTGTGTGTGGTCAATGGAGCGTGTGGGGGGGTCAGTGGGCAGTGTGTGTGGTTAATGGAGAGTGTGGGGCTTCAGTGGGCAGCGTGTGTGGTCAATGGAGAGTGTGGGAGGTCAGTGGGCAGTGTGTGTGGCCAATGGACAGTGTGGGGGGTCAGTGGGCAGTGTGTGGTCAATGGAGAGTGTTGGGGGGACAGTGGGCAGTGTGTGTGGTAAATGGAGAGTGTGGGGGGTCAGTGGGCAGTGTGCGTGGTCAATGGAGAGTGTTGGGGGTCAGTGGGCAGCGTGTGTGGTCAATGGAGAGTGTTGGGGGGTCAGTGGGCAGTGTGTGTGGTCAATGGAGAGTGTTGGTGGGTCAGTGGGCAGTGTGTGTGGTCAATGGAGAGTGTTGGGGGTCAGTGGGCAGTGTGTGTGGTCAATGGAGAGTGTTGGGGGTCAGTGGGCAGTGTGTGTGGTCAATGGAGAGTGTTGGGGGTCAGTGAGCTGTGTGGGAGGTCAATGGAGAGTGTTGGGGGATCAGTGGGTCGTGTGTGTGGTCAATGGAGAGTGTTGGGTGTCAGTGAGCAGTGTGGGAGTTCAATGGAGAGTGTTGGGGGATCAGTGGGCAGTGTGTGTGGTCAATGGAGAGTGTTGGGGCTCAGTGGGCAGTGTGTGTGGTCAATGGAGAGTGTTGGGGGTCAGTGAGCAGTGTGGGAGGTCAATGGAGAGTGTTGGGGGATCAGTGGGTCGTGTGTGTGGTCAATGGAGAGTGTTGGGTGTCAGTGAGCAGTGTTCGTGGTCAATGGAGAGTGTGGGGGGTCAGTGGGCAGTGTGTGTGGTCAATGGAGAGTGTTGGGGGGCAGTGGGCAGTGTGTGTGGTCAATGGAGAGTGTAGGGGGTCAGTGGGCAGTGTGTGTGGTCAATGGAGAGTGTTGGGGTGTCAGTGGGCAGTGTGTGTGGTCAATGGAGAGTGTTGGGGATCAGTGGGCAGTGTGTGTGGTCAATGGAGAGTGTTGGGGGTCAGTGGGCAGTGTGTGTGGTCAATGGAGAGTGTTGGGGGTCAGTGAGCAGTGTGGGAGGTCAATGGAGAGTGTTGGGGGATCAGTGGATCGTGTGTGTGGTCAATGGAGAGTGTTGGGTGTCAGTGAGCATTGTGGGAGTTCAATGGAGAGTGTTGGGGGATCAGTGGGCAGTGTGTGTGGTCAATGGAGAGTGTTGGGGCTCAGTGGGCAGTGTGTGTGGTCAATGGAGAGTGTTGGGGGTCAGTGAGCAGTGTGGGAGGTCAATGGATAGTGTTGGGGGATCAGTGGGTCGTGTGTGTGGTCAATGGAGAGTGTTAGGTGTCAGTGAGCAGTGTTTGTGGTCAATGGAGAGTGTGGGGGGTCAGTGGGCAGTGTGTGTGGTCAATGGAGAGTGTTGGGGGTCAGTGGGCAGTGTGTGTGGTCAATGGAGAGTGTGGGGGGTCAGTGGGCAGTGTGTGTGGTCAATGGAGAGTGTTGGGGCTCAGTGGGCAGTGTTTGTGGTCAATGGAATGTGGGGTGTCAGTGGGCAGTGTGTGTGGTCAATGGAGAGTGTTGGGGGTCAGTGGGCAGTGTGTGTGGTCAATGGAGAGTGTGGGGGGTCAGTGGGCAGTGTGTGTGGTCAATGGAAAGTGTTGGGGTGTCAGTGGGCAGTGTGTGTGGTCAATGGAGAGTGTTGGGGGGTCAGTGGGCCGTGTTTGTGGTCAATGGATAGTGTGGGGCGTCAGTGGGCATTGTGTGTGGTCAATGGAGAGTGTGGCGGGTCAGTGGGCAGTGTGTGTGGTCAATGGAGAGTGTGGGGGGTCAGTGGGCAGTGTGTGTGGTCAATGTAGAGTGTTGGGGTTCAGTGGGCAGTGTGTGTGGTCAATGGAGAGTGTTGGGGTTCAGTGGGCAGTGTGTGGTCAATGGAGAGTGTTGGGGGGTCAGTGGGCAGTGTGTGTGGTCAATGTAGAGTGTTGGGGTTCAGTGGGCAGTGTGTGTGGTCAATGGAGAGTGTTGGGGTTCAGTGGGCAGTGTGTGTGGTCAATGGAGAGTGTTGGGGTTCAGTGGGCAGTGTGTTTGGTAAATGGAGAATGTAGGGTGGGTCAGTGGGCAGTGTGTGTGGTCAATGGAGAGTGTTGGGGGTCAGAGGGCAGTGTGTGTGGTCAATGAAGAGTGTTGGGGGTCAGTGGGCAGTGTGTGTGGTCACTGGAGAGTGTTGGGGGTCAGTGGGCAGTGTGTGTGGTCAATGGAGAGTGTTGGGGGTCAGTGGGCAGTGTGTGTGGTCAATGGAGAGTGTTGGGGGGTCAGTGGGCAGTGTGTGTGGTCAATGGAGAGTGTTGGGGTCAGTGGGCAGTTTGTGTGGTCAATGTAGAGTGTTAGGGGTCAGTGGGCAGTGTGTGTGGTCAATGGAGAGTGTTGGGGGTCAGTGGGCAGTGTGTGTGGTCAATGGAGAGTATTGGGGGTCAGTGAGCAGTGCGTGTGGTCAATGGAGAGTGTGGGGGGTCAGTGGGCAGTGTGTGTGGTCAATGGAGAGTGTGGGGGGGTCAGTGGGCTGTGTGTGTGGTCAATGGAGAGTGTCGGAGGGTCAGTGGGCAGTGTGTGTGGTCAATGGAGCGTGTGGGGGGTCAGTGGGCAGTGTGTGTGGTCAATGGAGAGTGTGGGTGGTCAGTGGGCAGTGTGTGTGATCAATGGAGAGTGTTGGGGGGCAATGGGCAGTGTGTGTGGTCAATGGAGAGTGTTGGGGAGCAGTGGGCAGTGTGTGTGGTCAATGGAGAGTGTTGGGGGTCAGTGGGCAGTGTGTGTGGTCAATGGAGAGTGTTGGGGGGGTCAGTGGGCAGTGTGTGTGGTCAATGGAGAGTGTGGGTGGTCAGTGGGCAGTGTGTCTGGTCAATGGAGAGTGTTGGGGGTCAGAGGGCAGTGTGTGTTGTCAATGGAGAGTGTGGGGGGTCAGAGGGCAGTGTGTGTGGTCAATGGAGAGTGTTGGGGGGTCAGTGAGCAGTATGTGTGGTCAATGGAGAGTGTTGGGGGGCAGTGGGCAGTGTGTGTGGTTAATGGAGAGTGTTGGGGGTCAGAGGGCAGTGTGTGTGGTCAATGGAGAGTGTTGGGGGTCAGTGAGCAGTGTGTGTGGTCAATGGAGCGTGTGGGGGGTCAGTGGGCAGTGTGTGTGGTCAATGGAGAGTGTGGGGGGGTCAGTGGGCAGTGTGTGTGGTCAATGGAGAGTGTTGGAGGGTCAGTGGGCAGTGCGTGTTGTCAATGGAGAGTGTGGGGGGGTCAGTGGGCAGTGCGCGTGGTCAATGGAGAGTGTTGGGAGGCAGTGGGCAGTGTGTGTGGTCAATGGAGAGTGTGGGGGGTCAGTGGGCAGTGTGTGGTCAATGGAGAGTGTTGCGGGGTCAGTGGGCAGCGTGTGTGTTCAATGGAGAGTGTTGGGGGCAGTGGGCAGTGTGTGTGGTCAATGGAGTGTGTTGGGGGTCAGTGGGCAGTGTGTGTGGTCAATGGAGAGTGTGGGGGTTCAGTGGGCATTGTGTGTGGTCAATGGAGAGTGTTGGGGGGTCAGTGGGCAGCGTGTGTGTTCAATGGAGAGTGTTGGGGGCAGTGGGCAGTGTGTGTGGTCAATGGAGTGTGTTGGGGGTCAGTGGGCAGTGTGTGTGGTCAATGGAGAGTGTGGGGGGTCAGTGGGCAGTGTGTGTGATCAATGGCGAGTGTTGGGGGGCAGTGGGCAGTGTGTGTGGTCAATGGAGAGTGTTGGGGGGTCAGTGGGCAGTGTGTGTGATCAATGGAGAGTGTGGGGGGTCAGTGGGCAGTGTGTGTGATCAATGGCGAGTGTTGGGGGGCAGTGGGCAGTGTGTGTGGTCAATGGAGAGTGTTGGGGCTCAGTGGGCAGTGTGTGTGGTCAATGGAGAGTGTTGGGGGTCAGTGGGCAGTGTGTGTGGTCAATGGAGAGTGTTGGGGGTCAGTGGGCAGTGTGTATGGTCAATGGAGCGTGTGGGGGGGTCAGTGGGCAGTGTGTGTGGTCAATGGAGAGTGTGGGGGGGTCAGTGGGCAGTGTGTGGTCAATGAAGAGTGTGGGGGGTCAGTGGGCAGTGTGTGTGGTCAATGGAGAGTGTGGGGGGTCAGTGGGCAGTGTTTGTGGTCAATGGAGAGTGTGGGGGGTCAGTGGGCAGTGTGTGGTCAATGGAGAGTGTTGGGGGGTCAGTGGGCAGTGTGTGTGGTCAATGGAGAGTGTGGGGGGTCAGTGGGCAGTGTGTGGTCAATGAAGAGTGTGGGGGGTCAGTGGGCAGTGTGTGTGGTCAATGGAGAGTGTTGGGGGGTCAGTGGGCAGTGCGTGTGGTCAATGGAGAGTGTTGGGAGTCAGTGGGCAGCTTGTGTGGTCAATGGAGAGTGTGGGGGGCAGTGGGCAGTGTGTGTGGTCAATGGAGAGTGTTGGGGGGTCAGTGGGCAGCGTGTGTGGTCAATGGAGAGTGTTGGGGGGCAGTGGGCAGTGTGTGTGGTCAATGGAGTGTGTTGGGGGTCAGTGGGCAGTGAGTGTGGTCAATGGAGAGTGTGTGTTGTCAGTGGGCAGTGTGTGTGGTCAATGGAGTGTGTTGGGGGTCTGTGAGCAGTGTGTGTGGTCAATGGAGAGTGTTGGGGGGTCAGTGGGCAGTGTGTGTGGTTAATGGAGAGTGCTGGAGGTCAGTGGGCAGTGTGTATGGTCAATGGAGCGTGTGGGGGGGTCAGTGGGCAGTGTGTGTGGTCAATGGAGAGTGTTGGGGGTCAGTGGGCAGTGTGTGTGGTCAATGTAGATGTTGGGGGTCAGTGGGCAGTGTGTATGGTCAATGGAGCGTGTGGGGGGGTCAGTGGGCAGTGTGTGTGGTTAATGGAGAGTGTTGGGGGTCAGTGGGCAGTGTGTGTGGTCAATGGAGCGTGTGGGGGGGTCAGTGGGCAGTGTGTGTGGTTAATGGAGAGTGTGGGGCTTCAGTGGGCAGCGTGTGTGGTCAATGGAGAGTGTGGGAGGTCAGTGGGCAGTGTGTGTGGCCAATGGACAGTGTGGGGGGTCAGTGGGCAGTGTGTGGTCAATGGAGAGTGTTGGGGGGACAGTGGGCAGTGTGTGTGGTAAATGGAGAGTGTGGGGGGTCAGTGGGCAGTGTGCGTGGTCAATGGAGAGTGTTGGGGGTCAGTGGGCAGCGTGTGTGGTCAATGGAGAGTGTTGGGGGGTCAGTGGGCAGTGTGTGTGGTCAATGGAGAGTGTTGGTGGGTCAGTGGGCAGTGTGTGTGGTCAATGGAGAGTGTTGGGGGTCAGTGGGCAGTGTGTGTGGTCAATGGAGAGTGTTGGGGGTCAGTGGGCAGTGTGTGTGGTCAATGGAGAGTGTTGGGGGTCAGTGAGCTGTGTGGGAGGTCAATGGAGAGTGTTGGGGGATCAGTGGGTCGTGTGTGTGGTCAATGGAGAGTGTTGGGTGTCAGTGAGCAGTGTGGGAGTTCAATGGAGAGTGTTGGGGGATCAGTGGGCAGTGTGTGTGGTCAATGGAGAGTGTTGGGGCTCAGTGGGCAGTGTGTGTGGTCAATGGAGAGTGTTGGGGGTCAGTGAGCAGTGTGGGAGGTCAATGGAGAGTGTTGGGGGATCAGTGGGTCGTGTGTGTGGTCAATGGAGAGTGTTGGGTGTCAGTGAGCAGTGTTCGTGGTCAATGGAGAGTGTGGGGGGTCAGTGGGCAGTGTGTGTGGTCAATGGAGAGTGTTGGGGGGCAGTGGGCAGTGTGTGTGGTCAATGGAGAGTGTAGGGGGTCAGTGGGCAGTGTGTGTGGTCAATGGAGAGTGTTGGGGTGTCAGTGGGCAGTGTGTGTGGTCAATGGAGAGTGTTGGGGATCAGTGGGCAGTGTGTGTGGTCAATGGAGAGTGTTGGGGGTCAGTGGGCAGTGTGTGTGGTCAATGGAGAGTGTTGGGGGTCAGTGAGCAGTGTGGGAGGTCAATGGAGAGTGTTGGGGGATCAGTGGATCGTGTGTGTGGTCAATGGAGAGTGTTGGGTGTCAGTGAGCATTGTGGGAGTTCAATGGAGAGTGTTGGGGGATCAGTGGGCAGTGTGTGTGGTCAATGGAGAGTGTTGGGGCTCAGTGGGCAGTGTGTGTGGTCAATGGAGAGTGTTGGGGGTCAGTGAGCAGTGTGGGAGGTCAATGGATAGTGTTGGGGGATCAGTGGGTCGTGTGTGTGGTCAATGGAGAGTGTTAGGTGTCAGTGAGCAGTGTTTGTGGTCAATGGAGAGTGTGGGGGGTCAGTGGGCAGTGTGTGTGGTCAATGGAGAGTGTTGGGGGTCAGTGGGCAGTGTGTGTGGTCAATGGAGAGTGTGGGGGGTCAGTGGGCAGTGTGTGTGGTCAATGGAGAGTGTTGGGGCTCAGTGGGCAGTGTTTGTGGTCAATGGAATGTGGGGTGTCAGTGGGCAGTGTGTGTGGTCAATGGAGAGTGTTGGGGGTCAGTGGGCAGTGTGTGTGGTCAATGGAGAGTGTGGGGGGTCAGTGGGCAGTGTGTGTGGTCAATGGAAAGTGTTGGGGTGTCAGTGGGCAGTGTGTGTGGTCAATGGAGAGTGTTGGGGGGTCAGTGGGCCGTGTTTGTGGTCAATGGATAGTGTGGGGCGTCAGTGGGCATTGTGTGTGGTCAATGGAGAGTGTGGCGGGTCAGTGGGCAGTGTGTGTGGTCAATGGAGAGTGTGGGGGGTCAGTGGGTAGTGTGTGTGGTCAATGTAGAGTGTTGGGGTTCAGTGGGCAGTGTGTGTGGTCAATGGAGAGTGTTGGGGTTCAGTGGGCAGTGTGTGTGGTCAATGGAGAGTGTTGGGGTTCAGTGGGCAGTGTGTTTGGTAAATGGAGAATGTAGGGTGGGTCAGTGGGCAGTGTGTGTGGTCAATGGAGAGTGTGGCGGGTCAGTGGGCAGTGTGTCTGGTCAATGGAGAGTGTGGGGGGTCAGTGGGCAGTGTGTTTGGTAAATGGAGAATGTAGGGTGGGTCAGTGGGCAGTGCATGGTCATTGAACAATTTATTTTGGGATTGATTAGGCAGTGTTGGTGGTCATTAAGTTGGGGGTGGGTAATGGGCCATGTCTGTGGCTACTGATTCCTATTGAGGTGTGTTGGTTGTCATTGGGCAGTGGTGATGGTCATTGAGTAGTGCATGTGTGTCAGTGGGTCATGTTGGTAGACACTGCAAGCTGTTCCTGGTCACGATTGGCACTTTTGGATTGTCTGTTAACTTAGTGATATGCCTTTGATGGTGGTGGAATCTCCCCAATGTCCTGGGACTAATATTTGCTCTTTGACCGACATCACTAAAACATTGATGACCTGGTTCAATGTCACATTGCTGTTTGTGGGATTGTGCTGTGCATTAATGGACTCTGAGTTTCCAACAGTGCAACAGTGACTTAATTTTGGAAAAAGTCTGTCTTTGGGTGTGAGACATCCTGAGGGGGCAGGTGGTGGTAGGGTTTTCCAGAGTGTTCAAGATGACGAGGTGTGCAGGGTCCTGTACTGATGAAATTGTGATTAATGTAAATAATTGTCATGTTTTGTATATATATTTGCAAAACGTTATTAACACCTGGGTTAAGATGCATACAGACAGTGTGGCTGCTACAGATGTGATTAAGGAGTCTTAAAAGTTTGGTAATCATTGATTTGCAGGGGTTCTGCTGATGGGTAATAGAATCATAGAATCCCTACAGTGCAGAAGGAGCCCATTCGGCCCATCAAGTCTGCACCGATCCTCTGAAAACCCTTCCATCGAAACCCAATCCCCCAGCTCTATCTTCAGACCTATTTACTTGTTTACAGATCGCTGGCTGGTGGAATATTGTTTTTTAGGTTTGAAGGAACCCTGGGGTGTAGATAATTCATGATAGGTATTGTGTTTGGTCCTGGCTAAACAGGACAATACACCTGGGTGGCACAGTAGCACAGTGCTTCACAGCGCCAAGGACCTGGGTTTGATTCCCGGCTTTGGTCTGTGTGGAGTCTACATGTTCTCCCCGTGTCTGCGTGTGTTTCCTCCGGGGGCCCGGTTTCCTCCCACAAGTCCCAAAAGACATATTGTGAGGTGAATTGGACATTCTGAATTCGCCCTCTGTGTATCAGAATAGACACCCTGGTGTGGCGACTAGGGGCTTTTCACAGTAACTTCATTGCAGTGGTAATGTAAGCCTACTTCTGACACTAATAAGGATTGTTATTAATAAACAAGTTAACGGACATCTTGTAATAAGAGACAAAAGAATGTCTTATGCTTTGGGCGCAGATAAGATAGTTAAGGGTCTGCCTGAAGAATTAGTAGGTCCGAGAACTCTAATATGAACGCAAGTGTCTCAGTTTGGCCCAGAACGGTTCTCTCTCCAAAGATTCTGCTCAGAGAAAAGCTTGTAAATGTTATTCATGGATGGTGTTGGAAGTATATTGGTTTCCTTAACTGGAATAAAGTGGCAGGCTCATGGAGTACGTTAAGGTTCCTTCTTTTACTTAAGAACTGTTGCAACTGTTAACTGTAAAGCTATTTTTCTGTTGTTAATATGGTTAATTTACTGTTTAAATTAGTTTGTTTTAAAATAAAAGATACCTGTGTGTCAGTGTTATCACGTCAGTAGAGCAGTGACCTTTCTGCAGAGTTTTACAAATTGAAAATAATTGGGTTCTCCTCCGGGATCCTAACAAAATCTGTAGAGATTGATTTGCCTCTGTCTCTCTCTCCCTCTCTCACATCAGGGAAAAGTCGACAGCACCTCCTCCTTGTGGGTGGCGTTTCTCTCCTGATTGGAATCATAATTGTGGTGGCAGGTAGGTGTTGAAAAAGACTACACTCCTCAGCCAATGTACAGAGGTGGCCCAATGGGTCATTTTTCATATCAGCCAACAGAATTTGAGAATCGTCCCAGCACAGGATGAGGCCATTGGGCCCGTCCTCTATGTGCGGGCTCTCTGCAACAAGGACGCACCCAGTCCCACTCCCTTGCCCTTTCCACGTGGCACAACACATCCTTCCTCCACACATTGTCATCCAGTTCCCTTTTGCGACCCCCGATTTCCCACCCCACCCCCACACTCGCAGGCAGTGAGCGGGATTCTCCGAAAATGGGCTATGTCCCCAGCGCCGGCGGGAAAACCGGTGCCAATTACTCCGGCGCTGTGATAAAGCCAGGGGAGTCCAACGAGCTTCTTAAAAGTCCTTTATTTCAGCAACAGCATCATACATGCGCAGGGCCCAGTTCCCTTTCACCGGGTCCTCATTCCTTTTTAGCTGGCTCTACAGCTGCCTGCCTTTTTTGCTAGTGCTGGGTTAACTCAGTCCAATTGGACACGGGGAACAATCATCCCCAGGTTATTACAGGTGGCAACAGCCCTCGAAAGTGAGGAATTCTCCAAATTTTCGGGGGCTAGGCTGATGGCGGAGTGGTTGGCGCTGCTCCAGCCGGTGCCGAAGGGCTTGCGCGTGTTCGCGCATGCGTGGAACGGCCCGCGTGATCTCACGCATGCGCGGACCGACCGGTGTATATCCGTACATGCACAGACCAGCGCATATGCGGGGGTCCTCTTCTCCGCGCTGGCCCCCGGGCAATATGGTGGAGCCCTACAAGGGCCCGGCGCGGAGGAAAGAAGGCCCCCACGGAAACAGTCCACCAGCAGGATCGGTAGACCCTGATCGCGGGCCAGGCCACCGTGAGAGCCCCCCGCACACACAACCCCCCCCCCCCCCCGGGGTCGGATCCCCCCCGCACCCCCCCCCCCAGGACCACCCCCGTACACTTAGCTGCCAGGTCCTGCCGTGCGTGAGATGAGTAATTCACGCCGGCGCGACTGGCCAAAACTGGACGGCCACTCGGCCCATTGGGGCCTGGCGAATCGCCGGCGGGGGGGGGGGGCGCTATCAATGGCCCCTGACCGGCATGGCGGGAATCCCGCCGGCCCCCAATAAACGGCGCCGGAGATTAGGGCAGCCAGCGTCGGGGCGGGATTCGCGCCTCCCCCCGGGGATTCTCCGACCCAGCGCAGGGTCGGTGAATCTCGGCCAGTGTATTCCCGATCTTAACCGCTCGCTTGGTGAAAAGATTTCTTCTCGTGTCGCCCTCGCCTCTGTCACCAAACACTTCAATCTGTGCCACTCTTGTTCTCGATCCACTGAGCACACTTTCAGTCTCCATATCCATTGGTTCGACCACACTGGGAGCACTGTGCAGAGTTCCCGTCTCCATATCCCTTACCTAGAGCACATTGGGAGCACTGAGCACAGTTCCGGACTCCATAGCCCTTGGTTAGACCACACTGGGAGCACTGTTCACAGTTCCGGTCCCCATGTGCCTTGGTTAGACCACACTGGGAGCACTGTGCACAGTACCTGTCTCTATGTCCCTTGGTTAGACCACACTGGGAGGACTGTGCACAGTCCCAGTCTCTATGTCCCTTGGTTAGACCACACTTGGAGCACTGTGCACAGTCCCAGTCTCTATGTCCCTTGGTTAGATCATATTTGGAGCACTGTGCACAGGTCCTGTCTTCCTTTCCCTTGGTCAGACCACCCTTGGAGCACAGTCCACAGCTCTGGCCTCCATACGCCTTGGTTAGGCCACACTTGGAGCACTATTCACCGTTCCGTGCTCCATATCCCTCAGCTGGACCACACATGGAACACTGTGCACAGTTAGCTTTCGAGATCGCTTGGGTAGACCACACTTACAGCATTTGGTAAGGTAGTTGGGTGAGGGTGCTGAAGAATGGACACGGGAATTTTGAGCTAATTTGGAATAAGAGGAAATGGGCAAGGAAGACGGGGCGTGGAGAGGGAGAATGAGGCGGGAGAAAGGGAGGAAAACTATTGCACAAGAGGGAGGGAATGGGAAATGAGTTGGACTCCAGAGGGGAAAGATGTGGGGCGAGATTCTCCGGATCCCCGCCAGGTCGGAGAATCGCCGGGGGCTGGCGTGAATCCCGCCAGTTGCTGAAGTCTCCGGCACCGGAGATTTGGCGGGGGCGGGAATCGCGCCGCGCCGGTTGGCGGGCCCCCCCGCGCGATTCTCCGGCCCGCATGGGCCGAAGTCCCGCCGCTAAAATGCCTGTCCCGCCAGCGTAAATTAAACCACCTACCTTACCAGCGGGACAAGGCGGCGCGGGCGGGCTCCGGGGTCCTGGGGGGGGGCGCGGGGCGATCTGGCCCCGGGGGGTGCCCCCACAGTGGCCTGGCCCGCGATCGGGGCCCACCGATCTGCGGGCGGGCCTGTGCCGTGGGGGCACTCTTTCCCTTCCGTCTTCGCCACAGTCTCCACCATGGCGGAGGCGAAAGAGACTCCCTCCACTGTGCATGCGCGGGAATGCTGTCAGCGGCCGCTGACGCTCCCGCGCATGCGCCGCCCGGAGATGTAACTTCCGCGCCAGCTGGTGGGCACCAAAGGCCTTTTCCGCCAGCTGGCGGGGCGGAAATCCGTCCGGTGCCAGCCTAGCCCCTTAAGGTTGGGGCTCGGCCCCCAAAGATGCGGAGCATTCCGCACCTTTGGGGCGGCGCGATGCCCGTCTGATTTGCGCCGTTTTGGGCGCCAGTCGGCGGACATCGCGCCGTTCCCGAAGAATTTCGCCCGTGATAACTGACAATGAGGTTTTTTTTCTGCATTAACCAATGTCTTTAATTTCCCAGTTGTGTTCCTGATGAAGAAATTTGCTCCTTCGGTGAAAAAGAGGTAAATTAGACCTGTTGCCACGGTAACAAACTGCATCTCGGTTTCTGCCTACATCTTTTAATATCTTTTGCCGATTTCGACATTCCGAGGAGAGGTACAGCACGAAGGGTAAGAGTGGATAGCACATTCAGTGAATTGATCACATTGCAGTTAAAAATGACTGAGGAATATAGGAAATATTGACTGAGGAGGAGTATGAAGGCAGTGCAGGGGTTTCCTGTGGTCATCCCTCTCCAAAACAGATATACTGTTTGGATACTGTTGGGAGAGATGGCTCATGAGATTGCTTTGGCAGATAAGGCAAAGGAGAATCCAAAGAGCTTCTACAAATACATAAAGGGTAAAAGAGTAACGAGGGAGAGAATAGGGCCTGTTAAGGATCTAGAAGGTCATCTATGTGCGGATCCACAAGAGATGGGTCAGATCCTACATCAGATTTACTGTTGAGAAAGGCATGGATGTTAGGGAACTTGGGGAATTAAATAGTTATGTCTTGAGGGCTGTACATATTACAGAGAAGGGGGTGCTGGAAGTCTTAAAGCCCATCAAAGTGGATAAATCACTGGGACCTGATGAAATGTATCCCAGGACGTTGTGGGAGGCTAGGTAGGAAATTGTGGGTTCCCGAGCAGAGATATTTGAATCGTCGACAGCCACAGGTGAGGTGCCTGAAGGTTGGAGGGTAGCAAATGTTGTGCCTGTGTTTAAGAAGGGCCGCAGGAAAAAGCCTGGGAACTACAGACCAGTGAGCCTAACGTCTGTGGTGGGTAAGTTGTTAGAAGGTATTCTGAGAGACAGGATCTACAGGTCTGGCCACTCTATTATAGAAAGGATATTATTAATTGAAAGAGTGCAGAAAAGATTTACTAGGATGCTACCAGGACTTGATGGTCTGAGTTTTCAGGAGAGGCTGGATAGACTGGGACTATTAACCCGGGAGTGTAGGAGGGTTAGGGGTTATCTTATAGATGTCTATAAAATAATCAGGGTCATATATAAGGCAGACAGTCAACATCTTTTCCCAAAAGTAGGGGAGTCTAAAACTAGAGGGTACAGGTTTAAGGTGAGATGGGAGAGATACAAAAGGGGTCCAGAGGGGCAGTTTTTTCACTTGGAGGAGTGTGAGTGTCTGGAACGAGCTGCCAGAGGCAGTAGTAGAGGGGGGTACAATTTTGTCTTTTAAAAAGCATTTCGACAGTTATATGGGAAAGCTGGGTAGAGAGAAATATGGGCAATGGCGGACAATTGGGACTAGTTTAGCGGTAAAAACTGGACGGCGTGGACAAGTTGGGCCGAAGGACCTGTTTTCATGCTGCAAACCTCTACAACTCTCGGGTTAATACTGAGGGAGTACTGCCCTGTCGGAGGGTCAGTAATGAGGGGATGTTGCACTGTCAGAGGGTCAGTACTGAGGGAGTGCTGCACTGTCAGAGCACCAGTACTGAGGGAGTGCTGCACTGTCAGAGGGTCAGTACTGAGGGAGCGCTGCATTGTCAGAGGGTCAGTACTGAGGGAGTGCTGCACTGTCAGAGAGTCAGTACTGAGGGAGTGCTGCACTGTTGGAGGGTCAGTACTGAGGGAATGCTGCACTGTTGGAGGGTCAGTACTGAGGGAATGCTGCACTGTAGGAGGGTCAGTACTGAGGGAATGCTGCACTGTAGGAGGGTCAGTACAGAGGGAGTGCCATACTGTCGGAGGGTCAGTACTGAGGGAGTGCCTGTCGGAGGATCAGTACTGAGGGAGCGCTGCACTTTCGGAGGGTCAGTACTGAGGGAATGCTGCACTGTCAGAGGGTCAGTATTGAGGGAGTGCTGCACTGTCATCGGGTCAGTACTGAGGGAGTGCTGCACTGTCAGAGGGTCAGTACTGAGGGAGTGCTCCACTGACGGAGAGTCAGTACTGAGGGAGTGCCGCACTTTCGGAGGGTCAGTACTGAGGGAATGCTGCACTGTCAGAGGGTCAGTACTGAGGGAGTGCTGCACTGTCGGAGGATCAGTACTGAAGGAGCGCTGCACTGTCGGAGGGTCAGTACTGAGGGAGTGCTGCACTGGCGGAGAGTCAGTGCTGAGGGAGTGCTGCACTGTTAGAGGGTCTGTACTGAGGGGGTGCTGCACTGTCGGAGTGTCAGTACTGAGGGGGCGCCGCACTGTCGGAGGATCGGTTCTGAGGGAGCACTGCACTGTCAGGCCAACGGTCATTCGGATAAATGATTCCGCCATCTGAGATGATGTTCGAGGCTCCTCTACGAGTGTCGGCGGGAGATTTCTACCTGTGATCCTGGATAATATTCCAAATGACCAAAAGGGATGTGGGATCTTTCTGTGCAGTGAATGGTTGCTGGCATAACAAGTGTCTACACTATAAGAGTAATTCATGGTGCTGTTCCAACACCCTGGGCAGGTGCGCAAGCAATTCTGGCATCACTTAACCCAAGTCAAAACACAAGTGAATTAAACAATAATTCTTAGAAAAATACCCAAAGTCTTTGGCCCTTGGGTGCACATTAATTACAGTTACCAAGTTTAAACACAATTACATGTTATTTATAACAAGAACTTTAATGAAATATGCAGCATTTACAACTGGTTAACTATTATCTAATTCCTCATCCCCCACTTTAACTTGCCCCCACCCTCTATACACACACCACACACACCACACACACAAAACAGAAAAACACAGAGGGGAAGAAAGGGGTAACAAAAAAACTTAAATAAAAGCAAAAAAGGGTCTTTCTTTCAGATGGAGGTTTTTAGCACATTACTCCTCTTCAAACTTTGCTCTCGATCTGAGCATTCCTTGTAGATTTATCGGGCCTCTGTAGTTTCAGAAATACAGCACTTACAGCCTTTCAGGCAAGAGAGAGAAAGAGAGTAGGTCCAGGTCTTTGTTTGCTTCCTGTCGTAGTTTTGAGTGTCTCTTCTCTCTGTTCTTCCCCTGTTGAAAGGTTTGCATCTTTGGTTTTAGAACTCACACTGCCTTTATTTCATTCCCTTCCTCAAAATCAACGACAATGTGCTTCCTTTTGCTGGGTTTCTGACTGTCCAAATTAGAGAGGGCCCCTGAATGAGTTTGTTCTGCATTTCTGTATCTTATAACGCAGCCGGGCTTTTACAATTGTCCGACGAATGTTTATCCAATTTTCGAGCGGCTTCTGCTGCCGAACAACAAGCAGTGTTGTCAATACTGAGGGAAATATCTGGTTCATTTTTAATCAATAAACAATTTACAGCCCCTCCAGCTTTACATTCTCTCTTTTCCTTCACATGGTTACTTTAAGTGACAAGTAAAGCTGAGGGTTCAACCTTCGCAGAGTTGGTTGACTGTATATGCACCATTCTTTGTTTTACAGCTTTTACATCCTCATCGGAGTTTTCATTAATCACAGCTTTTATCTCCCTTTAGTAATACTGACTTATACAATTTGTGCTTTCCAGATTTCAACTGTTCTTCTTTACTTTCATAATCAGAGGATGGCACATTATTGGCTCCACAACTTTCTGTATTTTTGTGAGCAGATGTGGTGGTCACTTCATGGTTCCCTAACCACCTTCCTCGTAATTTTCAAAAGGGATTGATTACCGATTATTTCGTCTCCTTTGCTATTTGCTTCCTTTGCTTTGAAGAGGCACTGTAGGCTTCTAAAAGGATGTGGGTTAACCAGCTGGTTGCTTGGTGTCACATTCCTTGCTGTCCTTATTCTCAATAGCTGATGTCATGCTATAACTAATGTCATGCTATTATGTATCTTGTCCTTCAAATCAGGCATGCTCTGGGAACTTCTTTCGCCTGAAGTGGATGGCAATGTTTTTATTGCATGAGGCTGTATCAAGTTACTTTTAGAAAAGTCCAATTCACTTTCTTCTTACGATTTGCTCCCTTCTTTCCTAGCTTTGGAACAATTACTTGTTGTTTGTTCAAGATTAATTAGGGATCGGTCTATTCGGCAGCAGTTGTCTATCATTACTTCTTAATCAGAACTGACATCAGATTCAGAACTCTCATGTGACTCGCCATCAATGTCATTCCTATTAGATTCGGACTCCTCTTTCTTATGGTCGCTTTCAGTCTTGGAGTTCTCAGAACCTGTTCTCGACTGGATTTTATTTTTGACAGGTTTCTGTGAGGAATCATTCTCGTCGAGATAATCTCATCAGTATTAACAGAATCAGATCCACTGCCATTGTCATTTGACATGTGAATAATGTCTGTCAGTATTTCATTCTTTTGAGTCATTTGCCACCCAAAGAGCTTTTCTAATTCCCGCATGCCCCACTGTTGGTATCTCATGTGTTATCTGCAGACTCTCTGTAATCATGGATGGAGCTACCACCTTCACACCTGCCAAATATTCCCCAAATATATGTTTACTTCGTCCACTGGGCATTTCTTAACCACTCTGACAACCACTGGACCTGGTACTAAATCACACTCCAATTAATTGCAGTTTGTACAATGGAACTGGATATAATCCCCACCTATCCCATTCACTAATACCTTAGCTTTTATTGAGATCTCTGGAGTGAAAACAAAATCATTCTCCAGTAAGGGAGTTTGAGTAGCACCTGTGACCTTTAAGATAGCTATGGTTTTGGCTACATCAGTTTATGCAAATGGGGTGATCTTCCCCATAGACAAAAACCCTGTATATCTCTCCTCGACCTCATTTCTCATACCTGATCCCATAGCAGTGTTTACCTCAGATCTCCTGAGTCCCGTTAACTCTACAGTCTGTCCTGCTGTATTCTCCATTTTTGTTCCCTTTTCGGAATCCTCCTCACCAACTTCCACCAGTCCCATTGGCTTCCCTTGAAACTTCCAACATGCGGAACGAACATGTCCCACCTTGTTACAATGGTAACACCTGGGCTTCCGAGTCTCACCTCCACCTTCAGTACTTTCCTTCCAGGTCTGAGGAGGAGACCTGGGAGCATTCTCAGCTATCCATTCTCCACCTTGGCTACCTGCCTTCCTTTAATTCTCCCACTTCCTATCAGAATCAAAATTATGGAGGTGATGGGACAAAGGTTTAAATTTATGAATTAGCTCATAATTGTCAGCCACAATTGCTGCTCGTCTAGCAGTTTTCACCCTCTGGTCTTCAACATGGGTTCTTATTATAGAAGGTAGGGAATCCTTAAATTCCTCGAAGGGAATGACATCTCTCAGAGCTTCATAGGCAGTTGCAACTCCCAATGCTTCGTACCCACCTATCAAAATTGTTCTGCTTAACCCTTTCGAATTTGGCATACGTCTGTCCCGGCTATCTTCTGAAATTTCTGCCTATATGCTTCAGGAAGCAATTCATGTGCATCCAGACTAGCCATGTTTGCTGTCTTAGAATTCTTAGATTCCCACTCTGACAAGGCAACATAAACCTCCTGTGCCTGGCCCATCCACATTCTCAGCAGGGCCGATGTCCACCTTTCTCTTGGCCACTCCATTTGTGATGTTATTTTCTCAAAGGCACTTAAAAAAAGTTTAAACCTCATTCTCTTTGAATTTTGGGAGGGCCAGTATAAACGTAATCATATTATCACTGGGTTCCATTCTAAGAACTTACTCTAGTTCATGGCAGCTCCCTTCTCATTTCGGGTGCCTTAAGCTGGACGTCTCTCTCCTTTGCTTTTTCCTCTCTCTAATTCCAACCTCCTGATTTCCATATCCATTTCTAAAATTCTTTTTCATTCCCTTTCATTCTCGAACTGCAACCAGATGATCTCCAGCTCAATTTCCCCACCACAAAGTGTCCTTGATGCTACACTACTTCGTGGGCTCTCCTGTGTTCCGAGCAACTCTTTCAAATTTAAATGCTGAGCAATTACGTCAGTTATCTCCACCTTGAGTGGGCGGCATGGTATCACAGTGGTTAGCACTGTTGCTTCACAGCACCAGGGACGCGGGTTCGATTCCCGGCTTGGGTCACCGTCTGTGCGATGTCTGCACGTTCTCCCCGTGTCTGCGCGGGTTTCCTCCGGGTGCTCCGGTTTCCTCCCACAAGTCCCGAAAGACGTGCTTGTTAGTTGAATTGGACATTCTGAACTCTCCCTCTGTGTACCCGAACAGGCGCCGGAATGTGGCAACTCAGGGATTTTCAACGTAACTTCATTGCAGTGTTAATGTAAGCCTACTTGTGACACTAATGAAGATTATTATTCTGAGCTCTAGCTGGTACCTATGTTTCTAATTCCGCTGCCAATTCGACTATCTTGTCTATTTGAAGCTCTTTTAAATAAACCAGAGACAAGTCGTCCACCTGACGAAAACCCTTAGCAGCTTCCAGAGCCATCCTGTTGTATTGCTAGAAACCTGGGGCTGGATTCTCCGTTCGGGACACGAAGCCCCCAGCTGGCGTGAAAACAGTGGTGTTTTACGGCAATAAAGCTGGCGTAAAACGGCCACCAATTCCCTGTTTTGCTGGGGGCTAGCATGGAGCCTTCGTAGCTGCCGATACGGCCCCCAGCACCTCCGGTTCAGCGGCCGCGTCGTGCTCCATGACAGACTCAGCCCACGGACCCGGGCCGCCAAAGTAGTGCCCCCCCATCGGCCCCTCGCGCGCCCCGGACCGCCCACCCACTGTGCCCCCAGCCCCGAATAAAGTCCCTCCCCTCCGCCTGCCAATCAGCCCTCTCCCCTTGTGGCGGCCCCGGACTGAGTCCGCAGCCGCCACGCCGAGTTCACGAACGGTGTGGACACACATAGCCCACGGCCGGTTGGGGACGGAGCATCGTTGGGTGGGCCTCACACAATGGCCTAAGGCGGTGGATAATCGATGCGGCATACTCCTAGAATACGCTGCTTTTCAGGGGGCGGGGAATTGAAAAACTGGCACCGCTCCTGATTTTGGAGCCAGAACAGATTCTCCGCCCCATCGCCAAACGCGATTTCAGCATCAGGGAGCGGAGAATCCAGCCCCTGGTGACTCTTTTTAATTAAAACTGTAACCCAAACCTCGCTGTCTACTTTTCCAAAGATCCCTGATCCGAGACCCCAAATTATATTAGACACCCTGGGCTGGTGTGCGGTTAATTCCAGCCCTACTTGAGCCGGAGTCACAACACACATGAATTAACCAAAAATTCTGAGAAAATTACCCAAAGACTTTGGCCCTTGACTGCCCAATAATTACAGTCACCAGGTTTGTAAGCTCAAACACAATTACTGTTTATTTATAACAAGAACTATAATGAAATATGCAGTAAATGCAACTGGTTAATTATTATCTAATTCCTAATTCCCCACTTTAACTTGCCCCCACCCTCTATATATATATATATACACACACACACACGACAGACTAACACAGAGAGGAAGAAAGGGGTAAGGAAAAACATAAGTAAAAGGAAAAAAAGAGTCTTTGTTTCAGATGGAGGTTTTAGTACCTTACTCCTCTTCAAACCTTGCTTTCAATTCTAGGCTTTACTGTAGATCCATTAAGACCTTGATAGTTTCAGAAATATAGCACTCATAGCCTTTCTGGTGAAAACACGGAGGAGAGAGAGAGTCCTTATCCTTGTGCTTCCAGGAGTCAATCTGAGCTCCATGAGACTCTGAGAATCATCCCATGGGTGTAGATTCCAATCACCACACACTACTGGGCAGAGGATGACCTTCTGGACCAATTCATTGACCCCCCCCCACAGCCAATCAATGCAACCGAGCCCCGCCCTATCACTCTCTCTGGTGCTGAAACGTCTGAATCTCCTGTTAAAACTAGCAGAGACTAGCAGAGTGTTCTCCCCTGTAACTTCAAAATTCCTCATTCTCTCCGCTGCTTGATGAAAGATGCATGTCCATTAATCATCCCTATATCAAAAGTGATGCCAACAAAATAAAAGAGAGGGGAAAATAAGGGAACAAACAGGAAGGACCCTGACACTGATTGGCTCACTTACACCCTAATCCTAATGCAAATCGCAGAATCACCTGACCCAGGAGGCGACCCTTCAGTCCATCATGCTTGGCCCGGCTCTGTGACACAGAAATTCAATTAGTCCCTATTCTCTCCCCGTTGCTCGTCACCCCCATATCCCTGCAGAATTACCCCATCCAGTATTTCTCCAACTTCCCCTTTTGAAAGTTCCTGTTGAATCTGCTTCCACCGCCCTTTCAGGCAGCACCTTCCAGATCACAACAACTCGCTGTGTGCGAAATGAAAATTCTCATTCCCCCTCGCTCCTGATTTATTTTCCCGATTCTCTTCAATCTGTGTCCCCTCTGGTTACCAAGCCTCCTGCCGCTGGGAAACACGGTCTTCTTATCCACTCTATCGAAATCCCCCTCATCATTTTGAATGTCTCGATTCAATCCCCCCCCCCTCCCCCTTAAGCTTCTCTGCTTAGAGGAGAACAATCCCAGCTTCACCCAGTCACTCCACATGAGCTGAAGTCCCGTCGTATCCGGGTATGTTCTAGCAAATCTCCGTCCACAAATTCCTCTTCTGAGGATTCGACAACCTTCCAAAGTGTGTGGAGGCAATCCTCCAATTATGCAAAACCTACATGATTTTCGAATGCTGAAGTTTGGACGATGATCTTCTTAAAAAACTAATTATGTGCTTCTATCTCTGATTTGTCTTCCAGATCTTACTTTTTCACAATGGTTGCCCCAGAATAATTCTTCAGGCATTGTCATTCATTTCAAATTTCCCATTAGTATCGTTTGATATTATTAATGTAATTGTGTAAAATTGCTGGAATGTAAGAAATCCATCGAGCACCAGAATGTCTCAACATCTCGATCGTCTCATGGTGCATGTGTGAACGTGTGTGAGTCAGTGTGTGTGTGCACGAAGCGATCCGCTTGATAAATAGTCAGTGTGTGTGGAACCCGTACCCCAGTGAGAGTCAGTGTGTGTGGAACCCGTACCCCAGTGAGAGTCAGTGTGTGTGGAATCCATACCCCAGTGAGAGTCAGTGTGTGTGGAACCCGTACCCTAGTGAGAGTCAGTGTGTGTGGAACCCGTACCCCAGTGAGAGTCAGTGTGTGTGGAACCCGTACCCCAGTGAGAGTCAGTGTGTGTGGAACCCGTACCCCAGTGAGAGTCAGTGTATGTGGAACCCATACCCCAGTGAGAGTCAGTGTGTGTGGAACCCGTACCCTAGTGAGAGTCAGTGTGTGTGGAACCCGTACCCCAGTGAGAGTCAGTGTGTGTGGAACCCGTACCCCAGTGAGAGTCAGTGTGTGTGGAACCCGTACCCCAGTGAGAGTCAGTGTGTGTGGAACCCGTACCCCAGTGACAGTCAGTGTGTGTGGAACCCGTACCCAAGTGAGAGTCAGTGTGCGTGGAACCCGTACCCCAGTGAGAGTCAGTGTGTGTGGAACCCGTGCCCCAGTGAGAGTCAGTGAGTGTGGAACCCGTACCCCAGTGAGAGTCAGTGTGTGTGGAACCCGTACCCCATGGAGAGTCAGTGTGTGTGGAACCCGTACCCCAGTGAGAGTCAGTGTGTGTGGAACCCGTACCCAAGTGAGAGTCAGTGTGCGTGGAACCCGTACCCCAGTGAGAGTCAGTGTATGTGGAACCCGTACCCCAGTGAGAGTCAGTGTGTGTGGAACCCGTACCCCAGTGAGAGTCAGTGTGTGTGGAACCCTTACCCCAGTGAGAGTCAGTGTGTGTGGAACCCATACCCCAGTGAGAGTCAGTGTGTGTGGAACCCATCCCCAGTGAAGTCAGTGTGTGTGGAACCTGTACCCGAGTGAAAGTCTGTGTGTGTGGAAGCCATGCCCCAGTGAGAGTCAGTGTGTGTAGAACCTTTACCCCAGTGAGAGTCAGTGTGTGTGGGACCCGTACCTCAGTGAGAGTCAGTGTGTGTGGAACCCGCACCCCAGTGAGAGTCAGTGTATGTGGAACCCGTACCCCAGTGAGAGTCAGTGTGTGTGGAACCCGTACCTCAGTGAGAGTCAGTGTGTGTGGGACCCGTACCTCAGTGAGAGTCAGTGTGTGTGGAACCCGCACCCCAGTGAGAGTCAGTGTATGTGGAACCCGTACCCCAGTGAGAGTCAGTGTGTGTGGAACCCGTACCTCAGTGAGAGTCAGTGTGTGTGGGACCCGTACCTCAGTGAGAGTCACTGTGTGTGGAACCCGCACCCCAGTGAGAGTCAGTGTATGTGGAACCCGTACCCCAGTGAGAGTCAGTGTGTGTGGAACCCGTACCCCCGTGAGAGTCAGTGTGTGGGGAACCCATACCTCAGTGAGAGTCAGTGTGTGTGGGACCCGTACCTCAGTGAGAGTCAGTGTGTGTGGAACCCGCACCCCAGTGAGAGTCAGTGTATGTGGAACCCGTACCCCAGTGAGAGTCAGTGTGTGTGGAACCCGTATCCCAGTGAGAGTCAGTGTGTGTGGAACCCATACCCCAGTGAGAGTCAGTGTGTGTGGAACCTGTACCCCAGTGAGAGTCAGTGTGTGTGGAACCCGTATCCCAGTGAGAGTCAGTGTGTGTGGAACCTGTACCCCAGTGAGAGTCTGTGTGTATGGAACCCGTACCCCAGTGAGAGTCAGTGTGTGTGGAACCCGTATCCCAGTGAGAGTCAGTGTGTGTGGAACCTGTACCCCAGTGAGAGTCTGTGTGTGTGGAACCCAGACCCCAGTGAGAGTCAGTGTGTGTGGAACCCGTATCCCAGTGAGAGTCAGTGTGTGTGGAACCTGTACCCCAGTGAGAGTCAGTGTGTGTGGAACCCGTACCCTAGTGAGAGTCAGTCTGTGTGGAACTGTACCCCAGTGAGAGTCAGTATGTGTGGAACCCGTATCCCAGTGAGAGTCAGTGTGTGTGGAACCCGTATCCCAGTGAGAGTCAGTGTGTGTGGAACCCGTATCCCAGTGAGAGTCAGTGTGTGTGGAACCTGTACCCCAGTGAGAGTCAGTGTGTGTGGAACCCGTACCCTAGTGAGAGTCAGTCTGTGTGGAACTGTACCCCAGTGAGAGTCAGTATGTGTGGAACCCGTATCCCAGTGAGAGTCAGTGTGTGTGGAACCCGTATCCCAGTGAGAGTCAGTGTGTGTGGAACCCGTATCCCAGTGAGAGTCAGTGTGTGTGGAACCCGTATCCCAGTGAGAGTCAGTGTGTGTGGAACCCATACCCCAGTGAGAGTCAGTGTGTGTGGAACCCGTACCCCAGTGAGAGTCAGTGTGTGTGGAACCCATACCCCAGTGAGAGTCAGTGTCTGCGGGAGCCATGCTGCAGTGAGAGTCATTGTGTGTGCATGTAATTATTTGTGTTTTGAGTCTGTAATACGATTTAGTAATTTCAATGTCAAACTGCTTGTTTGCCGCCTTTCTAGACAGCCCTCCCCTGACATTGTCTGCCTCTAATCACGCACTGTTGTTGCTTAGAAATCCTCTTTCGACTTTTCAATTTGGTTTATTGATAGCTTCCCCTCATCTGCATTGTGACCTTATTTCTGGAGTATTTTAATATTTAAGCTCCTTGGGGCACATTGTGCCAGCTTCGGGAATGAGGCTAGAGTTGAAAGTAAAACTTTGCGGATGCTGGATTCTGAAATGAAAACAGAAAATGCTGGATAAACTCAGTGGTTCCGGAAGCTTCTGCGGTGACTGAAACGGAGTTCATGAACCTATTCATATACAATGCCTCTGTGAAATATGTTTGAACCTGGAGGAGAAACCAGTCAGCCTCACCTTCCAGAATCTTCAGCGTCTATCTCCATAATGCTCGTCTCTAACTGCATTTTGGCATTCTACCTTTCTAAGGGCATTTACAATTAAAAGATTTATTTTTACTGACAAAGGGCTTTGTGTCTGTCTCTCTTTCTCTACCCGCACCTTTTGTCTGCTCTCCCCCACACAAAACCCTGGCTCCCCTCCTCTCCCCCCTCTTCCGCGGTTTCTCTCTGTCTCTTATCTGTTCCTTCTCGCTCCCTCCATCTTTTTCTCCACTGTCAGAGGGTCTGTACCAAGGGAGTCCTGCACTGTCAGAGGGTCAGTACTGAGGGAGTGCTGCACTGTCAGAGTGTCAGTACTGAGGGAGTGCTGCACTGTCAGAGGGTCAGTACTGAGGGAGTGCTGCACTGTCAGAGTGTCAGTACTGAGGGAGTGCTGCACTGTCAGAGTGTCAGTACTGAGGGAGTGCTGCACTGTCAGAGTGTCAGTACTGAGGGAGTGCTGCACTGTCAGAGGGTCAGTACTGAGGGAGTGCTGCACTGTCAGAGTGTCAGTACTGAGGGAGTGCTGCACTGTCAGAGTGTCAGTACTGAGGGAGTGCTGCACTGTCAGAGGGTCAGTACTGAGGGAGTGCTGCACTGTCAGAGGGTCAGTACTGAGGGAGTGCTGCGCTGTCAGAGGGTCAGTACTGAGGGAGTGCTGCACTGTCAGAGGGTCAGTACTGAGGGAGTGCTGCACTGTCAGAGTGTCAGTACTGAGGGAGTGCTGCACTGTCAGAGGGTCAGTACTGAGGGAGTGCTGCACTGTCAGAGTGTCAGTACTGAGGTAGTGGTGCACTGTCAGAGTGTCAGTACTTAGGGAGTGCTGCACTGTCAGAGTGTCAGTACTGAGGGAGTGCTGCACTGTCAGAGGGTTGGTACTGAGGGAGTGCTGCACTGTCAGAGAGTCAGTACTGAGGGAGTGCTGCACTGTGAGAGGGACAGTACTGAGGGAGTGCTGCACTGTCAGAGTGTCAGTACTGAGGGAGTGCTGCACTGTCAGAGTGTCAGGACTGAGGGAGTGCTGTACTGTCAGTGGGTCAGTACTGAGGAAGTGCTGCACGGTCAGAGGGTCAGTACTGAGGGATTGCTGCGCTGTCAGAGGGTCAGTACTGAGGGAGTGCTGCACTGTCAGAGGGTCAGTACTGAGGGAGTGCTGCACTGTCAGAGTGTCAGTACTGAGGGAGTGCTGAACTGTCAGAGGGTCAGTACTGAGGGAGTGCTGCACTGTCAGAGTGTCAGGACTGAGGGAGTGCTGTACTGTCAGTGGGTCAGTACTGAGGTAGTGCTGCACTGTCAGAGGGTCAGTACTGAGGGAGTGCTGCACTGTCAGAGGGTCAGTACTGAGGAAGTGCTGCACTGTCAGAGGGTCAGTACAGAAGCAGTGATGCACTGCCAGTGGGTCAGTACTGAGGGAGTGCTGCACTGTCAGAGTGTCAGTACTGAGGGAGTGCTGCGCTGTCAGAGGGTCAGTACTGAGGAAGTGCTGCACTGTCAGAGGGTCAGTACTGAGGGAGTGCTGCACTGTCAGTGGGTCAGTACTGAGGGAGTGCTGCACTGTCAGAGTGTCAGTACTGAGGGAGTGCTGCGCTGTCAGAGGGTCAGTACTGAGGAAGTGCTGCACTGTCAGAGGGTCAGTACTGAGGGAGTGCTGCGCTGTCAGAGGGTCAGTACTGAGGGAGTGCTGCACTGTCAGAGGGTCAGTACTGAGGAAGTGCTGCACTGTCTGAGTGTTAGTACTGAGGGAGTGCTGCACTGTCAGAGTGTCAGGACTGAGGAAGTGCTGCACTGTCAGAGTGTCAGTACTGAGGGAGTGCTGCACTGTCAGAGGGTCAGTACTGAGGGAGTGCTGCACTGTCAGAGTGTCAGGACTGAGGGAGTGCTGTACTGTCAGTGGGTCAGTACTGAGGAAGTGCTGCACTGTCAGAGGGTCAGTACTGAGGGAGTGCTGCACTGTCAGAGGGTCAGTACTGAGGGAGTGCTGCGCTGTCAGAGGGTCAGTACTGAGGAAGTGCTGCACTGTCAGAGGGTCAGTACTGAAGGATGTTGCACTGTCAGAGGGTCAGTACTGTCAGAGGGTCAGTACTGAGGGTGTGCTGTACTGTCAGAGGGTCAGTGCTGAAGGAGTGCTACACTGTTGGAGGGTCAGTACTGAGGGTGTGGTGCACCGTCGGAGGGTCAGTGCTGAGGGGGTGATGCCCTCTCAGAGGGTCAGAACTGAAGGAGTGCTGTACCGTCAGAGGGTCAGTACTGAAGGAGTGCTGCACTGTCAGAGGGTCAGTATTGAGTGTGTGCTGTACTGTCAGAGGGTCAGTACTGAGGGAGTGCTGCACTGTCAGAGGGTCAGTCCTGAGGGAGTGCTGCACTGTCAGAGGGTCAGTACTGAGGGAGTGCTGTACCGTCAGAGGGTCAGTACTGAAGGAGTGCTGCACTGTCAGAGGGTCAGTACTGAGTGTGTGCTGCACTGTCAGAGGGTCAGTACTGAGGGTGCACTGCACTGTCAGAGGGTCAGTCCTGAGGGAGTGCTGCACTGTCAGAGGGTCAGTCCTGAGGGAGTGCTGCACTGTCAGAGGGTCAGTACGGAGGGAGTGCTGCACTGTCAGAGGCTCAGTACTGAGTGTGTGCTGCACTGTCAGAGGGTCAGTACTGAGGGAGTGCTGCACTGTCAGAGGGTCAGTACTGAGTGTGTGCTGCACAGTCAGAGGGTCAGTACTGAGGGTGTGCTGCACTGGCAGTGGGTCAGTACTGAGGGAGTGCAGCACTGTCAGAGGGTCAGTACTGAGGGAGTGCAGCACTGTCAGAGGGTCAGTACTGAGGGAGTGCAGCACTGTCAGAGGGTCAGTACTGAGGGAGTGCAGCACTGTCAGAGGGTCAGTACTGAGGGAGTGCAGCACTGTCAGAGGGTCAGTACTGAGGGAGTGCAGCACTGTCAGAGGGTTAGTACTGAGGGAGTGCTGCACTGTCAGAGGGTCAGTACTGAGGGAGTGCTGCACTGTCAGAGAGTCAGTACTGTGGGAGTGCTGCACTGTCAGAGGGTCAGTACTGAGTGTGTGCTGCACTGTCAGAGGATCAGTACTGAGGGTGCACTGCACTGTCAGAGGGTCAGTACTGAGGGAGTGCAGCACTGTCAGAGGGTCAGTACTGAGGGAGTGCAGCACTGTCAGAGGGTCAGTACTGAGGGAGTGCAGCACTGTCAGAGGGTCAGTACTGAGGGAGTGCTGCACTGTCAGAGGGTCAGTACTGAGGGAGTGCTGCACTGTCAGAGAGTCAGTACTGTGGGAGTGCTGCACTGTCAGAGGGTCAGTACTGAGTGTGTGCTGCACTGTCAGAGGGTCAGTACTGAGGGTGCACTGCACTGTCAGAGGGTCAGTCCTGAGGGAGTGCTGCACTGTCAGAGGGTCAGTACTGAGGGAGTGGTGCACTGTCAGAGGCTCAGTACTGAGGGTGCACTGCACTGTCAGAGGGTCAGTACTGAGTGTGTGCTGCACAGTCAGAGGGTCAGTACTGAGGGTGTGCTGCACTGGCAGTGGGTCAGTACTGAGGGAGTGCTGCACTGTCAGAGGGTCAGTACTGAGGGAGTGCAGCACTGTCAGAGGGTCAGTACTGAGGGAGTGCAGCACTGTCAGAGGGTCAGTACTGAGGGAGTGCAGCACTGTCAGAGGGTCAGTACTGAGGGAGTGCAGCACTGTCAGAGGGTCAGTACTGAGGGAGTGCAGCACTGTCAGAGGGTCAGTACTGAGGGAGTGCTGCACTGTCAGAGGGTCAGTACTGAGGGAGTGCTGCAATGTCAGAGGCTCAGTGCTGAGGGTGTGCTGCACTGTCAGAGAGTCAGTACTGTGGGAGTGCTGCACTGTCAGAGGGTCAGTACTGAGGGAGTGCTGCACTGTCAGAGGGTCAGTACTGAGGGAGTGCTGCACTGTCAGAGAGTCAGTACTGTGGGAGTGCTGCACTGTCAGAGGGTCAGTACTGTGGGAGTGCTGCACTGTCAGAGGGTCAGTACTGAGGGTGTGCTGTGCTGTCAGGAGTCCAGACTTTCCGATCAACCGTTGTGCCGTCTGAACCATTCTTTTAAGACACACAGAGCGACATACTCACACTGAGGAACAGAGAGCGAGAGAGATACACACACACATACACAGAGGGAATGAGGAACAGAGAGAGAGACACACACATAGAGGGCGGGATTCTCCGACCCCCCCGCCGGGTCGGAGAATTGCCGGGGGCTGGCGTGAATACCGCCCCCGCCAGTTGCCGAATTCTCCGGCACCAGATATTCGGCGGGGGTGGGAATCACGCCACGCCGGTCGGCGGGCCCCCCCCCCCCCCGGCGATTCTCCGGCCCGCAATGGGCCGAAGTCCCATTGCTGGAATGCCTGTCCCGCCGGCGAGAATCAAACCACCTCTCTTACCGGCGGAACAAGGCGGCGCGGGCGGGCTCCGGGGTCCTGGGGGGGCGTGGAGCGATCTGGCCCCGGGGGGTGCCCCCACGGTGGCCTGGCCCGCGATCGGGGCCCACCTATCCGCGGGCGGGCCTGTGCCGTGGGGGCACTCTTTCCCTTCCGCCTCCACCATGGTCTCCACTATGGCGGAGGCGGAAGAGACCCCCTCCACTGCGCATGCGCGGGGATGCAGTGAGCGGCCACTGACGCTCCCAAGCATGCGCCGCACGGCAAAGTCAGTTTCTCGTCAGCTGGTGGGGCACCAAAGGCCTTTCCCGCCAGCTGGCGGGGCGGAAATCAGTCCGTCGCGGGCCGAGCCCCTCAAGGTGAGGGCTCGGCCCCTCAAGAGTGACACAGGGAGGGAGGGACTGAGAGTTAGAGAGACACAGGGAGGGAGGGACTGAGAGAGAGACACAGGGAGGGAGGGACTGAGAGTCACAGAGACACAGGGAGGGAGGGACTGAGAGTTAGACAGACACAGAGAGGGAGGGACTGAGAGTTAGACAGACACAGAGAGGGAGGGACTGAGAGTTAGAGAGACACAGGGAGGGAGGGACTGAGAGTTAGAGAGACACAGGGAGTGAGGGACTGAGAGTTAGAGAGACACAGGGAGTGAGGGACTGAGAGTTAGAGAGACACAGCGAGGGAGGGACTGAGAGTTAGAGAGACACAGGGAGGGAGGGACTGAGAGTTAGAGAGACACAGGGAGTGAGGGACTGAGAGTTAGAGAGACACAGGGAGTGAGGGACTGAGAGTTAGAGAGACACAGGGAGTGAGGGACTGAGAGTCACAGAGACACAGGGAGGGAGGGACTGAGAGTTAGAGAGACACAGGGAGGGAGGGACTCAGAGTTAGAGAGACACAGGGAGGGAGGGAGGGACTGAGTTAGAGAGACACAGGGAGGGAGGGACTGAGAGTCACAGAGACACAGGGAGGGAGGGACTGAGTTAGAGACACAGGGAGGGAGGGACTGAGAGTTAGAGAGACACAGGGAGGGAGGGACTGAGTTAGAGAGACACAGGGAGGGAGGGACTGAGAGTCACAGAGACACAGGGAGGGAGGGACTGAGTTAGAGACACAGGGAGGGAGGGACTGAGAGTTAGAGAGACACAGGGAGGGAGGGACTGGGAGTTTGAGAGACACAGGGAGGGAGGGAGGGACTGAGAGTTAGAGAGACATAGGGAGGGAGGGAGGGACTGAGTTAGAGAGACACAGGGAGGGAGGGACTGAGAGTCAGAGAGACACAGGGAGGGAGGGAGGGACTGAGAGTTAGAGAGACACAGGGAGGGAGGGACTGAGAGTCAGAGAGACACAGGGAGGGAGAGACTGAGAGTTAGAGAGACACAGGGAGGGAGGGACTGAGAGTCACAGTGTGGTGATATACCACTGTACTTCCCTAGCATTGTACATAGTTATATAATAGTTGTGTGTAACGTGGTCTATAATCCTGTGTATGGTACTGTGTATTGTACTGTAGCTCTGTAGAGGTTTGGTCACCTGTATGTTACCTGACCTGGCCACGGAGAGCTCCGCCTTGGCCACTCCCCCGAGGGTTAGGTATAAGACCCAATGTGGTGGTATGTATTAGGGGTCATGTGGGACTGTGAAGCCGAGATGCTATTGGCTGACAGATCCTGGGTCCTGATTGGATCTGCTGACTTCTGGCTCCGCCCTGAAGGCAGAGTATAGGAACCCGAGCTTCTCCCCGCAGCTTCATTCTGTTGCTGAGCTGCTGGGGACAAGCATCGCTTAATAAAGCCTGGATCGACTTCATCACTTCTCATCTCTTGTAAGTCATTGTGTGCTACACCCAGCTTCTGAGACCTGACCCATTTTGTCTGGGGTCGTCTGTGTCGGGTAAGTTTCCTATATAGTGTATTAAAGCCTTGGTTAAAGTCTCACATGTCTTTGTGGTTCTTGACGCTTAGTGCATCAATTTAATACACTACAGTTATAATGGAGGCTGCTCTGAAACCCGACAAGCTCTCGCTCGACCCCCACGCTCCACGCGTGGATCACCTTTTCAACTGCTGGCTCCGGTGTTTCGGGGCCTACCTGGAAGCATCCTCCGCCTTCGCCAAAACGGACGCCGACCGACTCAATCTCCTGTGCTCACGGCTCGACTACGGGCTTTTCGACCTCATCACGGGAACAACGACCTATGCCGATGCCATCGTGAAGCTCAAAAGCTGGTATGCACGAACTGTTAATTCTATTTACGCCCGCCACCGCCTCGCCTCCCGGCACCAGCAGCCGGATGAACCCCTATCCGTGTTCGTTCGGGACCTCCGTGCCCTCGCGCTCACCTGCAACGCGCCAGCAGTCTCCGCTGAACAGAACACTGAGGCCCTGGCGCTCGATGCCTTTGTAGCCGGCATCGCATCCGTCCCAATTCGCCAACTCCTACTGGCACAAATTACCCTGACTCTGGACACGGCAGTCACTCTGGCAGAGGCCCAACAGGCAGCCTACGACAATAATGCATCCTACACGCCTGCACGAACTTCCTATGCTCCTGTCCACGCTCCCTACGTGGCCGCTACCTCCCATCAACAACCCCTGCAAGTCACGGCCCACCCAGCAGTAAAAATAATGCCTGGGCCCCAGTGTTACTTTTGTGGCCAGGCCAAACACCCCAGGAAACGCTGCCCTGCTAGAGATGCTACCTGTTCAGCCTGTGGCAAGAAAGGCCATTTTGCAAACGTCTGCCGCTCCACCGCTGCCTCGGGGTCCAACACCGCGGCCTGCTACTCCTGGGTGCCGCCATCCTCCGTTCCCGGCTCGCTATTCGACACGTGCGACGCATGGGCGCTGCCATCTTTGATTATCCCCGGCCCAGCTTCCTTCACTTCCGGTCCGCCGCACGTCACTTCCGGTCCGCCGCCGATCGTCACTTCCGGTCCTGCGCACTCGACCGAAATGCTGCAAACAACGGAGATGCAGCCAACGACAGCAACCTGGCCTCCAACAGCAGTCTACGACGCCTGGGCGCCGCCACCTTCTTCCGCAGGCCGCTCCCGGATCCGGCACCCTTCTCCAACAGCTCCACCATCGCATCCATCGTCCTCGACCAGGACCGACCGCATCAGCTCGCCAGATCCACCATGGAGATTCAGGTAAATTGTTTCACTGTTACCTGCCTCTTCGACAGCGGCAGCACGGAGAGCTTCCTCCACCCGGACACCGTGCGCTGCTGCTCCCTCAAGGTACTACCCACGCGCAGGCATATTTCCATGGCCTCCAACTCCCAGTCGGCCGAGGTTTCGGGCTACTGCGTCGTCACCCTCTCAGTGAACGGCGCGGTGTTCCAGGATTTCAAATTCATGGTCCTCCCTCACCTCTGCGCCGCCGCGATCCTCGGCCTGGACTTCCAATGCCACCTGCGCAGCCTCACCTTGCATTATAACGGCCCACTCCGCCCCCCCCCCCCTCTCACGGTCTCCAACCCCCAGTTCTTCCCTGATCCCCCCCCCCCCCCGGGTCCCACCTGTAGTCTCTCCACACTCAGGATCCCCCCCCCCTTCACTGTTTGCTAATCTCACCCCCGACTGCAAGCCCGTGGCTACTAAAAGTCGGCGTTACAGTTTCGGGGACCGCCAATTCATTCGAGCGGAGATTAAGCGCCTTCTCTCGGAAAAGATCATTGCTCACAGCACCAGCCCCTGGCGAGCCCAAGTGGTGGTAGTCAAGTCACGCGAGAAACACCGCATGGTCATTGACTACAGTCAGACCATCAACCGGCACGACTTCACGGCCTTCGAGGCGGACAGCCGCCTCTACCACTTTCTTAGGGAACCCTTTGGCGTCACCAATGGAGTCTCGGTCTTCCAACAGGAGATGGACCGAATGGTGGACCAGAACAGACTGCGGGCTACCTTCCCGTATCTGGTCACCCTCTGCGGCCACAACCAGCAGGACCATGACATCAACCTCACTAAATTCCTCCAAACTGCCAAACGCCTCAATCTCACGTACAACGAGGCAAAATGTGTTTTCGGCACCACCCGCCTCTCCATACTCGGCTACGCGGTGGAGAACAGTGCCCTCGGCCCCGATCCCGACCGTCTGCGGCCCCTTCTCGAACTCCCCATTCCCACCTGCCCCATAGAACTGAGGCGATGCCTCGGGTTCTTTGCCTACTATGCCCAGTGGGTGCCCAAGTACGCTGACAAGGCCCGAACCCTTCTCCGTTCCCCCTCATTCCCCCTCCCGCCCGAGGCCTGCCAGGCCTTCCACCTCCTAAAAACCGCTATCGCCAAAGCCGCCATGCATGCGGTAGACGAGTCTGCACCATTCCAAGTCGAGAGCGATGCCTCCGACTTTGCCCTGGGTGCCACCCTCAACCAGGCGGGCAGGCCCATCGCCTTCTTTTCCCGCACACTCCAAGGCCCCGAGATCCGCCACTCCTCTGTTGAGAAGGAGGCACAGGCCATAGTGGAAGCCGTCCGGCACTGGAGGCACTACCTGGCCGGAAAACCATTTACCCTCGTTACTGGCCAACGATCAGTGGCGTTCATGTTCGACAACAAACAACGAGGTAAAATCAAAAATGATAAGATATTACGGAGGAGGATCGAACTCTCCACCTACAATTATAGTATCTTACACCGGCCAGGTAAGCTTAATGATCCTCCTGATGCCCTGTCCCGTAGTACTTGTGCCAACGCACAGGATGACCGACTGCGGGCACTACATAATGACCTCTGTCACCCGGGCGTCAGGCGGTTCTACCACTACACCAAGGGCCACAACCTGCCCTTCTCAGTCGAGGAGGTCAAGGCCATGACTAGGGACTGCCAAGTCTGTGCGGAGTGCAAGCCGCAATTCTACAAGCCAGACAAGGCGCACCTAATCAAGGCTACCCGCCCCTTTGAACGTCTCAACATTGACTTCAAAGGGCCCCTCCCAACCCACAACCGCAACACGTACTTCCTCAATGTCATCGACGAGTACTCGCGGTTCCCCTTCGCCATTCCCTGCCCCGACACGACCTCCGCCACCGTCATCAAAGTGTTGCACGACCTCTTCATGCTGTTCGGTTATCCCAATTACATTCACAGTGACCGGGGCTCCTCCTTCATGAGTGAGGAGCTGCGTCGGTACCTGCTCGCCAGGGGCGTTGCCTCGAGCAGGACGACCAGTTACAACCCCCGGGGAAACGGACAGGTGGAGAGGGAGAACGCGACAGTTTGGAAGGCCGTGCTGCTAGCCCTCAAGTCCAAAGGCCTACCTGTCTCCCGTTGGCAGGAGGCCCTCCCTGCCGCACTCCACTCCATCCGGTCCCTTTTGTGTACTGCAACGAATGCTACCCCTCATGAGCGGATGTTTCTCTTCTCCAGGAGATCAGCATCCGTGACATCGCTTCCATCCTGGCTCCTGTCCCCGGGAGATGTCCTGCTCCGCAAGCACGTGTGGACCTCTAAGGCGGAGCCCCTGGAGGAGAGAGTCCGTCTCCTCCACGCCAACCAACAGTACGCGTACATAGCGTACCCCGACGGGCGTGAGGAGACCGTCTCCATCAAGGACCTGGCCCCCTCTGGGACCCCTGCCGCCCCTGCCCCGCACCTCCACCCCACTCCCTCTCTGCTCCCGTCGATCCCTCGGCCTGTTACTACTCCGTGCCAGCCACTGTCATCCCACAGTTTCGCCTCGAGCCAGCCGAAGCGGTGGGGGACGTCATGCCGCCTCGCGACCCAGCTCCACCGACCGCACGGATACCGCCGGACACTACCTCAGCGCCGCAGCTCCGACGTTCAAAGAGATCGACCAAACCCATCGTTCGTCTCGACTTCTGACAACACGGAACCTCCTGATGGACTATGTTCGTTACTCCCCGTTTGTTCACTGTGCTTGCTACTCCATATTTTCACCCCGGACTTCCTTCTAAACAAGGGGTGAATGTGGTGATACACCACTGTACTTCCCTAGCATTGTACATAGTTATATAATAGTTGTGTGTAACGTGGCCCTGTCATCCTGTGCATTGTACGGTGTATTGTACTGTAGCTCTGTAGAGGTTCGGTCACCTGTATGTAACCTGACCTGGCCACGGAGAGCTCCGCCTTGGCCACTCCCCCGAGAGTTAGGTATAAGACCCAGCTTCTGAGACCTGACCCATTTTGTCTGGGGTCGTCTGTGTCGGGTAAGCTTCCTATGTAGTGTATGAAAGCCTTGGTTAAAGTCTCACATGTCATTGTGGTTCTTGACACTTAGTGCATCACACAGAGACACAGGGAGGGAGGGACTGAGAGTTAGAGAGACACAAGGAGGGAGGGAGGGACTGAGAGTTAGAGAGACACAGGGAGGGAGGGACTGAGAGTTAGAGAGACACAGGGTGGGAGGGACTGAGAGTTAGAGAGACACAGGGAGTGAGGGAGGGACTGAGAGTTAGAGAGACACAGGGAGGGAGGGACTGAGAGTTAGAGAGACACAGGGTGGGAGGGACTGAGAGTTAGAGAGACACAGGGAGTGAGGGACTGAGTTAGAGAGACACAGGGAGTGAGGGACTGAGTTAGAGAGACACAGGGAGCAAAATTCTCCCGAAACGGCGCGATGTCCGCCGACTGGCACCCAAAACGGTGCCAATCAGATGGGCATCGCGCCGCCCCAAAGGTGCGGAATGCTCCGCATCTTTGGGGGCCGAGCTCCAACATTGAGGGGCTAGGCCGACGCCGGAGGAATTTCCGCCCCGCCAGCTGGCGGAAACGGCCTTTGTTGCCCCGCCAGCTGGCGTGGAAATGACATCACCGGGCGGCGCATGCGCGGGAGCGTCAGCGGCCGCTGACAGTTTCCCACGCATGCGCAGTGGAGGGAGTCTCTTCCGCCTCCGCCATGGTGGAGACCCTGGCGGAGGCGGAAGGGAAACACTGCCCCCACGGCACAGGCCCGCCCATCGGTGGGCCCCGATCGCGGGCCAGGCCACCGTGGGGGCACCCCACGGGGCCAGATCACCCCGCGCCCGCCCACGCCACCTTGTCCCACCGTTCAAAAGGTGGTTTAATCCACGCCGGCGGGACAGGCAATTTATCGGCGGGACTTCGGCCCATTTGGGCCGGAGAATCGAGCGACATGGGCCCGCCAACCGGCGCGATTTCCGCCCCCGCCGAATCTCCGGTGCCAGAGACTTCGGCAACCGGCGGGGACGGGATTCACGCCAGCCCCCGGCGATTCTCCGACCCAGCGGGGGGTCGGAGAATGACGCCCAGGGAGTGAGGGACTGAGAGTTAGAGAGACACAGGGAGGGAGGGACTGAGAGTTAGAGAGACACAGGGAGGGAGGGACTGATAGTTAGAGAGACAAAGGGAGTGAGGGACTGAGAGTTAGAGAGACACAGGGAGGGAGGGACTGAGAGTTAGAGAGACACATGGAGTGAGTGAGGGACTGGGAGTTGTGTGGTGTTGGGTTCTCTGATGCACAGATGAACCAACACAGTTGTATTTGGTACAACTCTATTTTATTTCAACTTCTATATACAATTCGGTCTGGATACTCTGCACGTTGTGTCTCCCTGAGTGTGTAGTGTAACAGGTCTGTCCTTGTCCTGGTCTCCAGCTAATACTGGCCACCAGGTGTCGTGTTTGTCCTTTTATACTGTCCCTGTCCTTGTCTGTGATTGGTTGTGGTGTTGTGTGTTCTGATTTGTCTGTTGGTGTGTCTATCATGATGTGTGTGTTTGAATATCATGACATCCCCCCTTTTTACAAAGATATGTGCCTACTTGGTTATAAATATAATCGTGTCGTGTGTGCATCTAAGAGTGTGTGTGTGTTGTGTACAGCATGTGCATACGACGTAACTATTTACATGGGGCGATGTCGGGTGCGTCATGCTAACGAGGTTGTACCATAACAAAACATGAATGAAAAAAAACTTTGAATAGTGGTCCGGTCAAACGATATCTGGAACGATAAAACAACAACAGGTGTGTTCAGTAGTGTTTAACGTTTAAACGTATGAACAGTGTTATAAGTCCAGTCTAATGGGTGTGCGACGAGTTCGGGTTGACCGCCTCAAGGGTGGGTCAAGAACCACCGGCTGATGTGCAAGCGTGGCCATGGGTGGCGATGGAAGGGGCATGATCTGTGGCAGCTCCCCGAAGTCATCCTTGGGAACCAGTGGAGGATCCGGCGTGTGCGTACGGTTCAGTTGCGAGCGTGGAAGGCGGCGCAAGGCTTGCCGATTGCGCCTACGCACCAATCCACCCGCCATGCATACCAGGAACGAGGTGGAGTCTTTTTTCTTTTTATGTTTGTGGTGGTGCTGCTGGATGGCATCTTGTAGCCGATGGGTCGTTGACATTGAAGAGGCACCATCACTAATATCATGCAAGGCGATGAATGTGCCAGATGTTGAAGTCGGCTGAGACCGTGCACGCTGGCTCTGGCCACACGCTGCGCCGGAAGGGCGACTCCGCTGAGAAGCGTCGAAGCATGTCGCCTTGGAGAGAGAATTGCTGCTCGCATCAATGTCCGGCGATGCTGTGAAACTAGAACCCCGCATCAGACAGGAAAACGCTATGTGGCCAGGCTGTGGTGCAGCAAATCCTGGGCAGGAACGAAGGCATCCAGCCTGTCGTGAAGACGGCACTGGCGGTTGTCCTCCTTCAGTCTTGACCCCACCAGTGGGCAATGCGCAGTGCTGGCCTGTCTGAGAACATGCTGCACAGACTGCCGGCTGCTGCAGGCTTGAACACTGGGTCTGTCCAGCATGAGCTGTCATCGGCCGCACCGTCGGCGTGGACCAAACGTGTGGACATAGCTGTGGTGCAAACCGGTGTATCCGTCTTGGACTAATCGGTGCTGGTTGTTATCGCTGACCCAGTGCGACTGTCACGTGATCCATTCCCCGTCGCTGTGGCATCCGCTGTCACCCTGAGCGTGCCACCACCGAGGCCGCGACACTGCCCGTCCGGAGCAAAGTCTGACGTATGCGAACCAGAGTCCGCGCCCGGCCGCTCCCCATCCGGAGTCCGGTCCGTCTTCCGCCGATGCTCCCCGTCCGGAGTCCCAGCAGGCCCACTGGAGGCAGCCGAGACCTCGTGAAGCTGCACTTGTGGAGTCGGGACATGCAGGAGTGCACCGACCAGTGGAGAGGCCCGAGCCACCGAGGGTGGAAGTGGTGCGGTGTCACCGCAGTTGTCAGTGGTCCCACCGTGATCGTTGAGTGCCTCCGTACGCACTAGGCGAGGTCCATCACTTTGCAACCCCTGCATGGGAAGTGGGACGCTGCCGTCACTTGTCTCACACCCCGTGGATGGATCCTCACTGGCAGCTTGCTGTTCATTAGGGTTGGGTAAATTGTCAGAGTTTTCATCTGGTGGTGCAAACCACGGCGGTGGACTGTCATTGTCTTGCCGTTGTCCTTCATTTGGGCTTTTCTTCTTTGGAATTTTAAATCTTCCCCCAGACATTGCAGAACCTTGTTTATTACCCTCAAATTCTCCCATATGTATGGCCTCGAATGTAGGATCCAATGTTTCTTTCGACATTGTACTAGTTTCCAAAGAACATTCCGTTTCAATTCTTCTCAGTTACCTCATATGTATCTTTGTCTAATGTACATGCCTTCATAGTCTCTGGGTCTGATTTTGCTGGGACTGGCATAGTCACAGTCTCTCTGTTACTGTTCTCAATTGCCCACATTATACTCCCCAGACATAACTGCTTAATCACTGGGGTTAGTGTGGTACAATGGATCTGCATCTTCACCATTAGTGGAAAGCACACTTGGTTCACTTGAAACTGCTGCGGGTTTTAAGTTCTTTATCTGGCTACTCGATGTCGGTGTCCTCAGGATTCTTGCTCCAATGTTCTGCTCATTTATCAGTGGAGTGTGTATAAATTCAATGCAGTTAATGTTCCCCTCAAGGTTTGAAGAGTCATTACTGACTAACTGCTGGTCTCCGAAGTTGGGATTTTGCGGTGTTGTGTTGAAGGTAGACATTTGTCCCTGCTGTAGATATGATTCAGGTTGTGTTATTTCCATTAACTGAGGATCAATGTCTTGTCCATTTTTTCGATCCGTACTAAAACACTGGCAATTCTCAGTCTGCTCCTTGCAAGTTAAACATACAAGTAATTTCTTTAGCAAATCCTCAGCATCCTTCTGTGACCGTGCAGCATTATTAATCTCTGTTCGGCTATAATGATCCTGAAGGTCAGCGCATCAACCTTTTTTCTTCGGGCTTGGAAGAGGCGATTCCTTTGGCTTGTCTTCAGTTGGGCTTTAACAGTCATCAGCGCTGTGCCCTTCATTGTAGCATGAGAGACCGTCATGGTCATGCTGCTGTGCAGTGGAGCATGGTAGGCTGTTATAGCCTTCTTGCTGTTCACGTGAGCATTGCAGACTTGCATCGTCTGCCGCTGGTTGGTCAGGAGAGGTTGCTAGACCCTCATGGTCTTGTTCCTGCAAGGACTGCGCATCGGAGTCAAGCATTTCTTCTATCGTGGAGGCTGTCCACGAGCTCTCTGTGGAGGCTTGTGACACTGGAGTCACTTCTTGTTCGTGCAGGGACTGCGCTCTGGAGTCTTGCGTTTCTGCAATTGTGGAGTCTGTCCACGAGCTTGCTGTGGAGGCTTGTGACACTGGAGTCACTTCTTGTTCATGCAAGGACTGCGCTCTGGAGTCTTGCATGTCTTCTTTCATAGAGTCGGGAACCCTGAGCGGGGCGTGGACCACGCTCTGTGTGGCAGCAGGCCGCTCTCCGTGTGCTTGCACCGCTCCCTGTCTGTTAATGTCAGGCTGCAGCATCATCCTGCACTGATAAGTTGGAACGTCATATCTGCTGGGTTGAAGATCTTCAAATCCGAAAAATGAATCCGCATCGGCGTCGGATTCAATGTGGGGGTCGCCAATGTGCAACACGAAAGGTTCGTCCGAGTCGTATTCGTCTAGGACCACGGAGCTGTCATTGGGCTCGCGAGGTCCAGAAAACGTGTAAAGATCGGTATCGAAGTATTCGAGGTCGGAATCATCGGCTTGTGTGTAGGTAACTGCTTGTTGCAGGGTTCTTTGGAGGTCAAATTCATCTCCTGGGTCAATTTGCGGCAATGTGCTGTCATTCCAGGTGAGGGAAGGTTGTTTTACAGCTTTAACAGATTTTTGTTTTTTTGATTTGGGACGTTTCCCTTTTAAATTGGATTTGGGACGTTTCCCCTTTAAATTGGTGCGGTCTGGGGCCTCTGACATCCTGACGCTCGGTATGTAGCACGTAGGAAGTGACTGCGCATGCGCAGATCGCTGTTCCTTTACCGATGGCCGTTTTCTTGACTGCGCAGGAGCAGTGTCTCGCGCATGCGTAAACAAAACTTCCGGTTCTGCGCACTGCTCGCGCAACTGTGCTAGCGTGATACCTTTAGCAAGATGGCCGCCGACCTCGACCCAACTCTCTCTCAGGCCCGGGATTTTGGCCTCTGGGAATTCGGGCTCCGGGATCCCGGCCACGAGGTGAGTACTGCCGCTTTTCTTACCTTTACTTGCCGATTGGATTGCGTTTTCTTCACAGTACTTGGAGAATTTGTCCAGGACTGCCTGGTAATCGTACCTTTGCTGCCTCCTGAGGAACCTGAACCTTGTGAAAATTTCCTTTGCTCTTGCACTGGCGATGGTGAGGAGAAATTCAATTTTTTCATTATCATCCAGGTCTTTGATTCAACTACCACCAGGAACAATTCAAACGCTAGCTGAAATCGCCGCCAGTTTTCGCGGAGATCGCCGTGGCACTGGAACAGCTGCGGAACCAGGAGCCAATACATCTTGCCTGGGTACTGCTGGGTGTCTCTGTACACTGAGGTATGCCGGCAGGTATCGATCCACTCCTGTGCCATGTGGTGTTGGGTGCTCTGATGCACAGATGAACCAACACAGTTGTATTTGGTACAACTCTATTTTATTTCAACTTCTATATACAATTCGGTCTGGATACTCTGCACGTTGTGTCTCCCTGAGTGTGCAGTGAAACAGGTCTGTCCTTGTCCTGGTCTCCAGCTAATACTGGCCACCAGGTGTCGTGTTTGTCCTTTTATACTGTCCCTGTCCTTGTCTGTGATTGGTTGTGGTGTTGTGTGTTCTGATTGGACTGTTGGTGTGTCTATCATGATGTGTGTGTTTGAATATCATGACACAGGGAGGGAGGGACTGAGAGTTAGAGAGACACATGGAGTGAGGGACTGAGTTAGAGAGACACAGTGAGGGAGGGACTGAGTGTTCGAGAGACACAGGGAGTGAGGGACTGAGAGTTAGAGTGACACAGGGAGGGAGGGACTGAGAGTTAGAGAGACACAGGTAGGGAGGGAGGGACTGAGAGTTAGAGAGACACAGGGAGTGAGGGACAGAGTTAGAGACACAGGGAGGGAGGGACTGAGAGTTAGAGAGACACAGGGAGGGAGGGACTGAGAGTTAGAGGGACACAGGGAGGGAGGGACTGAGAGTTGGAGAGACACAGGGAGAGAGACACAGGGAGTGAGG
The DNA here is from genome assembly GCF_047496885.1 of Scyliorhinus torazame. Lineage (NCBI taxonomy): Eukaryota > Metazoa > Chordata > Chondrichthyes > Carcharhiniformes > Scyliorhinidae > Scyliorhinus > Scyliorhinus torazame. Next base: position 76,448,186 of record NC_092718.1, on the reverse strand, counting down.
GACTGAGAGTTAGAGAGACACAGGGAGTGAGGGACTGAGAGTTAGAGAGACACAGGGAGGGAGGGACGGAGAGTTAGAGAGACACAGGGAGGGAGGGACTGAGAGTTAGAGACACAGGGAGTGAGGAAATGAGTGTGAGAGAGACACAGGGAGGGAGGGACTGAGAGTTACAGAGACACAGGGAGTGAGGGACTGAGAGTTAGAGAGACACAGGGAGGGAGGGACTGAGAGTTAGAGCGACACAGGGAGGGAGGGACTGAGAGTTACAGAGACACAGGGAGTGAGGGACTGAGAGTTAGAGAGACACAGGGAGGGAGGGACTGAGAGTTAGAGCGACACAGGGAGGGAGGGACTGAGAGTTAGAGCGACACAGGGAGTGAGGGACTGAGAGTTAGAGAGACACAGGGAGGGAGGGACTGAGAGTTAGAGCGACACAGGGAGGGAGGGAGGGACTGAGAGTTAGAGAGACACAGGGAGGGAGGGACTGAGAGTTAGAGAGACACAGGGAGGGAGGGACTGAGAGTTAGAGAGACACAGGGAGTGAGGGACAGAGTTAGAGAGGCACAGGGAAGGAGGGACTGAGAGTTAGAGAAACACAGGGAGTGAGGGACTGAGAGTTAGAGAGACACAGGGAGTGAGGGACTGAGAGTTCGAGAGACACAGGGAGGGAGGGACTGAGAGTCAGAGAGACACAGGGAGGGAGGGACTGAGAGTCACAGCGACACAGGGAGGGAGGGACTGAGAGTTAGAGAGACAAAGTGAGTGAGGGACTGAGAGTTAGAGAGACAAAGTGAGTGAGGGACTGAGAGTTAGAGAGACACAGGGAATGAGGGACTGAGAGTTAGAGAGACACAGGGAGGGAGTGAGGGACTGAGAGTTAGAGAGACACAGGGAGGGAGGGACTGAGAGTCACAGAGACACAGGGAGGGAGGGACTGAGAGTCAGAGAGACACAGGGAGGGAGGGACTGAGAGTCAGAGAGACACAGGGAGTGAGGGACTGAGAGTCAGAGAGATACAGGGATGGAGGGACTGAGAGTTAGAGAGACACAGGGAGTGAGGGACGGAGAGTTAGAGAGACACAGGGCGGGAGGGACGGAGAGTTAGAGAGACACAGGGAGGGAGGGACTGAGAGTTAGAGAGACACAGGGAGCGAGGGACGGAGAGTTAGAGAGACACAGGGCGGGAGGGACGGAAAGTTAGAGAGACACAGGGAGGGAGTGAGGGACTGAGTTAGAGAGACACAGGGAGTGAGGGACGGAGAGTTAGAGAGACAAAGTGAGTGAGGGACTGATAGTTAGAGAGACACAGGGAGTGAGGGACTGAGTTAGAGAGACACAGGGAGGGAGGGCCAGAGAGTTAGAGAGACACCGGGAGGAAGGGACTGAGAGTTGGAGACACAGGGAGGAAGGGAATGAGAGTTAGAGAGTGTGGTAGTATGTATTGGGGGTCATGTGGGACTGGAAGCCCTAATGTCACTGGCTGACAGATCCCGGGTCCTGGTTGGCCGTTGACCTCTAGCTCCGCGCTGAAGGCGGAGTATAAGAAGCCGGAGTCCTCCCCCGCAGGCCATTCTACTATCGAGCTGCGGGGGAACAGACACGCTTAATAAAGCCTCATCTACTTCACTCTATTCGTCTCACGGAGTCTTTGTGCGCTACAGAGAGACACAGGGAGGGAGGGACTGAGAGTTAGAGAGACACAGGGAGGGAGGGAGTGACTGAGAGTTAGAGAGACACAGGGAGGGAGGGACTGAGAGTTAGAGAGACAAAGTGAGTGAGGGACTGATAGTTAGAGAGACACAGGGAGGGAGGGAGGGAGGGACTGAGAGTCAGAGAGACACAGGGAGGGAGGGACTGAGAGTTAGAGAGACACAGGGTGGGAGGGACTGAGAGCTAGAGAGACACAGGGAGGGAGGGAGGGACTGAGAGCTAGAGAGACACAGGGAGGGAGGGACTGAGTTAGAGAGACGCAGGGAGTGAGGGACTGAGAGTTAGAGACACAGGGAGGGAGGGACTGAGAGTCAGAGAGACACAGTGAGTGAGGGACTGAGAGTTAGAGAGACACAGGAAGTAGGGACTGAGAGTTAGAGAGACACAGGGAGGGAGGGACTGAGAGTTAGAGAGACACAGGGAGGGAGGGACGGAGTTAGAGAGACACAGGGAGTGCGGGAGTGAGAGTTAGAGAGACACAGGGAGTGAGGGACTGAGTTAGAGTGACACAGGGAGTGAGGGACGGAGAGTTAGAGAGACACAGGGAGGGAGGGACTGAGAGTTAGAGAGACACAGGGAGTGAGGGACTGAGTTAGAGTGACACAGGGAGTGAGGGACGGAGAGTTAGAGAGACACAGGGAGGGAGGGACTGAGAGTTAGAGACACAGGGAGGGAGGGACTGAGAGTCAGAGAGACACAGGGAGTGAGGGACTGAGTTAGAGAGACACAGGGAGGGAGGGACTGAGAGTTAGAGAGACACAGGGAGGGAGGGACTGAGAGTTAGAGAGACCCAGGGAACGAGGGACTGAGAGGTAGAGAGACACAGGGAGGGAGGGACTGAGTGTTTGAGAGACACAGGGAGGGAGGGAGGGACTGAGAGTTAGAGAGACACAGGGAGGGTGGGACTGAGTTAGAGAGACACAGGGAGGGAGGGACTGAGAGTTAGAGAGACACAGGGAGTGAGGGAGTGAGAGTTAGAGAGACACAGGGAGTGAGGGACTGAGAGTTAGAGAGACACAGGGAGTGAGGGACTGAGAGTTAGAGACAGGGAGGGAGGGACTGAGAGTTAGAGAGACGCAGGGAGTGAGGGAGTGAGAGTTAGAGAGACACAGGGAGTGAGGGACTGAGTTAGAGAGACACAGGGAGTGAGGGACTGAGAGTTAGAGACACAGGGAGGGAGGGACTGAGAGTCAGAGAGACACAGGGAGTGAGGGACTGAGAGTTAGAGAGACACAGGGAGGGAGGGACTGAGAGTTAGAGAGACACAGGGAGGGAGGATTGAAAGTTAGAGAGACACAGTGAGTGAGGGACTGATAGTTAGAGAGACACAGGGAGTGAGGGACAGAGTTAGAGAGACACAGGGAGGGAGGGAGGGAGGGACTGAGAGTTAGAGAGACACAGGGAGGGTGGGACTGAGTTAGAGAGACACAGGAAGGGAGGAACGGAGAGTTAGAGAGACACAGGAAGGGAGGAACGGAGAGTTAGAGACACAGGGAGGGAGGGACTGAGAGTTAGAGAGACACAGGGAGGGAGGGACTGAGAGTTAGAGAGACACAGGGAGGGAGGGACTGAGAGTTAGAGAGACACAGGGAGGGAGGGACTGAGAGTTAGAGAGACACAGGGAGGGAGGGACTGAGAGTTAGAGAGACACAGGGAGTGAGGGACTGAGTTAGAGAGACACAGGGAGTGAGGGACTGAGAGTTAGAGAGACACAGGGAGGGAGGGACTGAGAGTTAGAGAGACACAGGGAGGGAGGGACTGAGAGTTAGAGAGACACAGGGAGTGAGGGACTGAGAGTTAGAGAGACACAGGGAGGGAGAGACTGCGAGTTAGAGAGACACAGGGAGGGAGGGACTGAGTGTTACAGAGACACAGGGGCTGAGGGACTGAGAGTTAGAGAGACACAGGGAGTGAGGGACTGGGAGTCACAGAGACACAGGGAGGGAGAGACTGAGAGTTAGAGAGACACAGGGAGGGAGGGACTGAGTGTTACAGAGACACAGGGGCTGAGGGACTGAGAGTTAGAGAGACACAGGGAGGGAGGGACTGAGAGTTAGAGAGACACATTGTAGCGCACAATGACTTACGAGAGACGAGAAGTGATGAAGTTGATCCAGGCTTTATTAAACGATGCTTGTCCCCAGCAGCTCAGCAACAGAATGAAGCTGCGGGGAGAAGCTCGGGTTCTTATACTCCGCCTTTAGGGCGGAGCCAGGAGTCAGCAGCCAACCAGGACCCGGGATCTGTCAGCCAATAGCTTCTCGGCTTCACAGTCCCACATGACCCCTAATACATACCACCACATTCACCCCTTGTTAAAAAGGAACCCGGCGGGGTGGTGTTTCGCATGGTTTTAGGGGTTTACAAGGCAGGCCCTGGAAGGAAAGTTTCAGACAGTGTTACTACAGTTTTAGCCCTACACTGGGCTATGTTCAAGTTTGTGAGAACTATTTACAATATTCGCAAAAAAATCTTTTTTGTTACAACAACATTCTTGGTGTCACGCAGATTCCACGAGTCGAGCGGGCGGTCTGGTCTTCCTCGTCGATCGCCTCAGCCCCGGTGGTGGTGCATGTGCTTTTTCGGGCGTTGTAGTCTCCGGGAGCGTTTTGGTGTTTGTTCCTGCTTTACTCCTGGGCGGACACGGGAGGAGGACCGATCCTCCCGGGAAGGGGGCGGTCGCGGGGTGCGCTGGTGGCAGGGAGGGGATGATCGGTGTTGGGGGGGTGTGTCTGTTGCCGGCGGTCGCCAGGTCCCGCAGGGAGACTGTGTCCTGTCGGCCGTCGGGGTACGCCACGTAGGCGTACTGCGGGTTCCCGTGGAGAAGGTGAACCCTCTCGCCCAACAGGTCCAATTTGTGCGCCCGCAAATGTTTCCGGAGCAAGATGGGTCCTGGGGCCGCCAGCCAGGTCAGCAGCGACGTTCCGGAGGTGGACTTCCTGGGGAAGACAAGGAGGCGCTCATGAGGCGTTCGGTTAGTGGTGGTACACAGCAGCGACCGGATGGAGTGGAGAGCGTCCGGGAGGACCTCCTGCCACCGGGAAACTGGGAGATCCCTGGACCGTAGGGCCAGTAGGACGGTCTTCCAGACCATGCCGTTCTCCCTCTCTACTTGCCCGTTCCCCCGGGGGTTGTAGCTGGTCGTCCTGCTCGAGGCTATGCCCTTGCTGAGCAGGAACTGGCGCAGCTCGTCACTCATGAAGGAGGACCCCCTGTCGCTAAGGATATACGCGGGGCAACCGAACAGTGTGAATATGGTGCCAAGGGCTTTAATGACTGTGGCCGCTGTCATGTCGGGGCAGGGGATGGCGAAGGGGAAACGAGAGTACTCGTCCACCACGTTCAGGAAGTATGCGTTGCAGTCGGTGGAGGGGTGTGGCCCTTTTAAATCCAAACTGAGGCATTCAAAGGGGCGGGAGACCATGATCAGGTGCACTCTATCTGGCCTGAAAAAGTGCGGTTTGCACTCTGCGCAGATGTGGCAGTTCCTGGTGACTGTACGGACCTCCTCCATAGAGCAGGGGAGGTTGCGGGACTTTACGAAATGGTAGAATCGAGTGACCCCCGGGTGGCAGAGGTCCTCGTGGAGGGTTTGGAGGCGGTCTATTTGTGCGTTGGCACATGTGCCGCAGGATAGGGCAGCGGACGGCTCGTTCAGCTTTCCGGGACGATACAAGATCTCATAGTTGAAGGTGGAGAGCTCGATCCTCCACCTTAAGAACTTGTCATTTTTAATTTTGCCCCGCTGTGCATTATCGAACATGAAGGCTACTGACCGTTGGTCGGTGAGGAGAGTGAATCTCCTGCCGGCCAGGTAACGCCTCCAATGTCGCACAGCTTCCACTATGGCTTGGGCTTCCTTTTCCACTGAGGAGTGGCGGATTTCTGAGGCGTGGAGGGTCCGGGAGAAAAAGGCCACGGGTCTGCCCGCTTGGTTAAGGGTGGCCGCCAGAGCTACGTCGGATGCGTCGCTCTCGACCTGGAAGGGGAGGGACTCGTCGATGGCGCGCATCGTGGCCTTTGCGATATCCGCTTTGATGCGGCTGAAGGCCTGGCAAGCCTCTGTCGACAGAGGGAAGGTCGTGGTCTGTATTAGGGGGCGGGCCTTGTCTGCATACTGGGGGACCCAGTATATATGAAAAGTAATATGAAAAGAAACCCAGGCAACGTTTCAGGGCTTTGGAGCAGTGGGGGAGGGGGAATTCAATAAGGGGGCGCATGCGTTCGGGGTCGGGGCCTATTATCCCATTGCGCACTACGTATCCCAGGATGGCCAACCGGTTTGTGCTAAAAACGCACTTTTCCTCGTTATATGTGAGGCTCAGGGCGTTAGCGGTCTGGAGGAACTTGGAGGTTGGCGTCGTGATCCTGCTGATCGTGGCCGCAGATGGTTACGTTGTCGAGATACGGGAACATGGCCTGCAACCCGTGCTGGTCAACCATTCAGTCCATCTCCCGTTGGAAGACCGAGACCCCGTTTGTGACACCAAATGGGATCCTTAGGAAGTGGTACAGACGCCCGTCTGCCTCGAAGGCGGTGTACTTGCGGTCACCTGGGCGGATGGGGAGCTGGTGGTAGGCGGACCTGAGGTCCAGGTGGAGAAGACCTTATACTGGGTAATCCGATTGACCATGTCGGATATGCGGGGGAGAGAGTACGCATCTAGCTGCGTGTACCTGTTGATGGTCTGACTATAGTCTACGACCATCCTTTGCTTCTCCCCGGTCTTTACTACTACCACCTGGGCTCTCCAGGGACTATTGCTGGCCTGGATTATGCCTTCCTTCAGCAACCGCTGGACCTCAGACCGAATAAATATCCGGTCCTGGGCACTGTACCGTCTACTCCTAGTGGCGACGGGTTTGCAATCCGGGGTGAGGTTTGCAAACAAGTACGGCGGTTCAACCTTGAGAGTTGCGAGGCCGCAGATAGTGAGTGGGGGTATTGGGCCGCCGAATTGGAATGTTAGGCTCTGCAGGTTACACTGGAAATCTAATCCCAGTAATGTGGGCGCGCAGAGTTGGGGAAGGACGTAGAGCCTGTAGTCCTTAAACTCCCTCCCTTGCACCATTAGATTCGCGATGCAGAACCCTTTGATCTCTACGGAGTGGGATCATGCAGCTAGGGAAATCTTTTGCGTGCTTGGATGGATGGTCAGAAAACAGCGTCTTACCGTGTCTGGGTGAACAAAACTTTCGGTGCTCCCGGAGTCGATCAGGCATGGCGTCTCATATCCGTTGACCAGCACCGTTGTTGTCGTCGTCTGGAGCGTCCGGGGCCGCGATTGATCCAGTGTCACCGAAGCCAGTCGTGGTAGTAGTGTCGCGGCGTCTTCTTCGGACCCCGTGGAGCCGTCGAAGCTGGGATCCTTTGTTGTCAACCAAGATGGTGGCGTCCATGAATCGCACACGGCCGGGGGTGGATAAAATGGCCGCCCCCATGAATCACATGTGGCTGGGGGTCACAAGGTGGCGGCACCCATCCTCCCCTCGTGGTGCCCGGGACCCAAAATGGCAGCACCCGCGGGTCGCACATGGGGCACTGGGGGGGTTGGGGAGCGTTTGGGATATGCTGGGCTCGTTCTTCTCCGGGGATTGCGGCGACCCCCCGGGACCGGCACACTGCTGCGTAATGGCCCTTCTTGCCGCAGCTTTTACAAATAGCTGCGCGGGCCAGGCAACGCTGCCGGGGGTGTTTCGCTTGTCCGCAGAAATACCAGCGGGCCCCCCCCGGGATGGTCTGGCGCTGTAACCGCGCAAGCTTGCAAGGGGGGTGGGGGGGTGGGGAGTTTGTCGCGACGGGGGTCCACGGAGCCCAAGGGGCTGCCGCGCGGTCGGCCGTAGGCGCAGACGTTTTGCGAGGCCACATCTAGGGAAGCTGCAAGGGCCCGTGCCTCTGAGAGTCCTAGCGACTCTCTTTCTAAAAGTCTTTGGCGGATTTGGGGAGAGTTCATACCTGCCACAAATGCATCGCGAATTAGCATGTCCGTGTGTTCGATCGCGTTCACCGGCGGGCAGCTGCAGCCCCGTCCCAAAATTAGCAGCGCGGCGTAGAATTCCTCTAACGATTCTCCGGGACTTTGCTGTCTCGTCGCGAGTTGGTGGCGCGCGTAGACCTGGTTAACGGGCCGAACGTAGATGCTCTTCAGTAATGCGAGCGCCGTTGGCAAATCCTCTGCGTCTTCTATGAGAGGGTAAATTTCCGGGCTTACCCTCGAATGCAGGACCTGCATTTTCTGGTCTTCTGTGATCCGGCCGGGGGCCGTTCGGAGCTACCTTTCAAAGCATGCTTGCCAGTGTTTAAATACTGCTGCCGAGTTCGCTGCGTGGGGGCTGATCCGCAGGCATTCCGGGGCGATCCGGAGCTCCATAGTCTTTTAAGCTCGCTTAATAAATTGTAGCGCACAATGACTTACGAGAGACGAGAAGTGATGAAGTCGATCCAGGCTTTATTAAGCGATGCTTGTCCCCCAGCAGCTCAGCAACAGAATGAAGCTGCGGGGAGAAGCTCGGGTTCTTATACTCCGCCTTCAGGGCGGGGCCAAGAGCCGGCAGCCAACCAGGACCCGGGTTCTGTCAGCCAATAGCATCTCGGCTTCACAGTCCCACATGACCCCTAATACATACCACCACACACAGGGAGGGAGGGACTGAGTGTTAGAGAGACATAGGGAGGGAGGGACTGAGAGTTCGAGAGACACTGGGAGGGAGGAACTGAGAGTTAGAGAGACACAGGGAATGAGGGACTGAGAGTCAGAGAGACACAGGGAGGGAGGAGTGAGGGACTGAGAGTCAGAGGGAGTGAGGGACTGAGAGTTAGAGACACAGGGAGGGTGGGAGGGACTGAGAGTGAGAGACACAGGGAGGGAGGGACTGAGTGTTAGAGAGACACAGGGAGGGAGGGACTGAGAGTTAGAGAGACAGAGGGAGTGAGGGACAGAGTTAGAGAGACACAGGGAGGGAGGGACTGAGAGTTAGAGTGACACAGGGAGTGAGGGACTGAGAGTTAGAGAGACACAGTGAGTGAGGGACAGAGTTAGAGAGACACAGGGAGTGAGGGACTGAGAGTTAGAGAGACACAGGGAGGGAGGGACTGAGAGTTAGAGAGACACAGGGAGGTAGAGAGGGACTGAGAGTTGGAGAGACACAGGGAGGGAGGGAATAAGAGTTAGAGAGACACAGGGAGGGAGGGAGGGACTGAGAGTTGGAGAGACACAGGGAGGGAGGGATTGAGAGTTAGAGAGACACAGGGAGTGAGGGACTGAGAGTCAGAGAGACACAGGGAGTGAGGGACTGAGAGTTAGAGAGACACAGGGAGTGAGGGACTGAGAGTTAGAGAGACACAGGGAGTGAGGGACTGAGAGTTAGAGAGACACAGGGAGGGAGGGACTGAGAGTTAGAGAGACACAGGGAGTGAGGGACTGAGAGCTAGAGAGACACAGGGAGGGAGGAACTGAGAGTTCGAGAGACACAGGGAGTGAGGGACTGAGAGTTAGAGACACAGGGAGGGAGGGACTGAGAGTTAGAGAGACACAGGGAGTGAGGGACAGAGAGTTAGAGAGACACAGGGAGGGAGAAACTGAGAGTTAGAGAGACACAGGGAGTGAGGGACTGAGAGTTAGAGAGACACAGGGAGGGAGGGACTGAGAGTTAGAGAGACACAGGGAGGGAGGGACTGAGAGTTAGAGAGACACAGGGAGTGAGGGACTGAGAGTTAGAGACACAGGGAGTGAGGGACTGAGAGTTAGAGAGACACAGGGAGTGAGGGACTTAGATTTAGAGAGACACAGGGAGGGAGGGACTGAGAGTTAGAGAGACACAGGGAGGGAGGGACTGAGAGTTAGAGAGACACAGGGAGGGAGGGACTGAGAGTTAGAGAGACGCAGGGAGGGAGAAACTGAGAGTTAGAGAGACACAGGGAGGGAGGGACTGAGAGTTAGAGAGACACAGGGAGGGAGGGACTGAGAGTTAGAGAGACACAGGGAGGGAGGGACTGAGAGTTAGAGAGACACAGGGAGTGAGGGACTGAGAGTTCGAGAGACACAGGGAGGGAGGGACTGAGAGTTAGAGAGACACAGGGAGGGAGGGACTGAGAGTTAGAGAGACACAGGGAGGGAGGGACTGAGAGTTAGAGAGACACAGGGAGGGAGGGACTGAGAGTTAGAGAGACACAGGGAGGGAGGGACTGAGGTAGAGAGACACAGGGAGGGAGGGACTGAGAGTGAGAGAGACACAGGGAGGGAGGGACTGAGAGTTAGAGAGACACAGGGAGGGAGGGACTGAGAGTTAGAGAGACACAGGGAGGGAGGGACTGAGAGTTAGAGAGACACAGGGAGTGAGGGACTGAGAGTTCGAGAGACACAGGGAGGGAGGGACTGAGAGTTAGAGAGACACAGGGAGGGAGGGACTGAGAGTTAGAGAGACACAGGGAGGGAGGGACTGAGAGTTAGAGAGACACAGGGAGTGAGGGACTGAGAGTTCGAGAGACACAGGGAGGGAGGGACTGAGAGTTAGAGAGACACAGGGAGGGAGGGACTGAGAGTTAGAGAGACACAGGGAGGGAGGGACTGAGAGTTAGAGAGACACAGGGAGGGAGGGATTGAGAGTTAGAGAGACACAGGGAGTGAGGGACTGAGAGTCAGAGAGACACAGGGAGTGAGGGACTGAGAGTTAGAGAGACACAGGGAGTGAGGGACTGAGAGTTAGAGAGACACAGGGAGTGAGGGACTGAGAGTTAGAGAGACACAGGGAGGGAGGGACTGAGAGTTAGAGAGACACAGGGAGGGAGGGACTGAGAGTTAGAGAGACACAGGGAGTGAGGGACTGAGAGCTAGAGAGACACAGGGAGGGAGGAACTGAGAGTTCGAGAGACACAGGGAGTGAGGGACTGAGAGTTAGAGACACAGGGAGGGAGGGACTGAGAGTTAGAGAGACAGAGGGAGTGAGGGACAGAGAGTTAGAGAGACACAGGGAGGGAGAAACTGAGAGTTAGAGAGACACAGGGAGTGAGGGACTGAGAGTTAGAGAGACACAGGGAGGGAGGGACTGAGAGTTAGAGAGACACAGGGAGGGAGGGACTGAGAGTTAGAGAGACACAGGGAGTGAGGGACTGAGAGTTAGAGACACAGGGAGTGAGGGACTGAGAGTTAGAGAGACACAGGGAGTGAGGGACTTAGATTTAGAGAGACACAGGGAGGGAGGGACTGAGAGTTAGAGAGACACAGGGAGGGAGGGACTGAGAGTTAGAGAGACACAGGGAGGGAGGGACTGAGAGTTAGAGAGACGCAGGGAGGGAGAAACTGAGAGTTAGAGAGACACAGGGAGGGAGGGACTGAGAGTTAGAGAGACACAGGGAGGGAGGGACTGAGAGTTAGAGAGACACAGGGAGGGAGGGACTGAGAGTTAGAGAGACACAGGGAGTGAGGGACTGAGAGTTCGAGAGACACAGGGAGGGAGGGACTGAGAGTTAGAGAGACACAGGGAGGGAGGGACTGAGAGTTAGAGAGACACAGGTGTGGTGTTGGGTGTTCTAACACACAGAAGAGCCAACACAGTTGCATATGGTACAACGCTTGTTTATTTAAACTCACTATTTACAACTTGGTCTTTGCACTCTGCACGTGGGGGGCTCCCTGCTTGTGGTGTTTCAACAGCTCTTTCATGCTTCCTTCTCCCCAGACCTACTGACCTCCAGGTGTCGTGCTCGTGCTTTTTATGTGGTTGGTGTTCTTGTCTGTGATTGGTTGTGGTGTTGTGTACTCTGATTTGCCTGTTAGTGTGTCCATCATGATGTGTGTGTTTGAATATCATGACATCCCCCCTTTTTACAAAGATATGTGCCTACGTGGTAATAAATATGATCGTGACGTGAGTGCATCTAAGAGTGTGTGTGTGTCGTGTGCAGCATGTGTCTATGACGGAACTATGTGCATGGGGCGATGTCGAGTGCGTCACATGAATCCAGTTGTACCATAACATAACAGAAATGCGAACGAGAGAAGAAGAAAAAAAATTTTGAACAGTTGTCCAGTCAGACGACATCTGGAACGATAAACAACAACAGGTTATCATGTAAAATTGTCCAACTTATTAAACATATGAACTGTATTATAAGTCCATTCTAATGGGTTTGCGACGAATTCGGGTTGACCGCCTTAAGGGTGGATCAAGAACCACCGGCTGCTGTGCAGGCATGGCCATGGGTGGCGATGGAAAGGGCGTGATGTGCGGCAGCTCCACAAAGTCATCCTCGGAAGCCTGTTGAGGATCTGGCGTGTTGTGTGGCTGTGAACGTGGAAGTCGGCGAAGGGCGCGCCGATTGCGGCGACGCACGGAACCATCCGGCATGCGAACCAGGAACGAGCGGGGAGCCACTTGTCGGAGGACTTCGGCCGGTGCTGACCAGCCACCATACGGTTGATGGACGCGTACTTTGTCTCCGGAGGACAGGGGGGGCAGGTCCGTCGCTCGTGTGTCGTACCGACCTTTCTGGCGATCACGCTGCAGTTGCATGTCCCGAAGAACCGCCTCATGGTCTGTTGTCGGTGCCAGGACGGAAGGTACCGTCGTCCTGAGGGAGCGACCCATTAGTAGCTGCGCTGGCGAGAGGCCCGTGGATAACGGGGCCGATCGATAGGCCAGCAAGGCAAGGTTAAAGTCCGATCCGGCATCAGCCGCCTTGCACAGGAGCCGCTTTGCGATGTGGACACCCTTTTCAGCCTTCCCGTTCGATTGTGGATGCAGAGGGCTGGATGTCACATGAGTGAAACCATATGCTGCGGCAAAGGACGACCATTCACGGCTGGCAAAACAAGGTCCATTGTCTGACATGACAGTCCTTGGAATGCCATGGCGAGCAAACGTTTCCTTGCAGGCCCCAATGACTGCGGACGACGTCAGATCATGGAGAGGCATGACTTCCGGGTAGTTTGAGAAGTAGTCTATAATAACAATGTAATCTCTGCCGAGCGCGTGAAATAGGTCAACACCCACCTTCGCCCAGGGGGACGTCACCATCTCGTGTGGTAGAAGTGTTTCCGGAGGTTGCGCCGGCTGAAACCTCTGACAGGTTGTGCAGTTGAGCACCATGTTGGCTATGTCTTCATTAATACCCGGCCAATATACCGCCGCCCGGGCCCTTCGTCTGCATTTTTCGACACCCAAGTGGCCTTCGTGTAGTTGACGAAGAATCATCTGGCGCACACTGTGTGGAATGACGATCCTATGCGATTTCATAAGGACCCCGTCTATATTGGTGAGATCATCTCGCACATTGTAAAACTGGGGGCACTGCCCTTTTAGCCACCCTTCCGTCATGTGGCGCATCACTCGCTGCAGCAGAGGGTCAGTCGCCGTCTCTGCGCGTATGTGGGCCAGACAAGGATCATCAGCTGGCATATTTGCTGCTGTCAGAGTCACGTGTGCCTCAATTTGACGCACGAACCCCTCCGCATCTGGTGGTGTGCTCACTGCTCGGGAAAGAGTGTCCGCCACTATGAGTTCCTTCCCCGGAGTGTAGATCAGTTCAAAATCGTACCTCCTGAGTTTGAGTAAGATGCGCTGGAGGCGAGGAGTCATGTCGTTCAGGTCTTTGTTAATGATGTTGACCAGGGGGCGGTGGTCAGTTTCGACCGTGAATCGTGGCAGGCCATACACATAGTCGTGGAACTTGTCCAGTCCAGTTAACAAGCCCAGGCATTCTTTTTCGATTTGCGCGTAGCGCTGTTCGGTAGGGGTCATGGCTCGTGAGGCATACGCAACCGGGGCCCATGATGACGTGCTGTCTTTTTGCAGGAGTACCGCTCCAATACCAGATTGGCTGGCGTCTGTTGAGATCTTTGTAGGGCGAGTCGCGTCAAAGAAGGCCAGCACTGGTGCCGTGACCAGTTTGTGCTTGAGCTCCTCCCATTCCTGCTGATGCGACTGGTGCCAGTTGAATTCCGTCGATTTTTTTACGAGATGGCGCATGTTTGTTGTATGAGAAGCCAGGTTGGGAATGAACTTCCCAAGGAAGTTGACCATGCCCAGGAATCTTAAGACAGCCTTCTTGTCAGCCGGTCGTGGCATGGCTGTGATGGCGCTAACCTTGTCTGCATCGGGACGGACCCCGGACCTTGAGATGTGGTCCCCGAGGAATTTCAGCTCCGTCTGGCCGAAAGCACACTTCGCACGGTTGAGACGCAGGCCATTTTGCCGTATGCGGGTGAAGACACGTCGAAGACGATGCATGTGTTCCTGCGGAGTGGTGGACCAAATGATGATATCGTCCACATATACACGTACCCCTTCGATGCCTTCCATCATCTGCTCCATAATGCGGTGGAATACTTCAGATGCCGAAATGATGCCGAATGGCATCCGGTTGTAGCAGAATCTGCCAAAAGGGGTGTTGAATGTGCATAGTCTTCGGCTGGCCGGGTCCAGTTGGATCTGCCAGAATCCTTTGGACGCATCCAATTTAGTGAATATGTTGGCTCGCGCCATCTCGCTGGTGAGGTCTTCTCGTTTCGGGATGGGATAGTGTTCCCGCATGATGTTGTTGTTCAGATCTTTTGGATCTATACATATACGGAGCTCGCCAGAGGGCTTCTTTACACAGACCATGGAGCTGACCCATGGCGTGGGCTCCGTGACCTTGGATAGGACCCCTTGGTCCTGAAGAATCTGCAGTTGTGCCTTGAGGCGGTCTTTGAGAGGCGCAGGAACCCTGCGAGGTGCGTGAACGACAGGGATGGCGTCCGGTCTGAGTCGAATCTTGTACGTGTGTGGCAATGTCCCCATGCCTTCAAAAACCTCCTGGTTGTGAGCGAGGAGGGAATGGAGATTCGCGTGGAACTCAGCATCCGGGAAGTCGGATATCTCATCTGGAGAGAGAGACATGATGCGCTGTACCAGGTGAAGGACCTTACACGCTTGTGCGCCCAGTAACGAGTCCTTTGATGAGCCCACAACTTCGAAGGGGAGTGTGGCCGTGTACCTCTTGTGAGTCACCTGTAGCTGGCAAGATCCTACGGACGGGATAACGTTCCCGTTATAGTCAACCATCTTAAGCCGGGATGGTGTGATGAGTGGTTTGACCTTCATGGCCTGGACTGCAGAGTAAGCAATCAGGTTGGCGGATGCGCCGGTGTCCAGACGGAAGGCGACGCGCGATCGGTTGACCGTCAGGGTGGCACACCACTCATCGTCTGGATTGATGGCATTGACCTTGTTGACATCAATGACGGCAACTCTGAAGTCATCCTGGTCATCTGCATCACTTAACTGGAAGTCTTGATGCGTGGGCTGGACGGTCCTGACTCGTGTGCGAGGTTGTCGAGGATGCGCCGGATCCATGGGTTGAGCCGCACGACAGCGGGCTGCGTAGTGGCCTATCATGGCACATCTGTTGCACTGTTGGTATTTTGCAGGACATTGCCCTTTTAAGTGTAGACCTCCACACTTGCTGCACGTCATGACGTCACGGCGTTCGTTGCGCCACTGCGCATGCGCAGTGCGATCTTGCGGTGGGCGCGCCTGCGCAGTGCGTCCCTCGTTGTGGCCGTTATTCTTGGCGCGCACCTGCGCGGGAGACCGCGAAAAGCGCGGGAAGCGGCCGCTGTCGTCCGGGCCGTGGGTCGGGAAGAAATCGACGGCCTGGATGCGTTCAACGTCGTGGGCGGCCTGGCTTGCCGATTCGACGGCTGGGGACCCCCTCCGTGCCAACTCGGACGCCTGAAATCGGGCAAAACGGCAGGCAGCATTCTCATGGAGGACACAGGCTTCCACAGCAGACGCTAAGGTGAGGCTCTTTATTTTAAGAAGCTGCTGGCGTAGGCCACTGGAGGCAACGCCAAAAACAATCTGGTCCCTGATCATGGACTCTGTGGTGGTGCCGTAACCGCAGGACTGCGCCAGAATCCGGAGGTGCGTCAAAAAGGGTTGAAAAAGCTCCTCCTTACCTTGCAGGCGTTGCTGAAAGATGTATCTTTCGAAAGTTTCGTTTACTTCAGTTTGAAAGTGCTGGTCCATTTTGAGGATGACCGTGTCATATTTGGCCTGGTTTTCGCCTTCCTCGAACACCAGTGAATTAAAGACATCATTTGGGTGGGGGCCTGCGTAGAAGAGGAGCATTGCAATCTTCGAATCATCCGAGACATTCTGTTTTTCGGTGGCACGGATGTACAGGTCAAATCGCTGCCTGTAGAGCTTCCAGTTGGTGCCTAGGTTCCCCGTGACTTGCATCGGCTGCGGTTTGCCGGTGTGGTCCATGTCCAGAATGGCAGGTTGGTAGGCAGGTATCGATCCACTCCTGTACCATGTGGTGTTGGGTGTTCTAACACACAGAAGAGCCAACACAGTTGCATATGGTACAACGCTTGTTTATTTAAACTCACTATTTACAACTTGGTCTTTGCACTCTGCACGTGGGGGGCTCCCTGCTTGTGGTGTTTCAACAGCTCTTTCATGCTTCCTTCTCCCCAGACCTACTGACCTCCAGGTGTCGTGCTCGTGCTTTTTATGTGGTTGGTGTTCTTGTCTGTGATTGGTTGTGGTGTTGTGTACTCTGATTTGCCTGTTAGTGTGTCCATCATGATGTGTGTGTTTGAATATCATGACAACAGGGAGGGAGGGACTGAGAGTTAGAGAGACACAGGGAGGGAGGGACTGAGAGTTAGAGAGACACAGGGAGGGAGGGACTGAGGTAGAGAGACACAGGGAGGGAGGGACTGAGAGTGAGAGAGACACAGGGAGGGAGGGACTGAGAGTTAGAGAGACACAGGGAGGGAGGGACTGAGAGTTAGAGAGACACAGGGAGGGAGGGACTGAGAGTTAGAGAGACACAGGCAGTGAGGGACTGAGAGTTCGAGAGACACAGGGAGGGAGGGACTGAGAGTTAGAGAGACACAGGGAGGGAGGGACTGAGAGTTAGAGAGACACAGGGAGGGAGGGACTGAGAGTTAGAGAGACACAGGGAGTGAGGGACTGAGAGTTCGAGAGACACAGGGAGGGAGGGACTGAGAGTTAGAGAGACACAGGGAGGGAGGGACTGAGAGTTAGAGAGACACAGGGAGGGAGGGACTGAGAGTTAGAGAGACACAGGGAGGGAGGGACTGAGAGTTAGAGAGACACAGGGAGGGAGGAACTGAGGTAGAGAGACACAGGGAGGGAGGGACTGAGAGTCACAGGGAGTGAGGGACTGAGAGTTAGAGACACAGGGAGGGAGGGACTGAGAGTTAGAGAGACACAGGGAGGGAGGGACTGAGAGTTAGAGAGACACAGGGAGGGAGGGACTGAGAGTTAGAGAGACACAGGGAGTGAGGGACTGAGAGTTCGAGAGACACAGGGAGGGAGGGACTGAGAGTTAGAGAGACACAGGGAGGGAGGGACTGAGAGTTAGAGAGACACAGGGAGGGAGGGACTGAGAGTTAGAGAGACACAGGGAGGGAGGGACTGAGAGTTAGAGAGACACAGGGAGGGAGGGACTGAGGTAGAGAGACACAGGGAGGGAGGGACTGAGAGTCACAGGGAGTGAGGGACTGAGAGTTAGAGACACAGGGAGGGAGGGACTGAGAGTTAGAGAGACACAGGGAGGGAGGGACTGAGAGTTAGAGAGACACAGGGAGGGAGAGACTGAGAGTTAGAGAGACACAGGGAGGGAGGGACTGAGGTAGAGAGACACAGGGAGTGAGGGACTGAGAGTTAGAGAGACACAGGGAGGGAGGGACTGTGAGTTAGAGAGACACAGGGAGGGAGGGACTGAGAGTCAGAGAGACACAGGGAGGGAGGGACTGAGAGTTAGAGAGACACTGGGAGTGAGGGACTGTGAGTTAGAGAGACACTGGGAGGGAGGGACTGAGAGTTAGAGAGACACAGGGAGGGAGGGACTGAAAGTTAGAGAGACACAGGGAGGGAGGGACTGAGTTAGAGAGACACAGGGGTGAGGGACTGAGTGTTAGAGAGACATAGGGATGGAGGGACTGAGAGTTAGAGAGACACAGGGAGTGAGGGACTGAGAGTTAGAGAGACACAGGGAGGGAGGGACTGAGAGTTAGAGAGACACAGGGAGGCAGGGAGGGACTGAGTTAGAGAGACACAGGGAGTGAGGGACTGAGAGTTAGAGAGACACAGGGAGGGAGGGACTGAGAGTTAGAGAGACACAGGGAGGGAGGGACTGAGAGTTAGAGAGACACAGGGAGTGAGGGACTGAGAGTTAGAGAGACACAGGGAGTGAGGGACTGAGAGTTAGAGAGACACAGGGTAGGAGGGACTGAGTGTTAGAGAGACACAGGGAGGGAGGGACTGAGAGTTAGAGAGACACAGGGAGTGAGGGACGGAGAGTTAGAGAGACAAAGGGAGTGAGGGGCTGAGAGTTCGAGAGACACAGGGAGGGAGGGAGGGACTGAGAGTTAGAGAGACAAAGGGAGTGAGGGACTGAGAGTTAAAGAGACACAGGGAGGGAGGGACTGAGAGTTCGAGAGACAAAGGGTGTGAGGGACTGAGAGTTAGAGAGACACAGTGAGGGAGGGACTGAGTTAGAGAGACGCAGGAAGGGAGGGACTGAGTTCGAGAGACACAGGGAGTGAGGGACTGAGAGTTAGAGAGACACAGGGAGTGAGGGAGGGACTGAGTTAGAGAGATACAGGGAGAGAGGGACTGAGAGTTAGAGAGACACAGGGAGGGAGTGAGGGACTGAGAGTTAGAGATGTCATGATATTCAAACACACACATCATGATGGACACACTAACAGGCAAATCAGAGTACACAACACCACAACCAATCACAGACAAGAACACCAACCACATAAAAAGCACGAGCACGACACCTGGAGGTCAGTAGGTCTGGGGAGAAGGAAACAAGAAAGAGCTGTTGAAACACCACAAGCAGGGAGCCCCCCACGTGCAGAGTGCAAAGACCAAGTTGTAAATAGTGAGTTTAAATAAAGAAGCGTTGTACCACATGCAACTGTGTTGGCTCTTCTGTGTGTCAGAACACCCAACACCACATGGTACAGGAGTGGATCGATACCTGCCTACTAACCTGCCATTCTGGACATGGACCACACCGGCAAACCGCAGCCGATGCAAGTCACGGGGAACCTAGGCACCAACTGGAAGCTCTACAGGCAGCGATTTGACCTGTACATCCGTGCCACCGAAAAACAGAATGCCTCGGATGATTCGAAGATTGCAATGCTCCTCTTCTACGCAGGCCCCCACCCAAACGATGTCTTTAATTCACTGGTGTTCGAGGAAGGCGAAAACCAGGCCAAATATGACACGGTCATCCTCAAAATGGACCAGCACTTTCAAACTGAAGTAAACGAAACTTTCGAAAGATACATCTTTCAGCAACGCCTGCAAGGTAAGGAGGAGCTTTTTCAACCCTTTTTGACGCACCTCCGGATTCTAGCCCAGTCCTGCGGTTACGGCACCACTACAGAGTCCATGATCAGGGACCAGATTGTTTTTGGCGTTGCCTCTAGTGGCCTACGCCAGCAGCTTCTTAAAATAAAGAGCCTCACCTTAGCGTCTGCTGTGGAAGCCTGTGTCCTCCATGAAAATGCTACCTGCCGTTTTGCCCGATTTCAGGCGTCCGAGTTGGCACGGAGGGGGTCCCCAGCCGTCGAATCGGCAAGCCAGGCCGCCCACGACGTTGAACGCATCCAGGCCGTCGATTTCTTCCCGCCCCACGGCCCGGACGACAGCGGCCGCTTCCCGCGCTTTTCGCGGTCTCCCGCGCAGGTGCGCGCCAAAAATAACGGCCACAACGAGGGACGCACTGCGCAGGCGCGCCCACCGCAAGATCGCACTGCGCATGCGCAGTGGCGCAACAAACGTCGTGACGTCATGACGTGCAGCAATTGTGGAGGTCTACACTTAAAAGGGCAATGTCCTGCAAAATACCGACAGTGCAACAGATGTGCCATGATAGGCCACTACGCAGCCCGCTGTCGTGCGGCTCAACCCATGGATCCGGCGCATCCTCGACAACCTCGCACACGAGTCAGGACCGTCCAGCCCACGCATCACGACTTCCAGTTAAGTGATGCAGATGACCAGGATGACTTCCGAGTTGCCGTCATTGATGTCAACAAGGTCAATGCCATCAATCCAGACGATGAGTGGTGTGCCACCCTAACGGTCAACCGATCGCGCGTCGCCTTCCGTCTGGACACCGGCGCATCCGCCAACCTGATTGCTTACTCTGCAGTCCAGGCCATGAAGGTCAAACCACCCATCACACCATCCCGGCTTAAGATGGTTGACTATAACGGGAACGTTATCCCGTCCGTAGGATCTTGCCAGCTACAGGTGACTCACAAGAGGTACACGGCCACACTCCCCTTCGAAGTTGTGGGCTCATCAAAGGACTCGTTACTGGGCGCACAAGCGTGTAAGGTCCTTCACCTGGTACAGCGCATTATGTCTCTCTCTCCAGATGAGATATCCGACTTCCCGGATGCTGAGTTCCACGCGAATCTCCATTCCCTCCTCGCTCACAACCAGGAGGTTTTTGAAGGCATGGGGACATTGCCACACACGTACAAGATTCGACTCAGACCGGACGCCATCCCTGTCGTTCACGCACCTCGCAGGGTTCCTGCGCCTCTCAAAGACCGCCTCAAGGCACAACTGCAGATTCTTCAGGACCAAGGGGTCCTATCCAAGGTCACGGAGCCCACGCCATGGGTCAGCTCCATGGTCTGTGTAAAGAAGCCCTCTGGCGAGCTCCGTATATGTATAGATCCAAAAGATCTGAACAACAACATCATGCGGGAACACTATCCCATCCCGAAACGAGAAGACCTCACCAGCGAGATGGCGCGAGCCAACATATTCACTAAATTGGATGCGTCCAAAGGATTCTGGCAGATCAAACTGGACCCGGCCAGCTGAAGATTATGCACATTCAACACCCCTTTTGGCAGATTCTGCTACAACCGGATGCCATTCGGCATCATTTCGGCATCTGAAGTATTCCACCGCATTATGGAGCAGATGATGGAAGGCATCGAAGGGGTACGTGTATATGTGGACGATATCATCATTTGGTCCACCACTCCGCAGGAACACATGCATCGTCTTCGACGTGTCTTCACCCGCATACGGCAAAATGGCCTGCGTCTCAACCGTGCGAAGTGTGCTTTCGGCCAGACGGAGCTGAAATTCCTCGGGGACCACATCTCAAGGTCCGGGGTCCGTCCCGATGCAGACAAGGTTAGCGCCATCACAGCCATGCCACGACCGGCTGACAAGAAGGCTGTCTTAAGATTCCTGGGCATGGTCAACTTCCTTGGGAAGTTCATTCCCAACCTGGCTTCTCATACAACAAACATGCGCCATCTCGTAAAAAAATCGACGGAATTCAACTGGCACCAGTCGCATCAGCGGGAATGGGAGGAGCTCAAGCACAAACTGGTCACGGCACCAGTGCTGGCCTTCTTTGACGCGACTCGCCCTACAAAGATCTCAACAGACGCCAGCCAATCTGGTATTGGAGCAGTACTCCTGCAAAAAGACAGCACGTCATCATGGGCCCCGGTTGCGTATGCCTCACGAGCCATGACCCCTACCGAACAGCGCTACGCGCAAATCGAAAAAGAATGCCTGGGCTTGTTAACTGGACTGGACAAGTTCCACGACTATGTGTATGGCCTGCCACGATTCACGGTCGAAACTGACCACCGCCCCCTGGTCAACATCATTAACAAAGACCTGAACGACATGACTCCTCGCCTCCAGCGCATCTTACTTAAACTCAGGAGGTACGATTTTGAACTGATCTACACTCCGGGGAAGGAACTCATAGTGGCGGACACTCTTTCCCGAGCAGTGAGCACACCACCAGATGCGGAGGGGTTCGTGCGTCAAATTGAGGCACACGTGACTCTGACAGCAGCAAATATGCCAGCTGATGATCCTTGTCTGGCCCACATACGCGCAGAGACGGCGACTGACCCTCTGCTGCAGCGAGTGATGCGCCACATGACGGAAGGGTGGCTAAAAGGGCAGTGCCCCCAGTTTTATAATGTGCGAGATGATCTCACCAATATAGACGGGGTCCTTATGAAATCGCATAGGATCGTCATTCCACACAGTGTGCGCCAGATGATTCTTCGTCAACTACACGAAGGCCACTTGGGCGTCGAAAAATGCAGACGAAGGGCCCGGGCGGCGGTATATTGGCCGGGTATTAATGAAGACATAGCCAACATGGTGCTCAACTGCACAACCTGTCAGAGGTTTCAGCCAGCGCAACCTCCGGAAACACTTCTACCACACGAGATGGTGACGTCCCCCTGGGCGAAGGTGGGTGTTGACCTATTTCACGCGCTCGGCAGAGATTACATTGTTATTATAGACTACTTCTCAAACTACCCGGAAGTCATGCCTCTCCATGATCTGACGTCGTCCGCAGTCATTGGGGCCTGCAAGGAAACGTTTGCTCGCCATGGCATTCCAAGGACTGTCATGTCAGACAATGGACCTTGTTTTGCCAGCCGTGAATGGTCGTCCTTTGCCGCAGCATATGGTTTCACTCATGTGACATCCAGCCCTCTGCATCCACAATCGAACGGGAAGGCTGAAAAGGGTGTCCACATCGCAAAGCGGCTCCTGTGCAAGGCGGCTGATGCCGGATCGGACTTTAACCTTGCCTTGCTGGCCTATCGATCGGCCCCGTTATCCACGGGCCTCTCGCCAGCGCAGCTACTAATGGGTCGCTCCCTCAGGACGACGGTACCTTCCGTCCTGGCACCGACAACAGACCATGAGGCGGTTCTTCGGAACATGCAACTGCAGCGTGATCGCCAGAAAGGTCGGTACGACACACGAGCGACGGACCTGCCCCCCCTGTCCTCCGGAGACAAAGTACGCGTCCATCAACCGTATGGTGGCTGGTCAGCACCGGCCGAAGTCCTCCGACAAGTGGCTCCCCGCTCGTTCCTGGTTCGCATGCCGGATGGTTCCGTGCGTCGCCGCAATCGGCGCGCCCTTCGCCGACTTCCACGCTCACAGCCACACAACACGCCAGATCCTCAACAGGCTTCCGAGGATGACTTTGTGGAGCTGCCGCACATCACGCCCTTTCCATCGCCACCCATGGCCATGCCTGCACAGCAGCCGGTGGTTCTTGATCCACCCTTAAGGCGGTCAACCCGAATTCGTCGCAAACCCATTAGAATGGACTTATAATACAGTTCATATGTTTAATAAGTTGGACAATTTTACATGATAACCTGTTGTTGTTTATCGTTCCAGATGTCGTCTGACTGGACAACTGTTCAAATTTTTTTTTTTCTTCTTCTCTCGTTCGCATTTCTGTTATGTTATGGTACAACTGGATTCATGTGACGCACTCGACATCGCCCCATGTACATAGTTCCGTCATAGACACATGCTGCACACGACACACACACACTCTTAGATGCACTCACGTCACGATCATATTTATTACCACGTAGGCACATATCTTTGTAAAAAGGGGGGATGTCATGATATTCAAACACACACATCATGATGGACACACTAACAGGCAAATCAGAGTACACAACACCACAACCAATCACAGACAAGAACACCAACCACATAAAAAGCACGAGCACGACACCTGGAGGTCAGTAGGTCTGGGGAGAAGGAAACAAGAAAGAGCTGTTGAAACACCACAAGCAGGGAGCCCCCCACGTGCAGAGTGCAAAGACCAAGTTGTAAATAGTGAGTTTAAATAAAGAAGCGTTGTACCACATGCAACTGTGTTGGCTCTTCTGTGTGTCAGAACACCCAACACCACAAGAGAGACACAGGGAGTGAGGGACTGAGAGTTAGAGAGACACAGGGAGTGAGGGACAGAGAGTTAGAGAGACACAGGGAGGGAGGGACTGAGAGTTAGAGAGACACAGGGAGGGAGGGAGGGACTGATTTAGAGAGACACAGGGAGCGAGGGACTGAGAGTTAGAGAGACACAGGTAGGGAGGGAGGGATTGAGTTAGAGAGACACAGGGAGGGAGGGAGGGACTGAGTTAGAGAGACACAGGGAGGGAGGGAAGGACTGAGTTAGAGAGACACAGGGAGGGAGGGAGGGACAGAGTTAGAGAGACACAGGGAGTGAGGGACTGAGAGTTAGAGAGACACGGAGGGAGGGACTGAGAGTTAGAGAGACACAGGGAGTGAGGGACTGAGAGTTAGAGAGACACAGGGAGGGAGGGAGGGACTGAGTTAGAGAGACACAGGGAGTGAGGGACTGAGAGTTAGAGACCCAGGGAGGGAGGGACTGAGAGTTAGAGAGACACAGGGTGGGAGGGACTGAGTTAGAGAGACACAGGGAGGGAGGGACTGAGTTAGAGAGACACAGGGAGTGAGGAACTGGGAGTTAGAGAGACACAGGGAGGGAGGGAGGGACTGAGTTAGAAAGACACAGGGAGGGAGGGACTGAGAGTTAGAGAGACACAGGGAGGGAGGGACTGAGAGTTAGAGAGACACAGGGAGTGAGGGACTGAGAGTTAGAGAGACACAGGGAGTGAGGTACTGAGAGTTAGAGAGACACAGGGAGTGAGGGACTGAGAGTTAGAGAGACACAGGGAGTGAGGGACTGAGAGTTAGAGAGACACAGGGAGTGAGGGACTGAGAGTTAGAGAGACACAGGGAGTGAGGGACTGAGAGTTAGAGAGACACAGGGAGGGAGGGACTGAGAGTTAGAGAGACACAGGGAGTGAGGGACTGAGAGTTAGAGAGACACAGGGAGGGAGGGACTGAGAGTTAGAGAGACACAGGGAGTGAGGGACTGAGAGTTAGAGAGACACAGGGAGGGAGGGAGGGACTGAGTTAGAGAGACACAGGGAGTGAGGGACTGAGAGTTAGAGAGACACAGGGAGTGAGGGACTCCGAGTTAGAGAGACACAGGGAGGGAGGGACTCAGAGTTAGAGAGACACAGGGAGGGAGGGACTGAGAGTTAGAGAGACACAGGGAGGGAGGGACTGAGAGTTAGAGAGACACAGTGAGGGAGGGAGGGACTGAGTTAGAGAGACACAGGGAGTGAGGGACTGAGAATTAGAGAGACACAGGGAGGGAGGGACTGAGAGTTAGAGAGACACAGTGAGGGAGGGAGGGACTGAGTTAGAGAGACACAGGGAGTGAGGGACTGAGAGTTAGAGAGACACAGGGAGGTGTAAGGTTTTCGGGCAATTCGGCCCTTTTGGAGAAACTCAGAGACTGTAAACTGACTTTCCAGCCAAGGGAACAGAACCAGTTTTCCCAGCAGGCTTGGCCCGCTGAGCTGAGTGGGGACATAAGCACATAAATATTTACAAACACCCCCCTAGGAGCTACAAGGAAGAAGGAGCCAGACAACAAGATAACATCAAGACACAGACAAAGGGGCACGGGAATACACAGGAGGCTTGCATGCAAGCAGGACAATGGGATGGTCATAGCCCCATGCAAATGTAAATGACCTGGCCTCCACCAGAGCAGAATCCAATCAACACCCCATCAACATAGCAGCATCTCCGGAGCAGATGGAAGTCTTTGAAAATCTTCAAGGGAGCTCAACCTCGTTATCTCAAAAAACAGACTGGAGGCGGACCTAGGGGAGGTACTCCCATCTCGACAGCTCTGACCGGCTCAAAGGGGGCGGGACCAGCGGGAACTTTAAAACTTACCTTTTCAATGCAAAAGGGGCTGGCCGATCACAGAACAAAGCCAGGTAAAGCAATATAAAAGGGGCTGTGTTTTCAATTGGGGGTCTCTTCGTTCCTGGCTCGACCTCTGCACCCCTGACTTGACCTCTGCAGCCTGTGACCGTAAGTAACCCGCAGCAGCTTGCGAAGCTCCCTTGATTTTAATAGTGGTTGAGGCTTTGGGGAAGGGAACTTGTTTTGTGCCTTGTGATTTTGCTAAAACCTGTGTAACCGTAAGAATTTTCGTTGTGTCCGCTATATTACCTTTTGAATAGACTTAGTTGTATTAGAGCATAAGATTTTATTGTGTTTCTTCTGTTGATGATTTTGACCTGGGTTTTACAATAAACCTTGATTTGATGCTAATTGGAGTCGTTTAAATTCTTCAATCCTTCACCAGCGATCTCTGACCAAGTCATTGTTAAAAATACTCCTCACCTTAATTCCGGGTTCAAGAATCGAGGGTCATCTTGAGCGATTCACTCAGGACAGACTGCTGGTTAGGAAATAAACAGCAGTGTCCTATTCTCTCTCTTGGGAAAGCTACTCTAGTGGAGTAGGAACCGGGTGGGGGTTGTACCACCGGCAAGAGAGAGAATCACCTGGGTATTGGTAGGGGTCTGGAGATCTGTGTGATATAAGTCTCAGGCTGTCGGTTAGGAATAAACGGCAGGCTTGAATCAGTGCTCTCTTCAGTGGAAGTGTCCCAGTGCGACATCCCCTGGCCTCTGAAGTTTCAGTGCCAGCTGGAGAGAGACACACACAGACATCCAAACCCCAGATATCGGCCCAGTAGTGGAGTAGCGGAGATGGCACCCTCTACAGAGGGAGGGACTGAGAGTTAGCGAGACACAGGGAGGGAGGGACTGAGAGTTAGAGAGACACAGGGAGTGAGGGACTGAGAGTTAGAGAGACACAGGGAGGGAGGGACTGAGAGTTAGAGAGACACAGGGAGGGAGGGACTGAGAGTTAGAGAGACACAGGGAGTGAGGGCCTGAGAGTTAGAGAGACACAGGGAGGGAGGTAGGGACTGAGTTAGAGAGACACAGGGAGGGAGGGACTGAGAGTTAGAGAGACAAAGGGAGGGAGGGACTGAGAGTTAGAGAGACACAGGGAGGGAGGGACTGAGAGTTAGAGAGACACAGGGAGGGAGGGACTGAGGTAGAGAGACACAGGGAGGGAGGGACTGAGAGTTAGAGAGACACAGGGAGGGAGGGAGGGACTGAGTTAGAGAGACACAGGTGGGAGGGACTGAGAGTTAGAGAGACACAGGGAGGGAGGGACTGAGAGTTAGAGAGACACAGGGAGGGAGGGACTGAGAGTCAGAGAGACACAGGGAATGAGGGACGGAGAGTTAGAGAGACACAGGGAGGGAGGGACTGAGAGTCACAGAGACACAGGGAGGGAGGGACTGAGAGTCACAGAGACACAGGGAGGGAGGGACTGAGAGTTAGAGAGACACAGGGAGTGAGGGACTGAGAGTTAGAGAGACACAGGGAGTGAGGGACTGAGAGTTAGAGAGACACAGGGAGGGAGGGACTGAGAGTTAGAGAGACACAGGGAGGGAGGGACTGAGAGTTAGAGAGACACAGGGAGGGAGGGACTGAGAGTTAGAGAGACACAGGGAGGGAGGGACTGAGAGTTAGAGAGACACAGGGAGGGAGGGACTGAGAGTTAGAGAGACACAGGGAGTGAGGGACTGAGAGTTAGAGAGACACAGGGAGTGAGGTACTGAGAGTTAGAGAGACACAGGGAGTGAGGGACTGAGAGTTAGAGAGACACAGGGAGTGAGGGACTGAGAGTTAGAGAGACACAGGGAGTGAGGGACTGAGAGTTAGAGAGACACAGGGAGTGAGGGACTGAGAGTTAGAGAGACACAGGGAGGGAGGGACTGAGAGTTAGAGAGACACAGGGAGTGAGGGACTGAGAGTTAGAGAGACACAGGGAGGGAGGGACTGAGAGTTAGAGAGACACAGGGAGTGAGGGACTGAGAGTTAGAGAGACACAGGGAGGGAGGGAGGGACTGAGTTAGAGAGACACAGGGAGTGAGGGACTGAGAGTTAGAGAGACACAGGGAGTGAGGGACTCCGAGTTAGAGAGACACAGGGAGGGAGGGACTCAGAGTTAGAGAGACACAGGGAGGGAGGGACTGAGAGTTAGAGAGACACAGGGAGGGAGGGACTGAGAGTTAGAGAGACACAGTGAGGGAGGGAGGGACTGAGTTAGAGAGACACAGGGAGTGAGGGACTGAGAATTAGAGAGACACAGGGAGGGAGGGACTGAGAGTTAGAGAGACACAGTGAGGGAGGGAGGGACTGAGTTAGAGAGACACAGGGAGTGAGGGACTGAGAGTTAGAGAGACACAGGGAGGTGTAAGGTTTTCGGGCAATTCGGCCCTTTTGGAGAAACTCAGAGACTGTAAACTGACTTTCCAGCCAAGGGAACAGAACCAGTTTTCCCAGCAGGCTTGGCCCGCTGAGCTGAGTGGGGACATAAGCACATAAATATTTACAAACACCCCCCTAGGAGCTACAAGGAAGAAGGAGCCAGACAACAAGATAACATCAAGACACAGACAAAGGGGCACGGGAATACACAGGAGGCTTGCATGCAAGCAGGACAATGGGATGGTCATAGCCCCATGCAAATGTAAATGACCTGGCCTCCACCAGAGCAGAATCCAATCAACACCCCATCAACATAGCAGCATCTCCGGAGCAGATGGAAGTCTTTGAAAATCTTCAAGGGAGCTCAACCTCGTTATCTCAAAAAACAGACTGGAGGCGGACCTAGGGGAGGTACTCCCATCTCGACAGCTCTGACCGGCTCAAAGGGGGCGGGACCAGCGGGAACTTTAAAACTTACCTTTTCAATGCAAAAGGGGCTGGCCGATCACAGAACAAAGCCAGGTAAAGCAATATAAAAGGGGCTGTGTTTTCAATTGGGGGTCTCTTCGTTCCTGGCTCGACCTCTGCACCCCTGACTTGACCTCTGCAGCCTGTGACCGTAAGTAACCCGCAGCAGCTTGCGAAGCTCCCTTGATTTTAATAGTGGTTGAGGCTTTGGGGAAGGGAACTTGTTTTGTGCCTTGTGATTTTGCTAAAACCTGTGTAACCGTAAGAATTTTCGTTGTGTCCGCTATATTACCTTTTGAATAGACTTAGTTGTATTAGAGCATAAGATTTTATTGTGTTTCTTCTGTTGATGATTTTGACCTGGGTTTTACAATAAACCTTGATTTGATGCTAATTGGAGTCGTTTAAATTCTTCAATCCTTCACCAGCGATCTCTGACCAAGTCATTGTTAAAAATACTCCTCACCTTAATTCCGGGTTCAAGAATCGAGGGTCATCTTGAGCGATTCACTCAGGACAGACTGCTGGTTAGGAAATAAACAGCAGTGTCCTATTCTCTCTCTTGGGAAAGCTACTCTAGTGGAGTAGGAACCGGGTGGGGGTTGTACCACCGGCAAGAGAGAGAATCACCTGGGTATTGGTAGGGGTCTGGAGATCTGTGTGATATAAGTCTCAGGCTGTCGGTTAGGAATAAACGGCAGGCTTGAATCAGTGCTCTCTTCAGTGGAAGTGTCCCAGTGCGACATCCCCTGGCCTCTGAAGTTTCAGTGCCAGCTGGAGAGAGACACACACAGACATCCAAACCCCAGATATCGGCCCAGTAGTGGAGTAGCGGAGATGGCACCCTCTACAATGGCGACCACGAAGGGACCCCGGTGGTTTGGAGTATGTGACTTGGCAGAGGGGGTGAGGGAACGAAGCAAAATGGAGGAGAGAATATCCTCGTATTTGTGGCAAAAGGTCAACCTCACCAAACCTTGGGTTTCAGAATTGATCAATGCGGAGCAACCGGTAATGGCAGCGGCTGCATGGACAGAAAGCAAGGCGCACAAAAGGCACTTGGAGAAGGCAGTTTGGCTGGTTTGCCTGTCCGAGCAGGTAGTCAAGACAGAGGATAGGGTCGAAGAGTTAGAGCAGGAGTTGAGAGAAGTGAGGGCCAGCGCAGGGGACAGCGCTAGCGCAGCGGAACGACTGCGGGAAGAAATGACAGAAATGAAACAGGAAAGCGAGTCTAACCGGTGTGAGAAGGACTATCTCCACTGCCAGATAGTGGAGGGTAAAGAAAAGGAACGGAGGCTCCAGGAACTATATGCTCGGAGTACAGAGCAGTGTAGGAAGCTGGAGGGGAAGTTCCGGGACATCCAGGCAGCGTACCGGGTGGCTCGCGAGGAAGTAGGGGACTGTGCCCATGGGCCGTGCCAGGCACGAATAACGGAGTTGGAGGAGACCTTGTCCAAGTTCAGGGGACAGATACACCTGGTAGGTCCAGGGGGGGTCCCAAGGGGCAAGGTGCTCCTCGCAGCGGATGATTCCCCAAAGGCCAAGGGGAATAGACCGCCTCCTGAGGCACCGGGATCGTGTCCGGGTCGGCAGGGGGGGATCGGGCTGCACGTTCAGGGGCAAGTCCAAGGGGGGTCGGCAGTGTATCCCCAGATAGCGGCGTCTCCTATATGGGTAGCTAGCCCGGGGACAGGGGGGCTACCCAACGAGGCAGGAGAGCTGGACAGTGGGGAGGAGGAGCAGGAACCCCAGGTAGGGCAGATGTGCCCTGTCAGGCAAAGAAGGTATGGTCCCCCGGCGGGGATGGCAAACAGGGGACCGGTTGAGGGCGACATTATCGTTCCTCATGGGGCATCCGCGCTCAGGGGGATGGTGGCCCACGTTCCCAGACTAACTCCAAAGGGGGATCCGTCGCTGCATTTTATGGAGGTGGAACAGGCTGCCAACATCAATGACTGCGACGAAGGGGAGCAAATAAAGATGCTCCTGATGACCCTAGATGCACAGCTATGCAGGACAGTGACCTCTGGGAATGGGGGAAGACCTGACACATGGGCAGCCGCACAGACTGCTGTTCTGGAGGCGATGGGCTTGAATCTGGGGAGCCCTTTCATGAGAGTGGGGGAAACCAAGCAGCAACCAGGGGAATCTCCCACCATGTTCGCAGACAGGCTGTGGATTGTCTATATGGAGGCATGCGGGGTTCAAGCGGATAGACGGAATTTAGGGGAAAGAACCGCCCACTGGCTGAAGACCCTAGTTGCCAATTGCCTCCCCAACGTTAGGGCAAAAGCCGAACACTGGTTCGACCCGCAGATCCCGGCCCTTAACGAGGAAGAGGTCCTCAGGAAACTTACCCTCGCCTATCGCAATGGGGAGAGGGGTGAGGACAAGCCCCTTAAGGGTAAAGTGCACAAAATCGTGCCAGCAGCCCCTAAGAGAGAGTGGAAGCATGAGGGCACTCGAACCTCCGACAAGAAACCGGTATGCTACGGGTGTGGGAAAGCCGGGCATTTCAAGAGGGAATGTAAAAACCCCAGCAAGCAGGAGAGGGCTCCCGCAGTAGAGAGTCAGACCCCGGTGGCAGGAGCAGCTGCTCCGGAAACCTTCGAGGTAAAGAAACTTTTAGCCTTTTTGCAAGGCTCAGGACAGGTGGCCATGGCAACGGGCCAGGGTCAGCCCGCCCCCGCACCCAGGGAAGCCTCCGAATGACTAGCCCCTCAGCAGCCCACCTTTCTATGCCCACTGGAGTATGGCCCGTGCGGGAGACCCTGGGTCAAAATGGAGGTCCAGGATACGGTCGGGAGTTACCTACTGGACACAGGTGCTTCCAGTACTATAGTCCACACGGACAACCCCCGAGCATCCCCTCTGTCTAGCGGGGTACCCTATAGTCTCATTGGCTTTACCGGGAACGAAAAAGTGGGTTTTTTCTCTGTTCCCCTGTCTATCAGGTTAGGGGCACTCCAGGCGCACTGGAAATGCGTCCTGATGAGATGGGAACAGGAGGGGAAAGGGATCCTAGGAGCTGACTTCATAGTGGCTCATCAGATCCTGGTGGACCTAAGAAATCACTGCCTGTGGGGTGCAGCAACGGAAGGGGCTGAAAGGGAGTTGAGGGTAATAGACAGAGCCCAGGAGAAGGGGGCTTTGTGCGTGGTACAGCCAAAGGAAGGGTACGATCTAGAAGCCCTGGAGAGGAATACCCCGGAAGAATTCAGGGAGTATGTCCGCAAGAATCTGGCTGCTTTTGCCACCCACAAGCATGATTGTGGGAGAGTAACTGGGACAGAGGTCAGGGTAGATGGGGACCCCATGTCCCAGCCCCAGAAACAGTACCGCTTCCCCCGGGAAGCAGAGGCAGACTTGGAGGTGGCCCTAAACTCACTGGTGCGGCAAGGAGTGTTGAGGACAATTGCCACCCATGTAAACTCCCCGCTCTGGCCGGTGAGGAAGCCGGACAACTCCTGGAGGGCCACCGTGGACTACAGAGTCCTGAATAAACACATTCCAGCCTGCGCCCCAACGGTGGCGGCCGTGGCAGACTTGCTAGGAGAAATTCCAGCATCCGCCTCAATTTTTACGGTGCTGGATATTTCAAATGGATTTTGGTCAGTCCCGGTCAGAAGGGAAGACCAATACAAGTTTGCATTTACTTTTAAGGGGCAACAATACACCTGGACCTGTCTCCCGCAGGGATTCCACAACAGCCCGAGCATTTTCCATCAATGTATGGCAGAATGCTTAAAGGGCTTCAGTGAGCCACACAAGCTGGTGCAGTATGTGGACGACATCCTGTTGTTCACCAGTACTAGGGAGGAGCATGGGCCCCTAGTGGACGAGCTGTTGGGGATGTTACACAAAGGAGGGCTGAAAGTTAACCCTAAAAAGGCACAGATCGGGCTAGGAGAGGTGAAGTTCCTGGGGTTAACCCTGAGAGCTGGGGAGAGAGGGATTGACACTGCCAGGAGACAAACAGTGCAGGAACTCCCAGTCCCCGTAGATGTAAAGGGGATACGGTCCTTTTTAGGAATCACCGGCTACTGCAGGGATTTCATTGAGGACTATGCCACCACAGCAGCGCCTCTGCTTAGGCTGCTGCACAAGGGGGTGGAGTGGGACTGGGACAGCAAATGTGAGACGGCATTCGTCCAACTCAAGCAGGACTTGCAGAAAGCCCCAGCCCTGGGAGCCATTAACCCCCGGGAGGAGTTTTTCCTGGAGGTGGCCGCAGGCAGCGATGGCCTGAGTGCTGTGCTCCTCCAGACCCGACATGGCAAATTGAGGCCGGTGGTGTACTCCTCTCGGGTCCTCACAGACGTGGAGCGGGCATACTCCAACTGTGAGAGGCATCTGCTGGCCACCCACTGGACAGTAAAGCGGATGCAGGTATTTGTTAGGATGGGCCCCATCACTCTCCTGACACATCACACCCCGACCCAAATGCTGCTGGACGGCCGGATTAAGGACGGTACGGTCAGCAGCGCCAGAATCACCAGGTGGACCCTCCTGCTGTCTCAAATGGCCCTTCAGGTAAAAGGGCTGAATGAGCCACAGCTCGCAGCCAACCTAATATACCCCGGGGAGCCACACCACTGTTCCGTAGAAGGGGTATGGGAGGTAGGGTTCGGACTCCGGGCAGGGCTGCACCCCACAGGGAGGGAGATCTATGTGGATGGGTCCAGTACGGTAGCGGAGGGCGTCAGGCTCACGGGCTGCGGGATCTGGGACCCCGATGCCGACATAGCCCTGGCCCTTAAACTCCCCCATACACTCAGCGCCCAGCAGGCAGAGCTGGCTGCAGTGATGTATGTGGTGACCCACCCCGACCGTTTTCCCACGCCGTATACCATCTGCTCAGATAGCATGTTTACATGCAACTCCTGCACGGAGTACCTGGCTATCTGGTCCCGACGAGGATACACCTCCTCGGATGGAAAACCACTGGCCACAAAACCCCTCCTCGAGAAAATCGTGGCGGCAGTTGGGCAGGGAGAGGACAGGTATATCCTCAAGGTGAAAGCTCACTCCAAAACAGAGCCACGGGGCGAGGGGAACCAGAAAGCAG
This sequence comes from Scyliorhinus torazame, assembly GCF_047496885.1. NCBI lineage: Eukaryota > Metazoa > Chordata > Chondrichthyes > Carcharhiniformes > Scyliorhinidae > Scyliorhinus > Scyliorhinus torazame. The sequence continues at coordinate 76,414,895 of NC_092718.1, read as the reverse complement.
ACGGCCTGGCTCGAGAGGGGGCTAAGAATGGGATAGCGTGGGACCCGTACGAAGAGGGACAAGTAGCGGCCGTTACAAGACAGCCCCAGAGGGGGGATGGGACGAGTTTGGCCCCAGATCTGGCCACTGCCCAGGGACAGGACCCCGAGCTGAAGAAAGTCATAACGGCCATGGGCAGACAGGAAAGGATAGAGGGGCCCTATGGGGGAAAGGACATCACACTGAAGGAGGGCATGCTCTTCAGGGGGGACCAGTGGATAGTGCCTTCCCAGCATCATAGGGAATTTATCGAAATGGCCCATGAAAGCCCCGGAGCGGGACATCCCGGCCCTGAGACCACCTGGCAACGGGTGGAGAGGGTGGGGTGGTGGCCGAGCCTCCGGGAGGATGCTCGCGATTTTTGTGCGAGCTGCCTGGTGTGTGCTACCAATAACCCGGACCCCAAGAAGAGAAAGGTCTCGTTGGGGCACATCCGCAGGGTGGAGGGGCCCTGGCAGTCGATACAGATCGACTATATTGGACCCCTTCCCCCAGCGACGGGGGGTTACAAGTACTGTCTGGTGTTGGTGGATATTTTCACCAAGTGGGTGGAAGCCTTCCCCTGCCGAACAGCCACCGCAGCAGGCACAGCCAGGATACTGGTCAGGGAGGTATTCTCGAGGTGGGGACTCCCACAGTTTGTGGAGTCAGATCAGGGGAGTCACTTCACGGGACAAGTGATGCAAGCGACCCTGAAAGTCCTGGGGATTAAGGCCAAATGGCATGTGGCTTATAACCCTCAATCCTCAGGTCCTGTGGAAAGGTTAAACAGGACCATAAAGGAAAGGATCAGGAAAGAAACAGGCAGCTCGCCCAACCGGTGGGTAGAAATCTTACCCTTAGTTTTAATGGGGATCCGGGCAAGCCAGTCCAGAAGCACAGGGTACTCCCCGCACGAGCTCATGACAGGGAGAGTCATGAGAACCCCGATCCATGTCAGGGTACCTTCCCTGACAGAGGGGCAGCTTAGGGAGGTAAATCGAGACAAGTTTGCTAAGAAGCTGATGGAGCAGCTAAAGGAAATTAACTGGCAGGCAGCGTTTAATATGGGGACCCAGCACCGGAGGAACAAGCTGCTACTCGAGCCCCACACTACCCAGGAATGGGCCATAGGGGACCAAGTAATGGTCCGGAATTTTGCACGGGTAGGAGCCTTTGAGCCACTGTACGCGGGACCGTACAGTATAGTGGACAAGGCCAGCCCCATGGTTTACGCAGTACAGCTCCCCCGGAAGATTAAATGGTTCCACGTGAATCAGTGCAAACTTTTCGACCCCACCAGGGCCGGTAAAAGCAAGTTGGGGGGGGGGGGCTGGGGGTGATAGTGGAGAAACCGCCTGCAGAATTGACGACGGTGGGGGAGGTCCCTGACCCCACGACCACACAACCGGTGACAAGGTACTGTCCCCAAGGGGCAGTCCCAAAGAGACCGACAGTGCTGCAAGCACCCAGCCCAGGGACAGGAACGATTCCCAAGCCCTTACCTGTGGGTCAGGTGGCCTGCCTTAGTATAGAGGCTAAGGAGGCGGAGGAAGTGGAGGTATCACCTTGGGTTTGGGAACCAGTCAGGGGACGAAGGAGCAATCGGGTCTCCAAGCCCCCGGTAAGATGGTCCCCATCCCATCTCCCTGTCACCCGGTCCCGCAGTAAGGGGGCCCGAGTGGAAGGGAGCGATGAGGGATCACCGAACCCTGTTGGGAAAGGAGAGGCAAGGGGCAGCCCGAACCCCCGGGAGGGGACGGTCTGGCCCGAGCCATTGGACCAAACAGGTGAACTGCCCCAGTTTAGCGGGGCACAGTTTTAATTTGGCCACCCGGAGACGGGTGGCATTGTATATATCATATTCCTTTTTCTTTCCCCCTGCTAGTTCTAATTAGTGTGTAGTTGTGTGTGAAGTATTTAGGATCGTGGGAACACAGAAGCGCCTGGTGCAAGGGTAAAATGATGAAGCACCAGGCACTAGGACCCTGGTGCAGCCGGGCTGTAAAACACAGAACCCCAGACAGGCTGCGGCAACTTCAAAGCAGGAGCTGCTGCCGCCACCGGATAGCACCCATGCACTTCAAGGTAGGTAGGGCTGTAGAGGCAAGAATGTGTTTTGGTTTTACAGATGGGGCACCCGACGATGTGGAGTTTGCTGATCTTGGCGATGGTGGGACCGGGAGAACTCCGCAGAGGCGAGACAGAAGAGTCCTTCGACTGACCGGGTTAGGGTGACTGAGGGCAGGCGGGTGTGTTCAACCTGTGAGGGGGACGTTCCTTTGGGGAGACGGTGGTGGCCCAGGAAGCTGAGGCTGGACATGAGGGATCGGTCCTCGGACTGGGAACGGACTGGACAACACCTAACGGACCATCACGGGGTCACCGGGTAGGATCACCGTTTGCGGGGATAAGGGGTGGGCTTCTGACCAGGGCATTTATTTGTGTTCATGGGGATCTACCAAGGCATGTCCACAAGGGGCATTAATCACTTTTGTAAGGTGGTGGCAGAACCCAGGGAACGGGATAAATTGACCGCAGTGGGGAGGGATGTGTAACGCCCAGGGAAGGGATGACTGTAGAAGCTACCGAACTGCTGGTTCAGGTAAAGCGACCCCTGCCCACAGCCCAACCGATCGACCCTCACAACTGTCCGATCACCACCAGGGGGGAGCCTGAGAATGGTTTGGTGTTTGCCCCCACAAAGGAAATGTTGTACAGGGGGTACATTATGCTGCCGCCTCAGTTGGACTAAACCTTTCAGCTGCAGGTATCGACGATGGAGGATAAATGAAGAGCCCTCAACGGGAAGAAGCGAAGTGCAGCCAAGAAAGGAGGATCCTTGATGAAATAAACAGATGCAATTGTAAATAGTTGTATGGATTCGCGGGTCCCAGTTACTTGACTGGGATATATGTACAGGGACCCTTACGTTTGGGGTTCCGGTGAAATGTGTACTTGAGTGGGATATATGTACAGGGACCCTTACGTTTGGGGTTCCGGTGCAATGTGTATATGTTACTGTCTGCTTGAATTAAGTATGGTCTTGTCTTTCCCTTTCATTGAAATCAGGGGTAGCCTAGATTAAGGGAACTGTCTTGGGACTTGTAGTTTCGCATGTTGTTGGGGGGGGGGACCTACGGTCCACACAAAAGGAAATAATTGCCCTTCACCTGTGTCGATACGGTCCAAGCAGGTAGTGTAAGGTTTTCGGGCAATTCGGCCCTTTTGGAGAAACTCAGAGACTGTAAACTGACTTTCCAGCCAAGGGAACAGAACCAGTTTTCCCAGCAGGCTTGGCCCGCTGAGCTGAGTGGGGACATAAGCACATAAATATTTACAAACACCCCCCTAGGAGCTACAAGGAAGAAGGAGCCAGACAACAAGATAACATCAAGACACAGACAAAGGGGCACGGGAATACACAGGAGGCTTGCATGCAAGCAGGACAATGGGATGGTCATAGCCCCATGCAAATGTAAATGACCTGGCCTCCACCAGAGCAGAATCCAATCAACACCCCATCAACATAGCAGCATCTCCGGAGCAGATGGAAGTCTTTGAAAATCTTCAAGGGAGCTCAACCTCGTTATCTCAAAAAACAGACTGGAGGCGGACCTAGGGGAGGTACTCCCATCTCGACAGCTCTGACCGGCTCAAAGGGGGCGGGACCAGCGGGAACTTTAAAACTTACCTTTTCAATGCAAAAGGGGCTGGCCGATCACAGAACAAAGCCAGGTAAAGCAATATAAAAGGGGCTGTGTTTTCAATTGGGGGTCTCTTCGTTCCTGGCTCGACCTCTGCACCCCTGACTTGACCTCTGCAGCCTGTGACCGTAAGTAACCCGCAGCAGCTTGCGAAGCTCCCTTGATTTTAATAGTGGTTGAGGCTTTGGGGAAGGGAACTTGTTTTGTGCCTTGTGATTTTGCTAAAACCTGTGTAACCGTAAGAATTTTCGTTGTGTCCGCTATATTACCTTTTGAATAGACTTAGTTGTATTAGAGCATAAGATTTTATTGTGTTTCTTCTGTTGATGATTTTGACCTGGGTTTTACAATAAACCTTGATTTGATGCTAATTGGAGTCGTTTAAATTCTTCAATCCTTCACCAGCGATCTCTGACCAAGTCATTGTTAAAAATACTCCTCACCTTAATTCCGGGTTCAAGAATCGAGGGTCATCTTGAGCGATTCACTCAGGACAGACTGCTGGTTAGGAAATAAACAGCAGTGTCCTATTCTCTCTCTTGGGAAAGCTACTCTAGTGGAGTAGGAACCGGGTGGGGGTTGTACCACCGGCAAGAGAGAGAATCACCTGGGTATTGGTAGGGGTCTGGAGATCTGTGTGATATAAGTCTCAGGCTGTCGGTTAGGAATAAACGGCAGGCTTGAATCAGTGCTCTCTTCAGTGGAAGTGTCCCAGTGCGACATCCCCTGGCCTCTGAAGTTTCAGTGCCAGCTGGAGAGAGACACACACAGACATCCAAACCCCAGATATCGGCCCAGTAGTGGAGTAGCGGAGATGGCACCCTCTACAGAGGGAGGGACTGAGAGTTAGCGAGACACAGGGAGGGAGGGACTGAGAGTTAGAGAGACACAGGGAGTGAGGGACTGAGAGTTAGAGAGACACAGGGAGGGAGGGACTGAGAGTTAGAGAGACACAGGGAGGGAGGGACTGAGAGTTAGAGAGACACAGGGAGTGAGGGCCTGAGAGTTAGAGAGACACAGGGAGGGAGGTAGGGACTGAGTTAGAGAGACACAGGGAGGGAGGGACTGAGAGTTAGAGAGACAAAGGGAGGGAGGGACTGAGAGTTAGAGAGACACAGGGAGGGAGGGACTGAGAGTTAGAGAGACACAGGGAGGGAGGGACTGAGGTAGAGAGACACAGGGAGGGAGGGACTGAGAGTTAGAGAGACACAGGGAGGGAGGGAGGGACTGAGTTAGAGAGACACAGGTGGGAGGGACTGAGAGTTAGAGAGACACAGGGAGGGAGGGACTGAGAGTTAGAGAGACACAGGGAGGGAGGGACTGAGAGTCAGAGAGACACAGGGAATGAGGGACGGAGAGTTAGAGAGACACAGGGAGGGAGGGACTGAGAGTCACAGAGACACAGGGAGGGAGGGACTGAGAGTCACAGAGACACAGGGAGGGAGGGACTGAGAGTTAGAGAGACACAGGGAGTGAGGGACTGAGAGTTAGAGAGACACAGGGAGTGAGGGACTGAGAGTTAGAGAGACACAGGGAGGGAGGGACTGAGAGTTAGAGAGACACAGGGAGGGAGGGACTGAGAGTTAGAGAGACACAGGGAGGGAGGGACTGAGAGTTAGAGAGACACAGGGAGGGAGGGACTGAGAGTCACAGAGACACAGGGAGGGAGGGACTGAGAGTTAGAGAGACACGGAGTGAGGGACGGAGAGTTAGAGAGACACAGGGAGGGAGGGACTGAGAGTTAGAGAGACACAGGGAGGGAGGGACTGAGAGTCACAGAGACACAGGGAGTGAGGGACTGAGAGTTAGAGAGACACAGGGAGGGAGGGACTGAGAGTTAGAGAGACACAGGGAGGGAGGGACTGAGAGTCACAGAGACACAGGGAGTGAGGGACTGAGAGTTAGAGAGACACAGGGAGGGAGGGACTGAGAGTTAGAGAGACACAGGGAGGGAGGGACTGAGAGTTAGAGAGACACAGGGAGTGAGGGACTGAGAGTTAGAGAGACACAGGGAGTGAGGGACTGAGAGTCACAGAGACACAGGGAGTGAGGGACTGAGAGTCAGAGAGACACAGGGAGTGAGGGACAGAGTTAGAGAGACACAGGGAGTGAGGGACTGAGAGTCACAGAGACACAGGGAGTGAGGGACTGAGAGTCACAGAGACACAGGGAGTGAGGGACTGAGAGTTAGAGAGACACAGGGAGGGAGGGACTGAGAGTTAGAGAGACACAGGGAGGGAGGGACTGAGAGTTAGAGAGACACAGGGAGGGAGGGACTGAGAGTTAGAGAGACACAGGGAGGGAGGGACTGAGAGTGAGAGAGACACAGGGAGGGAGGGACTGAGAGTTAGAGAGACACAGGGAGTGAGGGACTGAGAGTTAGAGAGACGCAGGGAGTGTCGGACTGAATTAGAGAGACACAGGGAGGGAGGGACTGAGGGTTAGAGAGACACAGGGAGGGAGGGACTGAGAGTTAGAGAGATACAGGGAGGGAGGGACTGAGAGTTAGAGAGACACAGGGAGGGAGGGACTGAGAGTTAGAGAGACGCAGGGAGTGTCGGACTGAATTAGAGAGACACAGGGAGGGAGGGACTGAGAGTGAGAGAGACACAGGGAGGGAGGGACTGAGAGTTAGAGAGACACAGGGAGGGAGGGACTGAGAGTTAGAGAGACACAGGGAGGAAGGGACTGAGTTAGAGAGACACAGGGAGTGAGGGACTGAGAGTTAGAGAGACACAGGGAGTGAGGGACTGAGAGTTAGAGACACAGGGAGTGAGGGACTGAGAGTTAGAGAGATACAGGGAGGGAGAGACTGAGAGTTAGAGAGACACAGGGAGTGAGGGACTGAGAGTCAGAGAGACACAGGGAGTGTCGGACTGAATTAGAGAGACACAGGGAGGGAGGGACTGAGGGTTAGAGAGACACAGGGAGGGAGGGACTGAGAGTTAGAGAGATACAGGGAGGGAGGGACTGAGAGTTAGAGAGACACAGGGAGGGAGGGACTGAGAGTTAGAGAGACGCAGGGAGTGTCGGACTGAATTCGAGAGACACAGGGAGGGAGGGACTGAGAGTGAGAGAGACACAGGGAGGGAGGGACTGAGAGTTAGAGAGACACAGGGAGGGAGGGACTGAGAGTTAGAGAGACACAGGGAGGGAGGGACTGAGTTAGAGAGACACAGGGAGTGAGGGACTGAGAGTTAGAGAGACACAGGGAGGGAGGGACTGAGAGTTAGAGAGATACAGGGAGGGAGGGACTGAGAGTTAGAGAGACACAGGGAGGGAGGGACTGAGAGTTAGAGAGACGCAGGGAGTGTCGGACTGAATTAGAGAGACACAGGGAGGGAGGGACTGAGAGTGAGAGAGACACAGGGAGAGAGGGACTGAGAGTTAGAGAGACACAGGGAGGGAGGGACTGAGAGTTAGAGAGACACAGGGAGGGAGGGACTGAGTTAGAGAGACACAGGGAGTGAGGGACTGAGAGTTAGAGAGACACAGGGAGTGAGGGACTGAGAGTTAGAGACACAGGGAGTGAGGGACCGAGAGTTAGAGTGACACAGGGAGGGAGGGAGGGACTGAGAGTTAGAGAGACACAGGGAGGGAGGGACTGAGAGTTAGAGCGACACAGGGAGTGAGGGACTGAGGGTTAGAGAGACACAGGGAGGGAGGGACTGAGAGTTAGAGAGACACAGGGAGGGAGGGAGGGACTGAGTTAGAGAGACACAGGGAGGGAGGGAGGGACTGAGAGTTAGAGAGACACAGGGAGTGAGGGACTGAGAGTTAGAGAGACGCAGGGAGTGTCGGACTGAATTAGAGAGACACAGGGAGGGAGGGACTGAGGGTTAGAGAGACACAGGGAGTGAGGGACTGAGAGTTAGAGAGACACAGGGAGGGAGGGACTGAGAGTTAGAGAGACGCAAGGAGTGTCGGACTGAATTAGAGAGACACAGGGAGGGAGGGACTGAGGGTTAGAGAGACACAGGGAGTGAGGGACTGAGAGTTAGAGAGACACAGGGAGGGAGGGACTGAGAGTTAGAGAGACACAGGGAGGGAGGGACTGAGAGTGAGAGAGACACAGGGAGGGAGGGACTGAGAGTTAGAGAGACACAGGGAGGGAGGGACTGAGAGTTAGAGAGACACAGGGAGGGAGGGACTGAGAGTTAGAGAGACACAGGGAGGGAGGGACTGTGAGTTAGAGAGACACAGGGAGGGAGGGACTGAGAGTTAGAGAGACACAGGGAGGGAGGGACTGAGAGTTAGAGAGACACAGGGAGTGTCGGACTGAGTTAGAGAGACACTGGGAGTGAGGGACTGAGAGTTAGAGAGACACAGGGAGGGAGGGACTGAGAGTTAGAGAGACACAGGGAGTGTCGGACTGAGTTAGAGAGACACAGGGAGGGAGGGACTGTGAGTTAGAGAGACACAGGGAGGGAGGGACTGAGAGTTGGAGAGACACAGGGAGGGAGGGACTGAGAGTAAGAGAGACACAGGGAGGGAGGGACTGAGAGTTAGAGAGACACAGGGAGGGAGGGACTGAGAGTTAGAGAGACACAGGGAGGGAGGGACTGAGAGTTAGAGAGACACAGAGAGGGAGGGACTGAGAGTAAGAGAGACACAGGGAGGGAGGGACTGTGAGTTAGAGAGACACAGGGAGGGAGGGACTGAGAGTTAGAGAGACGCAGGGAGTGTCGGACTGAATTAGAGAGACACTGGGAGTGAGGGACTGAGAGTTAGAGAGACACAGGGAGGGAGGGACTGAGAGTTAGAGAGACACAGGGAGGGAGGGACTGAGAGTTAGAGAGACACAGGGAGTGAGGGACTGAGAGTTAGAGAGACACAGGGAGTGTCGGACTGAGTAAGAGAGACACAGGGAGGGAGGGACTGAGAGTTGGAGAGACACAGGGAGTGAGGGGCTGAGAGTTAGAGAGACACAGGGGGCGGGATTGTTCGGAAACCGGCGGGGCGGGCAACTCCGGCGGGAAGGAGTGGCGTGAACCACTCCGGCGTCGGGCCGCCCCAAAGCTGCGGAATCCTCCGCACCTGCAGGGGCTAGGCCGGCCCCGGAATGATTTGCGCCGCGCCGGCCGGCGGGGAAGGGGCTTCGCGCCACGCCAACCAGCGCCGAAAGACTCCGCCGGCCGGCGCGAGTTGGCGCATGCGCGGGAGCGCCATCGTGTGCTGGCGTCATCCCAGCGCATGCGCAGGGGGGTTCGTCTCCGCACCAGCCATTGCGGACCGGTACAGCCGCTGGTGCGGATGAGTAGAGTGCCCCCACTACACAGGCCCACCCGCGGATCGGTGGGCTCCGATTGCGGGCCAGGCCATCATGGGGGCACCCCCCCCCCGGGGGCCAGATCCCCCCATGCCCCCCCCCCCCCCCCTCCGAGGAACCCGGAGGCCGCCCGCGCATTCAGGTCCCGCCGGTAAGTACCTGTCGTAACCTACACTGGCTGAAAACGGGCGGCCACTCGGCCCATCGTGGGCCGGAGAATCGCCTGGAGGGGCCGCTGCCAACGGCCCCCGACCGACGCGGCGCGCTTTGCATCCCCACCAACTCCCCGGCGCCAGAAAATTCAGCAGCCGGCGGGGGTGGGATTCACGCCGCCCCCCCAGCAATTCTCCGACCCAGCGGGGGGTCGGAGAATGCTGCCCAGACAGTGAGGGACTGAGAGTTAGAGATGCACAGGGAGGGAGGGACTGAGAGTTAGAGAGACACACACAGGGAGTGAGGGTCTGAGAGAGAGTGATACCTAGGGAGTGAGGAACTGAGAGTTAGAGAGGCACAGGAAGGGAGAGAGGAACAGAGAGAGGCACACAGAGGTTGCGAGGAACAGAGAGAGGCACGCGTAGAGGGATTGAGAACAGAGAGAGACACAGAGGGAAGAGGAACACAGAGAGGCACACATACAGGGAGTCTGGGACAGAGAAAGAGAGATAAAGAGGGTCTGAGGGTCATAGAGAGAGAGATTCACAGACGGAGTGAGTGACAAAGAGTGAGACACACACAGAGGAAGTGAGAGTCAGAGGGAGAGACACAGAGGGAATGAGTGAGAGCGAGAGACATATGGAGGGTGTGAAGGACGGAGAGAGAGACACACAGAGGGAGAGAGCATCAGAGACAGATACACATACCGAGGGAGTGAGGAACAGAAAGAGAGAGATACACAGGGGGAGTGAGGGACAGAGAGCTGGAGAGAGACACAGAGTGAGGGACAGAGAGAGTAATGTGTGTTATGCTGCTTCGTGGAGCATAAGCTGCTTCCTCGATGTATGCTTTGACAAACGAAGCTCCAGACGATGAAATGAGTTCAAAGTGTTTATTGAACTATTAAAACAGTTCTTAAATGAGTTTGACACTCTGCTAATCTAGCTGTAGTAACTCAGCCTATCTTTATCAGCCTGCTCTAAGCCACGTGCTGGGGGTGATGCTGTTGATCAACCCTGATGTACTCTCTAGATGTCTGTCGGTGGAAGGAGGCAGAACATGTGTGCCCTGTCCTTTTCTATGGGTTGTGAAGTGCCCCCTTGTGGTAATGCCACCTCTGGGTGTCCTGATTACCCATTGGTTGTGTCCTGTTGTAATGACCCATTGGCTGTATGTTTGCATGTCATGACATCTCTGGTGCTCCCTCAAGTAGTTACTCAGTTGTAGTGTATTTACATTAACCCCTTGTGTACATACAGTGATGCATATCACCACATCCCCCCTTTTTTTGTGTTACATATTTTCCGTACTGGGTTAAAGAAAATTGAACAAAATAGGTCGATAAGTGATGACATGTGCAAGTCATGATGACAGTGATGATTATACAATACCAAATAATATTTATGAGTCCAAAGTTCATGAATTTATATGGTCGAGTGACTTTCTTGTTTTGTTATTGAAGTGTCGATGTTGATGCTGTCATTCCCTTGTGAACGCCGTCAGTGTCCCTGTGCTTAAGGAACCAAGAAGTCATCAGGAGGTGTTCAAATGGTCAAATCACTGCGTTGTCTGATTTGGACTCTTTTTTTTTCCCGATGCTTGTGGTAGCGATTCTTGATGTCATCTTTCCTGTCTGACCTGGACTGGTGTCTGTGTTTGCGGTATTGATGCCATATGCCAGCTGCCTTGAAAGCTGGTCTGCTTGTTTGTAGTGTAGCAAACGTGAATTTGTAAGATGCGTTATCATGCCCTGGTATGTCTGCACACTTGCAACTGTCTTGAGCTGTGCTGTCACAGTGTCCTGTATTTGCAGAGTTGTACCATGTCGTACCAGTCGTTGTTCCAGTGTTGTTGTTTTTGTCGTGCTTGCTGTTGACGTTGGTGCCTTTGGTAGGCTTCTTGTTGTTGTCTGTGTTGTTGCTTTTGTAGGTTTTGTTGTTGTGTTTGTTGCGCTCAATGACCACACCGAGTGGAGAATTTGAGTCCTTCACAAAGTTACTTCTGTCAGTGTCCTTTGTGGCATCTGCTGTTTCATTGAGTGTTACGTCTTTGATTCCTCGGTGCTCCCCGTCTGGAGTCATGTCCGGTTCACTGGAATCATCTTTGGCTTCTTGATGCTCCCCGTCTGGAGTCAAAATGTTCAAGATTTCATTTTCTTGTGGAGAGGCTCGAGTGGATGAGGTTTCAATTGACGTGGCCGCACTGGACTCACGAGTAGTTTCACTTGGATTGTCGAGTGCCTCTGTGCATACGAGCTGAGATCTGTCCGTCTCGTTGTGATGTTGCACATCTTGTATGGGAATTGTGATGCCTTCGTCACTTGTCTCACATACAGTGGGTAGACCTGCAGTGTCTTCTTGGTGGTTAGATGAGCTGGGTAGACTGTAAGAGTCTTCTTCTGGTGGCTCAAGTAATCTGGGTAGACTGTCATAGTCTCTCTGTTGTTCAATTGAGCGTGACAGACTTGCATCGCCTGCTGCTGGTTGCTGAGATAAGGTGGATAGACCTTCATGGTCTGGTTCATGCATGGACTGCCCTTTGGAGTCTTGAGTTGCTCCCATTGTGGAATCTGTCAACGAGCTCACTGCGGAGGCTTGTATCGCTCTCTCTGTGGAGTCTGGCATCGTTCCCTGTGTGGAGTCGTGCAGTGGTCTCGCTGTGGAGTCTTTCATCGCTCTCTGTGTGGAGTTGGGGTCTCTTCGTGGTGTATGGACCACTCTCTGTGTGGCATCAGGCCGCTCTCTGTGGGCTTCGTCTTCTTCGTGGGTATTTGACAGGTTGCTGTCATCCAATGTATCGACGATCTGCTATGGCATCATGGTATTGGATTCATCCACCATGAGTAGAATCGTGTTGAACTGTGCAACCATGTTGCTGATGCTGTGATCAGCATATCCGAATAACTCAGCAATGTCTGAGTAGTATTCTTCGATAAACCAATTACCTTCTTTTGTTTCGGTATTGTCATTGCGCTCTCTGTGTCCAAGGAAGAAATCATCGTCTGAGTAGTAGTCTTCAAGGACCAAATCATCTTTTTGGGCGGTGCTAACTGCTTGTTGCAGTTCAGGATTTCAACTACTGGTAGAAATTCAGGCATTGTTCTGTGTTTCGAGGTGAAACAATGGTGTTTTGCGGCTCGAAAACTCTTCTTTTTCATTTTCGGACATTTCCCCTTTAAGTGGGCGTGGACCGGGGCATCTGACGTCATGACCCTCGTGACGTAAATCGCAGGAATGGATTGCGCATGCGCAAATCGCTTTTCCTTTACTGTGCGCTCTTTTCGCAACTGCGAATGCACGGCTTCTCGCGCATTCGCAAAACACTGTTTTGCCGGTTCGCATTGTCCAGGGAACTGCGCATGTGCGGACTGGGCCGGCTGGATATGTGCAGGATGGCTGCCAATCAAAACTACCGTCTGCTTCTGTTGCAACCCTACCTCTGCCTCGTGATGTGTATTGGCGCCAGTTGTACCGATTTATTTTGTGTTTACCTCACAATAGCTTTCAAATTTGTCCAGGACTGTCTGGAATCGCGTTCTGTCCTGCCCTTTGGAGTATTTAAAGGAGTGGAAGATCCCTGTTGCATGTTCACCCGCAATGGTGAGTAAAAGAGCAATCTTCTCAGCATCGCCCAGGCCAGCTGGGTCGGATGCTTCCATGTAAAGCTGAAATTGTTGCTTGAATGCACGCTAGTTGGCACTGAGATTGCCGTGGTACCTGAGTGGATTAGGAACCGGAATCTCAATCATCGTGCCTGGGTTCGGTTTCAGGTTGTCACGGATCTTGCCGAGTTGAACTAAATAGATTGAACAGGCACTCCTGGTATCATGTTGTGTTATGCTGCTTCGTGGAGCATAAGCTGCTTCCTTGATGTATGCTTTGACAAAGGAAGGTTCAGACTATGAAATGAGTTCAACGTGTTTATTGAACTATTAACACAGTTCTTAAATGAGTTTGACACTCTGCTAATCTAACTGTAGTAACTCAGTCTATCTTTACTAGCCTGCTCTAAGCCACGTGCTGCATGTGATGCTGTTGATCAACCCTGATGTACTCTCTAGCTGTGTCTGTGGAAGGAGGCAGAACATGTGTGCCCTGTCCTTTTATATGGGTTGTGAAGTGCCCCCTTGTGATAATGCCACCTCTGGGTTTCCTGATTACCCATTGGTTGTGTCCTGTTGTAATGACCCATTGGCTGTATGTCTGCATGTCATGACATCTCTGGTGCTCCCTCTAGTAGTTACTTAGTTGCAGTACTAAGAGACATGAGGGAGTCCGGGACAGAGACTGCAACAGCGGGAGCGAGCAACAGAGAAGGATAGAGAGAGAGAGAGTGAGGGACAGAGGTAGAATGAAAGAGAGAGTGACATAGAGAGAGTGACAAACAATGGAACATATGTAGACTCAGTGCTGAAAATAGAGACTCTTAATCTGTTTATTGAGTTTTGATCCATTGTGAATGGGTGTTGGATGAGCCAGCAATCTCTGACCCCACAGAAATCAGACTGATAAAACATGAAATAAATCAGGAATGAGTCTCAAGCCATATCCAGAAGATAGAAGCAGCCTGTTGTCTGTCCCTAGGTCTCGGTTGTAATGTTATATTTGCCATGCTTCCTGTGGGAGGAGAGAGAGAGAGGTGAGGTTGGAGTGTTTCCGGGAGTGGGGTACAGCTGCAATAAGGTAATTGAGGTATTAAAAATCGGCAACAGTTACTCACCTCCCTGTCTTCAACCTTGAACATTGCGGCATCCTCAATCTATCCACTGGAAACAACATAATCAGCAGGGATTAGATAGTCTCAACGGCACAGAGTGAGAGACAGAATGACAAAGAGAGAGAGCGAAAGAGAAGGACACATCGAGAGGTAGAGAGGGGGATAGAGCGAGACAGCAATAAAGAGATAAAGACAGAAAGAGCGAGAGAGACCGATAGATAGATGGACAAAGAGAGAGATAGACGGACAGAGAGACAAAGACAGAGAGAGGGAGAGACAGACAGTGAGCGAGAGGAGAGACAGTGAAACAGGCAGAAAGAGACAAAGAGGTGGACAGCGAGAGAGTGAGAGAGTGACAGACAGATGGAGAGAGAGAGAAAGGTTGAAAAAGAGAGAGGAAGAAACAGAGGGAGAGAGACTGAGAGATAGAGACAGAGCCACAGATAGAGACACAGAGAGAGACATTGGGAGAGAGACAGGCACACAGAGAGAGACAGAGTGAGATACAGAGAGAGGGAGAGAAACAGGGGAAGAGGGAGAGAGAGAGAGAGACAGACCGAGATAGACAGACATAGACAGAGAGAGACAGTGAGATACAGAGAGAGAGAGAGACAACAACAGGTGAAGAGGGAGAGACAGAGAAAGATAGACAGACAGAGATGGACAAAGACAGAGAGAGACAGAGACGGCGAGTAACAGACAGAGACAAAACGGGAGAGAGACAGAGAGGGACAGAGACAGAGGCAGAGAGAGTTAGACAGAGAAAGACGGAGAGTGAGTGAGAGAGAAAGGAAAGGATAAGAGAGAGCAAGATAGAGAATTTGAGAGGTTGAAAGGGAGAGAGAGACCTGAGTGAGAAAGAGAGAGAGAGGGTGACGAGAGTTTTCAAATCGAAACGCTGTCTGGCTGGAGCCAGTTGGAAGGTGGAGGCTCACAGAAAGTTTCTACTTACAGAAGAGAACCAGTATCCCCACGACGAAGAGGATGAAAGCCATGACCAGACCCCATTTCCTGAGACGCCCATAGTCTGGAAGAGATGACCAGAACCTTACAAAGTTACTCCAAGACAGAGAGAGAAAGAGTCAATAAAACATGAGGGATGGGGGCAGCAGTCGGTGAGGATCCTATGAGCAGCCTTCACCACAGCACAGCCCAACCAGGGCAGGCATTCGGCTTTGTGGGGCATCGCTATCCGCTCAGACACTTGTCTGCAGACACCAGAAGTAGCAGATTCCCACATGCTTGGACAGAACTAGAGTGTTGGAAGAATTGGAAAATTATCCAGCACGTTAGGGTGTGAGATCACTGTGGTAATGCATCCGGTTCATGCACAGCAAGGTCCCACAAGCAGCAATGTGATCATGATTGAGATCGCCTGTTTTTTTCAGTGATGTTGGTAGAGGGGTAAATGTTGGGCCCAGGACGTGGGATCCTTCACACCCACCTGAGAGGGCAGATGGCAGTCTCAGTTTGATATCTCATCCTGAAGGAGGCCCGTCTCACAGTGCCGCACTCCCTAAGCACTGACCCTTTGACAGTGCAGCACTCCCTCAGTACTGACCCTCTGACAGTGCCGCACTCCCTAAGCACTGACCCTTTGACAGTGCAGCACTCCCTCAGTACTGACCCTCTGATAGTGCAGCACTCCCTCAGTACCGACCCTCTGACAGTGCAGCCCTCCCTCAGTACTGACCCTTTGACAGTGCAGCACTCCCTCAGTACTGACCCTCTGAAAGTGCAGTACTCCCTCAGCACTGACTCTCAGACAGTGCTGCACTCCCTCAGTACTGACCCTCTGACAGTGCAGCACTCCCTCAGTACTGACCCTCTGATAGTGCAGCACTCCCTCAGTACTGACCCTCTGACAGTGCAGCACTCCCACAGTACTGACCCTCTGAAAGTGCAGCACTCCCTCAGTACTGACCCTCTGATAGTGCAGCACTCCCACAGAACTGACCCTCTGACAGTGCAGCACTATCTCAGTACTGACTCTCTGACAGTGCAGCACTCCCTCAGTACCGACCCTCTGACAGTGCAGCACTCCCTCAATACCGACCCTCTGACAGTGCAGCACTCCCTCAGTACTGACTCTCTGACAGTGCAGCACTCCCTCAATACCGACCCTCTGACAGTGCGGCAATCCCTCAGTACTGACCCTCTGACAGTGCAGCACTCCCTCAGTACTGACTCTCTGACAGTGCAGCACTCCCTCAATACCGACCCTCTGACAGTGCAGCAATCCCACAGAACTGACCCTCTGACAGTGCAGCACTCCCTCAGTACTGACTCTCTGACAGTGCAGCACTCCCTCAGTACTGACCCTCTGACAGTGCAGCACTCCCTCAGTCCTGACCCTCTGACAGTGCAGCACTCCCTCAGTACTGACCCTCTGACAGTGCAGTGCTCCCTCAGTACTGACCCTCTGACAGTGCAGCACTCCCTCAATACTGACCCTCTGACAGTGCAGCACTCCCTCAGTACCGACCCTCTGACAGTGCAGCACTCCCTCAATACCGACCCTCTGACAGTGCAGCACTCCCTCAGTACTGACTCTCTGACAGTGCAGCACTCCCTCAATACCGACCCTCTGACAGTGCGGCAATCCCTCAGTACTGACCCTCTGACAGTGCAGCACTCCCTCAGTACTGACTCTCTGACAGTGCAGCACTCCCTCAATACCGACCCTCTGACAGTGCAGCAATCCCACAGAACTGACCCTCTGACAGTGCAGCACTCCCTCAGTACTGACTCTCTGACAGTGCAGCACTCCCTCAGTACTGACCCTCTGACAGTGCAGCACTCCCTCAGTCCTGACCCTCTGACAGTGCAGCACTCCCTCAGTACTGACCCTCTGACAGTGCAGTGCTCCCTCAGTACTGACCCTCTGACAGTGCAGCACTCCCTCAATACTGACCCTCTGACAGTGCAGCACTCCCTCAATGCTGACATTCTGACAGGAGTGCACTGGGAGTGTCACCTTTGCCTATGGGTCTCTGCCTCCTCCCAGCTTGCTCTTTTCCCCTGCTCCTCCTGATACTTCCCTGGGTTCCTTCCTTGCCGCCCCCTCCCCTTTGTTCCTCTCTGTTTTGTGCGATCCTGTCTGCCCTCAGTGGTTCTCCCCCCCCCCCCACCCCGCTATCCGCTATTGGCTTCAAACAGGCCCTGGAACAGGCTGATGAATGGCCCCATGCTTTGTGGAAGTCCTCGTCCAAACCTCGGATGGTGTATTTGATCTTCTCCAGATGGAGAAATTCCGGCTGGTGTGCCAGCCATTCTGCAGCTGGGGGTGGTGCTGCTGATCGCCAGCCGAGCAGGGTTCTCCACGTGCGATGAGGAAGCAAAAGCCAGGGCGTTGGCCCTCTTCCCCAGAAGAAGTTCTGGCTGGTCCGATACCCCGAAGACAGCCACTCTCGGGCATGGCTCCACCCTCACCCCCCAACCTTGGACCTCACCTCAAAGAAGGCTGTCCAGAACCCGACAAGTCTGGGGCCGGCCCAGAACATGTGGGCGTGGTTGGCCGGGCCTGCCTGGCACCGTTCACACTTGTCCTCCAACTTTGGGAAGAACCTGTTCATTCAGGTTCTGTTAGGTGCGGTCTGTGCACCACTTTATACTGCGTGGGGTTTGGCCTGGCTCAGGAGGAGGTGATATGGCCCTACTCGTGTTTCGCTCCAGAGTCCCCACCCTCCTTCCGTCGCCAGGTCATCCTCCCACTTCTGCTTTGCTCCATCCAGTGGCGCTCTCGCCCTTTCTAAAAGTCATCCTTATATATCCCCACAATTCCCTTTCTCCATACTGTCCATGTCCAGTAGCTCCTCCAACATTGTGTCTCTCAAAGCTCCAGGTCATCCCCTTAAAGCGAAAGGTTTTGATTTGTAAATGTCGGAGTTCCTGTCCTTTCGGTCGGTCCAGTCTCTCCGTCAGCTCTTCTAAGGTCGTGAGTCCATCCCCACATAAACGTCCATGGTTGCTGACATCACCCCGTCCTGTCTCCACCCCTTAAAGGTGGCGTGTAGTATGGCTGCTGGAAACCTGTGGTTACCGCAGATGGAAGCCATGGTGGACACCTCGGTTAAACCGTGTTGCCTCATCTGGTTCCAGGTTCTTAGTGCTGCTGCTACCACTGGCAAGTTCAAGAGGACCAGGAATCCACCCCCCCCGCCCCCCCCCCCCCCACCGCCCCCACAACCATACAAATGCCTTAATCATTTTAACTAGATTTGTAAAAAAGCCTTGGGGATGTAGATGTGTATGGATCTAAACAGGAAGAGGAACCTGAGCAGTACGTTCATCTTGATTATCTGTACCCTCCCCGCGAGGGAAAGCGGGAGCGCATCCCATCTCTGTAGGTCCTTTTGAACTTCCTCCGCCAGACTTGTCAGATTCCATTTGTGGATCCATGTCTAGTTGTGGGCTATCTGGATCCCCAGGCAGCGGAATTTGTGTTGGCCTATTTTAAATGGGAGACCTTCCAGCTCTGCCCCTCGCTCCGTGCAGCACTCCGTCAGTACTGACCCACTGACAGTGTAGCACTCCCTCAGTTCTGACCCTCTGACAGTGCAGCACTCCCTCAGTACTGGGCCTCTGACAGTGCAGCACTCCCTCAGTACTGGGCCTCTGACAGTGCAGCGCTCCCTCAGTACTGACCCTCTGACAGTGCAGCACTCCCTCAGTACTGGGCCTCTGACAGTGCAGCACTCCCTCAGTACTGACCCACTGACAGTGTAGCACTCTCTCAGTACTGACCCTCTGACAGTGCAGCACTCCCTCAGTACTGACCCACTGACAGTGTAGCACTCCCTCAGTTCTGACCCTCTGACAGTGCAGCACTCCCTCAGTACTGGGCCTCTGACAGTGCAGCACTCCCTCAGTACTGACCCTCTGACAGTGCAGCACTCCCTCAGTACTGGGCCTCTGACAGTGCAGCACTCCCTCAGTACTGACCCTCTGACAGTGCAGCACTCCCTCAGTACTGACTCACTGACAGTGTAGCACTCCCTCAGTACTGACCCTCTGACAGTGCAGCACTCCCTCAGTACTGGGCCTCTGACAGTGCAGCACTCCCTCAGTACGGACCCTCTGACAGTGCAGCACTCCCTCAGTACTGACCCTCTGACAGTGTAGCTCTCCCTCAGTACTGACCCTCTGACAGTGCATCTCTCCCTCAGTACTGACCCTCCGACAGTGCAGCACTCCCTCAGTACTGACCCTCTGACAGTGCAGCACTCCCTCAGTACTGACCCTCTGACAGTGCAGCACTCCCTCAGTTCTGACCCTCTGACAGTGCAGCACTCCCTCAGTACTGACCCTCTGACAGTGCAGCACTCCCTCAGTACTGACCCTCTGACAGTGCAGCACTCCCTCAGTACTGACCCTCTGACAGTGCAGCACTCCCTCAGTTCTGACCCTCTGACAGTGCAGCACTCCCACAGTACTGACCCACTGACAGTGCAGCACTCCCTCAGTACTGACCCTCTGACAGTGCAGCACTCCCTCAGTACTGACCCTCTGACAGTGCAGCACTCCCTCAGTACTGACCCTCTGACAGTGCAGCACTCCCTCAGTACTGACCCTCTGACAGTGCAGCACTCCCTCAGTACTGACCCTCTAACAGTGCAGCACTCCCTCAGTTCTAACCCTCTGACAGTGCAGCACTCCCTCAGTACTGACTCTCTGATAGTGCAGCACTCCCTCAGTACTGACCCTCTGACAGTGCAGCACTCCCTCAGTACTGACCCTCTCACAGTGCAGCACTCCCTCAGTACTGACCCTCTCACAGTGCAGCACTCCCTCAGTACTGACCTTCCGACAGTGCAGCACTCCCTCAGTACTGACCCTCTGACAGTGCAGCACTCCCTCAGTACTGACCCTCTCACAGTGCAGCACTCCCTCAGTACTGACCCTCTCACAGTGCAGCACTCCCTCAGTACTGACCTTCCGACAGTGCAGCACTCCCTCAGTACTGACCCTCTGACAGTGCAGCACTCCCTCAGTACTGACCCTCTGACAGTGCAGCACTCCCTCAGTACTGACCCTCTGACAGTGCAGCACTTCCTCAGTACTGACCCTCTTACAGTGCAGCACTCCCTCATTACTGACCCTCTGGCAGTGCAGCATTCTCTCAGTGCTGACTCTCTGGCAGTGCAGCACTCACTCAGTACTTACCCTCTCGCAGTGCAGCACTCCCTCAGTACTGACCCTCTCACAGTGCAGCACTCCCTCAGGACTGACTCTCTGACAGTGCAGCACTTCCTCATTACTGGCCCTCTGGCAGTGCAGTATTCCCTCAGTACTGACCCTCTGGCAGTGCAGTATTCCCTCAGTACTGACCCTCTCACAGTGCAGCACGCACTCAGTACTGACCCTCTGACAGTGCTGCACTTCCTCAGTACTGACCCTCTGACAGTGCAGCACTCCCTCATTACTGACCCTCTGGCAGTGCAGCACTCTCTCAGTGCTGTCTCTCTGGCAGTGCAGCACTCCCTCAGTACTGACCCTCTCACAGTGCAGCACTCCCTCAGTACTGACCCTCTCACAGTGCAGCACTCCCTCAGTACTGACCTTCCGACAGTGCAGCACTCCCTCAGTACTGACCCTCTGACAGTGCAGCACTCCCTCAGTACTGACCCTCTGACAGTGCAGCACTCCCTCAGTACTGACCCTCTGACAGTGCAGCACTTCCTCAGTACTGACCCTCTTACAGTGCAGCACTCCCTCATTACTGACCCTCTGGCAGTGCAGCACTCTCTCAGTGCTGACTCTCTGGCAGTGCAGCACTCACTCAGTACTTACCCTCTGACAGTGCAGCACTCCCTCAGTACTGACCCTCTCACAGTGCAGCACTCCCTCAGGACTGACTCTCTGACAGTGCGGCACTTCCTCATTACTGGCCCTCTGGCAGTGCAGTATTCCCTCAGTACTGACCCTCTGGCAGTGCAGTATTCCCTCAGTACTGACCCTCTACAGTGCAGCACGCACTCAGTACTGACCCTCTGACAGTGCTGCACTTCCTCAGTACTGACCCTCTGACAGTGCAGCACTCCCTCATTACTGACCCTCTGGCAGTGCAGCACTCTCTCAGTGCTGTCTCTCTGGCAGTGCAGCACTCACTCAGTACTTACCCTCTGACAGTGCAGCACTCCCTCAGTACTGACCCTCTCACAGTGCAGCACTCCCTCAGGACTGACTCTCTGACAGTGCAGCACTTCCTCATTACTGACCCTCTGGCAGTGCAGTATTCCCTCAGTACTGACCCTCTGGCAGTGCAGTATTCCCTCAGTACTGACCCTCTGGCAGTGCAGTATTCCCTCAGTACTGACCCTCTCACAGTGCAGCACTCTCTCAGTACTCTCTGGGTCTCATGTCTATGGACCAGAGTAGCCACCAGAATATTCTCGTTTGGTTGTGTGTTTCGGCATCGTAAGAGTGTGTTAGGTAATAAAGTGTTTGCACACCGTAATCAAATTTTGTTGGTTGATCAGAACTTGGGTACGTCATTCCTGTCAAAAGAAATTGACACATAAGAAAATTAAAGTTTGAAACATCCCCCCCCGAACTGCTTGGCCCAATTTCAAGATTGACCCTTGTTCTAAACTCACAGTGCCTGCTCCGTCTCACATGGAAGGATGTAATTTACATTCAGTTCCCTCGGGTCGATTATACTGGAACTGGAGTGGGCCCATTCGGTCCCCTTTGGCCTATTACACAGGAAAAGGAAGAGGCCATTCAACCCCCACAAGCCTGTTACCCAGAAAAAGGGGGAGGCCCATTCAGCCCTCTCGAGCCTGTTACCCAGGAACAGGAGGAGGCCCATTCAGCCCCCTCGAGCCTGTTACCCGGGAACAGGAGGAGGCCCATACAGCCACCTCGAGCCTGTTACCCGGGAACAGGAGGAGGCCCATTCAGCCCTCTCGAGCCTGTTACCCGGGAACAGGAGGAGGCCCATTCAGTCCTGGGTTTGCACTGAGTGCTGAATTTGGTGCTTTTTGAGTGCGATAGTGAGAGTTTGGTGACCGAGTGAGTTAGGTGAGGAGGGAGTAAGGTGCTCTTTTCATTTTGTTTCCGACATTTCCGCAAAGAGCGCGAAGAGAGCCAGGAGTTTACAGGAAGTGTAGCTGACTGGGAGCAGAGTCGGAGGGCGGAGATCTTGTTAGTCCACACAGCAGCTATATTCTTTAAGGTAAGAGGGGATGGAGGCTAGGCCAGTTACATTCTCCTCCTGTAGGATGTGGGTGGTGAGGGATAACACCGGTGTCCCCACTGACTATACCTGCGGGAAGTGCACCCAACTTCAGCTCCTCAAAGACCGTGTTAGGGAACTGGAGCTGAAGCTGGATGAACTTCGGATCATCCGGGAGGCAGAGGGGGTGATTGAGAAGAGTTACAGGGAGGTAACCACACCCAAGGTACAGTACAATAGCTGGGTTACAGTCAGGGGGAA